>NC_134724.1:11445000-12070000 GCF_049634645.1 Pelodiscus sinensis | reverse complement strand
CGGCTTGTCAGGGTGAGGGTTTGTTTGATGGGTCTGCTAAATGAAGGAGCTTCAACCGTTGCCAATGGGAACCTGCATGCCGGGCTTCCTTTTCCTTGTCCCCTTTTCTTCTTCATACCTCTCCCCTCACTCCCACATTCCCTTCCCCATCCCCTATTACACCTACTTCCCCACTCCTCCCCCTCCTTCCCTGCACTCTTACCCAGCCCCACCACGGGCACTCACTGTGTCCTACAGAAAACAGCACATAGAAGCCATGCACTGCTAGCACTATGATGCAGGAGGCAGCTTTCAGCTCCACATTAGTCAGCGTAGCCCAGACACAGCCTCCTTCAGCTGGGCAGCTCTTAGCTTGCAGAAATGGGGTGGGGTGGAGTAGTGGCACATAATCCCAGGTGATCCCCTTCCCCCAATGCTTCACTGGGATGCTCCTGAGGAGGACCTCCCGCCAGAGTGTGATGTGCTGTGTGCTTCACTTCCAAACCTGTTATTTCGAAATAATGGGCTTGTTCTTTTGTGAAGAGGAATAAGCTTATTTCAAAATAGTTATTTCGGGAGTTATTATTTCAAAATAACCTGGTAGTATAGACATAGTCTTAGAGACTAACAAAAATATGTATAGTACCATGAGCTTTCATGGAAAAACTCACTTCTTCAGGTGAGTTTGAGTGGAGAAAAAAGGGTGACTCTCAAATTTATAAAAGAAAAATAAGGAGGGGGGACACCATATTTTAGATACCCCCCCCTTACTTTTCTTTATAGTTCTGAGAGTTCCCTTTTTTTCTCCACTTGAACTCATCTGAAGAAGTGGGTTTTGCCCACAAAAGCTCATGATACTTTATATATTTTTGTTAGTCTCTAAGGGTATGTCTAGATTACATCCCTTTTCTCAAAAAAGGATGTAAATTAGACATTTCGAAATTGCAGATGAAGCCGGGATTTATATTTCCCGTGCTTCCTTTGCATAATGGCAGCCGCAGTTTTTTTCGAAAAGAACAGTGGCTGTTTAGATGGGGATCGTTCAAAAATAAAGCCCTTTATCAAAAGTTCCTGTACTCCTGAAAAAATTATGCAAATGAAGCATGGGAAATTTAAATCCCGGCTTCATTTGCAATTTCGAAGTGTCTAATTTACATTTCTTTTTCGAGAAAGGGATGTAGTTTAGACATAGCCTAAGGTGCCACAGGACTGCTCTTTTGGTTTAAAGTTACAGACTAACACCACTACCCCTCTGAGACTATTAGTTCTATATGAGCATGTTGTCCTCTAAAGGCTGGTCCTTTAGAGTGTGGTACAATGAGAATTATTGTTGAGTAGAAAACCCTGACATTTACCCCGATGATGATGACC
Source organism: Pelodiscus sinensis (assembly GCF_049634645.1). Lineage (NCBI taxonomy): Eukaryota > Metazoa > Chordata > Testudines > Trionychidae > Pelodiscus > Pelodiscus sinensis. The sequence continues at coordinate 12,068,650 of NC_134724.1, read as the reverse complement.
ATGAGATCAATGTGACTCTTGAGCCTTTACAAGTAGCTCAGAGCAGGGTCATGGTATTAAGACCCAGAAAATCATAGAACTAGAAGGAATCTTAAGAAGTCGTCAAGACCTGCACTCATGGCAGGACCATTCACCATCTAGACCAAGGATGGGCAACTAGGAGTGGTGGGTGGGCCACTTAAGTGGGTCTCCTTCACCTCAGTGGGCTGCAGCAGCCTGCGGCCCACTGGGGTTCTATCTGTAGCCTGTGTCCGTTCCCCCCCATTTTGCCCCTCTGCCCCATGTATCTCACTCACTGAGGCACAAGAGCACCACACTGGGTCTGTGTCTAGACTACATGCCTCTGTCGTCAGAGGCATGTAGATTAGATACAGAGGCAAAGGTAAATGAAGCCGCGATTTAAATGATCGCGGCTTCATTTAAATTTACATGGCTGCCGCGCTGAGCCGACAAACAGTTGATCAGCTGTTTGTCCGCTCAGCGCACTAGTCTGGACACTCCCCTGCTGACATCAAAGCCCTTTGTCGGCAGCCCTGTTATTCCTCGTGAGATGAGGTTTACCGGGGCTGCCGACAAAGGGCTTTGATGTCGGCAGGGGAGCGTCCAGACTAGCGCGCTGAGCGGACAAACAGCTGATCAACTGTTTGTCAGCTCAGCGTGGCAGCCATGTAAACTTAAATGAAGCCGCGATCATTTAAATCGCGGCTTCATTTCCCCTTGCCAAAACAACAAATCTACATGGCTCCATCGACGGAGCCATGTAGTTTAGACGTACCCTTAGTTGCCTCCCTCCCAGCACTTTTGGAGCCTGCGAATCACCTGTTTCGCGTTTTATCCCTCTTCTGCCTCTCCTCTCCCTCCTCTCTCCCCATGCCAGAGCTGGAACACTGTGAGCAGCTTATTTACAGCTCCTCCGAACATGCTAGGAGGGAGGGGGGAAGAGTTAGGAAGTGCGGGGCCCTGGTGCATGATAGGTATGTGGGGTGGAGGACAGCCAGGAGTTCTGTGGGCCACAGGCTGCCCACCACTGATCTAAACTATCCCTGACAGGTGTTCAACAACCTGATTTTTAAAATCTCTAATGACTGAGAGTCCACAATTTCGCTAGGCAATTTGTCCCAGTGTTTAACCACAGTTGAGAAGTTTTTCCTAATGTCCAACCTAAGCCTCCTTTGCTTCTTGCCCTATCATCATAGATTAAGGAGTATAATTTTTTCTCATTCCTCCTTGTAACACCCTTTTAGGTTCTTGAAAACTGTTATCATGTCCCCCTCTTAGTCTTCTCTTTTCTAGACTACATAAACCCCATTTTTTCAATCTTCCTTCATAGGTCATATTTTCTAGACTTTTAATTATTTTTGTTGTTGATGTTTTCTGAACTTTCTCCAGTTTGTCCACATTTTTCCTGAAATATAGTACCCAGAACTAGACGCAATACTCCGGTTGAGGCCTAATCAGCACAGAGTAGAGTGGAAGAATGACTTCTCATGTTGCTTACAATAATCCTGTTAATACATCCCAGAATGATGTTTGCTTTTTTTCAACAGCATCACACCATTGACTCGTATTTAGCTTGTGGTCCATTATGATCCCTAGATCCCTTTCCGCCGTACTCCTTCCTAGACAGTCGCTTCCCATTTTGTATGTGTGAAACAGATTGTTCCTTCTGAAGTGGAGTACTTTGCATTTGTCCTTGTTGAATTTCATTCTACTTACCTCAGACCATTTCTCCAGTTTGTCTAGATCATTTGGTATTATAATCCTATTCTTGAAAGCAACCCCTCCCAGTCTGGTATCATCCACAGAGTGTTATATGCATACAATCTATGCCATTATCTAAATCGTCGATGAAGATAGTGAACATACCAGTCCAAAAACTGATTCCTGTTTTTTATGCCCTTCCAGCATGATTATAAAATGTATGTTCTCTAGGTAAAACATTTACCCACTTAATCAAATAGGAATTTGATGTGTATCAGTGTCTGTCCTTTCAGAATGAGAATAACCCTTCATGTAATGGGTTAAATCAAAGCTGAATGTTGAAGATTTCACCCAGCCAAGAAGCAAAGGAATGAGGCTAGTGACAGAAAATACAAAACTATGCTGAAATATTGAGTCCATGAAATTCCAAACATGGCAAAAATCAGTAGAAATTGCCGGGGCAGACAGACTTAATTTGGAGCCCCTGCTAAAGCAATCAAGATCAAATGAATGGTAATTATGTTAATCAGTTTGCAAACTTTAATGCCACGTTCCTAAATTCAAATATCGCCAAGTCCTGTACAATGAATCAATCTGTCACTGCTGAGATAATAAAAAATGTATGTCTGATGGGATGTGTTCTATTTGGTGGAAAATTGGTCATTCGTTTTCATCTGCAACCTCATTAGAAGCCTCATATTTCCTTTTAATGAAAGTTCCATGAATGTCCTAAAATACAACATTGGAAAGAAGCCTGTTTTCTGATAACTAGGCACAGGGAGATTTCCCCCTTCCTGCCATATACTTCTGAGAGTTAATCTAGTGAGCTTCGGAATGGGCCTACCTCAGTTTCTACTTGTTTGTGCTCTCACTTCCAGGCTGGAGTGTTCAAATATCTTGTGTCTGATGTTATCTCACACCAGTGTTGAAGTTGCATTGCTACAGGAGGTGGGTGGAGGTGCTGCATTGTTAGAGGGGCTGCTACTGTTAAAAAGAGACACTTGCTCCTGTCGCCAGGGGTCAGTTAAAGAACCTCAGGAAGGAAGTGAGATGAGTAAAACCTCTTGTCCTGTTCAACATTGCACCTCTCAGTAAAACAGATTTGCATGCCCAATGAGGTGTGTGTGAGAGCTAGCATTCCATGAGTCCTGCCTTGGCTGAATCAGGTCCTATAATAATTCACTGCTTGAGAATCAACAGCAAGGTGGATGTTAGTTCTCTTGTCACCAGTGCTTAATTAAGGCTCCCTACTGACTTGACTTTGGCAGAAACTGTGTTATCTAGTGGAAAGAACCCTTCCCTGGGAGCTAGGGTACTAGCTTTTTGTGCCACAGCTTCTTCCTTTTCCCACCCATTCTCTCTCTCCTGCCTTTGTAGATTGTAAGCTTTGCAGGGAATGCCATTTGCTATTTGGTACAATGCTTAGCACAATAGAGCCCCGATCATAATAATAAAATACAGGACTATGTAGCACTTTGAAGACTAACAAGATGGTTTATTAGATGATGAGCTTTCATGGGCCAGACCCACTTCCGCAGATCAAATAGTGGAAGAAAATTGTCACAACCATATATACCAAAGGATACAATTTTAAAAAAAGGACCATTTGTCCTTTTCATATGTGTTCATTTTTTTAATTGTATCCTTTGGTATATATGGTTGTGACAATTTTCTTCCACTATTTGATCTGAGGTCTGGCCCATGAAAGCTCATGATCTAATAAACTATCTTGTTAGTCTTCAAAGTGCTACATAGTCCTGTATTTTGTTTCAGCTACATCAGACTAACACGGCTACATTTCGATCATAATAATGTTATTTGCTGATGTTTCTCACCACCCATCAGGCTCATGCAAATATTCTTGATTCCTCCTATCTTTGGGGATTTTCCCTTGACTTGTACGGGTTTTTTTGTATTGAAAATAGTTTTGATTATTCTTATAATCATGAAGTGTAAACAGTGTAAATGACACCCATGAATATGACTGAACTGAGCTAGATTACATAATGTTCTAAGGGATCTCTATCCTTATTGTTGCATAGTTTCCAAGGGTTTTTTTTTTTTTTTTGGCGGTTATTTTGCTATGCATAACAATGGGTCAAACTCATCCCAGCAGAATTAGGGATACATTTGGTGCCATACTTTTACACATTTATGCCCATTCCTACCTAGGGAAATGGCAAAATAAGAAGACCAAGTCAAATAAAATGAAAATATCATTTAAACAACCCACATTTTTTAATTTATATAAATAAACCCAAGAGTCTTGGGTTTAAAGCCAGTGAGAGTTTGTTTTTGCCTTCAGTGAGAACAGAACTAATTCCAACACAAATAGAAGGGGAAGAAAAGGATGGGTTGATTCCGGGGTAACAGGTTTTGGACAAGTCAGGAAAACACCTTTGCAAGTGAGAAGGATGGTCATATGCGAAAAGCATTAGACTAGGACTCGAGAGATTTGAGATCAATTCCTAATTCTGCTACACATTTCCTGTGTTATCTTGGGCTAGTCACTTAACTGCACCTCAGATCTCAGTGGGGCTACATCTTTTTTTTCTGCCTTGTCTATGTAAACTGAAAGCTCTTTGGAACAGCCCTTGCCAGGTGTATCTCCAGGGCCCTGCACAGTAGGGCTCAGATTTCAGCTGGGACTTACAGGCATCACTACAACACAAATAAATAATATTTTAAGTGATATTTACAATATTTGCATACAAGTTTATTTAAAGTGAAGAGAAGATGCACTGAGACAATTGAGACAAATTTAGCTACTCCCCATCAGTAATAGAATTATTAATGCTGATACCTAATAGCAAGTGACATCAGAACACAGATTCCCATCAGGATATTGCTTAGTGATGAAGTAATCATTTTATCGCATGACTCATCATCCTTATGGAGTGCTGTGTTCTCATGCTCCAGTTCCTTTCCTGAGTCTTATAAAAATATGCCCAGCCCTAATCTAATAATTAGTACTTAAAGAATGATTATACTTTAAAGAAAGATTTTATTAAAGGTGGTAATTATACCTTGCATGGGAATACCTTAGAGAGCAGCTGGCTTTCCAAATGCTTGTCTGTGTTTGATCTTTATTTTAGGTCATTTTGGGGTGAATTAACTTCTCAGCTGCAGCTACCACCTGGATTTTGCTGTATTAGCACAACACACTCTGTGTGTGTGTTGGGGAGAGGGTAGGACAGGGGGTCTTTGACTTTCCATTTTCTTGACAGACCCTATGGGAAATCATATTTTGTTTTCCCCATTTGTGAGTGTAGGTTCTTCTCATGTCTTCTTGGGATTACTGCAGCAAGCTGTGATGTGAATAATATATGAAATGAATATTCCTGTTCAGTGCACCGAGAATACAGTGTGATGCAACTTTCCTGTTGTACTGAGATATTTGTTGTATGCTGAAGGCAGGCAAACAATAATCTGCAATTCATAGAGATGGAGCATGATAACAACAAAATAAAAGCCCAGATACCCAGACATCCTTCAGTTGAGGAAATCAAAGGAAAATCTCTCCAGCCAGCTACAATAAACCTTTCTTTTAGTCAATGTTCTTTTTGCCTTTGCTTTGCTCTCTCATTCTCTGTAATCTTTGAGGTTTACCACACCACAGAGAACAAAGAGATCTCTCTGTAATAATCCCTTCTTTTTAAAAAACATCACAGAAATCTGCAAATACATCTGTATATCTGTCAGTCTTGTCTTTTTTATGGATATCTGGAAATCACGAGGTTCTGATCCAGGGTTTGGCACCCTTTAAAATTCTTCTTGGCCTACTTGCCTTCTCATTATTATCTTGACCTCCAACCCCAGTGTCATCTATTGTTTCTGATTTTATTCCACGCCATCTCAGATTTAATGTCCGGACTTAGCCTGCTTCCATCCTGAAGAGCCTGATTGCTTTCCATACAAATATAGACCCTGCACACACCTGGATGTACTCCATGTGAAGCCCTGTTGAGTTGATCAGGGTTTGCTGTGTGGATAGAGTTGCAGAATTGAGGCCATATTTAGGATTTATATAAGCTTGGGGATGGGGAAGAGAAGAGTGCAGGGCATAGGAGGTATCTAAGCTTCCCAAATGGGTTGGGTCCATCTATGGCAGTGACTTTCTTCACTATATGTTCTCTTTTCCCTTCTGCTGACTCAATCTCTACAGGATTTTCATTAATCTGCCCTACGGTTCCTTGGCTTCAATTGTATGGATCATGGTGATGCTCATCATGCAATTTTAAACCCTGTCTTGTAGAGACATGGATAAATCTTTCCTTTTCTTCATTGAAGTAATTATGGTCCCATCGTTGTCCTTCAGGAGACCATTTCTTATCACTCTTGTTGTGATCTTCTTGCAGCTTCTACTTTCTTCTGTGGTGTGTCTTTCACAGTGACATAAGGGTTTGGTTTTTTCCTTATGTTCTTTTCCTCATCAGGGACTTTCATGACCCAACAGATACAACCATATTTCTTCTTGTATTTCCATCTTTCTTTACGTGTCTCCTCCTTTGCCTTCTTTGTTTCATTATACATGTTGCTGCTGCTTCCTTCATGCCAATCCTCTTAGATGTTTCATTTGATCCCATTATAGTTTTTTTTTAAATTCAGTTCTTAGTGGTGTGTTCTTAGTATTAGAAAATCTGTATCTGTCTTTTAAACATTTTTAATTAATTAAATTTATGTATTTTGGTAATATTTTGAATCCATACTAGAGAACATGCATTAGAGTGAACTTGCTAAGGCGACTTGATTAAGATCACTGGAGAGGGAGAAAAAAGGACCAATCTCTGGTACATTGAAGTAAGATAGATCAATGTGACAAAGTAAACATTGTAAGAAATGGACATGTGCATTGGTTAATCTGTTTTTTGCATTGCCAGATTTTTTGTTGTTGTAACATTTGGCAGAACAACAGATGTAAAATCTGTCATATATTTGTACATAGTAAGTATTTTTTAATGTGTAAGAGCAAACAAACACAAAAGTGCAAAGCAAATTAATATGCTGCATCCTTTCCAGTCTGGACATATTCAGCTCTTACAAACTCAGCAGGCGACGGCCAACTACTGCATATTTATGCAAATGCAAGAAAAGGCGTTTAGACTTGAATGATGTTTGAGACTAAAGCACATGGTTAAAGGTAAGCATGTGCCTGTGTGTTTTCCTGAATCAGAGTTTGATTTTTTAAACGTTAATTCTCTGAATGACTTAATCTGTAATTTACCTGTTTTGTGGAGTGGATTTATGAGAGAGGGTGGGATTAATAATCTATGAAAAGCAAAGAAGGAAAAAAGAAAATAGAGACTAATGATGAGCCTAAGTCTTTGTATCTATTCATGGATTCCTGGAGCAGGTCCAGTGAATAGATGGTGAACTATAGATATGATCAACTGAAACTTAGAAATAATGAAAAACGAATAGCTAATGAGATTGATGTTGAGATTACACAGATGACAGATAGCTGCTACAATATTAGGCAGGCTTGGAAGAATTGGATTTTTATCAGTACTTGTTGGTAAATGTAAATTTCACCATACACGCATAAACCAATTAAAAATATTTCCACCGATAAGAACTGAAATTATGGTGCTTGAGATCTTGTTAGCGTTTGATTTAAGGATATTTGCTTTGCATATTTTGAAACTGAATGTTGATCCACCTCCCTCAGTTTTGTACCATTGTGAAACTTAAACTGATAAAAATCTAAAAGAGTGCTTACAAATAAACCTTGATATTGTCTGTCAACATTATTAAAACATTGATTTCTGCTAAGCCTAATTAATCATCATCAGGCAAGTGTGGTTGTGGGGCTGGAACTAAAAAGTATGACTGACAGTTTGGAGAGCTGAGTTCCATTCTCTGCCCTACTATGGACTTGTAGCTTGACCTTGGGCAGGGCACTGTATGCCTTGTTTTCTCTATCTCCAAAATGGGGATAAGCTTACTATGCAAGCATGGTAGAAGGCTGAACTAGTGTTGGTCCTGCTGTAGCATTTTCCACATAAAGAGCTCAAAGCCCATTGCACAGTATTATCACCAGTTTAAGATAAAATTTAGATTTACCCATGTGACCCAATAGATGGGCTAGTCAGTTCTTTGGAGTAGGGACTTTATTTACCATAGTTCCCTCACTTTTATGTACAGAAAAAAATTACATATCAAGCATACTAATCAAAGAAGTGCAACATTATCAGGAATAATGGAGTGAAGGGTGGGGTGCTCAGCTTGGCCTACGTCCCAGATTGGATTGGCTAGAGATCATGACACAGATGCACCTGGAAAATTGGGATAGAAAGTCTGTGCAGGAGTTTGGTGAAGCTTACAGAGTACCTGCTTCAAGTTCTCCTGGCTTCAGCTGGGTCACGCCATCACAGGGACTTTCCTCAGCGCTCCCACATACAAAGCTCACCCACTATAAAAGGACAGGCTGACGTCCGTACTTCCATTAAAGGGGTAGGCTGTCTCCAGTCATCCTGCTGGAGAACGTATGTCAAAGAATTTCAGCTTGGCTTGTTAAACCAGAGCTTTAGAATGTGCTAACAACTCAGCACCATATACAGAGTTGCTGCACTTCTCCTGAAGGAACAGTCCCATCCTGAAAGAGTCTCATCTAACCGTTTTTTTTAGACTTATTACATCATGGAATTTCTTTGTAATTGTTGCTATTGTGTCTATTTATGGATTCTTAGTGATTTATTTCCTGTCCTGATGGTCAATGTTCCCTCTAATTTTTACCATCCATATGCGGAATACATTTTTACGTGCACTGAGGCATGTGTGAATGTGCACCACTAGTATAAAAAAAAAACACCTGAAGGTGCTCTGCTAATCACCTGGGCAGCATCTGAATCTCTCTTGAGTGGCCACACAAGCACACAACTTACAAGGAACATTGTGAGGGCCCTACAGGGCCCAAGAGCCACCTATTGTATGTTGTTCTGCACAGGGATGAATTTAATTCTCTTAGCCTTCAAATGTTTCCAATAGATATTTATGTGCAGAGGCTTGATAACCATTCCCCTATTATGTACGATATGAAATTGAGATGTTACTGAGGGAGATTATGAACCAATACAGCCTCAGTCATGGTATTTTCTTTTTTTTCACACTTCCCCCTCCATTATGGGTTAAATACATTGAACCTTAATGAGACATAATTCTCTCCCTGTCTTCCAAATGTCTTCTACAAGATGGATGAAGAACAAAGCAGATAAAGGAATTGACAAATGTGTTGTATCAGCACTTTCTGTGACTGCCGCAGGGAAAGTTGGCAAATGGAGAAGTTCTTTTTATCCACCCTTCCACGTTCTCCTCTTGCTGCTTGCTGTTGCTGCTGGAATAGTGGCCTTCCAAGTTGCTGATTGTTTAGAAACCCCTGGGGATTCCCTATCCCCTTCCTGCCTAGGAGCTACTGCCAGAGAGGTTGTCCTGCTTTAGCACCTCACCCCTACCCTCTCCTCTCACACCTTCACCCTCTCCCTGAGCCTGCATTCCTCACCCCCCCACCGCTGAACCTCTTCCCCCTGCCCTCACCCAGAGCTTGCATCCTAACTCCCTCCCAGAGCCTGACTCTTCACCCCTTCTGCACCCAAACTCTCACCCTGAGCCTGCACCTCCTCTTGCACCTCAATACCCTGGCTCAGCCCAGTGCCTGCCCCCAAACTGCTTCCCAGAGCCTAAACCCCTTTCCCAGCTCAAGCACCCTCCCAGAGTCTTAGGCAGGAGGGGAGGAGGGAATGGGGGAACAGGTGCAGGCTCTGGGCAATGAAGGCACCACCAAAATTTCCACAAATCTGCCACCCCTGCCTGTGGAAACCCCATCAACTGTGCGGCAGCTACATACATAATTGGTCCGTTGTTTAGAAATTCAGTGTGGCTCGCCAGACTCGAGCATTAATCCTTCCTTTCTCTCCAGCCATTTGCTTTTTTCCAATTACATAAGATGACTGTTATAATTAATAGCATTAAAAATTGATTTGATTTTAGTCATGATGGCTCTGCTTATTTAAGTGATTTTGGAGCTAATGGAGCTGCGGGTTCGACCTGGAAAGAAAAGCTGGAATTTTGAGTTTATCTGTGACATTGCTTGCTTGATGCCATCTGCATTGTCGTGTGTCACCTTGGGTCTTTTATCACATTGCCTTAGAGAGTGATGTCTAGCTGTGACAGGAGGTGTCACAGCACGCTGGCCTGCGGCTCTGATTTTTCACAACTGTCACACACCTGCTACTGCAGGGGAGTGTCAGGAATTTAGCACCTCTGAAAAACACACAATTAGACACTGATTGGATGCCCTCTACCAATGCCCCCAACTGCATAGCAGCTCCGGGCCAGATCCTGCAAAATGCCAGCACCTCTTGGAAGGTGCTGCTCATCCACATTGCCCTGAACTTTAAGCCAAGATTTAGGAGGCATTTGGAGCACATTGTGGGCCTGCTACCCTGCTGCTGTGCTCCTTGTGTGGCTGTAACTGAGTGGCTATCACACCGGAAGTCTTCTCTCCTATAGCTGGTGGCTTTTGACTCCCAATTTGTTCAGGTGCAAATGGCATTACAATATGCAAGGCAACGGAGAATGAGGCTCTATAAGCCAGCTATTTAAAGATATTTCAGGCACGTAATTCCCAGGCACTTCAATAGAATTTAATATCTGGCTCTTTAATGGTCATTCAGTAAAAATGGAGTTCAGCCTGGTACATTCCATCAGTGCTGTGCGGAGGGTACTTAAGCTTAATGGAACTTTGATTGCCTTTCCCAACCCATTGCTGGAATTTTTGGACATTCTTTATTCAGAACACGTCAGCACATCTCGGGCCAGTTCTAGTTATTCTTTTCTATAGGACCTCCCATGAAACTGCACCATTTATGTCCCCAAAGCACAAAGGTAGCTCTCATAAGAAAAGCTTGGAGAAAAGAGTTTGGGATTGCAGCTAATTAAAGGTCTAGAAATCAGGACCTATGAGGGAAGACTGAAGGAACTGGGTTTGTTTAGTTTAGAAAAGAGAAGGCTGGGGAAGGGGCATGATAGCAGTTTTCAAGTATCTAAAAAGCTGTTACAAAGAAGAGGGAGAAAAATTATTATTCTTGGCTTCTGTGGATAGGACAAGAAGCAATGGGCTTAAATTGCAGCAAGGGAGATTGAGGTTGGACATTAGGAAAAACTTCCTGTCTGTCAGGGAGATTAAACACTGGAATAAATTGCCTAGGGAGGTTGTAGAATCTCCATCACTAGAGTTATTTAAGAGCAGGTTAGATAGACATCTATCAGGGATGATTTAGATGCTGCTTGGCCCTGCCATGTGGGTAGGGGACTGGACTTGATGATCTCTCAAAGTCTCTTCCATTTCTAGTATTCTATGATTCTAAGAGAAGAAGTTGCATCATTGATATGGGAAAAATCATCTGTGCAAGGAAGTTTCCTAGGGTGTGTCTAGACTACATGCCTCCTTCGACGGAGGCATGTAGATTAGCCAGATCGGAAGAGGGAAATGAAGCCGCGATTAAAATAATCGCGGCTTCATTTAAATTTAAATGGTTGCCCCGATCTGCCGATCAGCTGTTTGTCGGCAGATCGGGGCAGTCTGGACGCGATGCGCCGACAAAGAAGCCTTTCTTCATCGGCACAGGTAAACCTGGTTTCACGAGGCTTACCTGTGCCGATGAAGAAAGGCTTCTTTGTCGGCGCGTCGCGTCCAGACTGCCCCGATCTGCCGACAAACAGCTGATCGGCAGATCGGGGCAGCCATTTAAATTTAAATGAAGCCGCGATTATTTTAATCGCGGCTTCATTTCCCTCTTCCGATCTGGCTAATCTACATGCCTCCATCGAAGGAGGCATGTAGTCTAGACACACCCCTAGTGTTTTTGACAGCAAGATCCTTACATCCGAGGATCCCAAAGTGCTTTATCTATTATTCCCATTTCACCTGAGAGACGAATAAATGCCTCCCTCGTAGTCACACAGAAAATCCAAATCAGAGATCTGGTTAGTTTAAAGATCAACCTTCCAACTTTTTTATATGCTGCAGGAAATATATGAGAATCAAATGAGCAAAATTCCAAAGATAGGCTAAACGGGAGGAAGCATTACTAGTGTTAAGAGCAGACTGTTGGGCCTAGGGACTCCTGGTTTTTATTTCTGTATCAGTTACAGACTTAGTTTGTGATCTGGTAAAGTCTTTTTCAAAACTCCCATAACAATGGGCATTAAACATGTCAGGCTTAATTTTTTAGTGGGTGCATATACTTTGAGACCCTTAGATGAAAGATACAAGGTAAGTGGGAAGACATGTTAAAGTCCAACTTTAAACTCCATCAACTAAGCAACTTTGCTGTTGTCATCCTTCCAGAGCAGACCTGCCATTCGGAAAGCATGGAGCAGCACCAAAATAAGCCCATCTCCATTTACAAGGGGAACTGCATTTTTCCAGGCCAATTCTGTCAAGAAGAAAAGTCTGGGATTGCCATTCCCTCCATTGGAATTGTTCATCAAAAACCATGAACCACCACAGCACTCATGAATAATTCAGGCTGCCGAGTGGGGGCCACTAGATACTGACCCAACACAAACCTTGTCCCATCAATCTGTTTCTGAATGAAGCCCAGGCACTTTTGATTTGTGAGCTAAAGTAGCCCTCGAGTAAGAAAATCAATCCAAACCCAAAGTGACACGTGAGTTTTATTAAGCCTGCATTGTCAAGCCGGCATTACTTAATAGTGCGTTTGTTTACAGCCTCTGAGAAGAGTTAGATTTCATCAACAAAATAATGGATGGAGGTAGAATGAGTTAGGGAAAGCTGAGCTACTTCATACCTTTCTGCCATCAAGCAGGGATGTGATGGATGAACTTCAAAATCTCCATCTTTGATAAGCATCAGGGATCAATTCAGATGTCTCTCTCCAGTCTCTTTGGTTGAGCAAGTGGGCTGGAAATGTCACAGGATTAGGCTTTCTTCAGGGAGATTTCTGGTATTTTCTGGGTCTGACTAAGACCACATCTATACTTACCTGAAAGTTTAAATTAAGATACGCAATTCCAGCTACTTTAATTGTGTAGCTAAAGTTGATGTACCTTGATTCGAACTTTGGCACCATCCCCACAGTGGGCGGTTGACAGGAGAAATGCTCCATCAACTTCACTTACTCCTTGCGACGGGGGCACTCTCAGTATTTGATTTAGTGGGTCTTCACTAGACCTGCTAAATCAAATGCCAAAAGATTGCTCTCCAGAGTGCCAATACATAGGTAAGTATAGACATGGCCTAAGCTAAAGAATATTGCAAAAACAACATCTTCCCAGGTATAGCAGGATTTGTGGTTCTAACCTCAGTAGGAAATCCAAAGTTCCAACTTGGAAAGGACAAAAATTAACAAATATCATAAAAAAACCCCGCTGAATTTTACTATTTAAAAAAAGTGGACGTTTGAATGAAGGTTCAGGTCAGTTCAGTTCTTACTTGGCCTTGCCTGACCTATTATTTTATAAGATATGCACATTCCCTTTTGCTTGGAAGCTCCTTGATAGTTCAAACTGTGACATCTCTGCTCCTTACTTGCATTGAATATGGGATTGATAAAGCAAACCAAATCTACACATAATAGGACCAATCTGCAGTTCTGTAAACACTAGCCCCAGATCATTGACCATAATGAAGGAGGATACAGTGCAATTCAAGAGTGAAGGGCATGTACAATAGTAGCTTGTAAAGCCGCTATTGAACACCCCCAACATAATGCCAGCTATGTACCAAGTCAGATCCCTAAAATATCTTGGTGCAGCCTGAAACCTCAAGGGACTAATACCGAGGCACGGCTCTGAAATAGGTTGATTTGCTACGACTGGCTGCACTGACTCTAGAGCAACTTTGCACCATGGTACAACACAAAGCAGTTATAATTCAGCTTACAGTCTGGGACTCTGACTGGTGGTTGGTCTCAATGGAATTACTCAGGATGAAAAGTAGAGCTGTGAGGGAAATGTCCAACGAAACGGGTATTTTTGGTTAGAAAATGATGATTCATTGAAACTGTCCATAGGAAAAGGTCAGTTTTGACAAAATCGCTTACTTACATTTTTGAAAACAAAATTTCCAGATAGCCAAAGTTTCATTTCAACACGAGAAATTCTGGTTTTCGGGTCCGGAAGCAGGTTTTTTTACTTAGAATTGTAAATGAATTACAATGAAAAAGAGTTGTTAAATGGCCACAATAGAAATGAAATCTTTCAAAGTTATTTTTTTAAATGTCAGTTGACTAATCCCATTGTGTTTTAAGATTCCGAATCTGAACTTATTCACGGAGAGTAGGCTCTTGTACTGGGACCCCCTATAATGCTTAGTCTATGGGAAACACTCATCTTACTTTAGGACTTAGCTAACATTTAACGCAGTGCTTAGAAGATGCTCAGTGCAAAGTAAGTGTTGCTCTAATTTGAGCTGGCATTAATAAAGCTACATGTAAACTAAAATCTAAACGTTTTGTCTTTCTTCCCAGAAAGTTAATTCAGACCTAGACTCTCACCCTCTTGGTGGGGATTAGAAAGGAAGTTCCTAGAGCTACCACTTGGGGGGAGCCCTGCTGTTTGCTACTAGGAAGCCCTGGGTTGGAGGGCAGGAGCCGGTGGATTTATGTCAGTGGGAATACAGGATACTCATCACCTCTGGGCAGACAATCAGCCTTTGCAGGGGACCAAACGATCAATCACTAGTGGAGCAGTCATCCTGTGTACACTCATTTGACATTACAAATAAAAAAGGTCGATTCTTCCACTTGCAACAGGGCTTCTCCCAAGCTACCATGGCTGGAGGCGGCAGCAGAGAGCGTGTTGATTCAGACTCAGTCCATGCGAGAAGCACAAGGAGCGGTGGGAGACCCAGAATCTGAAAAATGCAAGTGAACTCAGGCTCGAGGGACCCAAGAGAGACAAAAGTTAGCACAAGACCCGTTAGTAACAGTTTGGTGGGTTTATGTTGCTTGAGGAGTCAATTGTAACGCTGCAGCAATGCCATTCCTCTGCTGATTCCATTAGTTTTATATCTTCTATTTCCACGTGCTGTTGATTCACACTCCCTGGTTTTCTTAGGGTTTTTACTTCTCCATTACATTTCTCTGCAGTCTCCAGGAATTATAGCAGGGCTGTTTGGCATGCAGCCGTGAAGGTGGTGTGCGGCATTTCCATTTTATAAAGCCTCAGCCCATGCAGTAATTTTTTGCATCTCCTACAAAAGTAGAAATAAAATCAATCAGCTGCTAAGTTATAAATGATAAAAAGGAGTTTTACCATTTCAAATGATCTTGAGTTTCACAGTACAGTTCTGCACCTCCGTAGCCCATACCCATTTAAACTATACCTAGGTCTTGGGTCTAACTAGGGAGGGTATGTGGAGGGAAGGAGTAGGGGGAAATGAAATGGATGCTGCCTCATGAGTGGAAGGTTGGAGACAGTAACTGTTTTGATTTATATAGTAAACTAGCCCAATTTTATTTGGATAACGTTCACTCCTGTACAGCACAAGGTCTATGCACTGCTTAAATCTGGATAAAGTCCCATTTTGAGGAGCCAAATGATTTGGAGATCATGTGTGTGGCCTTTGCACTGGGGTAAATTCTACCCTAGATACATTATAGTTAATCATGTTTATTACATGCCTCGGGACCATTGCCCCATTTCGTTAGGTGCTGTACCAACACAGAACAGTAGGTAGTCTCTGCATCAAACAGTTCACAATCTCAAGGCAGACAGTGGCAGGGGAATGGGCTAGAATAAACAGGAGAATAATGTGATCATGTTAGTTCTGAAAAAAAATCTGGTGGGTGTTAGCTGGGTGGGATTCAGGGGTATTTAGAATAAAATAATATTTCAAAAATAAATGCATGCCCTGGTGTCTGCATTGTTTTCCCTTTATTGTATGTTTCCATTTCCAGTGGTTCAGTGCAGGCCAAACACTTCACTTGGTTTCCAGTTCAAATACCGCCTGTCACAGAATAAACATGCATACAGACACACACTCACCCCACACTCACCCCTTCCCAGACTCGGTGATCACCTTTCCTGAGACTTTACTTTTGTTCTTTCTTGTATAGTGTGCCTTTCATCCAGAGCAAGCCATTCAAGCATACAGTTGCTCTTTGTCTACAGCAAGTATGACATGCTCCATAATAACAAACCATAAATGAAATATTATTCTGGCTTCCTGAAAATCTACATATATTGCATAGTGCTTGCTGCCTTGTGTGGTGTAAGAAACTGGAGCTGAGGAATCAAACAGAGGTACAAGAGTCAGTAAAATGGCAAGCACAAGGCAGAAATGGAGGCTTGATTTTTTTACCCCTAGATCTCATTTCTGTGATGTCCCTTATTCATTAGAATGCATGTGCAGTGTCTCCTTTCTATTTTCTCATTGGATAAGATGGCAAACAGTTTCTCCTAATTAGGTGACTGCCGAATGTCACTACTTTGGCACAGCTCCCACAGTTAGACTTTTTTTTTTAATTAGCAATCAGATCTGTTACTTTGCTTCCACATTGATGATGTAGTGACAAAGGAAGGAAATATTTTTAGGAAAGAAAACAATGAAAATGGTTCCTGCCTCTAAGTGATATATGGGGTTTACTTAGCTCCTACTGTTTCCTGAAAAGGCACTTTGGAGAGTAAATTACTCTCATTAATGGTGGCTAAATATATGCTCCTAAAATAGCTCATGTCCTATTGTTAATAAATAATCCACTACCATGTCATCTTTCTTGGCTTTTCTATACATTTGGGAGCCTACAAATTTGGGATTCAACTATCTCCTTGCCCTCAATATTTTCATCTCTGCCCTTATGCAAATTAATATGCATTTCTCAGTGGAAGCCTAATCCAAAATCTACTGAAATCAATGTCAAGGTGCCTACTGATTTTAATGGTGTTTGGACCATACCCATGAAAAGTTTATAATCATGGATTACAGGCCTTCAGATTGTCCTATACACCATTTTTTTAAATGTCTCCCATGCAACATTAAAATCTCAGGCTCTCTATGGCCTTTAGGCAGCAGCATGGTCTGAGAATCTCAGACAGGGAAAATGAATTAGCATGTGGAAGCAAAGTGCCCCATCACAAGCGCATACTGGATGAACCCTGGTCAAATGGCCGTCATCTTTTGGTTGACAGCAATATGGGACTTGTTGACGCAGAAAGAGAGAGCAGATGTAAAATACAACCAAGGAAAGAGGTTGTTTTGATCCATGGCCACCTTCTCATGGAACATGTGGACAGTAAAGATGAATATGTCTCAAAACCAAAGAGACTTTTTAGATTATTACTGACTGCATTAGAGTGAGCTTTTGACTCTAGCCCAACATGCTTCCTGGCATCTTCCCAGAGAAATGGTATGCTCGGGCCGAGCCCTGAGATGAGTGCTTCAGCACTTGTAAGGTTGGCCATCTTAATTTAAAATGCCCCCGATTGCGTCATCACTCTCTCCTGGCTCGGAGTCCCATGGAGGTCTCGGTTGGCTCTTGGGTTGGATCTCTGCCACTCCAGATGCTGGTCCCTGCAGAGCTGGGGCTGCATGGCCCATGCACTAGATTCCAGACCAGTTCATTGAATCTCTTTGTGGGGAGGAGGCTTACTTTGATTTCAGTTCCAAAACCAAAGCTCAGCACTGAAACTAAACTAGTCTCCTTGTCTGTGGATCAGGTTGATCCCTCCACTAAGGGGCTAAGCAGCCCAGTCTGATCATTGGCTCAGCCATATCAAGTCCATTGGCCATATCAAGTCCATCCATAAGCTTCAGCAGGAGTTTCTGGCCCATTCTGTCCCAGTTCCTAACGCTGAGCCTAGTGGGAAGTGGTGCTAGAGGTCTCTAGACTGGTAGCCATTAGTGTTGTAGTCCAAAGGGTGGGATCCTGTAAAGATGCAGTCTGGAGTTCCAGAAGCTAGCAAACAAGTAGGTGTTGTACCATGTTCCTGGTGTGAGCAGTAGGGTGATACAAAGAATTACTGAGTACAACCTGTTTGTGTTGCCAAACCTCCAGGATTGCCCGAGAGTCTCCAGGAATTAAAGATTAATTTTTAATCAAGAAATATGTCATGTGATGAAACCTCCGGCAGTATGTCCAATCCAAACTGGCAACCCTACAATCCAAAGAGAAAACAAAATCAGAATCTCACAATGATCATTTTTGCAACTGTTGACTCTTAACCAGACTGCTAATCCTGAACTTATCTGAAATGACCACAGCTGTAAATACGATGAATAAAATAGTGGGTAATGTGCCTGTCTCTAGTTTAAACTAATTGAACTGTAGGAAAGCGGCCACATGAAAGGGAAAAGTCACTGAGATGAGAGAGGCTGCTATGGAGAACCTGCTTCAATGCTGGAAAATGGCTAAACCTTTAGGTTCTTCTCAGGCCTGTCAATCCTCCTGGGTCTGAATAGCAGGACTTCCTCATGAGACGTCTCAACACATCACTGGTCTAATTGGAATCAGAAACCTCATGGTATTTGGCACAATGGCCACTGCTTACTGCTCTAACCACTGTCACCTCTATTATACAATGTTCCTTTTGGTCTATTTGTTCCATCCAGCTTTTGGCTTTGCCTCATGTTTGGCTTGCATGCTCTTTGGAGCATGGGGACC
Source organism: Pelodiscus sinensis (assembly GCF_049634645.1). Taxonomy (NCBI): domain Eukaryota; kingdom Metazoa; phylum Chordata; order Testudines; family Trionychidae; genus Pelodiscus; species Pelodiscus sinensis. The sequence continues at coordinate 12,050,324 of NC_134724.1, read as the reverse complement.
ATCTTTTTGTTATGCGTTCAATGCCGGATCTTTGATTTTGGAGCCTCTATTTGCTACCACATTGCTAATAAGAGATGACAACAACTTTGCCTTTTTTTCCCTGATGGAAACAGGAAATGGGAATTTCAAAGGCTGCATTGAAGCATAATAAAAGGGGGAAAGAATTTACTTGGATCTCAAAAAGATTCAGATTCAAAAGTTTCAGGAATGGGCCAAGATTTAACTTGGTTTTGAATTTCCAGAACGGCTCTGCCCATCCTGACAGATCCCACTCTTTGAAGGTGTTGTGTGTTGTGGATGTGCACAGCAGCTTATAGAATTGTAAACTGATTGATCGCTGTAGTCTGGTTTGCAAGTCTCCCGGGATGACAGACTTGGAAATGAGCTGCTTTCCTGGGGAAATATTTTAAACCAATCAATAAATGCCCCTTTTGTTTACAATTTAGTTACACTCTGAGCAGTAGAAATAAACAGTTGAGAGTTGATCCAGTATCTAACACTGTAGGTCTTCACCAGCTCTTCCTTTTGTGGAAAAGGTTAGCTTTTAAGAAACAATGGACTTGATTCACTACTCTTTCACTCCAGTTTTACACCCGAATCATAAGTTATACCCGAGTAAAACTGAAGCAATGCGCTGCCAAATCAGGCCTAATATAGGTTTATGACATATGAACGATCTACCCTACTGTCAATGCTTCCATTATTTATCTAAATTCTCTTTCCCAGTTCAAGAGCTGCCAGAAGATATCATCATTTGGCATAACAGAAAAGCTAGAAGGATTGTACCATATTAGCAGGAGTGTTGTAAGCAACACATGAGACGCAATTCTTCTACTCTACTCCACATTGATTAGGCCTCAGCTGGAGTACTGTGTCCAGTTCAGAACACTACATATCAGAAAAGATGTGGAGAAACTGAAGAAAGTCCTGAGAAGAGCAACAAAAATGATTAAAGGTCTAGAAAACATGACTTATGAGGACAGATTGAAAGGACTGGGTTTGTTTAGTCTACATAAGAAAAGACTGAGATGGGACATAAGAGTTTTCAAATACCTAAAAGGTTTTTACGAGGAAGAGGGAGGATAGGAAAAGAAGCAAGGGAAGTTTAGGTTGGATATTAGGAAAAACTTCCTGTCAGGGTGAATAAGCACTGAAATATATTGCCTAGGGAGGTTGTACAATCTCTATGATTGGAAAATTTTAAGAGCAGGTTAGACAAATACCTGTCAGGGATGCTCTAGATCAGGGGTGGGGAACTTAAAGCCCACAGGCCTGATCTGGCTGCCAGCTCAATTTAGTTTGGCTGGTGGCCAGTCACTGCATCACCAGAAGCCATGAGCTTTGATGCCCCTCTCACACTCTGTGGGGTTGAAGTGTGGTATACTCCAAGTCACATGTGACTAGGGGGTGTTGTGTCATTTTCTTTCCCATCTTAGAAGCATCAGGAGCAGATAAGTAGTAAGAGTCAGTTGTTGTCTTTTTTATTTTTATTTTGCTTCTCACTTGGGAGCAGATGAGTAGTAAAGGGGTTTTTTACCCAACTGATTTTCCTGTATGTCAGTGGTCTCTGACTGAAAAGGTTCCCCACCCCTTGTATAGATGGTACTTGGTTCTGCCATGAGTGCATGGGTTTGGACTTGATGACCTCTCAAAGTTCCTTCAAGTGTTATGTTCTATTCTGTGGTGTGCTTCCTTACAAAGCTTTAGGAATAATGACCCTTTTGCAAGTGGAGTGAGGGTGCGTCTACACTGCATCATTTTTCCAGAATAACGACCATTATTCTGGAAAAACAATACTAGTGTCTACACAGCAATTGCGTTATTACGAAAGAAAATCAAAATAACGAGGGCTTTTTCTGACGTTGGTAAACCTCATTCCGTGAGGAATAATGCCTCTTCCAAAAAAGCTTTTGGAAAAGGGGGTGTGTGGACACTCCACTGCTGCTATGTTGAAATAGCTCCTCACCAGGGCCATTCTAAAGTTATTCCTCCCCAGTGCCTCCTGGGATTCTATATCGAGATAGCACATTCACATTGGAGGTGCCTGCCTCAGACTAATTATGAGGCTTCTCTGTAGTGTGGACGCTCTATTTCGAAATAAGCTATTCTGGAAGTTATCTTCCAGAATAGCTTTTTCCAAAATAAGCTTGCAATGTAGATGTACCTTAGAGTTGTAGCTATTTAGAGTCAGCGAAATAGTCTGGAGAAGGAAGAAGGTAATGATGGTAGCAGGTGGTGGACAGAAAGAGACTGTTCAATTTGAAAGCTGACAATTCTGAAAGATTATTAGGAAATCAGGGAAAGCTGCACTCATTTAATAGTCTCTGATGTGGGCAATTTAATTATGACTCAGCAGACAGGGGAAATAAAGCAGCCAAACATTGTTGATGATAAATTTAAAATAGCATGCTTGGAAAAGGCAACAAATGGAACTTTCATCAGAGCCATGTCTGTTCTAATAAGCTCTGGTTTCCTCCAAATATTTAAATGAAACCACAGTATTAATCAGTGTTTGTGATCCTTTCTGTTGCTTACTATCTTACAGGCAAAAGACAAAAGGTCATCAAGCCAGATAGTTTGCCTAGGTGGTTAAACTGCAAAAATCTTTATCCAGGAAATGAAAACCGAAGAACAACGTATTTCTAGGAATGGATTGCATTTTGCTATATTTACCCAGAAATATTAATGCTGTGTGTGAGGGAATTACCGCAAGAAGTAACATGAGATTATGTAATTGTCCATTTTGACAAGGACTAAATTTATGCTATGACTGAGCAAAGAAACCACCTTATATTAAAGCATTGCTGCTGCTGTCATGTACTTCTGTACCAGATATGGACTGGTCACAAAGCCTCTTTGTATACACCAGCTGCGCTTATTGTAAAATCCTTTCATGGCCTGCCAGGTATAACTGAGGTTCTTTTAAATAAGGTATTTTACACAGTGCCGCTTAGTGGCTTAACAGTATAAAGCAATTTAGCATCCCACTGCATCTCCCCCTTTAAAACCTACATTCCTACCATTTACAATAGTACACTAGCATGCTGTCTTTGAAGTTCAGTATGTATCAGTCTGTTAAGTGTCTCTGAGTTGTATTAGTTTTCTAATTACATGACCAGAACATGTAACACTTGGTCATCTAATTGTCCATTCACTGCAAAGACCGGCTGGGGTTATTTTGGAATCCTGGAGTTGTCTTCTTCATCAGTCATCTTAGAGTTTGCTCCAGTCATTGTTCTTTCTGAAAAACACATTGTAGATATCAACGGCTTCTGTTGAACTCTCCACTGTCAGACTTGATCACATCTGATTTGGACACTGATTTTTTTTTTCCTACAACAGCTAGAGCCGTCTATCCTTTTTTCTCCATCCAATTTGAGATAAACTTGGTCACTAGGTTCTAGATGTAGCAGTTCCCTAGTGGAGTGACGTCTCTTGTAAAAATGGCCATAAACTCTTTTAGTCTTTTGATTCATTTTTTATACTGTCTTCATCTGTGGCTGCTTCAGAGACTGTTCCCTTTCCAAAACTGGTAAAGTGGTTTGGAGGTTTGCTAGACTGTATCCAGTGGCCGCTAATGGTGTTGCTCTGTAACTCAGAAGAGCAAGGAATGGATCTTCCTGCTACAGGATTTTATTGGCTGTTTGTACAGCTGCCTCCATCTCTCTTTTTCACGTGTGGATAATGTGGATTGCTAGTAATATGATCAAAATCAGATTTCATTTGAGATGACTTAAATTCTGCTGTAGTGAATTGTGGTCGGTTGTCCATCAGTAATTTTTCTGGAATGCTGAAATGTGCAAAGTGCCCTTCAGTTTCTTCATACCACTGAAATGGTGTCATGTCTGTCAAATATATTATTTCTATATACATGGGAAACCAGTTCATGATGGCCAGGTAACAATGTCCTCTGATTTCACATACATCTGCTGTTGGTCTCTTCCAAAGCCTGTCTGGTAAAAGTGTGTGAACACGGCATGATTCAGCATTGTCTCTTAAATTACAGCCTGTTCCCAACTTACAAACTGGTTACGCACCATGCAATTGGTCGAAACTCAGTTCGTTCGTAAGTCGGACCCCATTAAGTTACACTCGACCGCACTTTTCGTAAGTGCGGATTGCGTTCGTAACTCAGGATTCGCCATTTACGACCACTTTGGTTGTAACTGTGAACGGTTGTAAGTCGACCATTCGCAACTTGGGGACCGGCTGTAATTTCTTCTGGATTACCTCTAAAACGTGCTCTATCATCAAGTCGTCCCTTGAGTTCTTCCACCTTTCTCACAGCTCCATCATGGTTACCATGCTGCTTCTGAGAAAGTTGTTGGTCTTTAATCCTTTGATCACATGCACTCTGAATGCATAGCTTTTGTCTTTGTAATATGTTTCTGTGATGAATGATCCATGTAGTTCAGAGTATCTCTAGGGCTAGTCGGAGCTATCTCAGGTGACTTCAGCTCTTGGATGGATGAAGATGACTGTAAATCCCTTCCAAGATGACTGTGACATCAGCTTCTGAATCAATTTTAAAGTCAATAGCCTTGCCATGAATATTCAATTTCACTCTCCAGACAGATTCTATCTCATCCCAAGTGATAGATCCCAGAAACAATGGCTCTTGATTGTCTGTAATATGAGTCAATTCCCTGACTTCTTTGGTGCGGCAAACAGCTGCAAAATGTGCATATTTTTTGCATGTATTACACAGTGTGTTTCTGGCGGGACATACATCATTTTGTGGATGTAACTTTTTCCACACCTTGGGCATGCAGGCTGGAATTCCCTGGGATTTCTCTCCCCTTCCCTCAGAGTTTTATAATAATGATTTTTAACACTCTAATGTCTGTTTATAGCCTCTGAAGAGACAAGGTGGGTGAGGTAATATCCTTTATTAGATCAATTTCTGTTGGTGGAGAGATATTACCTCATCTGCCTTGTTACGCTAATGTCCTGGGACCAACACAGCTACTACTACCTTGCATATAGCTTCTAAGCTAGTTTCAATTGCCCCTGCCTTTTTCCTGTTAACTAATTCTATTTGGTATCTGTATATCTGTAGCTCAGGTTAAAGCTCTTTTTGGTTGTAGCTGCTGTGAAAGGTTTTTAATCTGTTAATCCAATAACCCACCTGTCTAATAATTTTGGCTGTGTCTAGACTGCATCCCTTTTCCGTAAAAGGGATGCAAATTAGACATATCGCAATTGCAAATGAAGCGGGGATTTAAATCTTTAATTATTTTAAGAGGGATAAGGGATCTTTCGGAAAAGGCTTTATTTTCCAAAAGATCCGTGTCTAGACTGGTGCTTTTTTCTGGCAAAGCTCTGAGCCGGAAAAAAGCGGCAGCCATTTTTATGCTAATGAAGGGGGGAGATTTTAATCCCCGCTTCATTTGTAATTGTGATATGTCTAATTTGCATCCCTTTTACGGAAAAGGGATGCAGTCTAGACACAGCCTTCATGTTTTGCTTTTCCAAAAATCAGTGTGTTCAGCCAGCATATGCAGAGTGTTTATAAAGCATTTAATATTTTCCCCTGGTTCTTGAATTCTGTGGTGGAGACATGCATTTTCATAAACCAAATTTTTCTGAGGTATAAATTATGTATCAAACATAGCCATTGCACAGTCATCTTTGCGACAGTCTTCAGTAAAGTCAAAAGATTTAAAGATATGCTGTGCTTGCTTCTCCACAGAATAAATTAAAGCAATGTCTGCATATCTCTAGTTTCTTTGTGCAGCTTGATAGCTATGCAAAATCTTGCAAGATTCTGTTTCCAATCTGTCCATTCTAAAAGTTTGTCAAAGCTGAAGGTCTTTGGGGGTATTAAGAGTGGCATGTTGGTGAGATCCTGCAACGTCTGTTGTCATTTCTTGTGTCTGCAACCATTAATGCAATTCATAGACCTCAGAGACATTTGGGCTAGAAGGGATTATTATGATCATTTAGTCTGACCCCTTGCTGGTTGCAGGCAATAGAACTTCACCCACCCACTCATATAATAGACCCATAACCTCTGGCTGAGTCACTGAAGTCCTCAAAACTTCATTTAAAAACTTCAAATTACAGAGAACCCACCACTTGCACTAGTTTAAACTTGCAAGTGACCTCTGCCCCATGCTACAGATGAAAACAAACAAACAAACAAACAAAAAACCACAGGATCTCTGCCAGTCTGAACAAGGGGAAAATTCCTACCAGATCTACATATGGTGATCAGTTAGACCCTGAGCACATGGGCAAGCCCCACCAGCCAGATGCCTGGAGAAGAATTCTTGGTAGTAACTCAGAGCTCTCCTCATCTAGTGTTCCATCACTGGCTTTTGGAGATATTTGCTGCTAGAAGTCACAGATTGAATACATGCCATTGTGGGCAGTCTCATCATACTATCCTCTCCATAAAGCTATCAAGCTCAGTTCTGAAGCCAGTTAGGTTTTTAGCCCACACTACTCTCCTTAGAAGTCTGGTCCAAATCTTCATTCCTCTAGTGGTTAGAAAACTTTGCCTAATGTTCAACTTAAGTGCTAGTGTGCACACAAGAACAGATGGCTATCAACTGACCATCAACAGGTTTAATTTAAATAACTCCTCTCCCTCCCTTTGGATCTATTTATCAACAGCAATCATATCTCCCTTCAGCCTTGTTTTGGCTTGGCTGAGCAAGCTAAGCTCTTTAGGTTTCCTTTTAGAAGTTTGGATTTTCATTCCTCGATCATCCTAGGAGCCCTTTTCTGTTTTCCTTCTGTTTTTCTTCTTTGTTTATTCCTGACACCATGTCATGCATTTCTGTGTCAGATATGGACTACTCTAAAGGATTGTTTATTATACACACCAAAAGTAATCATAAGATCCTTTAGTGCTCTACCTCATGGCTGAGGTTAATGTAAATAAGGCATTTTACACACCTAGGCTATGTCTACACTGCAGGCTTCTTGAGCAAGAACTGTTTTGCACAAGAGTTCTTGTGCAGAAGGTCTTCCACAAGAGTGTGTCCATACTTCCAAGTGCTTTTGCGCAAGAAATGTGCTTTTGTGCAAGGGTGTCCATGGTAGTGTGGATGCTCTCTTGCGCAAGAAAGCTCTGATGGCCATTTTAGCCATAGGGCTTTCTTACGCGAGAAATTCATGTTGCCTGTCTATACTGCCTTCTTGTGGAAGAGCTCTTGCGCAAGAGGGCATATTCCTCGTGGGGGAGAGGAATAACTCTTCCAGAAGAAGCCCTGTTTTCCTACGCTATACTGTAAATTTACTTACACAAAAACACGCGTGCAGTGTAGACACTCTGCAAGTTTTTATGAAAGCGCAAAAAGCCTGCAGTGTAGATGTTGCCCTATTGGTTGCACTGAATAATAGTTTAGTATCCCACTACAACTGCTGCTAGTGAATAAAATACAGCCCACTTTTCTGCTTGTTACTAGGCATTAGACCTGCAATAGTCCAAATTAGTGGCTGTCCACTAGTGTAACATACTCAGCTTGAAAAGGGTCATTAATATCTTCACTATGATTATGGAGCCATCTATCTGCATTTCATTTTAGTCATTTCAAAATACATAGATTAGAGGTTTGAGGCAATGTCGAATTCAGGGAGAGTCTATCCACTGATTTCAGTGCACTTTGGACGAGCTCCTAGGAGTGTGATATAATTATGCATACAGCATAATAAAAGGTCTTGCTTATTTTTTATCCCTCTCATTTGTGGAACTGGATGGCTATTCTAAAGATGGGGAAACTGAGCAATGGAGAAGCAAGTGTCTTGCTAAACTCACAAACTAAATCAGCAGCAGAATCAAGATCATGTCACTTGTGTCCCAGAGCCTCACTGTGATCACAGGAAAACTTTGCCTCCCGTTAGAAAAAAGAAAAGCATCTTTCCATACCTTTTCTTTGGAAGGTGACATTGGCTTTCAGTCCGAACAGAAATTTTCTCACAATTTGAGACATTTTGCCCTCCATGTCTTTCTCTCTACACAAGAACACTTTGGGGCATTCAGTGCTGGGTGACATTTTATACACCATTTTATATCACCAGCAGTGTGCCGTTCACTGATATCTGCTACCTCCTCTGGGGCTGGGCACTTGCTTTGATTTCTCTTTTTCTGAAAAGGATGTGTTTCAACACGATGCCAACTGAGGTGATGTTATCCTCTCAGAAGCTTTTGTTTGAAATTTCATCAGGAAGCTCTTCTTGAAATGAAGTTGCATCTTTGTGGGAATTAGCTCTATTTGCAAAACCATTCATGAATTAAATCTTGCATACACAATAACAATGTTATATTTATAGACAGTGCCTTTTATTACAAAGGGATTTAGAAACTGTGCGTGTCTCTGTGCATCTTATGTGAGTGTACTGTAGCGTGTGTGTGTGTGTGTGTGTGTGTGTGTGTGTGTATGTATACAATAATTAGTTCATTCCTCAGAGAAATTCAGCCACCTCCAGAGTGGAATTCTGCTACCTTTCAAATCTATCTAGTTACATTTTCATATTGTGCCCCTTCCGTATTCTGGCAAATGTACAAACTCTATTCTTTCCTCTTCCCCTCAGCTTTACATTATCCATTCACAACAAATGATGTCTCTAACCCCTCAATTCATTTACAATAGTTTCAGAGTTTCCTGTATAGAATATTGTGTTCGTATTTTAATTTACATCAGGACTAGTTCCCACCCCACCACATTGACATCGATTACCTTTGGAAGAAGGGGAAAAAAGACAATAAAAAAAAACCTCCATTGCCAATTTCCCCAAACTTAGGCTTGTTTTGTTTTAACCATCTAAGGATCTTTACACTGAATTTAAGCAGATCCTTACCCTATGCATGAAGAGAATGTGCTTGTTAGTGTATTTATACTCTGCAGTAAGATCTCCAGCTCTGCCTTTCCTCCAGAAGACAAAAGATGGAAACCCACCCCCCACAAACCCCTTATAGCCAAGACTCTCCTTTGATCAATTTACCATCTCTTTTCAGCATCTGAAAATATTTTATCAGATATTCATAAACCTTTTGCTGGATCTCCATGGCATCCAGGCCCCAAAGAAGTTGATGGAAGTTTTGCTATTGGCTTGAATAGGGCCAGGATATCACCCTCTAGGCTTGTTTCCACTATACCTGGGATTGACACTGAAATTATCAATCCACTGGCCGTTGACTTATCACAGCTGCTTAGACATGATAAATCGATCTCTGAGTGCTCTCCTGTCAATGCTGGTACTCCACCAGGATGAGAAGAGTGACTGGCATTGATAGGAGAACAGCTTCCGGCAACCTTATTACACACAAGATGCCACAGTAAATATGTCGACTTCAGCTGCGCTATTTATGTACCTGGAGTCATGTAGATTAGATTGACTGCAAAGGTTAGTGTAGATAGGCATTACTATGCAAAAACCTTGTGTTCCTGGATTACTGCGAGACCCTAACTAGAGCACTTCAAGAGACTTCCAGTTCAAGTAAAGCTGTTCATGGGACAGTAGCCTTTGTCTGTGACAGCACAGATATTCATCCATGGGATTTAGAACTCTTTTCTCACCCTGTGAATTGTCCATGAGCAGATCACAATTTTTTGTGGTTGTTTATTATCCAAAAATGTTCAACAAATACTTTTTTTTGGGCAGATTTCAGTCCCCGATCTAGTCACAATGGCTTTGCGGTGAGGTTTTATTCAAGTAGCCAAGATTTGAAATTTGATACCCAAGCGAAAGATATCTGTGCCTAACTCTTCTCATTAGCCTGGGTACTCTGATGGAACAGCCTACATTGTATAATATTGGAATTCCTATGTTTTTTTCTCTTCCTTCTGGACATTCTAACATTTCTTCCTCTTTCAAACAATTGGTTGGAGGCTGTCTGGAATGTGTTGCATGTCATGGGGCTACTGAACAGTTGAGTTTCATTGCTGTATTTTGCACCTTGCTGTGGTTTAATCCTATTTCTAATAGAAGGCAAAGAGACATTATTGTCAGCTGGTAGAGAGCTTGACCCAAAGACCTTGCAGTCTTTTGTGGAGACAAGACCTTCTTATAAATAGCTGGGTGTTCAAACTCCTGCTCCTATTCATTATAGACAAAGTCTGAGCTCATGTCTGTTTCTTAGTGCACAAAGAGTCTATAAATTTAGGGATGATTGAGTCTTGTATTTCCTTAAGTGAAATGTCACATTATGATAAGACACTGTCATATGAATGTTGGCTTTTTAAGATCCTATCTCTGAAAAGAAGCTAGAACTATTTTGGGCCCTGCAATTACACCCCACAAATAAATTCTTGGCTAGTATCGAAATACAATATCACCAAAAAAGCAGCAAGAAAGAGGATTTTACTTTACATTGGAGAAGACATAATGTCACTTTAGTTTTTTGTTATCAGAATAATTGTAACAGATTTATTTAACCACTTATTCGGCAACTAGTCTGCAAAGACTGCTGGGGATGCTACTGATGTAGGAGACTTGACAGAATTATTTATCTGATAAATGCAAAAGATAATTTGATTTTTTTCAGATTCAAAGAGGCTGCAGATCTTTGAACTTATCTAGTTTCAACTTTAGCCTTTCAAAGTGGTCAGTCTTTTTGGATGCATTTTAAAAAATGTTAATTTTATTCTTAAATTATATAGAGCTACATGTTGAAGTCTTTAAGGGCCCAGTCCAGTAAAGCATTGAAGCAGATGAGTAACTTTAAGCAGATGAGCGATCCCAGTGCTTCACACTTTTATGACTATATATTTATGGAGGATCTTGATTCACCAAATTCCAATAGCACTTAAATCTCATTAAAATCTTTGTGCTTAAATTCAAACATATGCTTTGATGAATGGGTGAAAACTTCAGAACATGCTTTAAGCAAAAATGTACTTACGTGCTTTACTGGATCAGGGTCCATTAGAGCAATACTCATGTACCCAGGATTTTACATGAACACATAAATCTGGCAAACTATTCCTCATGATTATTGCTGTCACATGAACAACACTTGTTTGTGTTCCTAGTCCTAGACTGGATGATTCCTCAACCTAGAAAAATATTTGCAGATGGCTATCTGAACTCTTGTCATGTCACTGTTCATGCAAATACACTTGCAGAAATGTTTCCAAGGTTTCACAAAATACAGCATTCATGGAACGTGAAAAAAAAGTCTCAAGTTCTGTCAAAGTGGGTCCGTAGCTTCTGTTCAAACAAATGTTTGTATTTCTTTGCTTATGTCTAGTTAAGACCCTACCTCCCATTCATGGAATGAGCAGTATGGATTAAACTGAAATGTGATCTGACCTTGCTTCCTAATTTTAGCTGAAAAATTCAGAAGGCTCTGTATTGGTACAATGTATTATTATGGTCCCAAGATGTATTCAATAGAAGAAAACACTGCAACACACAATAATCTCTGAAGATGGTCTTGGTCTGGCTATAACCTGCCTAGAAAAGGAATGGACAGCAGCTTTTAGCCAGGAGTGTTTGATGCACACCAAGTCCAGGTAGCGATTGCTGAAAGAGACAAAGAATACACTAGTTTATTAATCATGAATTGATACTTTTCATGTGTAAAGATTTTTTTTCTTGAGATTCTCCAAGCATCTCACCAGTGATTTACACTTGGAGAGGTAAAAGCACCAGGTTTTTAGTGTAGTCTCAACCCACAGAAACCAGATAAGACTTGGATGCAGGTGAAGTTAGAAGGTTCCACTGCAATCCCCACTTTCAGCTTGCCTATCATGCTGCACATGACCATGGCTCCTCCATTGCCCAGAGCAGATCTATAATCACCTACATGTGTTACCTGGAATATGTTATTTGTGGGCGGGTTTCCGATCTCTTTCCTCAGTTCTTCTCTCTGCTATGCCAGCAGCACCAGCCAAAACCACCTACCGTAGTTTAACCACCTCCCAGCCACAAGGTGACACATGCATGCTCTCTGTGGAGTGGGAAGTTGAGATGGGCAATACAAGGAGCTGATTCAGGCTTAGCCCACCCTGTCCCCACAGTGCCTCCTCCTCGTCCTGATCATTCCACCACCCCAGTATTATTTATTTACTGATGGTATTCAGTGACCTTGTCAAAAGCAACTCTTTTCAGACAACTGCCGCTACAATGGATGATTGTTCTCCACCGCACCCCATGAGTAATTCACTCTGCCTGCTGGTGTACACAAGCCCCATGCCAAGGGCTTTTGTGTGATAAATGGCAATGTGACAGGTAGCTATAATGAAAGGAGTCTCTTCTTGGAGCAGTGTGCACTCATTAAAGTAAGGGAGCCATCGAATCATCTCACCCTATGCATAACTTTTTTTCATTCTGGAAGCAACTCCTCATCTTCAGTTTTTGTAAAGCCCAAGTCAAGGAAAGGGATAAATAACTCCAGGTTGCTCCAAATGAGTTGGTCAACACACTGATGCATTTTTAAATGGATTTGCCCCAACTATATTCACAATCCTTTTGTGTTCACTTTCTGCAAATACTCAAACGACCAGGCTTGCTGCCAGGAATGTTCTGAAGACCAGTAATTTGACAGAACATTAAAATATTCACACAACTCCATCAACATGAATATCCATATGCTGGAACCCTGATTTTCTAGGATAAACTGTGGTTCTCACGTGGTGATAGCAAGATCTTGCAACTCAGGTTAAATTGTTGGGTTTGTTCTAAATCTGACAGCTGTCTTTCAGGTGACAATAGAAGGCAGTTGTGATAAACCAGCCATTGTTCACCACTACCCAAAATAATAATAAAATACCTGGCACCCTGAAGTCACTTGCAAATATGTAAATGGCATATTGTGTTCAGAGGATTTTTCTCTCCTCTGTAATTTCATTTTGAATACCTGGAAGATTTGTGAATATATTTGTCTGAGCACAGGAATACATATCCAACATATATGGATAGTTTCACTTACAAGTGAAACTCCAGATGGCTCACAACATATCAGACTGCTTAATGTTTTGGTCAGTCAGAAAAAGCAGATTTCAGCCCATTGGAGTTTCAAGTGACACTGGTTGTATTGGAACATCTCTGAGCAGGCACACAATGTGATGGGTTTGGTCACAGAGATCCATTTGAGACTGTCACCTAATGGCCAGATCATGCCACTGAGTCCACCTAACATCCTGTCCTGTTGAGCCAGACAAGTACAGCATCCAACATGGGCTCCAGCATCAGTTGACCTTGCAACATGTCTTGGCAGGACCAAACATAGTTCAGGCTTACAAAAAAAGTGGAGAAACAAGACTATTCACAAATCATTGTCATGCGCACTGGGCCATTAAACTCCTTCATTAGCATATCTAGATATATAAACAGGTTTCTAACCTCAAATATAGGAATGATACAGGCACACAAAAAGAATATACACATTCAGCAGACTACAAGCTTTTTAGGGACAGAGTACATGCCACGTTCTACATAAAGCATATTCAAGTTAGATATATTTCCATACAGAAATGGGGGGGGGGGGGGATGCAATGTCATACACTGCATCTCTGTTGTGAGGCACTTGGAATAATTTTCGGTGGGTGTGTCTACACTGCATCGTTATTTCGAGATAACTAGCATTATTTTGAAATAACAATGTGAAGGTCTACACAGCTATTCTGTTAGAATTTTGAAATAATTGACGGCTTATTCCGAAATCTGTAAACCTCATACAAACCTATTCCAAAAGAGCTATTCCAAAATAAGGTGTGTGTAGATGCTCCCCTGCTGCTATTTCCAAATAGCCCCTCACCAGGGACATTCTAAGTTATTCCTCCCACGTACCTCCTGGGGCTCTAAATCGAGATAGCATGTCTACATTAGGGAAGCCAGCCTTAGACTAATTTTGAGGCTTCCCTGCAGTGTAGAGGTGCTATTTCAAAATAAGGTATTTTCAGAATAACTATTCCAGAATAGCTTATTTTGAAATAAGAGTGCAGTGTAGACATATCCTAAGGCTTGAGATGGTTTAAAAAGTTACCTTCAAAGGAAATTCATATAATATGATATATGATATGGGAGGGACTGCAAGTGCTTTGGAGGATAGGATCATAATTTAAAATGATCTAGACAAACTAGAGAAATGGTCTGAGGTAAACAGGATGAAGTTTAATAAGGACAAATGCAAAGTAATCTACTTAGGAAGGAACAATCAGTTTCACATATATAGAATGGGAAGTGACTATTTAGGAAGGAGTACGGCAGAAAGGAATCTAGGGGTTATAGTGAACCACAAGCTAAATACAAGTTAACAGTATGATGCTGTTGCAAAAAAAGCCAACATGATTCTTGGATGCATTAACAGGAGTGTTGTGAGCAAGACACAAGAAGTCATTCTTCCGTTCTACTCTGCACTGATTAGGCCTCAATTGGAGTATTGTGTCCAATTCTGGGCACCACATTTCAAGAAAGATGTGGAGAAATTGGAGAAGGTCCAGAGAAGAGCAACGAAAATGATTAAAGGCCTAGAAAACATGAGCTATGAAGGAAGTCTGAAAGAATTGGGCTTGTTTAGTTTAAAAAAAGAGAAGACTATGAGGGGACATGACAGCAGTTTTCAAATATCTAATAAGTGTTACAAATTGGAGCAAAGGAGGTTTAGGTTGAACATTAGGAAAAACTTCCTAACTGTCTGGGTGGTTAAACACCGGAATAAATTGACTAAGGAGGTTTTGGGATCTCCATCACTGGAGATATTTAAGAGCAGTTTGAATAGATATCTATCAGGGATGATCTAAATGATGCTTGGTCCTGCCATTCAGGCAGTCGACTGGACTTGATGATCTCTCAGGGTCCCTTCCAGTTCTAGTATTCTATGATTCTATATATCATATCTTTTAAAATGCTGAATAAAGAATTCCCAAAAAGCACTTCTTGGCATGTGTTTTTAACAACAGAAATATGTTGTCTTGGTTTTCCTGCTTTTGTGGGAAGTATCTTTGGAGAGCTGAAGAACCTGAGCACATGTCTACACAGCACGTCTATTTTGGGATACTGGAGGTATCCCAAAAGAGCTACCCTGTTTCTACACTAGCCACCCATTATTTCAAAATATTTCATCATCCTGGTAAACTTTGTTGCACAAAGGATAAGGAATGGCTAAAAATAGCACGTTATTTTGAAATTTGGTGCTGTGTAGATGCACCAAATTTCAAAATAGATTTGAAATAAATACACAATTTGCATAGCGCAAATTGTGTATCTTATTTCGAGTTTAGGGTGCTGTGTAGACGCACCCTGCGAGTCACATCCCAAGAGTCAAAAGCATGAAACCTCAGCACACTATGAAAGGGAGGAATTTTAGTCAGACTTCCTTCCTTCAGCCCTATTTTGAGGGCTTACAATAGGGCCTTACCAAATTCACAGTCAATTTTGGTGAAGATTAAAAAATGCATTTTGTCAGCTGAAGACAGGCCTGCTAATGAGACAGTGGGGCAAAGGTGACAGTTGCCCTGGGGCCCAGTGATTTAAAAGGGCCCAGGACTTCTGGCCAGCACTATTGCTACTATAGGAGCAGGGGCAGCAGGAGCCCTGGGCCCTTATAATTGTCACTCGAATGCCTCATGGTGCTCCAGGCAGCTCTGAAGACTGGCGGGGGGAGGAGGGAGTGGGGTGTGGCATGCTATTCGTGGCACTGAGGATTGGGGGTGATCTGCTGGCTGAGCCCTTCCCCACCCCTTCTGCCTGAGGCCCCACCCCTTCTGGGAGTACATATCAACCCCCTCCTTCCTCTAACCCCTTCCCCCCCCCCCCCCCCGCCTGATGGCCTCCTTGGCTGTAGATTATAAGATAAAAGCATGCAAAAGACAAGATTTCACATAAAGTAAAATACAGTATCTAGATGGGGAAGAGATTTCCGGCTGCAGACAGCACTCTAATCTTTTTTTAAAAAAGAAAAAGGCACATAATGAGTTCCAATGTTTGCACAGTAAAGCTAGAACAAATATAGACTAGAAATCACAGGCATTTTTCCACAGGGAAGGTACTTACACACTGGAACAGTTACTTGGGGACACAGTGGATTCTCCATCACTTGGAATCTTCTAAAGTTTCTAAAAGTGATGCTGCGGCTCCAGTTGAAATCATGGGCTCAGTGCAGAAGTTACTGGTTGAGATTCTTTGGCCTCCTGTTATGCAGGAGGTCAGCACAGATTATAATAAATGTCACTTCTGGCCTTAAAATCAATCAGTCTATGGGGGCGGAGTGAGCTTCCTTTCCTGTACATCTTTCCAGTCCTCTAAAGTATAAACAGGAGAGACAAGATGATATTCCTGCTATTTCCGTGTCAAGAAAAACAGAATATTTCCAACCTGAAAACAGAACAGAAAGCACTTCCTTCCAGGCCTTATAATTTATAATGAAACAGGGGACATTTACTTTCCCTTTGCATATCACCTTTAAGACTATGAGCAAATATCATTTTCATTCCCACGATAGACAACATCCATCTAAACAGAATATGAATGGAAGCTCCATGCTCCAAATCAGCATTGTTCAATCACGAGCTAAGGTTTGTCAAGTAAATAATAAGACCACTTAAGAAAATAGTTCTATCACTGATTTTCTCTGGTGGGGAGGATGGAAGGGAATCTTAAGACTGCAGGGAGAAAAAAAGGATTAGAGAGATCTTCATGTCAAAGATGGGTTTATTTGCATAAGTGCTGGATGAGGAGTGCAGGGAGGGATATTACTTTCCCTCCACAGCAAGCTTCAGAAAGTTTTCAAAAGATGCTAATGTATATATAGCCCGAGGTTTTGCTTTGTTGATGACTTCTCTAGTGAAAGGTGGTCAGCAGACAGCTCTGGAGATCAGAATTCTCTTTTGCCCCCACACAGGAGAGGTGCAGTGCAGGGGTAGGGCAGTGGCAGTGCTATATTCCTCTTGATGCTCTGTCTTGATTCAATCCTTGGTCCTACTTCTGAAACAGTCAACAAGTGGGTGCCAATTGTGTAGATTATTTTAATTATTTGGGCTTCTGTCCATTAGGAACGGGACTGAGAACCCTCCAACTCATTTCATATACACTACCAACCAGCCATAGATTGGAACACAAGGTTAGTGAATGTAAACTCACATGATATTGTAATAAACCATCCCTCAAATATTTCAGCATTTACACTGGGGACCTCAAGAAGAGAGGATCCAACTCTATTTCTAGTCCCCCTGAGGCTCCTAGTCCTTGAAAATCTTCACAGCTGCTTTCTTCAAATTCTAATGTTCATGCATGCAGCACTTCTTGTTGCTTCCCCCTTCAAAGTAACAGGAATAGGGCACTTATTCAAATGGATAAGCCTGCACTTTCTTTTTTTCAAAGATGAGATCTAATCAAGTTTTTGTTTAGCCGTGAGATGACTGAGACATTTTGCTCCCTGGGGATCCTCAGCAATAATTCTGTTTGGTTTCAATGGCCATCTTCTTCTGAGTCTATAAACTGGGTTGTAGTGCTCTTCAGATCTGAGCATATGCATATTTCTGATTGCCGAAAAGGTCACTTGGAGGACGTGTTCCACAGCATTTGATGGAGATTACGTTCTAAACGCAAACATGGAAAAGAGGCTGATAAGGGTTTAAAAGCATTAAACTTGTTCACACAGTAAAAGCACAAAATCTCAAGGTTAAATCTCATCATGTTCTATTAGCTTAGCACAAAATTTCTGCACAAATGTCAAGTCTTTTGAATATTAATAGATCCTTAATTTGAAGAGTATTTTTGTCATCACTATTTCATTTTTCTGCTGTTAAACCAAGAAACTCACATAGTATTATTTCATAGGGATGAGTAAACTTCACAAGGTTTAATAGTTTGGTTTAGATAAATACCTACTAGTTTGGATGTAAATTTGAATGGATCATCAAGGGTAAGTGGGAGATTTCTTACAAAGAGGCTATCTTAGGATATTTGTCACTTTCTGCTTCTAGACAAGTGAGAAATACAGATTGCAAGAATAGCCCTCTCAATTTTATGGCATTTCTATTTCTGATTCTGTAAGGAATTTGGAAGTGTAGAGGATCATGAACATTAAAAGAGGCAAGCAAATTAACCAGAAATCCTTTGAATTTCCAGAAAGAATTGCTTTGGATTTGATTTGAGTTGTAGACCAAGATTCTCATCAGTTCTTTCTTGCTTGCTTGCTTGCTTTCGGCTGGCCAGCCGGCAACAATCTGCTTTGATTTCAATGAGCTTACCCCAACGTAAATGAAAGGGTCATATTACTATAGGTGGGGCTGAATTACCTACCATGATTTATAACCCTGTGCATCCGAGAAATGCCTTTTCTATACATCATGACTAGAGGAGGGGGTGGGGACTAGAAGAGTTTGGGTTTGAGAAAAAAAGATGATCCTGTGATAACATTTAACTTTTCTCTGGCTCATTTGTCTTATCTGCTTAGGTCTCTTTGGCCAGGGACTGTCTCAACTCAGTATTAGTCTATGAGGGTACATCAATGCTTGCTCCCTAGTTCGAGCTAGGGATGCAAATGAAGGCAACCAAAATTGCTAATGAAGCGGGGATTTAAATATTCCCCAAAAATGAGGAGTAATGTTAGTTCGAATCAAGGGGTTTGGTTCAAACTAATGTGTCCCGGTACGCACTTCCTGGTTCAAATCAGCTGTTGAGCAGAGTAACGCACCAGCGAGATCATGCTAATGAAGCGCGGGATATTTAAATCTCCACTTCATTAGCAATTTCGGTCTCCTACATTTGCATCCCTACCTCGAACTAGGGAGCAAGTGTAGATATACCCTTACATATTAATGTTATGGTAGCATGCCAAGACAAGACCTGTTGTGCTAGGAACTGTGCAAAGTCTGATGACCACATGATGAAGTGTGTACACATCAGGGTACCAAAACAGTAGGGATCCCACTCCAAAGATAGAGCGCATGTGGCAGAAGAGGGCCTAGGGCTCCAGTGTTTTGGGGGCACAGAATATGGGTTCTTTTGAGGCCAGTTTCTCAACAGGAATGATGAATTTGAATTGAAACGTCATCATCATATTTGTCATTATTAGAACCCTACCAAATTCACAGCCATGAAAAACATGTCACAGATTATGAAATCTGATCTCTCCCTGTGAAATCTGGTCTTGTGTGTTTTTACCCTACCTATACCGATTTTATTTGGGAGAACAGTGTTGTCCAAATTGGGGGTCCTGACCTGAAAGGGAGTTGCTGGGTAGTTGTGGTATTGTCATCCTTACTTCTGTGCTGCCTTCAGAGCTGGGTGGCCACAGAGAGGTGGCTGTTGGCCAGGTGCCCAGCTCTGAAGGCAGCCACCTGCCAGCAGCAGCACAAAAGTAAAGGTGGCAATGCCGTACCATGCCATCCTTACTTCTTCACTGTTGCTGGTGGTAGCTCTGCATTCAGAGCTGGGCTCCCTGCCAGCAGCTGCCACTGTCTAGCTCCTCAGCTTAGAAGGTACCAGTACAAAAATAAGGGTTGGAGTCTCACAACCCTCCCTACAATGACCTTGCAACCCCTCCCTCCCTCCCACACACACACACACACACACACACACACACACACACACACACACACACACAGAGCTAGCTTTTTGGATCAAGAGGACTACAATTACAACACCGTGACATTTCAGATTTAAATGGCTGAAATAATGAACATTACAATTTTTAAATCCTATGATTGTGAAATTGGCAAAAAATGGACTGTGAATTTGGTAGGGCCCTTATCATACTACATCTTTCAAGACCACTTCAATGTGTTCAAACTGGGCTTTTTTTTTTTTTTGGACCTGCATTCATTTTTTGTCTGAATTATTTGTCCAGCCCTACCTACATTCTAGGTAATAGTTTTACAGCACCAGAATCCCATAGCATTCTTAGGACAGCATGTGCCATTGGCCCTAGTGAACCTGGTGCTACTATTTCTATTATGAATCTAATTTCTGAAAAGAGTTGAGCCTGACTTATATCTGGCTCCAGATTTCCACCTCTCTCTTCTCCAAATGCTCTGGAGTGTGGGCAAGTTCAAATTTGTGGAGGTAAACACTACTGAGACAATTCAGATTTAGACTGAGGTTCAAATTCTATACTCCAAGGATTAGGGGTTGTCATGTCTGAATCCTTCTCCTGAAGCCAGTCATTAATATTTAGGAATATTTACTGAGGTCAAGAAAATTTTTATTACAAATCCTGAACTCTCAGCCAGCCTTCACCAATGTTCATGGGCCTTTTGTGCAAAACTGGGATGAGTTATGCTTCAAGCTGAAACTATCAGACATGAAGGTCTCACCAGACTGCAAACCCAGGTGAATCTGGTTGGTAAATCACACCCTGATGACAGCTGACAAATATCCCCCAGCTCTCATGTTGGAAACATTCACTGTAGGTGAATTTCTGGATTGTAGGATGGGAAAAATTAGAGGTTTGAACTGAAGAAACCTGGACATTTCTGGAATAAGACTTGTTTAAGAAAACAAAAACAAAACACCATTTAAAAATGTTATTTGGTGGTGAAGTGCCATGCCTTGCTGTATTTTCTAAAGGTATTTAATGTGTTAGGTGCCTAAATACTTATTCTTATTCAGGATAACTCCCCATTGATTTTAATTAGTAAGGAATAAGAAAAGAATGCAGGATTTGTTATGACTGGGGCCTTGCACCATTCCAAGACTATCAATAGAAAATCATCAGAAACAACCACAACAATCAAAACCACCTGAAAGTTAAAAAATAACATTACAACTGTCAGATATATCTCTGTCTGTTAACAGAGACTAAAAAAACCTATTTCAGTATAACACAGAGTGGGGAAAGGCACTGGTGGATCCATTAAGTGAGGAAACATTCTGTGAAGTGTAAGTGTTCTCATGAAAGTTTGCATCCTGATTAAAGATGACTTTCAAAGTAACAATATACATACATGTCCTTATATGCTTCTTTAGGATGTATAAAGAAGGCCTGAAATGTATGTGTTTTGTTCAATATACTACTTGGTTTTAAACCTTAGAAACATCGGGACTTAACTTATCTGTTTTCTTTGGATGACTCTTTGAAGGACTGGAGAACTGATAAAGCTTCACAAACATATCTAGAAAAAACGTAAACAATGAATAGTCTAGCAGCACCTTAATGACTAACGAAACATGTAGCTTTCATGGGCACAACCCACTTCTTCAGATAACTGGAGTATTGAAAGTCCAGATCCAAGAATAAATAAGGGAAGTCAAAGGGAGGTCGGGGGAAGAAAAAAAAAAAGATTAAAAAATAGTGAATTTGATTGTTCAAGTTACAAGAAGCTGATAAGAACAATTTGCTCCTCAATAAGTACCCATTGTTTGGTTGGTTAAATTATTAGGATGTGGAAGGTAGTGTGAGAGCCAGCCAATGTCTTTATTCTTTCCTCTCTGATAGGAATCAAACTTGTAAATGACGTTAAGTTTCCCTGTGTATTTGGCTTGTGGAATTGTCCTGAAACAACATGGTGACTTTGAGATCCATTAATGAGTACCCAGGCAGATCAGAATAGAACAGATTTGTAGTCAGGCTGTCTAAAACATGTTGGATATAGAAAAAAAAGAAAAAAAGCTAATTTTGAACAAATTCAGCATCCTACACCTACCACAATTCAGGACTGAGAACTCCTCCTCTAGTTCTCTCATTATCAAAGCAAAAAACACAGGAGACAAGACCTGGTGTTTCTGATGTTTTCATAGTAAACAATAAAGGGTAAGTTAAAGATAATTTTACACAAATAAAAGAAGCTCCACAAAAGTATGTTTTCCCTTTTCCTCCAGGTAACTTTTAAAGAAGAGGCCACCAGGACAGAGGGGCTTTGGATTTTATTTCTACACTCTCTCTCTGACTTCAACCAGAATGTAGGGCTAATACTTCTGTTTCTCTCCTGCCCAGGCGTATTGTTTAACCCACTGGGGAGTGTGTGTTAAAGGTTCCACTCTGTGCCAATCCACGGGGAATATGAGTCTGTTATAGGCCTGGCTAGCAAAACATGACTCCTGTGTTCAAGTCGCAGAAGTTCATGGTTTTAACTCTGGAGCTCCTTGGTACAATCCGTTATGTTACCTAAGAGAGCATCCATCACAGTTGCAAAGCTGAACTCGTTTATAAAGCCATCTGAGATCCTTGAATGAAAGGTGCTGTATGCCTTTGCTCATAGCCAGAAGAACCTACACCACTCTATAGAAGTCTCAGAGAGGTAGCCATGTTAGTCTGTAACTTTAAAAACTAATAGTTCTGTAGTACCTTAGCGACCTTAGAGGTAATATATATATATATATATATGTCATGAACTTTCGTGGGCAAAACCCACTTCCCCAGATGAGCAGAGCAGGTTTTGCCCATGGAAACTCATGATACAATCTTCAGAAGTGATTCCTACTCCCTGTATTTCTGACCTGACCAAAATCAGAAAGTCCTGGGCATCTCATGAGAACCTAGAACAAACTTCTTGCTTATTTTAGGACTCAGCAGGCATAATGCATGCACAACTGTGCTAAATTGTTCTTTTGAATGCTGTTTTCTGTTTTATTTTTCTTTACAAAAGCAATGATTCATCTTATTTAATAGTCTGAGTATTAAAATATAGACCTATGGCCAAATTCATCCCTAGTGTATCTCCACAGAATTTGAGCACCAACATAAATCCATACCAAGATAAGATGGTGTTACATAAATGACGAATATAGGCTCATGTGCTTTTCTGTGTGCATACTTTGAAGTGAAACTCCATCACCATGGGAACAAGCTTTTCCCCCCACAAGTCCGAATCATGACCAACATGGTTCCACTCACATCATGCAATTTAACAATAACAAAGTTGGGCTTCCTGCCATGAAAAATATCTCAACTTGTTGTTTGACTGCTGGGTAAAATTTCACAGGTTTCTCAGAAAGCTAAGCATGAAACTATCCTGTGGAATTGCAAACAGCTTATCGGAGACAGAGAATGTGCTTCGCACAGTCTGAGCCAAGCAGAGTATTCCATATTGCCAGCAAATGTGCAAAGAATCCAAACCATTAATCAAGCATTGACAGAACACTCTGGAAAGTTGAGTATCAAATGGGAGGGGTTCCACAATAGCGCCATCCAAATGGACTCAGGAAAAAAAAAGCAATAGCAGTGTTCATAGTAGTGGAAAGACTGTACTTACATTTGCATTAAATGTTTAGAAACTTATATTGATCTGAGGAAAGATCTGTGCTGGCTGAGAGTGGCATGGACAATGTACATTGCCTGTCAAGTTTGATTTATACAGGTCATTTGACAACCACTCTACTTCCTGACTCTCCCTGCATAGGTTTTTTTATGCAAAGCGAATGAATTAAACATCCTTCTCTAAGCCAGAAGAATTGTGCACATCTGGCGATGCTAATGTCTCAGATGATATGGGTCCAGATGTCTACTTAAAGAAGGTGGATGAAAATTCAACTTGTTTATGTATAGTATTTGCTGACTTGAATCTTGGCAATCTCTGTAATAGAGCTTTTTGTCAAAATAATTTTTTGTCTCCAGTTCCTCTCCTTTTTATGTTCCTTCTGCTCTGGAAAAAATACTATGTAAGGCAGGAAAAAACAATTTTGGTGGCTTTTTATATATAAGAACCGTAATATCCTGTGAAGTTGCACGTGCAAGTTGCACAACATAGATTTGTCATGTGCAAAGTCTGGGGTTTGTCTCCTTATTCAGCTGTGTGCAATTGGTTATGGAAAGGCACTGGGAAGAGTTTTTAAATGTGAGCTCTTCATTTGGAATAGACACTTTTAAAAGGGCTACCCGGAGGCATGTTTAAGTCACATAGGCTGCATCTAGACTGGCATGATTTTGCGGAAATACTTTTAACGGAAAAGTTTTTCCGTTAAAAGTATTTCCGCAAAAGCGTGTCTCGATTGGCACGGATGCTTTTGAGCAAAAAGTGCTTTTGTGCAAAAGCATCCATGGCCAGTCTAGATGCGATTTTGTGCAAGAAAGCCCCGAACGCCATTTTAGCCATCGTGGCTTTTTTGTGCAAAACAGTTCTTCCCTTGCTTACACTGGTCCTCTTGCACAAGTATTCTTGCGGAAGAGGGCTTTTTCCTGAGTGGGAGCATGAAAGTATTTGCGCAAGAAGCACTGATTTTGTACATTACAAAGTCAGTGCTATTGCGCAAATTCAAGTGGCCAGTGTAGACAGCTGGCAAGTTTTTGCACAAAAGAAGCTGCTTTTGCGCAAAAACTTGCTAGTCTAGACGCACCCATAGTGTATGTCTACACTACAGGACAAGGTCAAATTAAGAAAAGCAACTTCATCTATGTTAATTGCATAGCTGATGTCAAAGTAGCTTAACTTGACTTTTGGTGCTGTCTACGTTCAGGAAGTTGAAGGAAGAACACTCTTCCTTCGACTTCTCTTACTCCTCATGAAAGCAGGGTTACTGGCATTGACGTGTGCCCCTCTCACTTTGAATTAGCTGTCTTAAATAGACCGCTAATTTGAACCCTGGAAGATCAACCATGGCAGCTTTGATCTTCCTCTGTAGTATAGACGCACCCATAGTGTCCACTCTTGTAAGATAACAGATTCTGAGCTCAGTGACACTGGTGAGAATAAATCCATTGACTTCAGTGCTGTTATTTCTAATTTCTGTCAGTGGCACAGAATCCAACCTATCGGGTACGTGAAGGGTGTGTCTAAACTACATGGCTCCATTGATGGAGCCATGTAGATTAGGCTGATCGGCAAAGGGAAATGAAGCCGCGATTTAAATAATTGCGGCTTCATTTAAATTTAAATGGCTGCCGCTCTGAGCCGACAAACAGCTGATCAGCTGTTTGTCGGCTCAGCGTGTTACTCTGGACGCTCCCGCGCCAACCTGAAAGCCCTTTATCGACCTCCCCGTTATGCCTCGTAGGATGAGGTTTACCGGGGAGGTCGATAAAGGGCTTTCATGTCAGCAGGGGAGCCTCCAGACTGCCCCGATCTGCCGGCAAACAGCTGATCAGCAGAGCGGGGCAGCCATTTAAATTTAAATGAAGTCGCGATTATTTAAATTGCGGCTTCATTTCCCTTTGCCGAACAAACAAATCTACATGGCTCCATCGACGGAGCCATGTAGTTTAGACATACCCCTAGATCGCAGGCTTCTTTCAAAAGAAGCTTTTTTGGAAGAGATCTTCCAAAAAAACTTCTGAAAGAGAGCATCCACGATTCAAAAACGCATCAAAAAAGCAATCTGCTTTTTTGAAAGAGAGCGTCCACACTCATTGGATGCTCTCTCGCATGTAAGTTGTGATTATTCTGGGCGGAATGGCCACCAGGGCACCTGTGTTTTTTCCTGGTGGTCTCTTCTTTCGAAAAAATTCCCTCTTCTGCATCCACACACGCCCTTTTCTGAAAGAGCTCTTTCAGAAAAGGCATTCTTCCTCATAGAATGAGGCTTATCAATGTCAGAAAAACCCCTGCGTTCTTTCGATTTTCTTTCAAAAGAATGCAATTGCAGCATGGACGTAGATGACTTTTTTTTTGAAAAATGGCTGTAAAGGAAAAGATTCTAGTATCATTTGCATAGCACTATATAATATTTCAGTGCAACCAATATCAATGAGGAATTAGGAAAGTAAATTCACAGGCAACCAATTGGGAGCTCCAACATTCCTTCTGCTTACTGCTTGTTTGAGGTAAAAATGACCCTCTTCTTTCACCAAGCAGTAGGTGTAGGACCTCTTCTCCATACCTGAAAACTTTGGTCCCAAACACCCAAAGGCAGTGATCATTTTGCTGTTCTATTCAGGGATCATATTCCTGAGCTGGTCAAAGCAGAAGTTGGTACCTGGCACACTTCTGCTTCAGTAAAGTCCCAGTTTGCTAATACATAGACTATACCACGTCCCCGAGAGCATACATAAGCTGGTCCTTTGCCATAAGGCCAGAACTTTGAAAACAAGGAAATTATTTGATTTGTGCTGTGCATGAGGAGCTGAAAAGTCCTCTCAGAAACCAGGCTTGAGGCTCACAGGTTCCCTGAGTATATGGGACATAAACAGCATTTATTATTGCTTTGGAATTCCTCTCTAGCCATCCACACTCCTCCTTCCCCAACTCAGTTTAACATTTGTCTTCAGCCAGAATTTTCAATTTTCTGGCTTCCGCAGCTAGGGCCTAATCATCCCAAGAGCTTGTCATGTTGGTGTGGGTTGGATGCTCTGGAAAACCCAGTCCTTATTTAGGAGTCTAAATGGGAGCTGGGTTTTCTGTTTTCTGTTTTTTTTTTTTTTTTTTTTAAATCTGGCCCTCATCTGGGTGCCTAACCCTTGGAAGTCCAGACCCTCATCTCAGTCTGTACTCTGCAGCACTTTCCTCCCTGTGTTGTTGTCACTACTCTTGGACTACATCTAGACTGGCATGATTTTCCGGAAATGCTTTTAACAGAAAAGTTTTCCGTTAAAAGCATTTTCGGAAAAGAGCGTCTAGATTGGCACGGGATACTTTTCCGCAAAAGCACTTTTTGCGGAAAAGCGTCCGTGTCAATCTAGACGCGCTTTTGCGCAAAAAAGCCCCGATCGCCATTTTCGCGATCAGAGCTTTTTTGCGCAAAACAAATTTGAGCTGTCTACACTGGCCCTTTTGCGCAAAAGTTTTGCGCAAAAGAGACTTTTGCCCGAATGGAAGCAGCATAGTATTTCCGCAAAAAGCACTGATTTCTTACAGTAGGAAGTCAGTGCTTTTGCGGAAATTCAAGCGGCCAGTGTAGACAGCTGGCAAGTTTTTCCGGAAAAGCAGCTGATTTTCCAGAAAAACTGGCCAGTCTAGACACAGCCTTGATGTTCTCAGTCTATTTAGATTACAGCAACACGCAGGGTGCTCGAGGAGCTTTTGAAACACAAAGGAAAGCACAGGCCCCGACCTAAAGAACATACAGCTTAGAGAGACCGAGGGAAGGCATACAAAGTACAAGTGTAAGGGGACTGTTAGCCCCTCACTAAAACGCTGTGGGAGTTTTTGGTTTGCCAGCTCCCAGTATCAAAAGGGGAAGGGTCTATGAGAAATCAGGGCCCTGAGACTGACAGACCCCAGAGACAATGGAAAGCAGCCAACACTCTAGCTTGGCCCGACTGACAGGTTGGACAGGCTAGTGAGGAAAGTAAGAGGCCAGGCCTCGTACTCCGTGTGAGCTGGGATTTTTCTGGGTCTCTCTGAGCAAGAAGAGAGAGCTAAGAGGAGTAAGCCGTGTACAGAGGCAGTCCTGCAGCAACAGAACCAGGTACACACAGGCCAAGGAGCGCAGACCCTGTGTTGAGCAGCAGACTGGCAGAGATCAGAGAGCCAAAGGGGACAGAGAAGCAATAAAAGGAGCTGGAGACTGGCAAAGCACCACAGCCTTCAGCTGGGTGTGGTGAGCAGCTGGGACCAGAAAAGTGGGGGGGAGAGGCTCTGGGCAGGGAGACACCACCAGCCAAGAGGCACTGCAGGCCAGACTGGGAGAGGTGTCCTGTTACCTAGAGCCTGAGGCTGTGTGGTCACTGCCAGAGCAAGCGTGTCCAGCCTGCGGCCCCCCCCTACAGCACAGCCAGGATCTATAAGGGACCTATAAGGAACAGACTGAGAACTGTCCTTACACTCTGCAGACTGCTGTTTTGATGTCCCCATGCTGCAGAGCAGGGCTGTGTGTTCTCATTTAACCATTCTCATTTTTTCTTTTCTCTTTAATCAGTTGATGTTTAATAAATTGTATTTGCTTTGAACTTTATGAAATGATCACTGGGCCAAGAAAGCATGCAGTGTGAAGAGAGCATCCCGGAGTGGGGGCACCCTAACCCTGCCCCAAGTGACTACAAGGTCGGAGATTAAGCCCCAGGAAACCTGGGCCCAGCCTTGTTGGGTTTCGAGGACTCTGCTACTCAGGAGAGTGGAAGGGGAGCCCTCAGGATCAGGGAGACCGTGGGGTAAAGGAAGTGGGAGCGGGGACTCAGATCCTTTCGCTGGTCCATTCACCGGGGTAGTATAGAAGCCAGGAAAGTTCCCCACAATAGCAGGACCATTCCCCCTCTTACACAAGCAAAAGTCCCAGCCCTGCAAAAGACTCACACATATGCTTCTTTTTACTCACTGCAAGTGGTCCCATTGACTTCACTAGAACTGCTTATGATGCATAAACCTTCCCAGGATTGAGACTGTCACAGCATGCTCTTTAAGCTGACTTGGGTTTATCTGTATCTGGGCCAAGCTTAGCAGGTGAAGGGAATTAAGAGTTGTGCTGTTACTAAGCCAGACCTGCTGAGGGAGTAAGAGCAGTTTGTGGGGAAAGGGGCGGTGGATTAGGGAGAGGCCCCTTGGGAGACTAGCCAGGAAAGGGCTTAGAAGGAGGCCTAGGCTGAGAGAGGATAAGGGGCTCAGAGAAAAAGTAGATTAAATTGAGGTTATGGAGGCAGATAGCCTGGTTGTCCAGATTCCCAAGGCTGAGACCCTACATCAGAGGATAAGAGTAGGTTCTCCCTCTGCTGCCATCCTGTGAGGGAGGGTTCAGCTGACAATGTTTATAGGGAGAGCACAGAGACTATTTACCTTGTGGGCACAGTGACCCCTCCAAACAAAGGTAGGGAGAAGGGACTCATTATTGCCCAGGAGGCTAGAATACTGCTGAGAGAAGGAAGATCCTTGGAGAGGAAGGGCTGTGCCAAGTGAGATCAGGGTGGAAGATTTGGATTGTTTGGATTTCTGGTTCACTCTGGAAGAGAGTGGTGGACTCTTCTGTTACACAGCTGATGGGATAAGTGACCTTGTTCAGTAGCCAAAAATTGGATGAGGGGAAACTGAGGAAAATGCAAGGTCTGATGCCAATACCTTGCTAGAAGGGCTAAAGTAATCAGGAGTACGGCTAATTAAAGTAATATGTGGTTTTATTGGTTTATATTAAAACAGTGGTTCCCAAACATTTTGCTAAGGTGAACCACCTACTGGATGTTGATGTTTTCGCAATTCACCCTCTGCCCCTGGTACCACAACTCAAATCCCAGCATTCCCTGAACTTACCTGCAGTGGCAGCTACTGTTCTGCCAGGACTGGACTTAACTCCCAGGCCGGGCCATGGCATCCTTGCACATAAGGACATGATACCACTCAGATTTGTCCTGGCCATCTGCCGGGCTCACTCTCCTAGGCTATGTCTACACAGCAGCATTATTTCGGAATAGCTGATGTTACTCTGAAATAACATAGTCTGCATCCACACAGCAAGCAGTTATTTCGACATAATGTTATGCTGGAGGACTTCCTACTCTTACTCCTGTAACCCCCATTTTATGAGGAGTAAGGGAAGTCGGAGGAAGAGTGCTCTTTCTCGGACTTCCTGCTCTGTAGACAGCACCAAAAGCCGAAATAAGCTATTGACATAGCTGAAGTTGTGTAGCTTATTTCGTGTTTAACCCTGCTGTGTAGACATGCCCCTACTCTCCGGAGCCTGAAGAGAAATGTATGCTTGCTTAGGCCGGGACCTATTCATGAGTCATTTAAAAGTGGACTGGACAAAGTGATGAAGAATTTATCCGATAGCGGCAGGAGGTTGTCTTGGATGATCAAATACATCTTTCCTCTCTCCATTTTCTATGATTCTGAGAATTATTTTAGTGTGTTGCAATGACAATGACCACATTTATGGAATTTTATGCACAGTGAGTTAATACAGTTAATGAATGGTATTTCCATAACTTCTGCATTACATTTCTTATTACTTCCTATTGCCACAGAATAATTTTTATGGAATTAAACCCATCATAAAAAGAATAATTGAATGTGCCACTTCTGGATAATGTGATAGGCTGGGGATGGGCAGTGAGAACTCAGACATAAAGGGTGAACTTCAAGGAACTGCCTGTTTGCCAAATGCCAAGATAGAGGCTGGGCCTGACACACAGTTATTTCCTGTGGCTATGCAAGTGTCCACAGCTCTCACCTCTTATTCTTCAGCTTCTGTGGAAGTTTGTCAATGCCCCTTTAAGTACTGGGCAGAGAGTGCACATGAGTCACATACTCCCTGTCTTCCCCCCAACCGTTAGGCATGAGTGCATTGGCTCCTGCAGGCTCCATGAGTGAGTATGTTTCTGAAGTTAACTTCCCTGCAGAGCAACACAACCACTGCTGCTCCGACAAGAGCCAGGGTCCCTCAACTGAAAGCCCTGCAGCTGAAAGGTACCTTGAAACACAGCTCTGTATCCTTCAACCTGCTTTGGGTATGTCTGGACCTTGCGCCAGCTTCTTGAAAGGGAAGGGCCAAACATGCCACAGTGAGAGCTTCTTGGCTTCTTCTTTGCTATGACAGAGTATAGGATGAGAGGCACCTCTTAAATAACTGTGTCCTAGGCCACTTGGAACTTTAAAGGCACCCCAGAAATGAAGAGGAAGCCAGAACAGATCCCTGAGCACCAGGGTTGTGTGTATCTTCCTCACACTCTTGGAAAGCAGTTCCTGCGTGGTGGAGCACTGGAATGGGTTACCTAGGGAGGTGGTGGAATCTCCATTTTGAGAGGTTTTTAAGGCTAAGCCTGACAAAGACCTGGCCGGGGTGATTTAGTTGTGGTTGGTCCTGCCTGGAGCAGGGGTTTGAATTAAATGACCTCTTGAGGTCTCTTCCATACCCCATCTTCCATGATTCATGAAGCTTCCTCCAGTTGGCTTTGAGAGTAGCCTAAGTATTATGCTTTGTGGTAATCTAGCTTGCCCATGGCCAAGTCATTGTGATTGTTCTGAGGCCTGTCTTAGGGAGCAGAAAATCTGCAGTCCCCAGGGTGTCCATAGACACAGAAAGATACTATGGCCCTGGCTGCTACCTGGCAACCCAGGGACAATGGCTCACCCCAACAGACCTATTAGACTCAGAGCCATTTTTTATCAAGATAAGGTTGGTTGTAAACACATGGGCTGTGTCTAGACTGGCCAGATTTTCCGCAAAATCATGTGATTTTGTGGAAAAACTTGCCAGCTGTCTACACTGGCCGCTTGAATTTCCGCAAAAGCACTGACGATCTCATGTAAAATCATCAGTGCTTTTCTGGAAATACTATGCTGCTCCCATTTGGACAAAAGTCTTTTTCCGAAAGTCTTTTGTGCAAAAGGGCCAGTGTAGACAACATAGTACTGTTTTCCGCAAAAAAGTCCCGATCGTGAAAATGGTGATTGGGGCTTTTTTGCGGAAAACCGCGTCTAGATTGGCCACAGACGCTTTTCCGTAAAAAGTACTTTTGCGGAAAAGCATCCTGCCAATCTAGATGCGATTTTTCCGAAAATGCTTTTAACGGAAAAGTTTTCCGTTAAAAGCATTTTCGGAAAATCATGCCAGTGTAGACGTAGTCATGGAGTGTTATGGAGTACAGTTGACTATCTCAGGAATACAATTTCCAGGGCCCTAAGTGGTGAAACCTCAGCTGCTTGTGTAACACTTTTAAAAACACCTGTGAAGCTTGAACATCTAGGCAGCCCTTTGTACTGAATACAGCTAACTTGGCAAAGTCAGTGGGAATCCCTATCTGCTGTTCTGCTAAGAATTTCAGGCTCATCTCAATTCTCTTGTAGCTGCATGGACAGGTAAATACAATCTCTTAGCTAGCTCTTACTGGGCATCATAGTTTTCACAGTCAAATGCACGGAAGATGCAGAAATAATCATTTCAAGCTAGACCCACATGTGGGCTACCCTCTGACTGGTAATCCTTCAAGGTGGCTGTGGTTTAATTAAAGGCATGCGCCAGTAAGGAGATAATTGTAACATCCTCTGAGTTACCAGTCCTCATTTACATCATGTACTGTCTGATTAAATCATCTATAATACATCAAAGGGCCAGGCTAGGTTTTAATGTAAAGATAAATGAAGAGCACACCAGGCTGCTGCTCAGTACATGCATTTCAA
Organism: Pelodiscus sinensis; assembly: GCF_049634645.1. NCBI lineage: Eukaryota > Metazoa > Chordata > Testudines > Trionychidae > Pelodiscus > Pelodiscus sinensis. The sequence continues at coordinate 12,018,510 of NC_134724.1, read as the reverse complement.
TTACGCGCAGCTCATTGGGGGTGATGGTTAAATGAGTTATGTCCAAGGCCTGCAGCTCCTTCACTAGAGGGAGGAAAGGTTATTTTTTTTCATATCATGATTCAGAAGAATAAATGGTGGCCAATTCACATGTCGAACACTGAATGGGACAGGAATATAGTGCGGGCTGCAGGCCACTACTGGCTTGATCATACATAAAAGGTAAACGTTGATCTACCAAAGAAGTTAGTCCGCCATGGAAGTTCTGCAGAACTTGGTTCAACTTGGACAGTTTGTTCTGAATGGAAATCGTGGTATGGTTACTGACTGGGCTGATTTTTTGTTTCCAGCACCTCTGACTTGTTTTCTGCAGATTCTAAAACATAGCACACGGTGCCCAACACGAAAGGCTACTGAAAGGGATACTCCCCTATTGCTGTGCATTAGGTTATAGATGGAGAAAGGGGTAGACTGGGACAAAGGAATATGAGAGAGATTGAAAAATTGAGGGTAGCATGGGGAAAGAATATCAAGGGGCTAGTAAGGAAAGGAGACGGGAGAATTTATATTGGAGTGAATGGTGACTATGCTTGATTAACTAAGGTTTTGGCTCAGTATTAAATATTTAATTGCCAACAGTGTGCTGCTTCTTGTTGCTTTTTAGGACCCCTTTCTTTTTGTGAGATGGTTGTAGAAATTGACGCTGATCAAGGAAACGCATACCTTTTCCGACACGATGAATACAATAGTAGTCTGATTATTAATATTTGTATTGGAGGCCGGCCAAGATCATGCCCCCATTGGGCTAGGCCCTGTGTATATCTGCAGCACGACATGGCCTTTGTCCTGTCTTTGGAGGGAAGATAATCAAAGTCTAGGAGAAAAGACTGCAGCATCAAAAGTGCACGCATTCTCAAGAGACTGTGCTGGAACTGATCTGCACTACAAGGGTCTAGTCTTGCAGCCAATGAAGATAACATTTTTCCGGTTGTTTCCTTTAGGAGCAGGCCCTAAATCTCTTGAACATTACTGGGGAAGTACTTTAAAGGTTTTCACCCTATCTCTAGCAGGCTGGTGTTATTACCCTTTGTTAGTCATTGATCCCTAACTATGGAGATAATGTCCTTTATTTTGTACATCAGGAAGGGGGGCTAGGGAGGAGTAAGTGGAAGGAGGTGAGGGAGGAATGGGGCACGAGTCCCCGATGGGGAGGACTGGGCTGGCTCTGCGGGCTTCTGGGGGTGGAAGCTCTCCTGCAGCCCCCCAATTGTCCCCTCTCCCCAGATGGCAGCCTGCGGCAAGTGCAGCCGGTCTGATGGCCGAGTGCTGTGATGTGCCCAGTGTGGGTACTCAGGGCACTCCAAGCCAGGACTGCTTTGCAAGCGGGGCACCCTTGAGAACTGTCTGTCCGGGGTGGGGGTCGGGTCCCTTTAAGCGCAGCCCTTGGCTAGCTTGAGACAGCAGCTCCACGCTCTAAGTCCTCCTCTGATACGCTGCCGGCGCTGCTTCCGGCCATCCTTAACCCCGGTTCAGGGTCCACTTAATGTGGACATGCTAGTTCGAATTAGCAAAACGCTAATTCGAACTAGTTTTTTAGTCTGGATCCGTTAGTTCGAATTAGCTTAGTTCGAATTAACTAATTTGAACTAAGTTAGTTCGAATTAGCGCTGTAGTGTAAACATACCCTTACACTCTATCAAAACTCACAATCAAGACAAACACCTGGTCACAGGTGACTGATCAGTAATTCCTCACAAGCAGAAGCCTCCCCTCAAACCAAGCTCCTAGAGAGGAAGGGTAGATCAGCTGTATCATTTCCCTCCTGTTATATGGCAACTTAGCATGCTGTGCAATAAAAGATATAACATTCAATTGACCTTTTGCTTATCTATAAATGTAGAATGAGCGACATAGACCCCAATTCACCAAGGAGCCATTTCAAAGAAATTTATTTCCTTTTACTATCCATAAAAATAAATTGCTTCGTACAAAGAAGAGACACCAAAAAAAATAAAAATAAAAAAATAGCCTTCCTTGCCTTTCCCTGCCTATAATAAAATTATTATGAAGGAGATGTTTTCTCTGGGAAATCATGGCTAGCCAGTGTGCTATCAAATTTTTATCTTGTCCAACTGCCACAGAAGGATATAGTGTTCGGGGGAGATTTCACGTAGCGTGCTGGCCTTCTGTAACCTTCCCATATGTGTCTGCAGAACAGGGTGGATGCTGTGATTGGCCTCCATTCCTGCCAGGATAGTTTTTCCACATTTAAGCCTGATTTTGAGCATTTTACTCAACTGGCCATGAAGAAAAGAAATAATCCTTCCATGCTGCATCCATCTGTTTGGACTGGCTGGTCTGAAAGCCAATGGGAGATTATTGCAATAAGCCAGATAGCTTACCTACCTCATTCCTCTTCATGGAGTCCATGGGTAAGCTTATAGATATTAATAGTTTCATTGAAGCAGGTGGCTCCTTTGTTTCCATACTTTCACTCAGCTTTCTCAAGTGAAATGGTTGGTGAAAATCATCCCTGCACCTTGATTAGCAATCAAAACATCATCAGTAATATTGTTTAATTTCTTTACTGTGAACTGCTGTTTCCATCACCCATTACATATTTTAGAGTTGGATGGGCAGGTATCAGGGAGTGAGGTGTTCTAGTGGGTAGGACAATACAGGAGATCTGGATCCTGTTCCCACCTATGTAATGGACTGGCTGTGTGATCCTGAGCACATCACTTCCATCCCATCCTCTGTCTTGTCTATTTAGATGATGAGCTACTCAAGCCAGTGAGATGTGCTGAGCTGTTGTCTGATTATAAGTAATCAGAACCGTGTTATTGATTATAAGTAATAATCACACCCAGCTCTTTTATAGCCTTTGTCATAGGTTCATAGAACACTAGAACTGGAAGAGACCTTGAGAGGTTTTCGAGTCCAGTCCTCTGCCCTCATAGCAGGACCAAGCACTTCCTAAGTCTGCATTTCCTTAGTACCTTCTGTTAAAGGATGTCAACAAGGACAAGTGCAGAGTCCAGCACTTAGGACGGAAGAATCCCAAACATTGTTACAGCATGGGGACTGACGGGCTAAGTAGCAGTTTGGAAGAAAAGGACCTGAGGATTACAGTGGATGAGAAGCTGGATATGAGTCAACAGTGTGCCCTTGTAGTCAAGAAGACTAATGGCATATTGGGGGGCATTAGGAGGAGCATTGCCAGCAGATCTAGAAAAGTGATTATTCCCCTTTATTTGACACTGGTGAGGCCACATCTGGAGTATCGTGTCCAGTTCTGGGCCCCCCACTAAAGAAAAGAGGTGGATTCATTGGAGAGGGTCCAGCTGAGGGTAACCAAAATGATTAGGCAGCTGGAGCACATGACATATGAGGAGAGGCTGAGGGATTTGGGCTTATTTAGTCTGCAGAAGAGAGGTGGGGATGGATTTGATAGCCGCTTTCAACTTCCTGAAGGGAGGTTCCAAAGAGGATGGAGAGAAGCTTTTCTCAGTAGTGACGGATGGCAGAACAAGGAGTAATGGTCTCAAGTTGCAGTGGGGGAGGTCTAGGTTGATTAATAGAAAAAACTATTTCCCTAGGAGGGTGGTGAAGCACTGGAATGAGTTACCTAGGGAGGTGGTGGAATCTCCATCCCTAGAGGTTTTTAAATCTCGTCTTGACAAAGCCCTGGCTGGGATGATTTAGTTGGGATTGGTCCTGCTTTGGGCAGGAGGCTGGACTCGATGACCTCCTGAGGTCTCTTCCAGCCACATGATTCTTTGATGTCAAAGTACTCTACAAATAAAAATGAAATTAGCTTCACTTGTCCCCAGTGAGTTAGAAATTATTATCCTTTCTTTTTACACGTGGGGAAACCGAGGCACCAAGAAACATGTCCAAGGCTACAAAGTGAACCAGCAGAAGAGCTAGAAATAGAATTAGGCCTCCTGATTATCTCTTCTGTGCTTTAATTGCAAGACCTCCATTCCTCCTAGGAGTAGCTCTACGAGGTCAAGCAGGGGTGGTTACTAGCTAATGCTGTCAGTTATGGTTCCCAAATGTGCCTTTAATTTAGATACAATCAAGCAGTTGTTATATGCTCGCCAAATATCTATTGATTGCAAACATATTTGAGATTAAACTGTTATGTAATGGTGATTAATCTAATACATCATTACCCCTCAAACCAATGTTTTCAGTTCTCACAAGGTACTAATTTAGCAACTTGATGGGCTGATTAAAATCTACATGAAATGCATATTTAGAACATTGATTTAAAGGGTTACCTTCAGGCTTTCAGTCCCTATAGATATATATTTCAAGACAGATATTACAAACCACATTTCCTGTTCAATGGTCCCTGAAGTTATAAACTATCCCCTGAGCTCCACATAGCAACAGTACAACAAACAGCTTTCTTCTGACTTATATGCAGTGTGTGTATGTGTGTATAGATATGTACGTATATATTAATAATTTCTCCTTCCTTCTCCCTTTTTAGCTCAGTTTGGAGATTGTATTTAAAGCCCTGCTTATACTACAGACCTTTGAGCTAGAGTAAAAAGTGTAAAAAGTCTCAAAGGGTTAGCTGTGTTAATCTGTAATTTTAAAAACAAAGAGCAGTCCCATGGCACCTTAGGCTATGTCTACACTACCAGGTTTTTTTTTAATAAGTTATTTTGAAATAGTAACTCCTGAAACAACTATTTTGAAATAGCATGTCCATACTAAAAGGAAGCCTCGAAATTAGTCATGCTCCCTTAATGTGGACACGCTATCTCAACTTAGAGCTTCAGGAAGCACTTGGGAGTAATTACATTGCATGACTCTGGGAAGTAGTTATTTTGAAATAACTGCAGTTGAGCATCATACTAACTATTTTGAAATAACAATTTCAAAATAGGCATTATTCCTCAGGGTATGTCTACACTACAGAGTTAGTTCGAACTAACGGATGTTAGTTCGAACTAACTTTAATAGGCGCTACACTAGCGCTCCGCTAGTTCGAATTTAATTCGAACTAGCGGAGCGCTTAGTTCGAACTAGGTAAACCTCATTTTACGAGGATTAAGCCTAGTTCGAACTAGCTAGTTTGAATTAAGGGCTGTGTAGACCCTTAATTCGAACTAGTGGGAGGCTAAGGCTTCCCAGGTTTCCCTGGTGGCCACTCTGGCCAACACCAGGGAAACTCTATGCCCCCCTCCCGGCCCCAGACCCCTTAAAGGGGCACGGGCTGGCTACGGTGCCCGTGCCAGGTGCAAGCCTGCCAGCACCCAGCCAGCAGACCCTGCATCTGGCACGGATCGAGCCAGCCACCCGATGCCCCCCAGTCCTCCCCCTCTTCCCGGGACCAGGCTGGCGGCTCCCGGGAGCTTGCCCGGGACCGCAAGAGGCGGGCACCCGCCTGGGCTAGTGCGGACATCGTGGACCTCGTCCACGATCTCCGCACTAGGCACAGGAAGGTGGCCATCTAGGGCAGGAGAGCTGCCAGCCTGGCCACCCAGGAGCAGGTGTGCATGAAAATCAAAGGGGTCCACTGAGACCCCCGACCCTGAGCCCTGAGCTTACAATGGCCGTACTGGGTCAGACCAAAGGTCCATCTAGCCCAGTAGCCTGTCTGCCGACAGCGGCCAACCCTAGGGACCCTGGAGGGGATGGACCGGAGACAGTGACCAAGCCATTTGTCTAGTGCCATCCCTCTCCAGCCTTCCACAAACTTTGGGCAGGGACACCACTCCTACCCCCTGGCTAATAGCACTCCATGGATCCAACCTCCATGACTTGATCTCACTTCCCTTTAAACTCTGTTCTAGTTCTAGCCTTCACAGCATCCTGCAGCAAGGAGTTCCACAGGTTGACTCTTTGCTTTGTGAAGAACAACTTTCTGTTACTAGTTTGAAGCCTGCTACCCATTCCTTTCCTTTGGTGTCCTCTAGTCCTTCTTTATGGGAACTAATGAAGAACTTTTCTGTATGCACCCTCTCCACCCAAATCCTGCTTTTAGAGACCTCTATCCTGTCCCCCCTCTGTCTCCTCTTTTCTAAGCTGAGAAATCCCAGTCTCTTTAGCCTCTCTTCATATGGGACCTGTTCCCAACCCCTGATCATTTTAGTTGCCCTCCCCTCTCCCAGCCTCTCTCTTCCCCTCTCCCACCTCCTTTTCCCAGTCTCCCCCAGTTTTGTTCAATAAAGACAGATTCCATTTTTGAACACAATTGTCCTTTATTTTGTACATCAAGAAAAGGGGCTAGGGAAGGGTAAGTGGAAGGAGGTGAGGGAGGAATGGGGCATGAGCCCCCGATGGGGAGGACTGGGCTGGCTCTGTGGGCTTCTGGGGGTGGAAGCTCTCCTGCAGCCCCCCCAATTGCCCCGTCTCCCCAGATGGCAGCCTGCGGCAAGTGCAGTAGGGCTGATGGCCGAGTGGTGTGATGTGCCCAGTGTGGACACTCCGGGCACTCCAAGACAGGACTGGTTTTCAAGCGGGGCACCCCTAAGAACTGTCTGTCCGGGGTGGGGGTCGGGATCCTTTAAGCACAGCCCTCGGCTAGCCTGAGACAGCATCTCCACGCCCTAAGTCCTTCTCTGATGCCCTGCCGGCACTGCTTCCGGCCATCCTTAAGCCCTGTTCAGGGTCCACTTAATGTGGACATGCTAGTTCGAATTAGCAAAACGCTAATTCGAACTAGTTTTTAGTTCTAGACACGTTAGTTCGAATTAGCTTAGTTCGAATTAACTAATTCGAACTAAGTTAGTTCGAATTAGAGCTGTAGTGTAGACATACCCTCATAGAATAAGGGGTTATTATTGTGAAATAATATGCCCGTTATTTCAAAATACCAGGCTTGGCATGTGGATGCTCACCTTATTTTGAAATAAGGGGAGTTATTTCGAAATAACTCTGTAGTGTAGACATGCTCTTAGAGTCTAACAAATATATTAGGTCATGAGCTTTTCTGGGTAAAACTCACTTCATCAGATGCGTTTGAGTGGAAATTACAGACTCAAGTGTATCTATAACAGCGAAAGCTGTTATCTGTCAATTGTAGGACCAGTGTTAATGAAGTTAATTAAGTCAAGCTGGATGTATCCCATTCATAGCATTTGATGTGCAAATGTGAATGTCAAAGGCAAGGGAAATTGCCTGTGTAGTGCAGCAGTTAGTTAATATCTTTATTCTAGCCCAAGTTGATAGTGTCAAACTTGTAAAGGAGCTGTAGCTGTATTTACACTAGTCCAAAACTGTTACGTAGCCATGCAATAAGGAGTTTGCGATCATCCAAATTTATCTGTTGAAATCCTGATGTAAACCATTCTACTACAAATCTGGCTTTGTTTTGGGCCAGTGTGTGTATATTAGAGACTTCTGAACTAAATTCCTTTAATTTAGAACAGGCTTGGTATAGATATAAACCCCTGCACCTACAATTAATTATTATAATAGTATTATTTGAAGAGCAGATCAACTTCCTTTCTCCTTTTTCCACAGCCCTTAAATTATTGTAGTGCTTCTGTTGAGGAAGGAAGAAGTCATTCTAGAAATGATGACTAACTCAATGAGTGAACGCCTATGTCTGCTTGGTCTGGATTACGCATCCAGCTCAGATACCAGAATAAAGGTGTCATCACCATCTGATGCATCACACCCGCTAGGTGAATTGTTGTTCACCCATGCTCACTGAGCTCTTTCTGTTACTCACATGCATAGAGGGTAGTGATCTGATTTGCACTGTAGTACCTATATAGGCCTGGCTGCATTATATAGACCTTAAAATTATGCTGCTTGGTGTTGGCGGTCCATAGAGAAACTGAGAATCAGGCCTGTAGTGGCCACAAATCCACTCAGTTTCTTGGTTTCTTTCTCGTGTCTCCCTCCTGACCCTCTCTTCCCCAGTGGTGAATTACTTCTAAAACAGACACACATTTCTAAGAATTGTGTCATTTCTGGGCAGCAGCCAGTGGATAAGGTTAGCACCATTGTCATCAGAACCAGCATGGGCTGTCTCCATGATGAATGATCGTGAATGCTTGGACTATATTTTATTTTTTGCTTATATATTTTTGGCTGCAAACATCCCTAGACGGCCTCAGGACAGAGTGTGAAAAATCCAAATGAGGCAGCTATGTTGTCATTGTCCATCTATTTTCTCTTTTCTTTAGTTTTACAACCACTCCAAAGTGTGTGAAATATGGGCTCTGTGATCAACTGCTTTTCTTTCATGGTGCCTAGTAAAGAGAGAGACACAAATTCATTGAGCAATGAAGTCCAGTTGGCATGTTTCATTTTTCAGTGCATTCGTCTTGCTTATTTAGCTCCCTGGCTGAATCGAACAGTACAGATAGCATTGTGATTTTCAGTCTGCCTGGCCTGAGACTTTTAAACACAATGGGGTTTAAAACAAGTGGCTAGGTTGGTGAGCTGCCAGCTGGTATGCTGACACAGCAGGCTGTCGTGATAGCCAAAATAGACTCCTAGTCTTATAACTAGATTGTAAGTTCTTTGGGGCAGGGATCATCCTCTGGGTCTGTGTTGTCATGTTTAATTTTTCAGTGCATTCGTCTTGCTTATTTAGCTCGCTGGCTGAATTGACTAGTTCAGATGCAATGGGAACTTGGCTCGTCACAAGGGATCCTGTGTGCTGTGTCACTATAAACAAGGCATAATAATAATGTTGCCAACCACCTTCTCTTCCTGAGGCCTGCAGTTTTCATGCACCTCTTTTGTATTTCCCAGTCTTCCTCATGCCTGCAAACCCCAATAAACTCCATCTTGTGCCCCTTTCTTTGTTGTTGACTGAAACAAATTCTAAACCCAAGGGCTTGTTTTTAAAGCTCGATTAACTTTTTTAAAAATTATTTTCATTGTCTTCCATAGCTCCCCTTCCAAATTATAGAGGAAGCTGAAGCAGAGGCAAGCACCACATCTCCTCCCTGAAGAATACCAAGTGGTTGTAATCTCAATTTATAGAGGTACCAACTGAGACTCAGATTGGGTCTGATAAGCGCTGGCTTGCCCTGGAAGAAGAGGAAAAATGGTGCAGTGATTAGGGCACAACCTGGTAACATAGGATCAAGTCCCCATTTCACCACCAACTTCTAACAGTCCCACTGACGGGGAGGGCAATGGGGGCAATTGTCCTGGGGCCTACAGCAGTGGTCAGAGTCCCAGGCTCCTTTGAATCCCCAGCTGCCTCAGCAGGCTGTGTGGGGCCCCACAGGGTGTGCTACAGGTCATGGTCTGGGAAGGGCCACCACCATCTGAGTGGTGCTGAGGGACAGCTGCCTTCAGCCCCACCCCTTCCACCTGAGGCCCCGCCTCTTCTGGGAGCATGCAGACAAGGCTTCTCCCACCTTGCCTTGAGGCTCAGCATGGCTGTTGGCTTCCTTGGTTCTGTGACAAATAACTTTCTCTCTCCTTTCAGTTCCTCATCAAAATAAGGCCTAATAGCACTTCCCTGCTGCGCAGAGGAGTTGTGCAGGTAAATATACTAAAGATGGGAGAGGCTCAGGTACTAGAGTGTTGGGGGCCCTATGTGTAGCTAAGAGTGGGCTCTCAGTTTCTCCTCCTGTAACATATTTGAGAGAGTGTTTCTAGAGCGCCCAACCAGGCAGGAGTGATAGGCCTGCTGCATCATTCCTTGAGGGGATGCTCCATGCTTCAGTCTCTCTCCACCATCAGTGCCAGTCTCTGATGCAGAGAGACTTGGCAGGGCCTCAACCACAGAAGCCACTGAGACTATGTCTACACTACAATGTTATTTCAGGACACTAGAGTATCCCAAAATAGCTATCCCGTGTCATCACAGCAAGCCTGTTATTTCAAAATATATTCCGGGCTCGCTATTCTGATGTAAACCTCATTCCATGAGGAGTAAGGGATGTTTCGGAATAGCCGGTTATTTCAAAATTTGCTCCTGTGTACACAGCGCCAAAGTACGAAATAAGCTATTTTGAAATAAGATATGTAATTTGCATAGCTAGAATGGTGCATCTTATTTTGAGCTATGGTGCAGTGTAGACACACCCCAAGAGGCAACAGCCCTTGTGCGTGGATGAAGGCAGGGAGGAGCTGTGCCCCGGGCCTTCACTCATCAGATGCTCCAAGTCAAAAATGTCTGAATTAAGTTGGCTCAGTTCTGGATGTCCAACAGGAGGCACCACAAAAGGTGCTTGAGAGCCATTTATAAATAAGATTTCTGCTTTCTCCTTCGTCTGATTCGGTGAGAAATGCCAGTCTCTCTGGAGGCTGTGATAGGTCACGGTCACAGAAGACCCCTTAGGAGAAGGTGCCTTCTCACACGGCAAGGGCTTTGTTTATGGGCTGTGAAGTGTGACACCTGCGACTCAGTCTGTGTGATTTGCCCCATGCCACACAAGGAGCCAGCGGTGAAACTGAGGTCCTATCGCAGGTTTCCTGCCTCTCAATCTATGGCCCTGCCTAGTGAGCCATACTGTTTCTGTGACAGGGTGTGCTCACAGAAGACTCCTTGTGATTGCACCCTGTGTGCTGGGGTTGCTGTGTCCCAGGTAGCCCCAGAGAGAAAGAAGATGTGTGTCAGTGGTGTAAGAAGTGCGCTAAAGTATAGTATTTCAATAAAGTGATTTGAACTCACTCAAGTCACCTCTCAAAGAATTCCTGTAAAAATGGCCATATTTTTACAGTTTTGTAGACATTCCCAGGTGTTATCCTCTATGTTGCCATGAAGTACAGTGTCACAGATGCACCAGGAAACAATCCTAAAGGGTCTTCTGCGACCGCAACCTATCACAGCCTCCAGAGAGACTGGCATTTCTCACTGAATCAGGTGAGTTTTTTGTCCAGCACATGGTAAAGGTTTGACAAATGAAGGGTTTCTACATGGTTGTTTTTTCAAGACAGAGGAGCAGAGGAAGAGAAGCAGAAATCTACATTCTTCTCTCCACTGTTTGGCCTGAAGGCCTGTGTGGCTCAGCAGGTGGTGGTGTCCATGAAAAATTTAATAAGATTAAAAAAGGATAATGGGGTTAAAACCAGGCACTAGCCTTCCCCAAAGGCAATTCAGCCACTTTGGGCAATAACACACAGATATGGGGATTAATTCACCTCTGAACCAGCAGGAACTGGGGCATGCTAGGGAAGATTTACCCTGGGTGGTTCAGTGCATTGGGTTGGGAATGTGTCTGGCGTGCACTAAATTGTGGTCATTCTCTGCTTTCTAGAGCCCACGGGGAGCTGTGCAAAGTGAAGTGCGGCTGTTCTCACTTCCACCAGCTGCTGGGGAGGCCCTTGCAGAGTCCTAAGTACAGAGAGTGCAAAGGTGGATTAAATCCATCATTGTCCAAAGGAATATCTGAGAATCAGACCCTCTGTCTCAGTCACATCAAGGATCTTTTCATCTCCCAGCTGACAGAGGATTGCCAGCTGTCAAGCCAGCAATAAGAAGACTTCTCTTTGGAAATCAGGGGATGAAATGTGTTAAACATGAATGATTTAATTAGTATCATGAATGTCTTCTCGAAACGGGTCCTGCATGTGTGCGCACGCGTGTGTTTGTGTGTGTACTAGACATGGATGTGGCATATGAACTTGTGAGTGAATTTAGTCTCCTTGCTTGTGACCTTCCAGTTCATGAACTTTCTCTGAATGCTGCCTGTGCTCCCAGCACACAAGGTGACTATCAGCGTCCTTCAATATGGATCAAATTAGTGCCCGAAGAGGGATTGGGATGAATTGTGTGCCACGTGCACGACCCTGCTGAACTTTCCTCTCATGCTTTTTATTAAAGCTGTAATTCATCATGAAAGTGTGAAAATCGCATTAAACAGAGGACACTGTTTCCTGCACCGACCCACAGGCCTGTTGTACCTCTTTGCATAATAACATGCAGAAATGAACCTGCCACTCCTAATACTCCGGGACAGATCGGGAGAGGGAACTTTCCAAGCATTCCATTACAGAGTGTCCTTGTGCTGTACATCTGGTTCATTTTAAGAACTGGTGTGGATTGGGAGAATACCTTCCTTGAAATCTATTGCAGTGCTCCTGAGTCAACGATTTAGAGCGAGGCGTGGTCTACAGGGAACCAGACTACTAAGCATGATTTGATTTTCTAATGCATGCAAATGTTAAAACTGATATTAAGTCACTGCCTACGTGGCCTGTTCCCTCTAAGCTGCATGGTAGCACGGCCCTGCAGCTGCTTAATCAGCCCCACCCAGTCTGAGGCTCCAGGTTCAGCGCATGGAGCTGCCTGGTGGGGCGTGGCTGATTTAGCAATGAGCTGTACCAGTCGGTGGCTTGATAAAAGAGTTCTATCTCCAGGGCTGTTAAATGAGCACTTTTCAGAAACATGAAATACACTTAAAAATAAGAAAAGAAACAATATAACTTCTGCATTTGGCTGTAAGCTAAGAGGAAATATGATCTAGTAAACAGGACACCATCCTGGGAGTCAGGAAACCTGGATTTCATTCCTGGCTCTGCTTCTGGCCAGCTGTTTGACCTTGGGGAAAGTCTCTTCACCTCTTTCCCACCACCCACACTTTCTCAGGCCTTGTCTTCACTTTGCCGAAGACCAGCGGTGCCACAAATGATCTTACAGATTTTGATTTAGTGAGTCTAGTTAAGACTCACTAAATCAAACTCAGAGGGCACCCCTGCCGGCAGTTGGCACTCCTGCTCTTGGGAGAAAGAAAGAAAGAAAGCTGACAGGAGTGTTTCCTGGTCTCAGTCTTAAGCTCTTAGGTCTGTTTTTATTCTGTTGTTTGTACAGTCACAGCCTCTTGGTTCTCCATTTCTTAGGCCAGGTCTACATTAGACCTGGCAGCCTGGCATAAGGTATGCAAGTACAGCTATGTAGAATACATAGTTGGAGTCGGATTACCTTAAGCTGAGTCTGGTATCATCCCCACAGTGGGAGATGCTGGGGGCAAATGCTCCTGTCGGCTTCCCTTACTCCTTGCAGGAGCAGGAGTACTGACCACTGGCAATGGTCCCCTCTGAGTTCGATTTACTGAGTCATAACTAGACTCACTAAATCAAACACCGAAAGGTCAAACACGGCAGCATCAGTCTTCCACAGAGTGAAGACAAGGCCTGAGGTACTACATGGCCCCCTTCACCATAATATCCAAGCATCCCACAATCCTTAATATATTTTTGTACTTGAAACACTTCTGTGCTGCTTCCATTTGATGGAGGGGAAAACTGAGCCTTGCTTTTTCCAGTACCTTTCTTTTATATGCCACTTTCCATCTCAAAATGAGGTTAATCCAATTATTCCTCATTTATAGACCTATGACAAAAATAATAATTCAACCTGTGCATGCCATTTTCTTTGATTGTCAAAAGTCCCATAGTTATTTATGGAAGGAAGAAGAGCTCTGTGAAAGTTTGAACACTTGTCTCTTTCACCTATAGAAGTTGGTACAATAAAAGATATTACCTCACCCTCTTCACCCCTCTAACATCCTGGGAGCAACATGGCTACAAATACTGTACACTGAATACTTGTCCTTTGGCCTTCCTGGCTCTTATGTGTGGGGTGGGGTCACTATTTTAATGTTATTTTAAGCATGTAGATTATTTTTACTTTTAATGAAGTAAGAATGGCTGAAAGAAGCTGGATTCTCTTTCTGCCTCTGTAGCCCCTGAATTCCTACCAGTGCTTTTATATTCCCCCGCCTCATAAAATTGCTGTTTAGCCCTGTAGCCATTATCTGGAAGATCTTAGGGAAGGAAAACAATTAATTAAACCCCAGAGCTAATTAGAATCAATAGTTGATGGGTTTTAGTTCTCAAAATTAATTGCAAAATGATATATCTTCAGCTGGATGACAGGATATAGACTAGTACCTCAGATTCCTCCTTAGGGTGTCATTCATGTTGAAATGCTATTTAGATGTAACTCTAAGTTCTCCTTGCAATTCCTAGTTTTCTTTTACTTAAATTCAATACCAGGCTTAAAGGTATTAATAATATAGTGATAAATTAGCCGTGCTGCAGGCAAGTAAACATTCTCTATTGACAGGCTTAGGGAAATTTAGCATGGACTCAGTAAAAGGTTTTCCTGTAATTGTTCTCTCCTCTGTCAGCTGATCCAACCTTCACCTCATTGTCAGACTAGCAGTGAAGCCAACAGCTACCATGGGCCCCTAAGCAAGTTGGAGGTGGACAGTTCTATGCTCCAGGAAGAGGCGGGGCCAAGGGCTGAAGGGGTGGGGCCAAGGGCAGCCAGAGTGAAATGCTCCCAACCCCTAGCCCTTCCTGGAGCATGGTGCACCTTCCCAGCATGTAGTGCTACCCTCCACCAGTGATTTAAAGGGCCCAGGGCTCCAGCCACCACCGCTGCCCTGGGCCCAGGTCAATTGCCCTCTTTGCCTCCCTCTGTCAGTGGGCCTGCAGATCAGAGAAGACTGGAAAATGCATCCCTGCACATTCCTGACATCACTCAGGTATGGCTAGGGACTATGCCTCCCCTCTGAAGAGGACACCATGGACAAATAAAAAGGATCAGGTAGCATCCCTGAAATAGTTACTCAATAGCAATGAGTTAAATGGGGATTCACTCCAATATTCCCTCTACCTTTTTCCATCTATGTGCAGAATAAATTTTATTATGTGCACCGAGGCATATGCAGATGTGCAACACCAGTGGAAACACATGCTGCTGACTGCAGGCAGTTCTGAGTACTCTGCTAAATAGCTGGGAAGTTTGAATCTCTCCTGGGAGAGCCACCCAAGCACACAGCTTACAGAGAACACTGATTCATTCTATAAGCTATACCCCATTACCCATCTTCTGTGAAAGACCCGCATAAATACTAATATGGCCACGTTCCCTGCACAACTCTGCTTTTATGTCTCAGTTCTTACCATATTTCATCTTATCCTACCTGTTTTTCCACCAAGGCCAGCCTTGATGACCTTGTTTGCTTCCCCCTCTCACTCCTGTCTTCATGCTGTCTTCATTTCTGGAAGTGCAAAGAAAATCTGCATATGCTCAACTGTGAAGTATTGAACTGGGTGTGGATGTACATACGGCTCTGTCTACACTGCAGTTCTTTTTCAGAAAAAGGTATGCAAATTGCGAACCACAATTTGAGTATCTTTTTCCAATTCTTTTTTTTGAAAGAGGCTTTTCTGACATTTGGCCCGTCTACATGGGGCCAAACGTGGGGAAAACCTTCTCTTACAGAAGAGCCCTTAATCCTCATAAAATGAGGAATACTGAGCTTCTGAAAGAACCCGCCCTCTTTTTCGGAAATTGATCCGAAAAAGCAGATGCATTCCCTGGATGCGGCAGAGTTTTTCCGAGTATCCCAGAAAAACTCTGTAGAGCAGACAAAGCCCAAGAGAGATCTGTGTGTTTCCCAGATGCCATGTGGCCCCACCCATGAACTCCAGATATGGGGAAAGCTATTGGCTGAAAATGAACCCAATGTAGAAGGCAGTGGCCATCTGCAAAGCCTTCTTTAGGCAAGAGCCAAACCAGCCTGATAGGCAGAAAAATAACTTGGAAAAGCTATTGAGGTTCTCAGTGTTTTAAATCTTTGAGAGACCTGCACACACATTTTCCTAAGTTAATGACAAATTCATGTGGCTTTCATGTTTCAATTTGTCCCTTTGGGTAGAAAATGCCAAAAATGCCTAAGGGCCAGATTCAAACTGCCCAAGGTATGCAGCTACAAGTCTAGTGGGGTTTACAAAAGTGCCTCAGCTTTGCCTTTTTATTCCCTGTTGATTTTTCTTGCATCCTTTTCCTTCTGTGCTATAAATCTGATAATCCACTGGTGGAGCCAGTCTACATTGTGCCTTGTGTATCTTTTCCATTCCAAACCATAACTATCATTCCTGACAGTGACCTAGATGTTCCACCAAATTGGAAGATTGGGAGATGAACTGACTGTTCAGGGTGTAAGAGAGTCTTGATCAGTTCAGCTCATGGTCTGGGAGTAAAATACGTGAATACACAAATACACTCAGTGAGGCTGACTCATATGGCACAAATTATTTCCACTAGTAAACACTGATGAGCCCAAGGCCAAACTGTGAGTAGAGATGTAGGTGGCTGTTTGTATTTGCAGACAATGTGTACTACCAATCCAAAGTGACAATGTGGCTCAAAATGGCAATGATCTGAGGTTAAAGGTAACTATTCAAACTGGATGCTGAATAAGTGAAATCCATTTGATCTTTGTTAAAATGTTACACAAATTATACTGGAATAAATGTCCATATAAAAGTATGTCTGTTGCATCCAGGAGCAATTAAAAGCTGTTGGAAGTGTCATTTTATGAGAGTAGAAGGCATTTGTGAAGGGAAATAGCAAAATATTTTTCAAACTTCTCATAAACACGCACATGCACAACCTCATTTATGATAACAAAGTTAATAGTCAAATATGTGTGTGGTCTTAAAAATGGCAAATAAACACAGATGGAAACTACACTTTCCCATAACATCAAAATCAGGGATCACCAAATGAAATTAATAGGTAGAAGGTTTAAAACAAACAATAGGAAGTTTTTCTTCACATTGTGCAAAGTCAACCTGTGGAACTCCTTGCCAAAGGATGTTGTGAAGACCAAGATTTTAATAGGGTTCAAAAAAATTCATGGGGTTAGGTCCATCAATACTTATTAGCCAGAATGCATAGGAATGGAGTCCCTCACCTTTGTTTGGGAAGTAGAGATTGGAAATGGATGATAGGAGAGGGTTCACTTAATGATTACCTGTTCTGAGGCATCTGGCATTAGCTACCGTTGGCACAAGATACTGGGCTAGATGGACATTTGGAAATTTGACCCAGTATGGCTGTTCTTATGTTCTTATGTTTTAGTGTTCTTAAATACATCTTCTTTTCCTTATCTGGCAAGACCCCAGTGAAGCCAGTGGCAATCTCCCAAATTCAGAATTCCTTTTCTGGTGTTGATGATCTTGCAAGCACATGTATGTAGGTGATGTTATAATCACTTATTACTACTATTATAGGGAACTTCTCTAATGATTCATTCATCAGAAGTTCTGATGAAGTCAGTGGAAATGATATATTATGAATATGGTCTAATATTGAATGTGGAAAAAACACAAAAACTGGGGAGTATGTGAGGATACTGGGAAACCATGTAGGAGTCCAGTGAATGACAGAGTCATCCAGCAAGTGAAAAATTATAGCTACTTAGGAAGCATCATTACAGAAGATCAGGTACTGAAGACATCACCAGAATATCAAGTGTGAGAGAGGAATTTTGGAAGAATAAACATCTGATGGGAAGGAATATAAATTGGAAGACTAAACTTTAAAAAGGGTCTGATGAAGTTGGTTTTTCCCACAAAAACTTATATTTAATAAACCTGTTAGCTTCTAAGGTGCCACAGGACTCCTTGTTGTTTTTGAAGATACAGACTACTATAGCTACCCCTGTGAGACTTAGGCTATGTCTATACTAATGGGAAGATCAGTGCTGCAGGGTCAATCTGCAGGTGTTTGATTTAGTGGGTCTAGTAAAGCCCCACTAAATCAAACACGTAGGGCACCCCCATTAACATCAGTACACCTTGCAATAGCGAGGTGTGAGGAAAGTTGAGAAGAATATTTCTCTTGTCAAACTTTCACTGTGGGAGTGGTGCCAAAGTTCGTCTTAGGGTACGTCAACTCCATCTATGTTATTTAAAGAACTGGAATTGCATACCTTAAGCCAACCTTATCCTTTAGTATACGCTGGGCCTTAAAAAATGGTGTTGAGTTATAGCTCTGAATAAATATTCGGGCAATTGGAAATAAAGATATTAACATCCTTCAAATCATGTTGTTATGGAAAATTCTGAAAATATCATGGGTGGATTGAAGAATCAACAAAAAAGTACTGGAATTGACTGGACCTCTGCAAATACTACTCAGAGATCTTATGAAAGAAAAGATTCACTCTGCAGGGTACCTTTTAAGAGAGTCAGCAGCTGATGCATGTTAATGGGCACTAGAAGGGAAAGTTGATGGCTGAAAAACAGGAGGCAGAAAAAGATCTTGAATGGTCAATGTGGTGTTGTGGGTGGATCAAAAGGCCTATTCATCCACAAACTGACTAGCAGAGGATCATACAGAATGGGTGATGGTGATTGAAAAACTCCAGTAATGGAAGAAGTCAAATTAAAGGTCACTTCTGCATGACCTTTTGTTTAAGCTATTGCTTTTCCAGGCACAACCAAGAGGAGTATAACTGAAAGAGTTTAGAGAACAACATATTTTTCTTGATTTGTTCCCACTGTCTTTACTTTTGGTGTTTGACAGCATTTTTATACAGCACATTTCTCCTGGAAAATCAGTCAGATCCCTCTGTTGTTCATGTACGTTTTTCATGCTACAATAGGAGAGAGAGAAAATTCAGACAAAAATATAAGAAAGAAATCACCTTTTAACTGAATACTTCACTACTGAATACCCATAGGCTACGTCTAGACTGGCATGATTTTCCGGAAATGCTTTTAACGGAAAAGTTTTCCGTTAAAACCATTTTCGGAAAAGAGCGTCTAGATTGGCACGGACGCTTTTCCGCAAAAGTACTTTTTGAGGAAAAGTGTCCGTGGCCAATCTAGACGCGCTTTTGCGCAAAAAAGCCCCGATCGCCATTTTTGCAATCGGGTTTTTTTTCACAAAACAAATCTCAGCTGTCTACACTGGCCCTTTTGCGCAAAAGGGACTTTTGCCCGAATGGGAGCAGCGTAGTATTTCTGTAAAAAGCACTGATTTCTTACAGTAGGAAGTCAGTGCTTTTGCGGAAATTCAAGCGGCCAGTGTAAACAGCTGGCAAGTTTTTCCGGAAAAGTGGTTGATTTTCCGGAAAAACTGTCCAGTCTAGACACAGCCATAAAGTTTAGAGCAACAGAAGGCATGAGGACTGGATATCAGACCCAGATATGAATAAAGATATGTATGTGCTACTGTATACACATTTGCCTATATTTTATTCATTTCCATCAGGCATTAGGGAGTGAGGTGGTTCTGTGTTAATTTCCCAAGTTTGTTGGGGGAAGAAAATTAAGAGGAGCAAACAAAATGCAGCAACTCATTGGGGAAATTATTTGGGGTCTAGGAAAGCTACTAACAGAAGCCGTACAGCAGGAATAAGATTCAGCATGGTAGAATATTGCATCTCAATCACATCCAAAGCCCCCGGGAGAGCAAAAGACCCAGGATTCAGCTAGTGGGACTTTGCATCTGGAAAATAACACATTGAATTATTCATGGATTATCTGTTCCTGCCTAGGAATTGCTATTTATTCACACCAGAGGAGCAGAAAAAGAAAAAAGAAAAAAAGCTTTTTTTATACCTGGCATTTTTATATAGAAGGGATTGCTTGTTGTGCTGAGGGGAAGGGCATCTGAAACAAATGTCAGCAGTCAGTGAGTTGGGACCAGTGCCTCTGGCAACCTGTAACAGAGAAAATATAGGAGGCAGCGGAGGCAACCCAAAAGAGCCAGAAAACTGCCCTAAAGGGGGCTCCCAAAGAATTCTCCACTCACAAGGCAATCTTTTAATTGGCTATATGCCACCTCCATTCCTCAAGAGGGAGGATACTAACAGAACACTAAGGCTGTGTCTAGACTACATGGCTCCGTCGACGGAGCCATGTAGATTAGGGTTATAGGCAAAGGGAAATGAAGCAGCGATTTAAATAATCGCCGCTTCATTTAAATTTACATGGCTGCCGCGCTGAGCTGACAAACAGCTGATCAGCTGTTTGTCCGCTCAGCGCGCTAGTCTGGACGCTCCCCTGCCGACATCAAAGCCCTTTGTCGGCAGCCCCGTTATTCCTCGTGGGATGAGGTTTACCGGGGCTGCCGACAAAGGGCTTTGATGTCGGCAGGGGAGCGTCCAGACTAGCGCGCTGAGCCGACAAACATCTGATCAGCTGTTTGTCAGCTCAGCGCGGCAGCCATGAAAATTTAAATGAAGCGGCAATTATTTAAATCGCCGCTTCATTTCCCTTTTCCTATAACTCTAATCTATATGGCTCCGTCGACGGAGCCATATAGTGTAGACGTACCCTAAATGCTCAGGCTATGCCTTTATTGGAAAGGATTGGTGACAAAAGTGCTGTCCATATGCAAAAGTCGCCAAAAGTGAAAACCGGTCAAACTATTTTTTCTGCCTCCCATTGTCAACATTGCATGGCCACATTGCTAACACCCTGATGACAGATGGAGCAAAGCAATGTGGGTAAACGTCCCACAATGCAGTGCTGTGGAAAGGCAGAATTGATCCCTGTGCTTCTTACGATTCCTTCAAAGCTCTGTGAACTCTCTGTGCTGAGGCATGTCAAAACACCACAGCACTCTTCCTTGGCCTCCTCCTGCATCAGCAGTCTGCCTGCCACTGTGTTCCAAGCAGGGCAGAACAGAGGCATTCCAATTATTTGCTCTTTGTTCTCCAAACCAAGCAGCTCATTCAGCTGTCAGATACTTTCTGGAGCTTTGAAAGGGGAGGGAAACATTCCAGCAGGGCAGCAGAGATCACAAAATACTGAGCAGAGCTATTCGGACAAGCATTGTGGAATACTGGTGGAAGTCAGTTCTTTCAACAAAACAAACAGAAGAGTCTATTCTGGCTCTTTGTCAACAATAATGGGTGGGGAAAAGACAAAAGTTTCTTGCAAAGGTGGAAGTTTTTTGTTGACAACACTGGATGTTTTTCCCAACAAAAGTCACATTTCAGTGTAAACACTCTCACTGTTTTGTCACCAAAAAGCAATTTTGTCAGCAAAGTGCGCCAGTGTAAGGAATTCCTCATCTAGATTCTTGGCCACCACAGTCCAAAGCTTCTAGGAGCTTAAACATAAAATCTTCCGAGACTCTTAAAATTATGGGTAACTCTACAAACTCTGTATAAATAACTAAAGCTAGATTCTGAATGATAAAACTCCAGCAGCAACCCCCCTGCTTAAACTGGTCTTACTCTTCCAGTCTAAATGTGAAGAGTACATAGAGAAATCAGTTCATTCCGTTCATCCTGTGGCAATATTTTAATGCACAATAGAAGAAAGCCCTCTCTTTGAACTGAGCTTTGAAAGGATCAACATTTTAGCTATGTTCTTGTTCAAATAACTCTAAGGGTTCATCTACACAGCAATATTATTTCAAAATAACTAGGGTTATTTTGAAATAACTTAGTCCATGTCTGTGCAGCAGGCTGTTATTTCAAAATAATGTTGAAATACAGTCAAGATGAAGGACTTCTTACTCCAACTCCGGTAACCCTCATTGTACAAGGAGTGAGGGAAGTCAGAAGAAGCATGCTCTATTTCAAAATAAGTACTGAGTAGACACTCCCAATTTTGAAATAAGCTATTTATCTAGCTAGGTTCAAGGAGCCAAATTCATCTGTGTTGGGTCTCCTGAATGATAGCAGGGATGTATATGGCCCAACATCCTTAGAGGTTTCTTTCTGCAGTCTTTTATTTTACTCATTACTTAATCCATAGAGGAGCATTTGTGCTCTCCCATTACCTTTTTGTCTTTCTACGGCTAGGGAGCAATGCTTTACCCTCCAAAGCTACAGAGCTGTGGTTCAGTCCAGATAAGCTCCCCCAGAACATATTGTCACTTATTGATTGATCAGAGTCTCTTGGACCTAGAAAGTTGGGCTGGAGTCTCTCAACAATAAACATTCCTCCTGTGATTTCTTACACCGGAGTCATGACTATCAGAAGGGCATCTTTTTTCACCACATTACAAAGCTTCTGCTTCGGCCACTGAAGACCCAATTAATTATCTTCAGATTACACCAAATTTAGGGAAGTGCCATGGGGTTGAAATAAATAACCTGTGAATGAGGGAGAATGATAGTACAGGTGTGCAGCATACACAAAGAGAATACTACCATTTTACACTGATAATTGCTGTTTTCACAGTGGTTGAACTTTTTGGACTCTGGCCATACTGTGTTTCCTAAAAACTTTAATAATTCTGAGACAATTCCTACCCTCGCGGGCTGGGATTGTGGTGGTAGAGGGGAGATGTTTTACATTTCATACAGTCCCTCAAGTCTTTCTCTGCTCTGCACGCCAGGCATATGGCAGAAGTTTATGCTTTAAAGAGTTCTGAAACATTTATCACACAACTATAAAGTGGTTCAAAGTACTAGGAAGATGTGGGTTACAGAAAATAAATTGCAATATGTTGTTTTATTTTGTATTAGGCCAGACTTCGAGCACTACTTCCTGTAAATGAGCAGAAAAGTTTAAACCAAGTGGCCTTTTGTTATTAGGCTGCTGAATCAAGTTGTTCAGCTGTGTTAAACTGTGATGGAGACATTGTAGCTTGAGCTCTATTGAATTCAAAGAAGAGTATGTGACTCTGAAGTGCATTACACAGGCACTGGACAGGGACCCAAAGAGCTGGAATCTGCTCCTAGTTCTGCCACAGTTCTCTTCTCATGAGAACTTTGGCAAGATACTTAGGGCTCTGATGGGCATAGCCTGCATTGGGGGTGGTGTGGTGCCATATTGTCCTGGGAGGAATCCTGGCATTCTATCCTCTGTGTACTGGTCTTGTGCCACAGACCAGTATGGAGGAGTTTGGCCTGCTGGAGAGCAGAATATACTCGTCAGTGCTAGGAAGAAGTTGTCCTGCCACTCCTTTGAGTGCAGAAACTGCAACAGTGCCTGACCTGGATGTGAGATGTGCAAGTAAGGAGGATGAGATGCCCTTACACCCTCCTTCCACACTGACACCAGGTAAAATGTCTCTTAATATCTCTGTGCCTCGGTTTCCCACCTGTCAAAAGAGGTTAATACTCTCCTGCCTTAAAAGGTGTAAGAAGGCAAAAAGAATCAACAAATGTGAGATGCTCACAGACTACAAGATCAGGGGCCTTGGAAAAGCCTATAGGAAATATAATTATGAATTTTAGGCACGTGAAAAGATCATTGGAAATGCCGGTTCTTGCCTCTTTCTGCAATAAACTTGATTGGTGCTATATAATAGCTTGCACTGTGCCGTATCTTTGCAAATGGTGAAGACCTAATGTATTGAATGCCAATGAGAATCAATGGAGTATTCCATGCATTCCTGTACTGAAAATGTACATGTTCCTCTTATTCTGTATTCTGATACCTGAATCTTAGAGCAGCTTCTCTGTGGAAAGCTAAGAGATAACATCAGTGACTCTGGTGTTACCTCCCCACCTTAATACCATCTTATAAAGCTGATCTTAAAAATTCCATAAGAACGGCCTCCAAAGTCCATCTAGCCCAGAATCCTGTCTTCTGACAGTGGCAAATGCCAGATGCCCCAGAGGGAGTGAACAGAACAGCGTTGTTTTTTTTTTAAATAGTGCTATTTTGAAATAGCACCATAACGCGAACGTGGGATATTTAAATCTCATCTTCATTTGTAATTTTGAATGTCTACATTTGCATCCCTCTCTCAAAAGAGGGTGCAAGTGTAAACAAACCCATTCTCTATTCCTTTTTTAATGATTCCTAAGATGCATTGGGATACTCTGAGATCCAAGTGTAAAGGGCTGACTCCCAAGAGCATTAAGGTAATATTGTTAGGCATGGTACACACTGTATGTTCCAGTTCTGTCAAGGATGCTCTTTTAGTGCTCTTAAGGATGGGTGTACTTGAAGGAGGTCTGTGAAGATGATACTTTTAATGGAAGTGGACTTCAACTAAAAGCTTCCCGTGTGAACACTTTCTAACATTGGAGGTATCTGAAACTGGGCACCCAAACCTCTTCCAAGTTTTAAAAATGACCTTTAATCTCAACTAGAAATTAGCCATTTTGTCAGCATGCACCGTGGCTTGATAAAAGGGCATCCATGTCACTAGGCAGCCAACAGGCTGGCGTTAAGAGAAAGTAGCAATGCTTTATTGACAGATGTGTGCAAAGTAAGTAGATATCTCCCAAATGGATAGTAACAAGTAGGGTTTTGATGGGAGACAGCAGTATTAGTAAAAAAAAAACATAATTCTAGAGTGTCACTACATAGGCAGGGAATGGGTAGAAAACTGCTGTGACAATATCTAAGCCATTCTTGTAAGTACTGAGTGTAACTGTGAATCACAAGGGTGCATGATAGCTATCACCTTGAAGCATACCCGATTTGAGGCTTGTGTAAATTATGATGGCAAAGGATGATCAGCCACATCCCTTGAGAAAGTGTAGCTTGGATTCTGTCAACGTTCCTGACCATCACACAAATCAAAAGCACTGTTCCATGCTACTGCTTCCACAACAAACAACACTTTAAAAGGTCATGGAGTGGAGTTTGTGTTTCTTTCCATTTATCAACTTTATGAAATTGTCATTTGCTTGCCTTCTCCCCATGGTCTGGGCTAGGGATTCGTTAGGTCTGGTTTTTTTCATTGTGACTCAGACTCTAATACATTGTCATTAAACCTCATCCAAGTGTTCTGGAAACAGCACAAAGCTGAAGACCGTCTAAGTGGTTGTACAGGGGTAAATTAAAATCTCTGGCTGTCTCTAGACTGGCAAGTTTTTTTTTTTTTAAATGCCCTTTTTTCGAAAAAGCTTCCCCTGCATCTAGACTGCTGGCGTGTTTTTTTGAAAGTAAATCGAAAGAACGCGGCAGTTTTTTTGACTGCAGAAAACCTCGTTTTACAAGAAATAACGCCCTTTTTTGAAATTGCGCTTTTGAAAAAAGGCGCTATGTAATACAAACTGTGCTTTTTCGAAAGAGAGCGTCCAGAGTGCCTGGGTGCTCTCTTTCGAAAAAGCATCTTGCTTTTTTGAAAGTACCGGTTGTAGTCTAGATGCTCGTTTTGGGAAAAGCCTCTTTCGAAAGAGGCTTGCAGTCTAGACGTAGCCTGAGGCTATGTCTACAGAACAGATTTTTTTGGAAAAACTTCACTTACATCCACACTGCAATCACATTCTTTCAAAAGTAAATCAAAAGAACAAAGGGGCTTTTCTGACATTGGTAAACCTCTTTCTACGAGGAAAAAGCCTTTTTCCGAAAAAGGTGTGTGTGGACGGGGAAGAGGCAGTTCTTTCAGAAGAAGAGGAAAGAGGAAAAAGCACAGGTGCTCTGGTGTCCATTTCGTCCATAGTAATCACTGCTTATAAGCGAGATAACATCCAGACTGACTGGACACTATCTTTTGAAAAAGCAGATCACTTTTTCAATGCGCTTTGGTAGTTCGGAAGATCTCTTCAGGAAAGATCTCTTCCGAAAGAAGCCTGCAATCTAGACGTAGCCCCAGGCAACTAAAATCTAGTTGTTGTTTTTTTATTTAAAGGCCCCTCATAATTTGAGGCCCTAAACTGTAGCTTACTTAATGTGTGCATAAATCTAGCACTGCTGTGGGGGTAGTATTATATGGAGTGGGGGGCTCCACTCTAGAAATCTATCCAACAATGGGATGAAACCCTAAACTATAGTATACAGGAAATGGGTGATAGCGTTTTAATTGCCTAGGGCCCATCTGTCTTCTATTGCAGAAGCCATCAGAACTCTGCCAGAGCCACCGTGTACATAAGTAGCTGGTCCTTGCGTATATGTGCATTGTTAATAACACAGTTATCTGGTATCCAACTGTGCCAGTGTGATTCACCATCCTCTGAGTGTTATATATGGAGCAAAGATGCTACATAGACCCTGAGAGAAAAGGCGAATGCATTTGAATTCAGGAAGAATGTGCATCATTAATATTTGTTTTCTTGTGGGTAGAACAGGGAAGGGTGTGAGGTCAATGTACTCGCGGATCTGCAATGGAAATGTCAGCCTCAGCTGAATAATCAGCTTTGACATCAGTCAGGGCTTCATTGGCAGGGGAACGGAAGAAAACTCTTCACTCTCGATGCACATCGTGTCCCTTGTTAGATGTCTTCCCTCCGCATTTCTTGAACCTTCCCTCCCTTTGGCTCCTTCACCTTCTTGTGGCTGGTAGAGGCGTGACTTGACTGAGAGAATCCGCGCTGCATTTTATCATGGGCTGTGACAGACAGTCCTTTACCGCTGTGATTTTTCCAAGCCCCAGCACTCCTGTCCTCCAAGGTAGCTGCTCGCTTCTCCTTTTGCCTTATTCATGGACTTGTGTCTTGTTGCATCACACTCAAAACCAGAAAGTTCTGAGATGGCAAAGAGAAGGCTC
The DNA here is from genome assembly GCF_049634645.1 of Pelodiscus sinensis. Lineage (NCBI taxonomy): Eukaryota > Metazoa > Chordata > Testudines > Trionychidae > Pelodiscus > Pelodiscus sinensis. The sequence continues at coordinate 11,992,436 of NC_134724.1, read as the reverse complement.
CAGTGGATTGGCTCGGATTCACTGTGTGCCCTGCATGCGTTGTGGCTGGGATGTGCAGGGGTCACACACAGCAGCTCCACAGCTCCTTATACAGAATACAGTTGAGCTCTGTGGTGGTTAACTTGGTGGAACTGCACAGGAAGTGTTGAGGACAGGATGAGGGAACAATGCAGAGGCGTGGCCAGGGCTCTGTGTACTGAGTGAATTCACTGGTCACCAGGGATGCCAACAACATCTGCAGGCCCCTGGGGAAGGTGTATGTGTGTGTGTGTGTGGGGGGGGGGTAGTACATGTTCCCAGAAGGGGCGGAGCCTCAGGTTAAAGGGCTGAACCGGGGCAACCAGCTCTTAGGACCACCTGGAGTGCACTCAGTAACCCCTTAGCCCTCAGAGCCGACCAGAGCTCACTGTGCCATACTCCAGATGGGCCCAGGACACTGGCCGTCGGGAGGCCTGCTGGTCACCATTCCAGCTTGATGGCAGAGGGCTGTAGATCAGTGAAGCTAATTGCCTCATGCAAAGAGCAAATGTTTTCTCTCCTCCAGCCCCCACACTGGTCCGTAGGGAAAACATATTTGTTTTAAATTTGAGGAAGGGACCAAAATATTACCCCAATATCTGAAGCTAGATTTTTAATAAGACAGGGAAGAATAGAAACTACCCCAGATATGCCACATTGATGACCAATATAATGACAACACGGAAACCTTAATTCTGACTGTGGGGAGTTGGGTCTCAGAGATATTCTCGAGACGGTCACCCGATGGATTGATCGTACTACTGATACCAACTACCTGCCTAGAGAGTACCTCACCACCCTGTCCTGCTGGGCCAGAAGCTCTGGTCTCCGTGAGTCAAGGCACAGAGTTGGGGCAATAGACCCCAGCACAGTAACACAGACACTGAGAGCACCTCAGCTCTAGGAGGGCTCAGTTATAGGGACTTGTCAGCATCCAGGAGTGTAGCTCCAAACAGGACCAAAACCTCAAATAAATTTGTCTTACTCTGAATAAAAGTTCTCTGCAGAGCAAGCTCATAAAGTTTGCTTTCTTTATTAGTGAGAGATATGCACAGCTGTTATCCCCCCTCCCCTGTAACAATTATTTACATTGGATTTAATAATAAACAGGTGTTTTTCTTAAGTGTAAAAAGTAGGATTTAAGTGATTACAAGTAAAACAGACAGATCAAAGTAAATTATTAAGCAAAAATAAAATAAAACATGCAAGCTTATCCTAATACACTGAGAGAATTCGTTAAGTCCTCGCTCTAGTTTTTATTTTAGGTGAAATTCTCCAAGCCAGAGCTGATCTTTTCTCTGATCTGTGTCCAACAGCTTCTACCCTCATTTGTGTTCTTTGTTTCCAGGTCTCCTGATGTGTCCTCTTGTGGAGGGGAGCAGTTTAAGAAGTCAGCAGAAGACACTCATTGTTTGCTATCCATCCCTGAATAAAGTTTCCTCGGGGTGGGAAGTCTTTATTGTAGTCTTCTTTCCCCCAAAGAGTTCTAAACTCAAGTTGGATCCCAGTACCTGGTGACACGGTCACCTAGTTCCATAGGGCCAACTACAGTTTATGCTTCCAGGAAAAACAAAACCATTCACAGATCATTGTTTTGAGTACTGGGCCATTAATTTCCTTAACTACCACTAATAGCATTCACTATAAGACTTAGATGGATAAAACAAGTTTCCACTTAATATTTCTAACTTCACATACAAGAATGATACACGCACACAAATAGAATATACACAGTCAGGGATTTACAAATTCTTGAATAACAGGTTACTTGCCCTGTTTTGTATAGATAATATTCTAATTATGCATATTCATATTCAAAAACATATTTTCATCAAAACAGAGGGGTGTAGCATTACTCTGGCATTTCCTCCTGATCTTCATTAGTTTTGGAGGACCAGATTGTGACAGACCATATGGCAGGTGCTTAGGGGGATGGACAGCCAGAACTGCCTTCTTTTTGAGTACATGAGAGGGCTTGCATGGACTCTCCGGGCACACAATGCCGCAAAGGTGAGGGTGCGGCTATGTCTAGATTCTGCAATTTGTGTACCTTTTTCCGATAGTTTTGTCAGAAGAGGCTTTTCCGAAATTTGGACTAATTTTGGAAAAAACTCCTCTTTCTAAAGAGCCCTTCTTCCTCGTAGAAGGAGGAAGACAGGGCTTCTGAAGGCGTGCATCTGTTCTTCTGCAAAAAAATGCGGAAGAGCAGACGCATTCCCTGGATGCAGCGGAGTTTTTCCAGGATACCTCTGGTATCTTGGAAAAAACCTATAGTCTAGACATAGTCTGAGGCAAGATCTTGGCAGCATCTCTTCTCCGCACCAATGCATGGCAGAATTGTCATTTGTCTGCCATCTATATCCTGCTCTCATTGGCTAAAACAATTCATTGAGGTCAGACTAGATGATCACAGTTGTCCTTTCTGGTTTTATAAGCTATCAATTCTATCTTAGACCAATTTTCTGAAAAAAGAAACAACATCAAAATCTCAGGGGAGTTTTCTTCCTGAATAAAAAACTGCTAATTTTGGCAATGCTATACTAAACCTATGAAGAGTCCACAAAAGGAGGAAAAGATAATGTAACAAACAGGACTCATTATGCTACTTAATTTATCCTCCTCTCTCTTACCTCATGATTCATGTGATTGTGTTTGCTTTTCTATTTCCCTTTTAACCCAGTCCAAGTTGCATTAGGAGCAGAGCCCTGCACATGTGAGTGTGTACGCACATGCACACACACACATCCACCAGGGAGGCATTTGACCCAGCATGACACAGAGCAGCTGTTTCAAAGCCAAAGGCTGGATTGAAAAAGAGGATTCAATGCAGGGACCCAGAAACCATAATGCTTTCAGGATTTCAGATCCCAGGTAACCAAAAGACACCAGGTTCAGAAAATATAGAAAGATGGGCAACTAGTAGGGGCTAATCAAAGATTCAGCTGACGATGTAGGTTTGAAGTAAGTTAAGCATGCAATAGGTTCTTTGTCTCATAACATACAGAATAATCAAAGCCCTAATAAGAGAGAAAGCTGCATGCTAGTTTGGGCATTATTGGCCAGTGGCAACTCGATACATCTTTAGTTACATACAAAATGCTAAGGTATGAGCAGGAGATGCTGGTTAAACCTCTGATGTTGTAAGCACATGGATGAGGATCCAGTAAAGCATCACATCATCTGGCCATAATAAGGGAATGCAGAGTTTTAGAAATGTGAAAAATAGGGCAGGTTCAATGTTAAGAGAAAGATTCAGAGAGACTGATCCATGCCCTGGATTTTTGAGAATACTGAAATCTGGATAACACACTCAGAATAAATCTGGCCTGTTATTTTTAGACATGAACCAGCAAAAGGATCAAGGCAAACACATTGTTGATTCCTTGCTATGGCAGCTGAACAGAAACCTTCAAACACAAGCATTTGAAAGAGAAAAACTAGTTGGAGGAGCTTCACAGCTGCTGTTCTCATAAACATACTCTTAAGCCATGGCTACACTTGAAAGATTTGGCAACAAAAGTGCTGTTGACATTCAAATCAATGGCACACATATTCCCACAGTAGTGCCACCCCACCTGACCTCCGAGTACATCCGTTGAAAGGGGCACTTCTCCATGGTGCTCTAGGCACTTGTGGGTTACTGTGGGCATTTCACAGACATAAATGCAGGGGGTGGCCTGGAAAGATGCACAGTGCATGCTTCTTCAGGAACAGTGGCCTGTACAGAAAGCTACACGCCGGGACTTCCTTTCCAGACCAGAAAATTAGTGGGGATGTGGAAATGCCTATAGTGATCCTAGGTGCTGTGTCTTACCCCTTACAGCCCTGGCTCATGAAGCCTTACACAGGGCACCTGGACAGCAGTAAAAAGCGGTTCAACAAAGGCTAAGATGATAACTCATGGTTGTTGAATGTGCCTTTGGCAGATTGAAAGCAGGATGGAGGTGTCTCTATGGCAAACTAGACCTTTGGGAGGATCATATCTCCACAGTGGTGGCTGTTGCTTACATAATTTGTGTGAGAGTAAGGGTGAAGTTCTTGGCCATGGGTGGGAGAATGAGACATAGCACCTGGATGCACAGTTAGAACAGCCAGATAGGAGCCCATAGGGTGGTAATCAATATCAGGGAGGCTCTGAGGAACCACTCTGATGGTGAGGGTGCTGACATTTCTATGGTTAAGGTGCTTCCCTGCCTCATCCCACTGCTCATCCTGAGCAAGCCATTCCCATGAAACCAAGGGATATTTTAGGTTTCCACAGGGGCCAGAGTGATTGGGGTGGGCTGTGTCACACAAAATAAACTCATAGAAACCTGCATCACATTTGTCTTTATTGGTGTTTTTCAATCAAGATGCTCAGTGGTAAAGTATGGTCAGGATTGTTGGAAAGCCTCCCAATGGTGCTATCAAACTCATAGCTGCTTTCACAGGGAGTGGAGTGCTGGGAAAATATTACTGGACTGTGAAAATGAGCCTGTGAGCATAGATGGAGAGTTGCTGGATAAAGAATTTTGCATGTGTATCAACAGACGCTGATGCACGGATGTGGAGGGATGATTACTGTGAAAAGAGTTCTATATGTTTTGAACTCTAACCTCCTCATCTGCTTTTACCTCTTCATCAGTAACGTCTGTCTTTGGGACAACACCTGTTTCTGACTCTGTATTATGGGAAGGATACACATTCTCCCTGGGTGTGGACGAGGGGTCTTCATCCAGGATATTGCATCCAGTTCTTTATAAAAATGGCATGTTTTGGGTGCAGCACCAGATTGGCTGTTTGCCTCATTCACTTTCTGGTACACCTGCTGGAGTTCCTTTATCTTGGCTCTGCGTTGAAAGGTGTCTCACTCATACCCTTCTCACAAAGGGCTCCAGAAATGTGACCATATGTGTCCTGTTCCTATGGGTCACTCACAGCTTCACCCATTCTTCACCCCACACACTCATAAAATCCAAAGGCTCTGTGGTGATCCAAGCAGGAGAGCATTTGAAGCAATACCTCCTCCCCTCATTTCCCTGAGAAGATGCCATGAGGACCACTGCACAATGATCAAGACACCAGGAAATGGATTAAGTTTCTGGGGTTTGCAGGTGGGGAGGGACACATCTATTTCATCTGTTTATGTGGCTGCAGAGCAGCAGAGTGAAAGTGCTGGCCAAAGTGGCTAATTGGGCATTGTGGGAAACATGTTGGAGGCCAATAAACTTAACAAGAAACCTGTGATTGTCAAGAATAAAGGGTGGGGGAGAGACAAAAGTTCTGTGTGGAGGTGGAAGTTTTTGTCATCAAAACTGGGCATTTGTCATATCACAATGTGAACGCTTTCTGGGTTTTGTTGCCAAAAAGGGTTTTTGCCAATGTAGACAAGGTCTTGCAGTCATGCTTGCCAATTAGCAGAGCTAAGTGCTTCCCAAAACTATTATATTTTTGTATAATAACCTTGTAACTGACTTTAACTTGAGAAACTTCAGGTGTGGGTATACAGTTAGCGAACAACCTGCGTGTAAATGGCTAACATGATTCACCTATGCAGCTGCAGGAAATTTTAAAAAGTCTTCATAGATATAATAAAAGAAAGTTGTTTTTAGCTTTGTATCTCAGAATGACCCAATCCTTGTGTTGGAATTTGCTGCAGTTTGTTTGGTAGAGGACAAAAGCACATACATGTCTTTAAGAACCTGATGTACACCTCTTCAAGCTGCTTCTTTTCCTTTTTGTGTTTAGTTTAGCAGGAGTAAATAACATTTAAGGGACATGACCTTACACTGAGAGAAATACACAACAAAACAAGCATGTCACTGGGAAAGCTTCCTTATGCATGGCCATGACTCTGTTTCTTGCTTTTTGCCAATCTTCCAGGCATTGGAGAGGGACTGACTCGATGGCATTTTGATCTTTCCAACAGATCATGAAGATTGACAAATAGCAACTGTGGATCAGAATTTCTGGTGGTGATGCACTATGCACTTAGCAGGACAGTGAACACATAGGGTACGTCTAAACTACATGCCTCCGTCGACGGAGGCATGTAGATTAGACAGATTGGCAGAGGGAAATGAAGCCGCGATTAAAATAATCGCGGCTTCATTTAAATTTAAATGGCTGCCCTGCTCTGCCGATCAGCTGTTTGTTGGCAGATCGGGGCAGTCTGGACGCGCCGCGTCGACAAAGAAGCCTTTCTTGATCGGCACAGGTAAACCTGGTTTCACGAGGCATACGTGTGCCAATCAAGAAAGGCTTCTTTGTCGACGTGGCGCGTCCAGACTGCCCCGATCTGCCGACAAACAGCTGATCGGCAGAGCGGGGCAGCCATTTAAATTTAAATGAAGCCGCGATTATTTTAATCGCGGCTTCATTTCCCTCTGCCGATCTGTCTAATCTACATGCCTCCGTCGACGGAGCCATGTAGTTTAGACACACCCTCAGGGCCTAATTCAGCCAGAGGCACATCCTTTGCTGTATAGGGACATCGGTAAAGGGCATTTTGGAAAGTTCCCCTTTCTTGCTCTGCTGTGGTAATTCAGTGAAGCTCTGACAATGCTGTATCTGCGGTGCCCCCTAATGGATTTTTCACACTGATATGTACGCTCCCTGGGACCAAAACAGCTGTCCCATTTATATCCTTCTCTCGGGAGCGATAATTATGTTAAATCCACAGCTCTGCACAGTGCGCAGACGTTAGATCCAGATTTCCTCTCATTTTATGTTTCTTGTGTTTTCTGAGTGTGGCTGGGCCTTTATGGGAAAGCTTCCACTGATGCTCAAATGGAGCAGAGGAAGAGAAAAATAATGGTCTGATACCTCGTCTCTTAGTCTTCCCCTTCCCCAAAGTAGGCTGGGGCGGAGGCACTGACAGCCTCCATGGACCCCTGGGCAAGGTGGGGGGTGGCTGCATGCTCCCAGAAGGGGCAAGGCCTCAGGCAGAAGGGGCAGGTCAGAGGCAGCCATCCCGCCACACCACCAAGAGCTCGGTGGCTTCCCCATCCCCTCAGCCCTCAGAGCTACCCAGGACTCTGAGCACCACTACTGCGGCACTAGCAATGGCAGCAGCTGGGAGTACCAGGCCCTGTTGAATTGCCGGGCTCCAAGACAACTGTCCTCTTTGCCTCCCTTGCAAATTATGAGACATGTGGATTACAGGTTGGGGAATTTTTAACTGCTGTTAAAGGCCCACGTGCAAGGTAATTTAAATGTGCAACTGCAATTAGAGATTTTGTTGCCAGACTATTTTGCATCCTGGTCTTGCTGTATATTTCTGGATTTAATTACAGGGGTGTCTCTTCTGTGGGTGAGGACTGGAAACCAAAACCACGGCAGAGACCAAGCCAAAGCACAGCTACCAAAGTCCCATGTCTTGGCACAGACTTCCAAGGAACCCATTGCCATCATTCAAATTGTTCCCCCTCACATGGAGGTGTCATTATTTAATAGGTTATGGTTCACACTACAGTGGTTGAGGGCCAATGCCCAATGACCCCGTGCAGACTTCACCAGACATAGCTTTCTCAGCTAACAGCATTATCTGACCCTACACCTGTGTATGGACAATAACTGTGCCCAGGATTGGAATGGAATGTGACCAGCTCCCCAGACATAAAGGGAAACAGCTCACTCTCCAAATCCCAAAAGCTGTTGGAAGGATACCCTGTAAAGTTGACACCATCTATAGCGCTGACTTGTTTGTAGTGCGCCAGCAATCTTTAATCAACCCCCCTTTTTCCTTGTCTCAAAACTAGGGAGTAGTTTAAAACACATCTTGACACATCTTCTCTGGGGGAAAACATCACCAGTGTCTGGTCTCTCATAAACAAATGCAACTCATGATAAGAAATAAAGGCTTCCTATTTTCATTCTTACTTAGTCCAGTAAATATGTTTATCGCCTATGTCCGTGAGACTCTCCATGACAAATCCTGCACATGCAAAGATATTCATCAGGGACCTGGAGAGAATAGGAATTAGAGAGTTAAACCCTGCAGTGACTAAATAAAAAGTTTAGTTTAGACAGTGGCATTATTCATTTGACCATTGCCCTGGAACCTGGTGCTGCTCTCAGCTGAAAAAGAATATAAACATGTTAGCTAGGAGAAGATGGGTCTGCTACTCAGCTATTTTTAGGAGGCACTCTCCACATTAGGGCCATTTTGGTTTATAAATTTTTAATGTCTGCTTTTCCAGGGGACAAAATCTGGCACAGCTGAATTTCAGGAAAGTAACGTTTCTCCTCGCTGCATCACTGTCATCACTGAAGATATTAAAAAGGAAACCACTGATTCATCTTCAGTGATTGCTGAGAAATCGAGCAGGACTAACAAAGCACATGTCTGAGCAGGCTGTGCCTCCAAAAGCATCTGTTAAAAGTGTAGGCTATTTACTTGCCTTCTGAGTTGATAATAATTAGGAAATGGCAAAGCATAGTTAATGCTTTCAGAAGTTTTTTTTCTGACTAATTTCTATAAATATTCCAGATCTTTTTTTTCCTGTAGAAACTATAATATACTTCACTAAAATGTCATAGTTTTATTGAAACCAATAGAGTCGTAACGAGCAGCAACTGCTGGGTCTCTGTCCCGTTTGCTCTGCTTGTGATAGAGGAAAGTGAGGGGAAGGTAATTGACTCTTGGGACGACTTAGGTGGAACTGAAAGTTTGCACAATATGTCTGTGTCCTCTGGGTACAAATCTTAGTTTCAGTCTCATGGGAAGATGAATGTTGTTTGTCTCATCGCTAGATTTATGTGTATGGCATTTGAACAGTACCAAGGGCTCCGTCTTGTGAAACACATTCTGCAACATGCTGACCTCCCTCAATTTCTTGGTAGCCATAGAGACTGCTCAGCCTCCTTGCATGAAGTGTGTGGTATCTAGGGTATCATATTTCATGTTCCCAAAGAGAGGACACTGTCATGGAGAAGGGAAGCAGGGGGTGAGGGGTGCAGTTCTCTGGCTGCCCAGCTCTGAAGGCAGTGCCACTACTCGCAGCAATGCTCAGTGGCACAGGAACAAGTTTCGGAGTGGCACACACAGCCTTACCACTGTCTGCACCCCACTCGCAACTTCTTAGAGCCGGGGCTGTAGAGGGTCCTGCATGGGGGCCTGGTAAGAAGGCCAGTAGCCAAGTGGGACTCAGAACTGGATGCTGAGACTGTTCACATGGGCATGGCCACCAAGTGGGAGCTAGGGCTGGTAGCCAAGTCCCTGTGCACAGGGACGGCAGCCAGGGTGGACCAAGGGCTGGAAGCAGAGCCCCTTGAGAACAGCGGGCCTGGCGGCCAGGAGCCTGGGTAGCAGCAACATGTGATCAGAATGCCCAAACCTGTGGGTGCTGCAGCATCCCCCGCTCCCTGACTTCTCATGCCCATGGCAATGCTGAAGCAAGGGTGGCAATACCATGCTAGGCCATCCTACCTTCCATACCACTCTTGGTGGTTGTGCTGCCTTCAGATCTGGGCAACTAGCCAGCAGCGGCAAAAACATGGACATTTATTTATACTTGACAAATCTGGCCACAGGGATTTGGCCCGGAGGACCAAAAAAGAGATCATGCCCAAGATGAATGGTATCCCTATTAGTATTTCACTGGATCAGGCTGGAAAGTGGTGCAGTTTCAGGATGGCCATATCTCAGCTTTCAAAAAGCACATGGCAGGTATCAAAACCTCGTGTGATTGAATGAAAAACCCACGAGATCACTAAACATCATAAATCTGAGTTTCTTTTTGTTTGCCCTCTGAGCATTGAGTCTTTAGGGAACTGTCTAGGCAGGATTTCACGCTTCGCTGCACAACCAAGATGGCTAAAAACTTTTTTTCAAAATGAAAGCTGAGATTCCTCCCCAACCAGTGATCTCCAGCAGCTGGGGCTCTCGGAAGAACAGTAGGTACCATCAGACTCATGATAAAATGGTGAGAATGGACAACAGTGCAATGCCACATTGGCCAAATTGTCAAAAGCACTGAACAGCTTTCAGGGCTCAGCAGAGCTGTGTGAATAATTGATTTTTTGGTTTGTTAGTGATACTGAAAAATTGACCCTAAGCAAAATGAGGTTTTTTGACTTCTCAGTTCATTGCTTTGAACCAAATGAAATGTTTTTCGATGACAGGGTGCCAAGATACAAAGGCAAAACGTCATGTGCCTTGGTATGTCACCAGAAAAATATTGCAAACTTGTTTCTATAAACACACTGCCATCTGATTTTCTCTCCTCTGTAGGACATATTCAGATAAATGGTGTCTCATCCTCCATCCCATTGAGAGCACCACCCTCACTTATTTTCCTAGAAGCTTCGACAAATCTGAAATCTCACAAGGACATGTCTAAATGGAGTCACAAAAACCACTAGATGGGGGAGTGACTTAAGGTTACTTGAATGTAGGTTTCAGAGACATCAGCCACCTTGCGTCTGTTCACAAAAATCCTGATAATCTAGCAGTACCTGCTCAATTCAGCAGCACTACCAGAAGCCTAATTAGATTGAAATTTGAAGCCCCTAGACCGCTTCTCTTACCCTTATTTGAAATGATTTATTATCCCGTCTGTTGAAATCCCTGTAGATAACTGTTGCTTGACATGCTGTACACATACTTCCTTCAGTACAGAAAAGGTTTCTTGGCCAAATAACCAAAGATTCAAAAATAACCTTTGGGACTCTCCCCTGGCTTTGCTTATGTTTCAGACAGGCTTGTGACTGACAGGAATCTTAGAGGCCTCTCTGGGATAGCTGTATATTGACTCCTGATGTTTTTAAGCCATTCTGTATATCGACTTCTGATGGTTTTAAGGAATTATTTCTTTTTTTCCTGCATATGCTCCGCTGGAAATTGATAAAGTGTTTTACCAACTCCCCAGGTCATTAGCCGGCAAAAAGAAAAGGCGCCTGGCAATAGGATCCAAATATAGGTTCACTGCTGGGCTGGTGTCCAGCATTTTCCATCCACAGGTGGCTTTGCTGGTGTAGCATGAAGGGCAGCAACAGCCCTCCATGCACGCACTCAGTGGAAGAACTCTGTCACTTCAGAGACGGAGCTTGCTGGCATGGGAAGGAGAGGAATGAATGAACCATTTGACGGTTGTGTATATGCAGGCTGATTTCTTGCATCGCGCAGCTCTGCCTGCAGTATGAACACAGCATCCTAGGAAACAGCTGCTGCTGTGCTCTGTTTGATAAAGAGCCCTTATTCCTAGTGTAGACCAGGCCCGTGACATTATCTAATCATTGATGAAGTTATTGAATAGAACCAGACCCAGAACTGATACCTGTGAGAGCCTTCTTGATTTGCCCTTGGATGTCTCATTGATACAAGTGATTTCAAAGGGCTTGGTCACAGAGGATTCATAGATGCATAGATTCTATGCTCAGAATGAACCACGCTGATCATTTAGTCCAGTGGTCCCCAACCTTTCATGGCTGCCGGGCACCCAGGGGCGGGGCCACTCACATGCCAGGCGTCCGGGGGTGGGGCCACGCATGCGCTGCGGGCCCGGAGGGAGGTGCCGCCCACGCACCCTGAGCCCAGAGCTGGCACCATGCATGTTCTGCACGCCGGGGTGGGGGGCCAGCCCAGATGTTTCAGCGGGCGCACATAAATGCCCCGGCGGGCACTATGGCACCCACGGGCACCGCATTGGGGACCACTGATCTAGTCTAACCTCCTATGTATCAAGGCCACAGAAGTCCCTCAAAATAATTCCTAGAGCGTATCTTTTAGAAAAAAAATGCCAGTCTTGATTTTAAAATGGTCCTTGATGTAGAATACATCACAATCCGTGGTAAATTGATTCAATGGTTAATTGCTCTGATTGTTACAATATTTTTAGTCTGAATTTGTCTAGCTTCAACTTTGGGCCATTGGATCATGTTATACTTTTTTCTTCAAAATGGAAGACACTATTAAATATTTGTTCCCCATGTCAGTACTGATAGCTTGTAATGAAGTCACCCCTGACCCTCTTCTCTCTGTAAACTAGATAGAGCTCCTTGAGTCTTTCACTAGAAGGCATGGTTTCTAATCCTAGAATTATCCATGTGATGCTTTTTTAACCCTTCTGCAATTTCTCCGCATTCTTTTGAATCGTGGCATCAAAACTGGACATGGAGTTCCAGCAGCAGTCTCAGAAGTGCCAAATAGAAAGATAAAATAACTTTCTCCTACTATTCAAAATTCCTCTCTTTATGCTTCCTAGGTTGGCATTATCTCTTTCTGGCCACAGCGGGCTCTTGTATTCAGCTGATTATCCAACATGACTCCCAAATCTTTTTGAGATTTGCAGTTGCACCTAGAGGTGTAATAGTGTAATAATGAAATGTCTGATGAACAAAATACACTTTCCAATACATTAAAGGCCTGGAATGTGCCCCTTCTGAAGTCAATGGAATTTTGGCTGTTGATTTCAGTGGAACAGTACTAGGATCTAGAATGAAATGCAATGGAATATGCTGCTTTCATATACAGTTGCCCGTTGCTTCTACCTGGCATACAAATCATAGTAAATAGTTTGACACTACCGCCTGGTAAGTAAGACTTGGCCTGTGTCTGTGAGCAATGCACACGGTATATTTTGATTACCTGATTGGTTTAGAAAATGTAGAAACAGTTTTCTAGCATGAATACCCATGGTGATGAATTTGAAAATCATTTTTGTGCCGGGGCTGTAATATTAGCTTAAGTGCATTTTTCCTGCCAATGAACTAATTTGCTAGAGTATTTCTAGAAAGGGAGTAAAAGAGAGGTGAACAAAGGGAAAACAAATGTGTTCAAAACTTGGACTGAATTAGACCATAATAAAAAAAAAAGCAATAAAATAATATAAAATACAATCTGATCATTCTGCTAGCACAAGACTGATGGAAGAGACTATTCAATCTCACCTGAGCCTCAGGGTTACGCTGGGAAAAATTGCCTTAGGCATTTCTACTTGCATCTTTAGGCATTTCTCCTTCCAGACAGGACAAGCTGATGTTAGATGTAGCTGAGGCAATAAGAAATAATGGAAGAGTACCTCAATTTCATACCTAGCTCTCCTGGGCTTGGGGATTGGCATGTTGTAAATATCAGCACAGACCCTGTCCAGACTGTTGCTGCACCTAATAGCAGTCCCTGATGAAGTTAGAGGGGGAGGGGCATCTAAAGGTCATTGTGTTAAACCTGTGGCCATGCATCTTTGCAAGATAAAAGTCAGAGGTCAGATTGGGTAGAAAAAACAAATGAATGTTTCTCAACCTCAGGCGAGACTTGAGTGGGTTCTTTCCCTAGACCAGATCTTCCCTAGTCATGAAAATCATTGCCCACCCTCCAAATGCTCTCTCTCCTCCAGTTCAATGTTCCTGGATATGCAGGACCACCAATGGGAGGTCGGGAAAGGGGACAACTGTCTCAGGACAGGGTGATTCAAAAGGACTTGGGGCTCCTGACGGTGGCTACTGAGGCATAGCCTCAGGCTCTGTAAATCACCACCAGAGCACCACACAGCGTTCCCTGCCCCTTCTGCTCAAGATCCCATCCCTTCTGGGAGTGCAGAACCAGATCCCTCCCCTCCCCCTGCTTTGCCCAGGGGCTTGGTGAATCTGTTGGCTCCATTGTGGATATGAGTCTCTGGGCCTGATCCTATGGCCCTCACCCCTGCCAAACTCAAGTGTTTTGCTTCAAAAGAATGTAGGGACCTTTGCACGTCAGCCAAATTGCAATTATACAGGCTCGTCGGTTCAGGATGAGCGTCGCGTATTTTCTTAACCACAGTTTTCTCCTGCCACCTGGTCCCTCCACACAAACCAAAGCCTTTCAACACTGGCCTTCTATTTTTTTACTCCGGGAGCCCCCATCCTGTTTCTTTATGGCAGCATGTCACGGTGTGTTAAGAAGCAGCATCTCCTTTATGCTCTTTGGCATAAATATCATGCAAGGGCACAGACAACGTGAGGGTAAATCAATATTGGAGAGGTTAGGTGACAGGCTGCTCATGCCTTGAATTTTATTTCACAAAATGATCCATGCAGCCAAAGGCAGTTTGTTGAGTTAGCCTTGGTGCATAGTAGATTGGATGCTCTTTATTTTGGTCCTGTCATTTTCAAAGAGGGAAACCAAACTTGCTGTGATGGTGCCTCTATTTTTGTCTCAGTACCGTGGATACATTGGTTCTGATTTCAGAATGTCACAAAATTCAGACTAGAGTCTGTCCCCCACGCTGCAAGTGCAGGGTCTGTTTGGATTCAGGGTTCTGAATTATTCCATGTGTAATCACAAAGCTCAGATCTGGATCTAAACTTTTTTGAGGGTGTTTGTATCTGAGCTTGTGGTTGGGAATTAGTCTCTGATTCTGAGGCACTTAAGTCACATCTACTCCTGCGATTTTTATTTCACTAATATTCAGTGGGCCAGATTCACTGCTTTCTTACTCCTGATTTGATTTTCACTGTGGTGCAGCTGCGGTGTAGTCCATGCATACAATGCAACAGCTCATCAGCAAGCCACGCCCAGTAACTGGAACTGCAGATAGGTTTGTTCATTTTTAAATTTTGCTGTCTTTTGGTGGGGGATTATGGAGAAGGACGCAGCTATTCAGTTTTAAGCCTCAATCCAAATCCCACTGAAGTCAATAGAAGTCTTTCCTTGGCTTCAGTGAGAGCAGATCCAGGCCTTATTTAGGCCACATCTTCACTACCAGGAAGATTGACGCTGTGGCAGTTGATCTTTCAGAGTTCAATTTAGCAGGTCAGGTAAATATCTGTTAAATCAAACACTGAGGGTGCCCCTGTTGATGTCGATATTCCTTGATTTGCAAGGGAAGTTGGCGGAAGCATTTGCTCCTGTTGAACTCCTACTGTGGTGACGGTGCCGAAGGCTGAATTAAGGTATGTGGACTCCAGCTATGCAATTAATGTAGCTGAAGATGCAATTTGACCTTCCAGGTAAGACTAGACAAGGCCATAATCACTAGAAAGTGTAGATGCATATCCAGAGCTTATCTGAATTGTCTGGTCACTTTGGGTCTTCAAAAGTTGGCTGGAAATCTTATCAGGGCAGGCTTCCTAAATTGCTAGTGAGATATTTCATACTCCTTGCTTCTGGTCTAAACTAGGGGCACTAAGGGATTCTCATTGGCATTTCCTGTTCCACCTGCAAGGTCAGAAGAGTGTGAAAATGATCAGTCAGATTACTAAGTGGGGGTGGTTGTTGTTTTACTTTCCATAGGGGAGCATCTCAATTTTATCAAATCTCAAGGTATTTTAAACAGACACTTTAGAGAATCTAGTTCAGGCCTGCACAACATACAGCCCGAGGGCCGCATACAGCCCTCAGGGGCCCACTGTGTGGCCTGTGCCGACTACGGGCAGCGCGACCCCATCCAATCCACTGGCTGGGCGGAGGAACGGAGCACTGCTGGGGAGGGGTAAGTGCGGTGATTCTCATCACGGGGCTGCCTGCATGCTGCTCCAGCATGAGGAGGAAGGGTGTGAGCCATAGGGTGGGATGCCGGCATACGCCAGATGCTGGTGTGATGTGGCGTCGTCCAAAAAGGCTCTGGCAGCCAGGTAGAGGAGGGGAAGGGACTTGTGGGGAGGGGGGCAGGTCAGGAGAAAGGGACCAAGTGGAGATGTGTGGTTTTTTTTTTTTTTGCTCAACAAAAATTTTTAGCCCGCGTCTTCGGTATTTTTTGGGAGAGCAGCCCTACTTGCGGCCCGTGGCTGTTTTCTTTGGAGTAATAAGGCCCTCGCCGCTTTCTGAGTTGTGCAGGCCTGATCTAGTTGTGTTTATCTAAATCCTTTCACCTGTTTCACTGAAGAGAGTACAGATCCAAGATCGTAGACATGAACTCCCCAAAATCTGAGAAGTTTAGAGAGACCAAGTTAGGACCGTAAGTCATAATTCAACAGTTGGATACACTGCCCTGGAGAGAGGGTAAAGCTTTTCTGGGACAAAGCATCATGCCTCACCCCCCAAAAATGGTACTTTATCAGAATTCAAGCATTCCCAACACCATTCAAAGCAGAAAAGAGTCTCTCTTAGTTCTTAGTAGCTGAAAAGATACAAGCAATTGCTTGATTAACCTTTTTTAAAACATAGGCAACTCATAATGGATCCCACTTCTGCTTAGGATAATTTAATATGCAATAAGAGTGTGTTTGGTAGACATCAATGAATGTTTTCCATTATTATTTAATAGTATAGATGATCTCTCCCTGTTTGAAGACTCCAAACTCTTTGGTTCTGCCTTATTTTGTGGTTACTAGGAGATGCCTGTCCAGGCGAAATATGGATGGTGGATGAAGTTCTAGGAGCTTGAAGTGAAAAGAAGACCATTTCCAATGGTAGAGCCCTGTGCACCTTCAAACAAGCAGTTTAATGGTGACCTTTATTAATCTGGAGATAAGGTTGATCCACGGGGAGGTGACTAAAGCTTCACATGTAAGTGAGTGTTAGGTTCCACTCCCCAAAACTAAAACCCTCTCTGGAACAGGTAATACATATTCTTCCAAATACCCTCTACAAGTAGGCTAACTGGGCAAGAGTCTATAACATCCGGACTCCCAGTTTCAAACATTGGCTAAGATCACACCAGTGGAAAATTTGTTTTTGTTTTTCCTTTCCACATTACTGATCCGACAGAAAATGTGGTAGAGGAACACGGCTATGTTCAAAAGAGGAAGGAAGCATTAAAAAGAAATGGGAGGGCATTGCAGGCCAAGAGTGAAAAGCATTGGCAGGGCCGTGCAATGGAACACTTGTGCAACAAAGCCATCACAGGCAACTAGTGCCTGCAGGGGACCGGTGCAGGAAGGGCCAGAAGGGCAGGGAGAAGGCATGTGGGGAACCCAGTTTAGCAATTAAAATGTTGGCAGGGACATAGGGGATGGTGCACTTCCTGAATAATACTACAAGCTTCCTGAGGGTATGTCTACACTACCCTCCTAATTCGAACTAGGAGGGTAATGTAGGCATACCGCACTTGCAAATGAAGCCCGGGATTTGAATTTCCCGGACTTCATTTGCATGAAGCCGGCCGGCGCCATTTTTAAATGCCAGCAGTTCGAACCCCGTGCCGCGCGGCTACACACGACACGGAGTTCGAACTGCCGGCATTTAAAAATGGCGCCAGCCGGCTTCATGCAAATGAAACCCGGGAAATTCAAATCCCGGGCTTCATTTGCAAGTGCGGTATGCCTACATTACCCTCCTAGTTCGAATTAGGAGGGTAGTGTAGACATACCCTGTGAGAGCCAGCACTAGAAATAAGCAGACTAAACTATTGCTCAGGGCCTTGAGCAACTCAAGAGGGCCCCTTAATTCACTTATTTAGTGTCTATTGTGGGGGGTGGCAGGGTGCCCCAAAATAGTCTTACTTTGGCTAGCACCACATCTAGCTATGTCTTAAACTAGTTCTAGCTATTGCTCATTTTCTCTGGTCCTAAATAGATTTGCTCAGACACTTTAAAGAAAAATGTGTGGCCATCTGTCTGCAAAGCCGTTTTTAGCGCAAATCCTTCTGAATGCAAGGAAAGGCCCTTTTTCTAAGGAGACGTGCTTGAAACGTGCTTCTTTCCAATATATTTTTTCCTCAAGGTGTCAATATTGAATCTGTCGTGTCAGCAAACATTTTTGCAGGAGTGATCATTATAAGCTGAACTTTGGAAACCTGCTGTGCTCTCCAAAAAGTCTGGCCAGATTATGGACTTGGCCTGAAGAGCGAAAATATCACACAGGCACTCAACACCAGTTTTGGTATGAAAGTGACTAGTACAGAGCTTTCCTGTGACAGCCCTAAGAAAACAGCAGGTGTAGTTATACAAATTGGAACATATGCTGGGGACACCAGGGGCAAGTCCAGGGGCTCAGGCACCATCCAGAGCAGAAATTATGGTTGTGCTGAGAGCCATCCTTCCAGCACCGCAGAGCTTTGAAAGCAGCCAAGACTCAACCCCGCTCTATTCAAACATACAGTCAGGAGCCAATCTGTAAAGGTTTCACAAACCAAAAGGAATCACAAGCTGTACAAATAATATCCACATGGTTGCCAACTTGACAAATTGCCCACCCCAACTCTTCCTTGTGCCAATCAGATAGGCTTTACACTCTCTTCTATCGTGTCTACCATCTCTCTATCAACTTTTAGAGGGCAGAAAAGCATGAACAGAATGTTACACTTGGCCTAATCGACATCTTTACTTTCAATTACCGTTCTGTAAACAGACTGAAGAGAAGAGAGAGGTGCAGCCTTTGCAAATGGATCTTTCCAAAGCTTGGGGTCGCTCAGGAACTAGTTGCCCCGGCCACTCACCCTCAACTGCAAAACATAATTGCATTTCAGGCTATTCCTTTCTTTCCACACCTCCCACTAAGTATGAGACAAGACTAATTGGAGCTCTTGTTTAATGTCAGCAACAAGCTTTAGGGAAGAAAGTTAAACACACGGGCAGATGCCAGCCTGTATTTTAAAGGAATGAAAAGGGACACACTTTCTTATTTAAGTATCTGGGGGTATGTCTACACTACCACCCTAGTTCGAACACGCGGCACGGAGTAGGTAGTTCGGATTAGGCTTCCTATTCCTCGTGGAACTACCTACTCCGAACTACTTACTCCGTTTCGTGTGTAGCCGCAGGCATGGAGTCTGAACTAGTGGGGATTTAAAAATGGCGGTGCCCGGCAAGATGCAAATGAAGCCCGGGAAATTCAAATCCCGGGCTTCATTTGCAACTTCGGTTGCCTACATTAACCACCCTAGTTCGAACTAGAGTGGTAGTGTAGACATACCCTAACTTTCTATCTATCTATCTATCCTAGGCAGAAAGAACTTTATATCAAGGCTGGGCAAGATGTGGCACCAAATTTCCAGGTGGTATCTCAGGCAGCAGACTCCTATTTAAATGGCTCATGGTCATGGTGCTACCCTGGCAGAAGCCAGAGCCATAAGCCCTTTAAATAGCTGCAGCTACCCTAGGTGGCTGCTGGGCAAAGTAGTAGAAGTGGGGCTGGGAGCCGCAAGTCCTTTGCTGTGTTTTTAAATCAAAGCTTCTGGACCCAGACAACTCTGGGGGGAGGCAAGTCCCCAGGCTCTGCCCCTTCCACCCCAAGCCACACCCCTTCTGGAGAGAGGATATTGAACTGGCCTGTGACTACATATCAAAATTCATTAAGTGCCTCTCCTCCCCCCATGAAAATTATTGCTCTCACTTGCTTTAGGTATCCAGGTGTGATTTGGGGGTTTGGCACATTTTATCCAATCCAT
Organism: Pelodiscus sinensis; assembly: GCF_049634645.1. Lineage (NCBI taxonomy): Eukaryota > Metazoa > Chordata > Testudines > Trionychidae > Pelodiscus > Pelodiscus sinensis. Next base: position 11,973,192 of record NC_134724.1, on the reverse strand, counting down.
GACAATGCAAAGCCACCTTGTGGTTTGATTTTTGTGTTTGTCGCCCATAGGAATATGGATAATACTCAGCCCCATTTCAAAGCCCCACTCCACCATGATGCTTACCCTGCTTTGCCATATGATGATAGTTAGGCAAGTGGCAAGTTATTATTGCTGCTGGTCCACTTCCCGCAACTACACATTGTGCATGCAGCTGATCTATGCCAAAGTTTCTCTTTATTATAGTTACTTCCTCCTCCATCTCCATTTCTTCCTCCTGCATTGTCTAAGATTGCACGAGGCAGTCTGTCAGGGGCTGTCTTTTAGAATATGTCGGTATAATGCCCAACACCATAGAACTAGAACTCCAAACTAGATGTGGCATCAATGTGCAACATTTATACTTTCTTAGATGACATAAATGGAAAGATTCTGGCATTTGATCTACATTAGCCCTTCCCCTATTGCTACTAATGGGGGAGTTGTGCCAGTGCTGGACCGACGGTGTGGAAATTCTCAGTGGAGATGCAAATTTAGGACCTGATCACTATTCCATTGAAATCAATGGCAAAAGTCCCATTGTCATCAATGGTGTTGGACCCGGCCCTTCATTTGCTGCAGTTAGTGAACCTCCATGCACCAGAAACACTGCACTAACAGACATAGGGATTGCACATAACATCAGAAGAATGGCCATGTTGGGAAAGACCAGTGCTCCATCTAGTCCAGTATTCTGTCTTCTCCCAGCTGCCCATGCCAGATGCTTCAGAGTGACAAACAGATCAAGAGCAATTTACTGAGTGATCCGTTCCCTGTTACAATCAGAAATTTAGGGCACCCAGAACATTCAATGCATCAAAATTCTTCCAACAGCAAACACTAATATAGCTAGCACTGCTCCCCCACTTCGTATCCTTTCCACTAACACGTCTGGTACAATTACCCCTGCTGTTCTACTGATTTACATGTCGTGCTTCCTTTCTTGTGCTGGATCCTTTATTCTCTTTGGAACTTTGAAGAACTATTGCAATGCTAATTACTTCCTTTCTTGAGATGAGAGAAGTTGCAGGCATTGGAAGCAAATTCATCAGTTGATGAAAATTAAGGCAAATAGAATTATTCCTTTCAAAGGAGAACATGAATGGTAACCGAGATTCCTGGTTCTGTTTTTGGCTCTGTCAGTCACTGCGTGAGCTAGGGCACATCACCTCTCTACTGTTGCATCTCAGCGGGGTAGCTGTGTTAGTCTCTAAGGGTACATCTAGATTACATGCCTCTGCCGACAGAGGCATGTAAAATAGGCTACCCGACATAGTCAATGAAGCGGGGATTTAAAAATGGCCACTGTGCTGTGCCGGCTCAGCTGATCATCAGCACAGCATGAGAGTCAAGACGCGGATTGGTCAATAAGGGAAGCCTTGGTCGACTGCTCCTGTAAACCTTGTTTCATGAGGCATAAGGGAGCGGTCGACAAAGGCTTTCCTTGTCGACTGATCTGCGTCTTGACTCGCACGCTGTGTTGGCAGAGGCATGTAATCTAGATGTACCCTAAGGTGCTGCAAGATTCCTCCTTGTTTTTGCAGATACAGACTAACAGATTTCTTAGGGCATAAATTTTCGTGGGTAAAACCCATTTCATCAGAAAGCTTATGCCCTAAGAAATCTGTTGGTCTCTAAAGTACCACCGGACTCCTCCTTGTGTTCTCTACTGTCATTCATTCCTCTATACTTACTGATAACATTGTAGGTACACTGGCTCCCATCTTGTTCCCCTGGAATTTGTGATAGTTGTAATAAATATTGGGACACTTTCCTTCCCCTCCACGCTGCCTCAGATGCATGAGTTAGGGAGTTGTGGGGCCAGATCCCAGAGTCCATCTTTGACCACTCACTCTCCGTGGAGACCATGCAGGTGAGCAAAGGCATGCCTTATGCTCCCTCTGTCCTCTGCACAGGTGCGCAAGGCAAAAGGCAAACAAATTAGCAGCGAGAGGGCTTGCAAGTGTGCTTAAAAACAAAATGTTGTAATAATAACTACTTATAACTTATATCTCCTACCACCGTGAAGGATTTCAAAGTAATTTACAATCTACGATATATTTGATAGAGTATGTTGTTCAAGAAGTCTTCCAAAACGGTAAGAGCTAGGACCACCGAATTCGGGATGCAGCTTCTTCCTATCATAACTTCAAGCCAGGTAGGGTTTGGGTTGTTCCAGGAAAATGGGATGAGCCTGGAATGGGATTGCTTCTCATCAAATCATACAGAAAAGAGGCAGAATCACCAGGCAGGTGAAAGGGGCTGGCTGAGGGAGCCCTTCCTCCCACAACAAGGATTGTCCCAGCCCTGGGCATGCCACCCCAGGTGTTCATTAGGGAGATGGGGGGGCTGAAGTTCCTCACCATCCCAATTTGTACAGGAACATTGCTGGCTGTTCCCCTAGTCAGGGAGTAAGGGGAAAGTGCATAGTTTGGTGCACTCCTCACTCTGGCTGAGAAGCTCAGGGGGGCAGAAGAACCGGGGCCTACCTCCACCAGGGGGACATCCTCCCCCCCACCACATTCCTGACTTTGCCCATTGGAGCTGCAGCAACCATGGAGAGGTGCTTCTTACCTGGCTCCAAGCTGCTGCAATGAGAGAGGGCTGGAACAGTCCTCTCTCCCTGGGGCAGTCTACATACTGAACCCCTCATCCCCAACCCCACCCCAGAGCAATGATCCCAATGAAGCCTGGATATTTTCATTTTATTTTGCAAAACACAAAAACGAATTGAGTTAAGGTGCCAAGCAATGCCTGGCAAATCTTATATTGTTTATATATTATAGAGTTGTTTCAACCACCACCAAATGCAGCCACCTCTGAGAAAGATTGTAGCAGCTGTTTAACATCGTGCAGCACAACACAATAGCTAGGAGAGCAATGGAAGAATTTAACTGAAACTGCAGGCAATACACAAGTACCAAATAGGAATAGAAAATAGGCTGAGAGATTCTTTGTATGGCTATTGTTCTCATTATTAACAGCAGCAGTGGCATTTGTTTCTGTATTTATTATCTTTGTAACACCATGCACTCATAGTCAACATATGAATTATATCACTATACCAGAGCCTTATTTGATCTGTAAATTAAGGTAGCATGCATCATTGCCTTTTTGGTTTCAGCTGACCAAGGCATCTCACCTTCCGGAGATTACTGTATCTGCAAAATAGAGAACAGAAATGGTCTAAGTGCAGAATACTGAAAAGGTCAAAGCACTTGGGTATGATGCAGCCAATACATGAAGAATCACAGCTGGGCTGCTTCCTTCTCTTGACAGAGACATCAATAGGACTAGCAAATAGCCCAGCATGAATCTTCTTGGTGTGACAGTGATTGTGACAAGGCTAATGTCTACGATGAAGGCTGCGACCTTCCATCAAGGTTGTCTCCTCAGTGAATGGATCGGGAGTGCATCTTCTGCAAATCTCAATGTTATACTGAAACAATCTTTTCTCTCTCTTCCGAAGCAGGGCAGTCTTTGTCTGTTGTAATGTCCCTTTCTTACTGCTAAGTGGGTTTGATTGTCTGTAGTTGTCTTTGTTGGTTTTCCACCGAGTGTTCTGTGCAGGGTAGAAACTGAGCCTTGCATTAAATGACTCGTGACCACAGAGGGGTGGCAACTCCCCCTTCCTAAATAGGTCATTACCAAGGGTGTGTCTAGACTTCAGGGTTTTGTCGACAAAAGTGGACTTTTGTTGACAAAACTATACCTGCGTCTACATTGCCTCTGAGTTCTGTCGACATAATGTTGACAGAACTCAGCAGTTTTGTTGACGGCGGTAAACTTCATTCTACGAGGAATAATGCCTTTTGTCAACAGAGTTCTGTTGACAGAAGGCGTTATTGCATCTACACTGTCCTTTGCGTCTAACACTTTCATGTTGACAAAGCGGATTGCTTTGTCGACAGAACTGAATATAGTCTAGACGCTCTTTGTCGACAAAAACTTTGTCAACAGTATCTGTTGACAAAACTTCTGTCGACAAAAGCCTGTAGTCTAGACGTACCCCAAGTAATAATACTGCCTACTGACTACTTTTAGTCTTAACATCCTAAGGCCATGTTTCTCAAACTGTGGGCCCCTGAGGGGGTCACGATCAACTTAGAGGGGGGTTGTGGTATCACAAAGTTTGAGAACCCCTGTCCTAAGGGCATAAACTTCAGTCTAGTTACATTATTCCTCAGAAATTACCCATACACACATCACGCCAGGATTATGAACTTCGCTAAGTTGAAAGCTATCAACCGACACCTCATATATCACATTTCATGGACAAATATTCATAAGCAATATATTTGATGTAGGGAAGTAGTCAAGTCTCAGATTACAGATGACACTTTTTTTCACAAATATCTAAGAACATTTCACAAGCAGCCCACTTTACAGGGGTCACACTTAAAAAAATGTACATTCATCTTGGGATTTGCAGAATTCCTTATAATTCCCTAAGGAAACTGGAACCCTGTGTCCATGGGAAGAGCTGCATGGAGAATGAGGGGGAATTCACACTGTCTGTCTTGAGTGGTTTAGACACAACAAATTCTGCATATTGGCAGGGAGTTAAATTAGATGAGGGTCCCTTCTAAACCTTGGATTCCATGAATCTAAGGTAAGTGCTGATCCACTGGGGAAAGACAGCTTTAATCTCTGGCCACTGCTCCAGAGGAAAGCTACTAATGGAGGCTGTTTAGGAGCATTAACTCAGCAAATCCCTTAGCAGCTTGCTCTGGTATGACTGGACCAGCACCATCCATTTCATGTTTTCTTCCAGCCAGTTCTGTCTACTCCTCACATTCCCACAGAGAGACAGGATGGTAGGTGAATTTTGCTGCTGCACTTCCTGAACCTGGCAGACCTGTTGGTGTTCTGGGTTCCCCTGTACTGATGGTGTATTGGACCATAGGACTGTGAGTTGCCCCCATGAGACATACAGTGCCACTCACTGTGATTTCAGTCTTAGATGGAAACAAATATTTAGTCTTGGGAACCAAAAAGTATCAGTTCAGTTTTCTCTTCTCAACAGAGTCTCATTGTGAGAGGAAAAGCTGGACCACAACATCCTTTTCAGGGACCTCCTATGTATTTCCTGAGGAAGGCAATAGGGAGGCAACACGACTTGGTGGTATTCGATTCCTGCTTTATATTGATTCTCTCTTGGGAGTTCCTTGACCTTTCAGATGCCTAATTTATATGATCCTCTTGGAGTATAGACTACTGCAGGGTATGCAATGAGGGTATTAACAGCCAATTAAAGGGTTACCTCCCAAGGAGGGTGGAAGATGGCATGCAGATGATTTATTTTTTATACGACATCAATTACCATTCCATTGCCAGATGTGGTTCTGAGGAAGGTGCGTGCTGTAATATACTGTGTAATCTGCCTTTTCCCATACAGAATCCTTGGCAGGAGAAACCCTGTGGTGGATTCCTAAAGCTGTGGGGTATTTAATTAAACATCTGACATTGTGAAATCCATCTTTTTGGCAAACAACAGCCAGCCCCCAAATCTATGTCTGCATTAGCCTCATCAGACCATGCAGTTCAACCCATTCAGCCCTGCTGTAGGACTTTTGTGCTCTTAATTAGTCAAAAATACTTTTTTTAAAGATAAATAGTTGACCCCTTATCATCAGGCTCCAGAAATCTTCCAGATATTTCCCTTGCTATGAAAACTCCATGGTAAGCACTCAGAATTTCATGTGATCCATCCCTTGTTTTTCCATTTCCAGCTGAAGTTTGCATTTGTTTGTGGTCAGCAAGACTCAAAAGGGAATGTGACAGCATGTGTCCATGCAGCTGTGCAGTTCCATAGGCTTTTGCAACAGGCTTTTGGTCACGTGTAACAGAAGATGTTACAAATGGGAAACAGTTGTTGAATGTTCCATGGGGTTGCCTAAAATATTCTGAAGAGGGAGGGAAGATTTTGTCCCATAAAGAGAGGAAACATCTCCTTTTGTGGAGGAGCCTGAGGGACTTAAAATCTCAAGTGTGATCACATCTAGGGGAATTCTTCTAGAGAGGAGACTTCCACTATGAAACGTGGATGCCTTAGTTGTTGGATCTTATTTCTGTGTGTTTGGGGGCATATGTGAGCTTTTGAAGAACATTTTACACTGGTGGAAGTTCTGGATTAGGAACATTAATGGCTAGTGTCTCTATCTCAGCCATTGGGATGTTGGTTAACCAACATGATCTCATTGTTTCTTTGTGTTCTCTGGTCTGTGTCCACCTGGTTGTCACTTGTCTTACACTTAGGCTACGTCTACACTGCATCCCTCTTGCACAAAAGCCTATGCAAATGAAGCACAGATTAGCATATTCCTGAAAAAATGAGGAAGAATGGCTCTTGTGCAAGAGGGTATTTTTGTGCAAAATGAAGATGTGTAGATGGCTCCTTTTTGTGCAAAAGCCTCTTGCACAAAAATGGCCCCTAATTAATTATGCAAATGAAGCGTGGCATTATGCTAATCCATGGTTCATTTGCGTAGGCGTTTGCGCAAGAGGGATGCAGTGTAGATGTAGCCTTAGTCTGTAAGTTCTTGAAGACAGGGGGTCTTATCTGTTGTGTGTTTGTACAGCATTTAGTGCAACGAAGTCCAAGTCCCTGACTAGGGACTCCTTGATGCTACTACAGTAAAATAATAATATGCACAGTACAGGTAAGGTACATTCAAATAAAGATCCCCAGTGCTTCTGCCCTGACTTAATACTACTCTTTAGTGCATGTTCATACAAGCCTTGGCCAGTCGGTGCCTGTTGTGATGGGTGTGCAAGGGAGGAGAGCACATGTCTGCCAGGAGCTGATGAATATTCTAAATACATGATGCCAAAAATTCAACCCAGCATTCAAAACCATTAGTGTATGCCAGTGGGTCTGCGTGACCAGGCATTGCACCAAATACCACTCCCAGGACCACAGCAGCAGAATTCAGTCCTTTCTGACAGGCATGAGCTTCATTTCCCCAAACAGTCTAATGCAAATCTAAGGGTATGTCTAGACTGCATCCCTTTGTCGGCAGAGGGATGCAGATTAGGTAGGATGACATTGCAAATGAGGCAGGGATTGAAATATCCCATGCCTAATTTGCACAAAAATGGCCACCACATTTTGCCAACTCAGCAGTTTGTTGGCAAAAAGCGGCAGTCTAGGGGGGAATCTATTGAGAAATAAAGCTTTTTTCGACAGATCCTGTAAACCTCCTTGTAGGAGGCATAAGGGATCTGTCGAAAAAGGCTTTCTTTCTCGACAGATCCCCCTCTAGACTGCTGCTGTTTGCCAACAAAGTGCTCAGTCAGCAAAACGCAGTGGCCATTTTAATGCAAATTAGGCACGGGATATTTAAATCCCTGCCTCATTTGCAATGTCGAGCTGCCTAATCTGCATCCCTCTGCCGACAGAGGGATCCAGTCTAGACATACCCTAATAGATAAACCAGGTCCTGCTGCTTGGACCTTTCCTCTGTCCTAGGAGCTGCTGCAGGAGCCTACCTTTTCTCTGATGGTTTCTTTATCTCCTGATTCTGGGCCTCACACCTATTGCCAGGGAGGCCACTAATCAGTTACAGGAGGAACTAAGCCCACCTCCCTTAAAGGTCCAGCCCACCCAGTGACACTCAGACGCTGAGGACTTTAAAGTTTGGTTCAATGGAAACTCATCCACGTGCATGGCAGAAGTACTGGTCCCCAGCACTGTGAGCCAATCTGTGGCTCACCCCAGAAGGGGAGTAAAGGAGCCCCATGGACCCCCATCTTCCCCGTGCACTGTCACAAAGGCAGGCAATGATCTTGGCCATAAACAGCCTCATCTCCCTTCCTGGTTTACTCACATGAGTAAGGGACTACCTGGGGCTATGTCTTCACTGTGTTTTCTTCTGGCAGAAAATATGCTAATGAGGGACTCATTCGCATAAGTTGGGACATCATTAGCATATTTTCTGCTGTTCCTTTCGGCGCAAGGGGTTTTTTGGCAAAAAGATGTAGTGTGGACTTTTTTTTGGCGCAAAACCCCCATTTTCCGCAAGATCCTTATGCCTCTCAGATAGCCTGAGTGAATAAGGATTTTCAGAATGAGAGCCGTTAGCAGTTGCATGCCAAGGAAGGGGTGTTGTGTAAGCAGAGGGGGAGACCACAAATGGGTTATAGATGTCACTCTCAGCAGTTAGCAGTCAGTGTGTGGCTAAGCCATTCCAGTGCCTACGGTTGTAGTCTTTAAAAAAATAAGCAATCAGTGTACAAATACAACTCATTGCAAATCCCCAGTGTGTTTTCATCAAAGAGTCTTTGTGGGCAAAACAAAATGAGAAATCTGGAAGCTTTTTTTCTTTATTGCCACATTGCAGATGAGAATGCAGAATAGTCCTCTGGTGAATCATTTAACGCTGGTGGGTGAGACAGAGAGGTGTGTTCATCAATGTGAAGAGAGAGAAACTGTGTGCAGTTAAATTGAGGGATGCTTCACTTAGCATGCAGATGGCATCACACAGCCAGCAGGTTGCAAAAAAAAAAAAAAAAAAAAAAGGACTATGCAATGCTTCCTTACAAAACCAGCAAAATACATTTTTTGCTTTATAGATCCCAAATCCCTGGGATGGCACAAGTCTGTAAAATACACCTTGCTGTAAAGTGAGGCATAAGTCTATACACATTTTAAATAGTTATTTATTTCCCCGAGTACAGCATCCTGCTTATTGTTTGGCTTCAACTTCAAAAGTCTCAGACTATTTCATATTAGCAAACATCCACACAGCAAGCCCCATTATTTTGAAATTATTTGGAAATAATGGGGTTGTTATTTTTGTAATTACCCCTGAATTTACGAGGAATAATGCCTTTTTCGAAATTGCTATTTCAAAATAGGGTTAGTGTGGATGCTCAGCTGCTGTTATTTTTGAAACCAGAGTCATTCAAACTAATTAGTCCCCAGTGCTTCCTGGGGCTCTAAGTCATGGTGGCACAACCACATTAAGGGAACTAGCTTCGGACTTAATTTCAAGGCTTCCCTCTAGTGTGGACACACTATTTTGAAATAAGTTATTTCAAAATAATAGCTCTTGAAATAACAATTTCAAAATAACCTTGTAGTGTAGACATAGCCTCAGAGGGGTAGCCATGTTAAACTGTAACTTTAAAAAACAACAAGTAGTCCCGTGGCACCTTAGGGTATGTCTACACTACCCCGCTAGTTCAAACTAGCGGTACCCCGCTAGTTCAAACTAGCGGGGTAATGTAGGCATACCGCACTTGCAAATGAAGCCCGGGATTTGAATTTCCCGGGCTTCATTTGCAGAAGCGGGGAGCCGCCATATTTAAAACCCCGCTGGTTCGAACCCCGTGCAGCGCGGCTACACGGGGCACGAACTAGGTAGTTCGGACTAGGCTTCCTAGTTCGAACTACCGTTACTCCTCGAACTCCTAGTTCGAACTAGGAGGGTAGTGTAGACATACCCTTAGAGAGTAACAAAAATATATAGTATCATGAGCTTTCCTGGGTAAGATTCACTTCATCAGATGAGTACTACTCTAACTCATCTGATGACGTGGGATTTACCCAAGAAAGCTCATGATACTATATATTTTTTGTTAGTTTCTAAGGTGCCACAGAACTACCCGTTGTTTCTAAAAAGTCTTGGATTTCTTCGCTAATGTTTCCAAGGTGGATCTTTAGGCCAAGCTGCTAACATGATAGCTGGACACGGATTCAGCTTCAGAACACTTGTAAGGATAGGATAGTAGAGGTCACAGATTTGACCATTGTGAGGCTACACTTCTATCAGCCCAAACGAGTGCACCAAACTCATTGCCAGCAGGGGGCAGAACTGAGCATTAGTGCCATACAATCACTATCGCCTCTAGAGGTTTGAGAAATTCTTTTACAACTAGCTACTACTGTTTAGCTGGGTCCCCAGACTCACTCCTTTCCTTTGACTTTTTAGTCAATGTGTAATTTGCAAAAAATAGAGAGTCCAGAAAGTGTTAAGAATAATTATTACGGTTGCCTGTGCTCAAGGCACTATTGTTCTGCCTTGCCTTAGATAGAGTTCTCAGAAGTGAGACAGTAACTCTGGAGCAGTAGCTACTGCCAATACCCTGAAAGAGTTTTCCGAAACTTTTGAGTTTGAATCAGCCCTTGGAGTTGAATCATTTTTAGCTGGTTGAGGAGGAAGACAGCTGTGAAAAGCCACAGCCAAAGAACACTTTCTGACAAGCTCTATTCCCTTTGTTACTCTTCTTGTCGAGGACAAAGCATGAGAATCCTGTGACTAGGCCGGGTCCATCCCCCGTATAGTCTTTACCCCGGCCTGTGTGACTGTCCCGAACGTGCCACCACCTCACTTGTAGTCTTGTTTTGGACTGGCTTCTCTAGCTAGTCTGTCTATATTCTTAACTGCCCAGTGCCCTCCCCCACAGCTGGGGGCGGGAGCAGGGGAGCGCTATTTTTCTCCCAAATCATAGGGCACTCCCTCCTTCAGGGGTCAAGGGAGGAGAGGGGGGCCCGGGCCCACCCTCACTCACGGGCCCCAACCCAGGGCCCTAAGGACATGAACCCTCTGCAGTGTGGTCCGGCTGACAAGGGTCTCCGCCAATATCCATGGGCTGCATATCACCACTGCCCTGGACTACTTCCTCTCCCCCACTGGTCCTACCACCCCTGCCTGGGGCCTACCTGGCCTCCAGCGGCTTGGCCACTTTGCTTGTCCTGTGGGCTTGGGTCCCCATTGCTCCACAGGTCCCGCTGGCATACGCCCAGTCCCACGCCCACACACGCATGCACCCCCCTCCTCTCTCAACGCCAGGCGGTGTTTAAATCTCCCGTCGCTCCCGGCGCCTGGTGTGACATTGTCCTGACGTCATGTGCGTGGCTCGGCCCCCTCCCCCTGTTGCATCCGGGCCGCGTCTTGGCCACCATGCTTGGGGCTGTCAGGTGTTCAGCGGCCCACAAACATCCGGCACAATGCCAGTACCTTGCCCCTTGTGCCGCCAACAAGACGCTCGTGGTAGGGGCTACAGTGCGGAGCTGCGGAGCCCTGTCACAATCCTCATGAAGTGTTATCTGTGTAGCACAATGCTGCTGGCAGAAGTGGTAGGGCCAGTTTTATAGATGGCTGTTTCGTCAGAGCTTTTTTTGGATGTGGTACTTTTCCTGTCTTTAGAGAAGCTTTTGACTAAAGGATCAAAAGCAGCAACCCTAAGAGAGACGTTGGAAACTGTATTTCAAGCCAGCGTTCAGTGAGAAGCAAGAGGACCATTTGTGGGGGAACATTATGGTTTGGGTTTTGTTTTACTTATTGACTTAGGGCAAAATTGATCTTTTCATCTACTATGTTAACTTCAGCAGTCTTGCACTAGAGATGAATTCCTTCCCCATTATTTTCTCTTGCTCATTTAGCTGATGCTGGGGCTCAGAACAAATTGGGAATGATTCTGATCTAGTTACACAGACGCAAATTCAATGGAGTGAAATCGGTGGAAAATTGGTATGACCAAGAGGTAGGGCCAGCCCACAACATTTTGGCACCTGAGGCGGGGAGCTCAAATGACACTCCCCTGCCCCCTCGCTTGGGCCAAAACTTTGAAAGGTCTCAGTTTTGCCTTCTTCCTGTTCTACTCCTCTCATGGTACTGAGCATCTAGAGCAGAGAGAATACATATGCACCGGCAGCAGACAAAATTTCTACACTCTGGGTCCTAGCGGCACCCCCCCACAGTCTGGCACCTGAGGCAGCTGCCTCAGTTTGCCTCATGGTAAGGCCAGCCCTGTCAAGGGGAGACTCAAAGCCCTTTCCCAGCTAGTGGCATCTTGTATGACCTCTGCAGAACAGCAAATATCTAATTAAGACCATACTAATGATGATACAAATGTAGTTAAAGCACTGATCATCCTGAAGCTAGCATCAACCCTATCACCTGGTAAACCCCCAAAAAGTGACTCACTAGGCGTGCATCTATGACTGTCTGCATTTAATCTTAATCAAGGAGCAAAACTGGAACAAGAGGACAAACTTGAACTAGGCTGTTTTACACATTTTCCCTGTCTTTGTGAGGGTCTAACTTAGTGAGGGTCATGATGACAGCTCTGTTCCTAGTTCAATACCACAGTAAGGAGTGCAATATAGAGACCTAGGCTATGCCTGCACTGGCAAGGTTTGGTGGCCAAAGTGCTGTCGACATGCTAAGGTCGCCAAAAGTGAAAACCGGTCACATCAGTTACAAAGCAATGTAGGTAAGCAACCCACAATGCAGTGTTGTGGGAAAGCAGAGCTGATCCCTGCACTTCTTGGGATTCCCTTATAGCTCTCTGTGCTTAGGAATTTCAAAGCACCACAGCTGTCTCTCCAGCCCTCCCCCTGCAGCATCAGTCTGCCTGCTGCTCTGTTCCTAGTAGGGCGCAACAGAAGCATTCCCATAGTTTGCTCTTTGTTTGTTCCCCAAACTGAGCCTCTCACTCAGCTGTCAGATACTTCCTGCAGCTTTGAAAGTGGAGGAGTGCGTGCCTGCAGGATAGCAGAGATCAAAACATGCAGCAGAGTCATCAGGGCAGGCATTGTGGGATACTTGCGGTAGCCAGTTCTCTTGACAAAACAAACAGCAGAGCCCATGCTGGCTTTTTGTCAACAATTAAGGGAGGGGAAAAGATAAAAGTCTCTCATAGGACTGGAAGTTTTTTGTTGTCCAAACTGAGTGTTTTTCCCAATAAAAAAATCACATTGCAGTTTAAATGCTTTCACTGTTCTGTCACCAAAAGGCAGTTTTTGCAATAAAATGTGCCGGTGTAGATAAACTAGAGTCTAGATAGACAGATGCACTCACCATGGGCCTTTGAATTAGGTCTCCTCTTCCATTAGGAATTAGGTCAGCTTTCCTCATGTAGGTTAGTCCTATTGACATCGGCAAAGTGACTAGCAATTTTGGCCAAGTGATGGGGCTTTGAACATGTTAGGAGTTAAAGAAGCACTAAAGATGCAGAGGTTTGGTTTGGTTCAGTTCAGCAGCTAGCAATCTGGATGTGTATCTGAAATGGTCTGATGATACTAAGTAGAATAATTCCAATACATACTGCTTTTAGGAAATGTCTCATGAGTTTCTCACAGTATTCAACCCTTCTGGTTTTGACCACACACTGGGCATACAGAGTTGATTTACAATGAAAAAAAAATATTATTGAAGTCCAGGTAGGTTCAGAATTTGGGGTTGTGTTTTTTTTTATCCCAATAAATTTGCCTATGCCATATACATGCAACTTTCCACCCATGAACTTCCAAAGTTTGTCAGTTTAAATAGAGATGACCTACATATTTTCAACAAAAGAATTTTGAATGAATTTGAAACCTGAAAGATTTGCATTTTTTGTTTTAAGCTGAAAATTTCGTTCATTTCATTGGAAACTTGGCCACATTTCTTTGTTTGAACGAGCTGATGCCCTTGCCAATAGAAAGAAATATTTCTTTCTCAGGGCAAGTTTGGCTGCTTTGGAGTAAAAAGGGGTATGAGATTTTTGAATTTTTAAATATTCATAGCACAAAAACACTGATGGTATCATTTTGTGTTAAGGCAGTCTTCCCTAGGTGTGAAATAGCGCAATGCAAAATAGAAAAAACATTGATGTGCAATTTTGTTGGATGTTTTATATGACTCCTCTGTGAACAATATCTATGCAAAGGGGAATAGAGTGCACCATTCCTTAATTCCAAAATCATAGCCTTCAATTAATAGAACCCTGCAAATCCATTGATATTTGAAGGTACATGCATCTGCAGATATGGATGTGGCTATCCACAGCTCATTTTTGCAGATATGGATGCAGATGTAGCTACAAATTCTCAGTGCAGAATCCTGCAAATTTGCATATATCCGCTCTATATCCATGGATGTTTGCATCTATAGGTTTGGATGCAGATATCCACTGACCATTTTTGCAGATACAAATTTTGTATCCATGCAGGGCTTTATCTATGAACTCTACAAGCTCAATTAGAAAAGCTGATGGAAGCAGAGATCCCGATATCTAGAAACATCTATATTGTAGTATCTTCATTATAGATACATTCATCTACTGTTTAGGAGCCCCAAGAAAAGTACTGGTATAATTGTATAATGTGGGAGAAATATTGATTTCACCTCTGATCTTTTGAGGAATTGAAATGTTGTCCAAATATCAAAAATGCCTTCCATTTCTGTTCTGCTCATCTCATATATTGGCTGCTCCTGAAATATGGAATATTTTTCTTAAGGCCCAACTTCTAAAATCATGGCATTACCAGAGAACCCCAGCTTTCATTCTTAAAAAAAGTAAATGTTTAGTCCCCTGGCTACAGAGAAAAGTTTGAGAATGTAGTCTCCAAAAGGTCTAACACCACACACAACAACTGAAAAAGAACCAGTTTATTATTTTTAAAATGTCATGGTTTTAGACCAATCTCATTATTTTTAGGAGATTGTGAATCAGATTTGGGAGGGAAAAGATGGGCAAGACTCATTGACTCATAGACTTTAAGGTCAGAAGGGACCATTATGATCATCTAGTCTGACCCCCTGCACAGTGCAGGCCACAGAATCTCACCCGCCCCTCCTAGAATAATCCTCTCACCTACATCTCAGATATTGAAGCCTTCAAATACTTTGAAGACCCCAAGATGCAGCGAATCCTCCAGCTGTGATCTGTACCCCATGCTACAGAGGAAGGCGAAAAACCTCCAGGGCCTCTGTCAATCTACCCTGGAGGAAAATTCCTTCCCGACCCCAAATATGGCGATCAGCTAAACCCTGAGCATGTGGGCAAGACTCACCAGCCAGACACCCAGAAAGTTCTCTGTAGTAACTCCTATCATCCCTCCATTGACCTATGGCACAACAGAAACTGATGATGGATTATGTCTTTTTAGTGCCATACCTGTTCCATGTATCGTACTTTTGGCAGAAGGTAGTGAGAGTGTGTGTGTGTGTGTGTGTGTGTGAGAGAGAGAGAGAGAGAGAGAGAGAGAGAGAGAGAGAGAGAGAGAGAGAGTATATATTTTGTAATTGTCCTTATTGAGTAAAATTGAAGATTGAGTTTACTAGTTGGCTGACTGCCATCTGGTGGCTAAATGCTTTCTGCCAGAGGCATGTGAGGGGTGTTTCTTACAGTCATGCTCTGAATATACAATATAATATACGCTGGGCTGGAAAGATGCCAGGGCCCACCAAGGCTTAATGGTGGTATAGTGCTTGGTAAAAGTCAGATAATATGTGAATGAGGAGCCCCTATATCTGCCAGATGAATTCCAGGACTGGGTAAAAAAGAGAAAACAGAATGATAATTTACCTCCCATTTGGGGGGTGGAGGGGGGAGGGGAGGCGGAGGCACAGTTTGCAGCCTTAAAAGAAGATTCCTCACAACAATACCTGTTATATGGCAGTAGTAATGCAGAGAAGGCTGAGGCAGCAATGCTGTGATAAGCTCCAGTAAAGAGACACAACTTTCCGGGATTCTCCTGGCACACTGTGGAGCTGAGGCAGCAGAGCTGTGAGTAACCTTTCAGATGCTGCTGCCAACTCAGAGCAGAAAAACTAAATTGTGAGATCTTGGGCTGAACACACAACCTCATTTCCCCATCTTACCCTGCTCAGGCCTCTTCCTTTCATGCTTCTACACTCCCCTGCTAAGCTCTGTCTCTAGCAACACATATAGTCTACGTAGGTCAGACCATAATTACAGGAGGGAAGCATTTGGAGAAGGCACCAGGAAATCCGTCTGTGTGCATGGCTAGAATGCTAGCTGAAATCATTTCTGTCAGTAGTTTGTTTAATACAATCCTGGTGCCCTGTCATGTTACCATCCAGCATGCAGTACATGAAACACCAAAGCTGTTGTAAGATCTGAGCTACCTGGTGTAGCTCAACCAGTCATTCTGAATCAAGGAAGCAGCAGTTTGTGTGGTCTCCCTCCAAGGTTGTGGGTGTGCACGTCTGTGCTTGAAATCTGGGATGAGTGCAGAATGTACTTGTGGAGTTAGAGGTATCTAAAGAAATGCAAAGAATACAGGGGAAATTTTTTTTTAAAGGAAGCATTTTAAAACATGCCCTCCACATAAATAGCTAATTATTTCACTAAAAATTGTAGAAAAATCAGTTGTCCCACAAGGGGCATTGGGAGAAATCTGGATGCTAATTTAACTGCACTGAAAGCATCACTGTTTCAAACCTAATGACTTATCATCTCAGTTGTAAACAGCGTTGCTGTTCAAATCTCCGTTGTCCTATTGGTAGACAGACCGATACTATAGAATTTTACAGTAACATTCTGAAATATTACAGCTTACTAGAAACTTACTGCTGTATTTGGAGGCTTTACCCTGGACAGCCATAACAAGTCCGCTGGCAGACTTGTATTATTTCTATTTGTTGATAGCTCTCTAGCACATCTGATACTTAGAATAACACACATTGATATCTCTTTTTCTGCTGGCAGGGAAGACTCTTGGAACAGAAGTGCTGGAACTGACTAGTCTGGGAAAGGATTTTAAAGTCCTGCTGCAGATCTGGTCATAGGCTAGGTCTAAATATGACCTATATTGTCACGACCTGTTTTGCCTGCCATTCAGTGGCTTCAAATGACAATATATTTTTTTCAAAGACAAATTGCTTTTGCAGGTACCACCCTGAGTTTTTGGAAAGGCTCCAGTGATAACCAGTTTTTCAGACTGACACTAAACTCTCTGCATCCCTTGGAGAGAAGACCCTGCCCATTTATTTTTGACATATTAAAATTAAGAGGCATGTGAACTATTGAAAAGAATTGAACGCTGAGGGCAGCTTCTGCTGGCATCCAGCACGCCTCCTATTGCAAGGAGTAAGGGAAGCCGATGAGCGTCTTTGTGCCATTGGCCTCCTACAGTATGAACACCAGTAAGGCTCGTCTTAAGGTAAGCATTAAAGTAAAATGCATAGCTGGAACTGTGTACCTTAAGCTGACCTTCCTAGTCTAGTGTAGACCGGGCCAAAGAACGTAACAGAGAGCCTACCTGTGCTTAGAAGTATGTTCCTCTTCAACAAGACCCAGCAGTTTTAGTGGGACTTGTCACAGGCTGCTAAATGTTCTGCCTTTCCTTAGCCACGCAGTGGAATAAGCCCCAGTTCCTCCTTACTCCTTAGCTCAGCTTGTATATGTCTACACTGCAGGCTAAAGTCGAATTAAGACATGCAACTTCATCTACGTTAATTGCGTAGCTTAAGTCAAAGGACCTTAACTCGGCTTATGGCACTGTCTACACTGCTGGAAGTTGAAGGAAGAACACTCTTCCTTCGACTTCCCTTTTTCCTCATGAAATATGGGTTACAGAAGTTAGAGTAAGAATCCCGTTATTTCTAAATTATTTTGAAATAATGGGCTTGCTGTATAGATTCACACTGTTACTTTGAAATAACGTGAGTTATTTTGAAATAACACTGCTGTGTAGACATGCCCCTTGTGACTGACTGCAGTGAAGAGATGAGGCATGACTCACCCTCTGCTGATGGGAAGGATTATTAAGGAATAGACGGGGCTCTCACTTTAGCCCCCAAGAGGGTTTTAATGCTTTCACTCAGCTAGAATAATATCTCGATGAAGAGGGGAGCGATATATTGTTCTGCAAAAAAAGAAGTGAAATACTGTAACTTCTTTCTTTCCCAGCACAAGGAAGGAGTGGGGAAGAAATGTGTCTCTGTGAGTCACAGTTCCCTCCCAGCTTCTCCGGCAGTCCAGCCTTGCACTGCCCATCATGGAAGGCTGACTATAAAGTTACAATCTTGTCCAGACTATGGTAGTATTCAACAGCAGTGTGGGCACAAAATTTGCTCTACAGGAGTCTAAATTAGCAGAATCTGTTTCCAGGATAGTTTAGCCTGTTAGGATAACACACGAATTGTTCAATTTCTTCCCTCCAAAACTCAGACCAAACTTCAGTGGAAACTTTTCTAATGCTTGAAAATATCTGATTGAGGGGCTTCACCCCAGTGCAGACTCAAATGCTTGAAACTTTTGGGGCGCTCGAGAGAGTCTGATGGATTTGCTTTCCCCCTTATGCTTGATTTTCCCCTGCCTCGGTTCACAGCTGCCAATCAGGAAGAGGCACCAAACTAGAAAGAAAGTCGTTGTTGTGGCTGTATTCGGAGCCTGGCGAGAAGGAGGAAGCACCTTTAATCATAATTGAGAACCTGTCCTGGAAGGTTTGCTCAGTCCTGCCAATGGGGGAAGGGGATACACAGAGGCAGTTGCCCTGGGGCCTAGCAATTCAAAGGGGCACAAAGCTCCTAGCTGCCACTACTGTTACTATGGCAGCAGAGGCAGCCAGAGTCTCAGGACCTAAAAATTGGTCTCGGAGCACTGAGCACTCCATGCAGCTCTGAGAGCTGGGGGGAGGGGCAGTGTGGCATGTTCTGAGCAATGCAGAGATCTGGATGCCCTGGCCCCACCCCGTCCACCCGAGGCCCTGCCCTTTCTGGGAGTGCAGAGCTTCCCCTCCATACACCTTGTCCAGGGGCCCATGGAGGCTGTTGGGTTTCCTAGAGATTCAAGAGGATTGGAAGGATCAGATAAACTAATTAATAAACTTTTGGACACAGATCTGAATTGAGCTCCGTGGAGATTTCTCCCATCGCTGTTTCCCAGCACTCCCTGGGGCTCAGCCTGGATGTTATTTATTGGAATCCTGCAGCTGTCCTGTAGCAGATTAGGCAAGACGTTGCTTTTCAAGGCATTGGGTGGCTCTAAACATTATTAAACAAAACTGTTGGAACATGCTTCTACAGCCATTCAAAGTCTGAACATTAAACATTGTGTTGTTATAAGTGCTTGCTTTTCCAGCTGCCGAATAGCCTATCTTTTTTTTCTCGTTAAAAATGTTGATTTTCCAGCTTATGAGCCACTGATAATATTGCTTCCCTCCCCTCCCGTCCACCCGCCCTGAATCTTTTTTTTTTAACTCACTGACCTATTTTCATTTTCCATTGAAGGTGGAGGACAGACATTGTTGGCCCAAACTAAAATAACTTGTTTTCAGCTACTAGAACAAGTACAGGAACGCAACACTTAGGATAGCACTGAATCAAATCAAGGATTGGCTTTGTTGGCATATTATGTTTAGACAAGACCATGTAAACTAATCCCAAATATCAGCACGTTCGCTGGAGTGTTCTTTAAAAAGGTTGATAAACCACAGTGTTGGGAGCTACTTACACCTTATGTCACTTTAGTGTGCCCTCTTGTATCAGCTGTGTGAAAGTTATAGGGCAAAATATGAAGGAGACCCGGGGGCAGAAATGAAGCATTTCTTTCTGGATTCAGTATGATGAATCATAGAATCATAGAATCATAGGACTGGAAGGGACCTCAAGAGGTCATCGAGTCCAGCCTCCCGCCCTCAAGGCAGGACCAAGCTCCGTCTACACCATCCCTGACAGATGTCTATCTAACCTGTTCTTAAATATCTCCAGAGAGGGAGATTCCACCACCTCCCTTGGCAATTTATTCCAATATTTGACCACCCTGACAGTTAGGAATTTCTTCCTAATGTCCAATCTAAACCTCCCTTGCTGCACTTTAAGCCCATTACTCCTTGTCCTGTCCTCAGAAACCAAGAGGAACAAATTTGCTTCTTCCTCCTTGTGACACCCCTTTAGATATTTGAAAACCACTATCATGTCCCCCCTTAATCTTCTTTTTTCCAAACTAAACAAGCCCAGTTCATGAAGCCTGGCTTCATAGGTCATGTTCTCTAGACCTTTAATCATTCTTGTCACTCTTCTCTGTACCCTTTCCAGTTTCTCCACATCTTTCTTGAAATGTGGCGCCCAGAACTGGACACAGTACTCCAGCTGAGGCCTAACTAGTGCAGAGTAGAGCGGCAGAATGACTTCACGAGTTTTGCTTACAACACACCTGTTGATACAACCTAGAATCATATTTGCTTTTTTTACAGCAGCGTCACACTGTTGACTCATATTCAACTTGTGGTCCACTATGACCCCTAGATCCCTTTCCGCCATGCTCCTTCCTAGACAGTCGCTTCCCATCTTGTATGTATGGAACTGATTGTTCCTTCCTAAGTGGAGCACTTTGCATTTCTCTTTATTAAACTTCATCCTGTTTACCTCTGACCATTTCTCTAACTTGCTAAGGTCATTTTGAATTATGTCCCTATCCTCCAAAGAAGTTGCAACCCCACCCAGTTTGGTATCATCTGCAAACTTAATAAGCCTACTCTCTATCCCAATATCTACATCATTGATGAAGATATTGAACAGTACGGGTCCCAAAACAGACCCTTGTGGAACTCCACTTGTTATCCCTTTCCAGCAGGATTTAGCACTGTTAACAACAACTCTCTGACTACGGTTATCCAGCCAATTATGCACCCACCTTATCGTGGCCCTATCTAAGTTATATTTGCCTAGTTTATCAATAAGAATATCATGCGAGACCGTATCAAATGCCTTACTAAAGTCTAGGTATATGACATCCACCGCTTCTCCCTTATCCACAAGGCACGTTATCCTATCAAAGAAAGCTATCAGATTAGTTTGGCATGACTTGTTCTTCACAAACCCATGCTGGCTATTCCCTATCACTTTATTACCTTCCAAGTGTTTGCATATGATTTCCTTAATTACCTGCTCCATTATCTTCCCTGGGACAGACGTTAAACTGACCGGTCTGTAGTTTCCTGGGTTGTTCTTATTCCCCTTTTTATAGATGGGCACAATATTTGCCCTTTTCCAGTCTTCTGGTATCTCCCCTGTCTTCCATGATTTTTCAAAGATCATAGCTAAAGGCTCAGATACCTCCTCTATCAGCTCCTGGGATGCATTTCATCAGGACCTGGTGACTTGCTGACATCTAACTTTCCTAAGTGATTTTTAACTTGTTCTTTGTGTATCCTATCTTCTAAACTTACCCTCTCTCTGCTTGTATTCACTACGTTAGGCACACCTCCAGACTTCTCGGTGAAGACCGAAACAAAGAAGTCATTGAGCATCTCTGCCATTTCCAAGTTTCCTGTTACTGCTTCTCCCTCCTCACTGAGCAGTGGGCCTACCCTGTCTTTGGTCTTCCTCTTGCTTCTAATGTATTTATAAAAGGTCTTGTTTCCCTTTATGCCTGTAGCTAGTTTGATCTCATTTTGTGCCTTTGCCTTTCTAATCTTGCCCCTACATTCCCGTGTTGCTTGCCTATATTCATCCTTTGGTATTTGTCCTAGTTTCCATTTTTTATAGGACTCCTTTTTTATTTTGAGATCATGCAAGATCTCCTTGTTAAGCCAAGCTGGTCTTTTGCCATATATTTTATCTTTCTTACGCAGCGGAATTGTTTGCTTTTAGGCCCTTAACAACGTCCCTTTGAAATACTTCCAACTCTCCTCAGTTGTT
Source organism: Pelodiscus sinensis (assembly GCF_049634645.1). Lineage (NCBI taxonomy): Eukaryota > Metazoa > Chordata > Testudines > Trionychidae > Pelodiscus > Pelodiscus sinensis. The sequence goes on along the minus strand of NC_134724.1, from coordinate 11,951,791 downwards.
TTTCCCTTCAGCCTTGCTTCCCATGGGACCTTACCTACAAGTTCTCTGAGCTTATCAAAATCTGCCTTCCTGAAATCCATTACCTCAATTGTGCTGGTCTCCCTTCTACCTTTCCTTAAGATCATGAACTCTATTATTTCATGATCACTGTCCCCCATACTGTCTTCCACTTTCAAGTTGTCAACTAGTTCCTCCCTATTTGTTAAAATCAAATCCAGAACAGCTTCTCCTCTGGTAGCTTTTTCAACCTTCTGAAACAGAAAGTTGTCTCCAATGCAGTCCAGAAACTTATTGGATAGCCTGTGCCCTGCTGTGTTAGTTTCCCAACATATGTCTGGATAGTTGAAGTCCCCCATCACCACCAAATCTTGGGCTTTGGATAGTTTTGTTAATTGTTTAAAAAAGGCCTCATCCACCTCTTCCACCTGGCTAGGTGGCCTGTAGTAGACTCCTAGCATGACATCACCCTCATTTTTTACCCCTTTTAGCTTAACCCAGAGACTCTCTACACAGCCATCTCCTACGTTCATCTCCACTTCAGTCCAAGTGTGTACATTTTTAATATACAAGGCAACCCCGCCTACCTTTTTTCCCTGTCTGTCCTTCCTGAGCAAGCCGTACCCTTCCATACCAACATTCCAATCGTGCGTCCCAAGAAAAGGTTTGACTTAATTCACTTCATTTAATAACTATATCCTGTAAAGGAGACTGGATTATTTAGGGAGGTAAGCAGTTTGGGACAGATAAGGCATGGGGTTGGGACTTGGAAGCACTTGATTTCACTCCTTGTTCTGCCACGCACTTAAGGTATGTTTACACTAGCCCCCTAGTTCGAACTAGGGAGGCTAACGTAGGCATTTGAAGTTGCAAATGAAGCCTGGGATTTAAATATCCCGGGCTTTATTTGCATGTTCCAGTCCGGTCGCCATTTTTAAATTCCACTAGTCTGAAGTAATTGCCCACGGCTACATGCAGCAGTGAAACGGCAATTCGAACTAAGTCCTCATTCCATGAGGTGTGGCAGTTAATTCGAACTAAGGACTTAGTTTGAATTGCCGTTTCACTGCCACGTGTAGCCGCGGGCAATTACTTTGGACTAGTGGAATTTAAAAAGGGCGACTGGATGGGAACATGCAAATAAAGCCTGGGATATTTAAATCCCGGGCTTCATTTGCAACTTCGAATGCCTACATTAGCTTCCCTAGTTCAAACTAGGGGGGTAGTGTAGACATACCCCTAGATGTGTGACGTTAGGTACATCACTTGATCTCTCTCCCTTAGTCCCCTGACTGCAAAATAAGGATAATAATATTCCTTCCTGTCTTTAGGGCAGGGACTTATTATGTGTCTGTACATTACCTGGTACAATGGGGACTTGATCGTGATCGAAGCTAAGATAACAATCACCTATTGACTACAGTAGACACTGAGAATGTCATATTACCAGGGTAACCACACCTCCATAGGCTACCACTTTTAGGTTTATGGCTTCCAGACATTACCATTTTTGGGTCTAGACCTGCACCTCTCTCACTCCTGATTGGCAATCTTTAATGCTGTATGTCAAGGCACCTGCCGATGTCGTGATGTTCCCCAGCAGAGCAGCCCGCTTAACCAGGCCAGCATCTAGCATGTTGCTCTCTCCCCAAAGGCAATGAACAGTGTAAGAGCTCGCATTTATAAATTACCATACAGATCTTTCTCAGCAAGCACATTTATTCTTAAGGTGGAAGTGTTACAGAAACAACATATTAAAAACACCAAAAGAACCTACACACCCATTAAAAAACTTACTAGAGCTCACATCAACTCCAGCCTCGGACTGTGGTAGGCGTCAGTCCTTCAAAATCCATAACTGGCTTATCTTCATGGTTCCAAGTTCCTAACTATCTCCTATTCAGAACTAGATGCCTGTATGGGCAACTCCTCTGTTTCTTTGATCTTCAGTCTCCAGGGACAGGTATTCAGCAGAGACCAGCTACTCAGGGTGTAGTTATGAAAGTTTGTGTTTTTACGTAAGCAGAGCTGGGGAATTTGCATTAATCTCTCCCTATGCCATGTCTTCACTAAACGGAAGATTGACGCTGCTGCAATCAATCTTCTGGAGTTCGATTTAGTGATTCTAGTTAAGACTCACTAAATCAAACTCAGATGGCACTCTTCCGTGAGGAGTATGGGAAGCCAATTGGAGTGTTTGCTCCTGTCATCCTCCCACTGTGGGGATGGTGGGGAAACTCAAAACAAGATACATCAACTCCAGATACATAATTAACATAGCTCGAGTAGCTTATATTGATTCAACATTCCGTAGTGTAGACCTGGCCTAAGTATTCCTTAGGAAATTTGCTTCATGCCTATTGTCCCGAAAGACGATTCTTGCCTCACGCATTTTCAATATAGTACTTTGAACTGCTCACCATACATCTCTCCCCACTCCTCCTAAGCATTATATATAGTTCTGGCCCACAATAATACCTAATGTTTGCATTTAATTCAGTAAGTCCCCTCTCCCCACCAAGAATATGTAGGGAACTCATATCCATCACAGAGGGCGGTCAGCCATCTACAGAAGATGTTCAGCTTTTCACTGGATCAGGGAATAATACATAGGGCAAAGGAAAGTGGTCTACTTTCCCCTTTGGTTGGGGCATCTGGCTTTCCGCAGCTTCCAGCTCACACATTTGGCATGCACAGTGCCTCAGCTTGGAAAGGATTCAAGCCATTTCATGGAAGCTACAATTAGTGGCTTCCCACAAATAGCATCTAGCACTGACAAGTGGCAGCTCTGAAATGGGCAGGTAATGGAATTTCATTGCCTTTTAGGTGTTCTCACCACAGGAAGCGCCTATATTTTTTCAGCTCTCTGATTTTTTTTCCTCACTAACTTGCACAAATCATTATATTTGGCCTTGAGCACTGGGAGCATTTTACTCCACATTAACTTTGCAGTCCAATTTCTTTATAAGGTGAAAAAATATATTCATTATGTTTGAAACCTGGTTAGGTTAGAAACAAGAATGGGAACGAGGGAGAAGAGGACCAGGTACTCAACTGGTACAAATCAGCCTATCTCTGTTGACTTCAATGGATCTGTGCTGATTGACATCAGCAGAGGGTCTGGCCCAACATTTCCCCCTTTTTTCATCTCCATCTTTAGCAGCTTCTTACTGCAGCCACTTCTCTGGAGGAAATGGCATGGTATGTTTACCCCTTTCTTGGGTAGATTGAAATGTCCATTATTAAATATTTGTTCCCTATGTGGACAGTTAGGGACTGCACTCAACTCAAGGTTTCTCTTTGTTTAGTGAAATATATTGAACTCTTTCAGTCTATCAGTATAAAGCATATTTTCAAATCCTTTGTCATTCTCTTGAGCCCTCTCCAATTTCTTAACCATGTTGTAGAATGTTGGGCACTAACATAATCATAGTATTCCAGCAGTAGTCAGAGCAGGGTCAAATAAATACATTAGAAGCAAGAGGAAGACCAAGGACAGGGTAGGCCCACTGCTCAGTGAGGAGGGAGAAGCAGTAACAGGAAACTTGGAAATGGCAGAGATGCTCAATGACTTCTTTGTTTCGGTCTCCACCAAGAAGTCTGGAGGTGTGCCTAACATAGTGAATACAAGCAGAGAGAGGGTAAGTTTAGAAGATAGGATACACAAAGAACAAGTTAAAAATCACTTAGGAAAGTTAGATGTCAGCAAGTCACCAGGTCCTGATGAAATGCATCCCAGGATACTCAAGGAGCTGATAGAGGAGGTATCTGAGCCTTTAGCTATGATCTTTGAAAAATCATGGAAGACAGGGGAGATTCCAGAAGACTGGAAAAGGGCAAATATTGTGCCCATCTATAAAAAGGGGAATAAGAACAACCCAGGAAACTACAGACCGGTCAGTTTAACGTCTGTCCCAGGGAAGATAATGGAGCAGGTAATTAAGGAAATCATATGCAAACACTTGGAAGGTAATAAAGTGATAGGGAATAGCCAGCATGGGTTTGTGAAGAACAAGTCATGCCAAACTAATCTGATAGCTTTCTTTTGATAGGATAACGAGCCTTGTGGATAAGGGAGAAGCGGTGGATGTCATATACCTAGACTTTAGTAAGGCATTTGATACGGACTCGCATGATATTCTTATTGATAAACTAGGCAAATATAACTTAGATAGGGCCACGATAAGGTGGGTGCATAATTGGCTGGATAACCGTAGTCAGAGAGTTGTTGTTAACAGTGCTAAATCCTGCTGGAAAGGGATAACAAGTGGAGTTCCACAAGGGTCTGTTTTGGGACCCGTACTGTTCAATATCTTCATCAATGATGTAGATATTGGGATAGAGAGTACGCTTATTAAGTTTGCAGATGATACCAAACTGGGTGGGGTTGCAACTTCTTTGGAGGATAGGAACATAATTCAAAATGACCTTAGCAAGTTAGAGAAATGGTCAGAGGTAAACAGGATGAAGTTTAATAAAGAGAAAAGCAAAGTGCTCCACTTAGGAAGGAACAATCAGTTCCATACATACAAGATGGGAAGCGACTGTCTAGGAAGGAGCATGGCGGAAAGGGATCTAGGGGTCATAGTGGACCACAAGTTGAATATGAGTCAGCAGTGTGACGCTGTTGCAAAAAAAGCAAATATGATTCTAGGTTGTATCAACAGGTGTGTTGTAAGCAAAACTCGTGAAGTCATTCTGCCGCTCTACTCTGCACTAGTTAGGCCTCAGCTGGAGTACTGTGTCCAGTTCTGGGCGCCACATTTCAAGAAAGATGTGGAGAAATTGGAAAGGGTACAGAGAAGAGCGACAAGAATGATTAAAGGTCTAGAAAACATAACCTATGAAGCCAGGCTTCATGAACTGGGCTTGTTTAGTTTGGAAAAAAGAAGATTAAGGGGGGACATGATAGCGGTTTTCAAATATCTAAAGGGGTGTCACAAGGAGGAAGGAGCAAATTTGTTCCTCTTGGTTTCTGAGGACAGGACAAGGAGTAATGGGCTTAAAGTGCAGCAAGGGAGGTTTAGATTGGACATTAGGAAAAAATTCCTAACTGTCAGGGTGGTCAAATATAAATTGCCAAGGGAGGTGGTGGAATCTCCCTCTCTGGAGATATTTAAGAACAGGTTAGATAGACATCTGTCAGGGATGGTGTAGATGGAGCTTGGTCCTGCCTTGAGGGCGGGGGGCTGGACTCGATGACCTCTCGAGGTCCCTTCCAGTCCTATGATTCTATGATTCTATGAAATATAGAGCTAAAATATCCTCTTTATGTGTTCAAAATTCACCTGTTTGTACATCCCAGGATTTCATTAGTCGCTGTAGCCACAGCATGGCATGGGGAGCTGACATCTGGTATGACCCACACATTATCTGCAGAGGTGGACTGTGCCCACAAAAGCTCATGATACCATCTACATGGTTTGTTAGTCTTTAAAGAACTCCCAGACTATTTGTTGTTTTTTAATTTTTTCCTCTTACAGTCTAACTCGGCTACCCCTGTGAAGCTTTCACACATCTTTTTCAGTCAGAACTTTCCACTCTTCAAGTATCGGCTACATCCTTTGTTCCAGGATAGTTCATGTAGTCTGACTGTTTATCCATGGTGATGAATAGTATCCAGCAGTCTATTGAACCTTTGTGCATGTTCCATCCTCATTAGAGTCCCTCTGTATGACTTATGTAAATCCGAAATGAAAACTCTCTTCCATGAATAAGTAGTGAAATGGAAGCCAGTGATAGAACACTTATACCAAGCTTATTAATCAAAATAATGCATCAAAGAGGCTTGAGAGAAATAAGCTACTGTTCCAAGTCCCATAGAATGTACAGGGAAAAAGAAGGCCGGGAACCACATAAAAATGGTGAATCAAAGAAAATGCAACACAATCTGAGGTGAGCACTTCAAATGAAGTTTCCAACAATCAGGATTCCTAATAATATAATCCAGGTAATAATATCACAAAGCATTAAAACAATACAGGGCTAATTAGCACAAACGTTTGCTGATAATGTGGGTTTTGGGGAGAGGGGGTCAGAACATTAATAAAAACGGTTAATTAACCTGTAGAGTAAATCTGTTTAGTTCATTCCCATAACAGAACTAATCAAGACAAGCTTACTGTTTGCTCATTTGGAAAATAATTAGGGTTCCCATTTAGACTTAATGACAGTGCAAAGGTTGACAATTATCATCTGTGGAAGCACTGGGTGCCTTAGTATCTTAGTTGAACATGTGCCTATAATTATGCACATAATTTTCTTTGCAGAAAATGTAAGCTGTTTATTACCTGGATTTTATGCCTGTAATTAGCGATAATAGTAATAAAAGGAAGAAGAGAAAAGTAGTCTGATGCCGCATTACTTATACTCTTTCATAGCAAATATATTTGTGTCACTGGGAAAGGAATCACAAAATAAAGCAAGCTCTTGGTTTGCACCTGTTACTATAAGGAGACCTCTGTTCTGCATTTTGACATTTTCCTTTTATTTGGCGTGTGTGGAGGACAAGTAGCCATCACATAAAATATTGCAGGAACAAGCTGTTTTCAAAGGCTTTGCCTGTTCCACAAAGTCACTTTGCTTTAGCCCTGTGTAAGCAAATCGATTTCAACCTGGCTTGTATAGATTTAGATTTAATAATCAAATTAAGCTCAATTGCTACGAGAGTCCACAAGATAGGTTGGCATCGGTCTGACTTAATTTTTTCTTAAAAAAAAAATTCAGGTTAATTGGGTGCAGATTCTGCATGCAGATCAGACCAATGGTCTGTGACAGATTGGGGATAGCCTCTTGTGTATGTCAACTGAAGTAAAGGCAGATGAGGTCAAAGCATTTTGCAGATATTAGTTACATCTCACAAAAGTCCTATGAGGAAAGTATTCCACCATTTTACATGTGAGTGAACTGAAACACCAAGAAACCCAAGGAAATGTAAAGCCAGATTTACCATTGCCCTAAGGCACTTCTGTACCCAGTAAGCTACTACAAACAACTGTGGGACAGGAGCAGAGCCATGCTCTCCATGAGCCTATATGGCAGCAGAGCACCAGCTCTGTACTCCCTCCATAAGAGCTTTATCCACAGAGAGATAGGTGAGGTGGGAACATGGTGAGGATAACCTGGAAGAAAGGAGAACTGCTATTGTAAAAGAAATGGAACGTCAAATGGCTGCTTAGCCTGTCCCAGGAACAGAAGAAGCCCCCATAGGCTATGTCTACACTGCACAATTACTTCAAAATAAGCTATTCCGGAATAGTTATTCTGAAATAGTTTATTTTGAAACAGCACGTCTACACTGCAGGGAAGCCTCAAAATTAGTCCAAGGCAGGCTTCCCTAATGTAGATGTGCTATCTTGATTTAGAGCCCCAGGAGGAATAACTCAGAATGGCCCTGGTGAGGGGCTATTTCAAAATAGCAGAAGTGGAGCATCTACACACACCTTATTTCAAAATATCTATTTCAGAATAGGTGTTGTTCTTTGTATAATGAGGTTTACAGAAGTTGGAATTAGCCATCCGTTATTTTGAAATTATTTCGAAATAACGGAATCACTGTGTAGACACTCATGTAGTTATTTCAGAATAACGGCTGTTGTTCTGAAATAACTTTGCTGTGTAGACACACCCATAGTGCCCCCGAGTAGGGTTGAGGAAAACCACTACTCCTACAATGGCATAAACCTGCCCCTTAGAATCTGATTTTTTCTGTTAGTTTTAACTGGAGTTGGATCAGGCCTTGAGTGAATGAGTGACAGGATCAGAAACAGACCACACGGCTTTTGATTACCAGTTTCTTCTTTAACTAAAAGACTATGCTGCCTCCTATTTCAATCCTCTTCCTTGAGCTAAATCTTGTGAAACCTAAATCTGAACACTTCTGACTAGAAGAGATGCTAAGCACTGCTGACCTTTCTCAAAAATGTAGGCATCCAAGCAAGTGGCTTCTGATTACTTGGCTACTCCAGTCTCTCATGGTATAAGCATCCATTCAAAAGAGATTACAGTTTCATTCCAGTCAATAAATCCATGCCCAGCCTGTACTTAAATGGTATTGTCCTGTAGCCTCTTGGTCTCAGTCAGGACCAAAAGCATCGTGGATTTTCAAGGAAAGGGAGGGAGGTAAAATCAAAGTGTGTTATCCCCCTTTTCCAAATGCAGTGGCAAAGTAAAGGCCAAATTATTATTTCACAGGCTCACATGAACTTTATGGAAATATCCAGTAGGGATGTTAGGTTTGATGTATATCAGATGAGGTTCTATAGAAATCACCCTAAAAATTATATAGTTGAGGAGAAAAAGAGAGCCTTCCAATAGAATTTTTAAGCCATCCTGGAGAATTATAAGACGGAAAGAGAATTATACAGGTTGGTTTATCATTCCTCCATAGAGACATTATCATTCACCAGTATATTCTAAAGAATTTTCCAATAGGATCACACACCTGCCTCTGAGAGCATATTTTATGCTGCATATTTATGATGTACCTAATCTGTAGCACACCTGTGAATCAGAGAATATCGTTTGTCCCTCAACCTGTAACATGAGGGATTTCTGCAGTTTAACAATTGAATTGCCCAGTCATTTTCAGACATGGCTGATTTGCTAGTGGAAAAAAGATATTGTTTTCATTTATTTTCATACATATTTTTAATTTCTATTTCTTATTCCCTCTGCCATCTGATGATCTTGAATATGCACATGCACTATATTCTTCTACCAGTTTTTTCCCATTGCCACTTGGCAAATAGTGTTCCCTTCTGTTTAGAATAGACCTGAAATGAATATGGCTTTTTTAACTGAACAAAAAGGACTATTTACAGAACCTAGCACTTACTTATCAAGCCAGTACCTCTCTGTGCACAGGCATCAGCAAATTATGTCAGCAGAACTTTAGGCAATATATTTTATTAGCTGCATTTGTGCAGGTCCTTCCAAAAGAGTGGCAACAGTCTTCATTTTTATTTTTTTGGTAATGAATTTCCCCTTAGAGAGGAGGGGCTTAAAAATCAAGCTATTTTAAAACACAATTGACTCTCCCTATAATATTTTGAAAGCGCATCTAACCAGGGTCTTTAGAACTTGACAGTGTCCCTTAAAAATCGATGTGCCGATTCAGATGCACTCGTGCTCACTAGAACCATAAACACTTCACATGAGAAAAAGACCATTGTAAATAATACCATTGCAAAACAAATCACCACATGCTCCCAAATGTGCTATCGTGTTAAGGGCCTTTGCTTTTAGGTAGTTTTTAAATCTTATTCGGTCCCTTTCATAACATAGCCCTTGGTTAAACTATATTATTGAGGACAGGGGCACTGACAGCCTCTATGGGCCACTGGTCAAGGTGTATGCAGGGGTTGCCTCCACACTCCCAGAAGGGGCAGAGCTTTGGGTGGAAGGGGAAGGGCCAGAGCAGCCAGTCCTGAGTGCTGTCCTCCGTGCTGCCCAGAGCATGGTGCACTCCCTCCACCCCCCCAACCCTTAGAACCATCCAGAGCACACAACGCAGTGTTCCTGTAGCAATTTAAAGGACCTGAGTCTTTGCATGCTGCCAGTGTGGCAGTAGCAGCAGCAACGGCCAAGAACCTTGGGCCCCGGGGTAATTGCCCCTTTGCCCCCTCCCACCATCGGTGGGTCTGATTGTGGAGAGAGGTTGCTCTGGAAAAGCTGAGCAGATTTCTCACACTCCGTTTCTTGGCTCATAGCTGCCTGATAATGAAGTCTGACTTCTGGACATACCGGCAGAGGACTTTCTCTGACACTCATAAGTTGGCACTTACAAAGCTTTAAAAGCAAGTGTGAGCCAGGGTCTCTTCTAATTTTTTCCATCCAGGTGCGGAATATATATATATATATTTTGCACTGAGGCATGTGCGGATGGGCACCACCAGTAGAAACTCCTGGTGTCGCTGTGCTGCTTTGCTAATCAGCTGGGTGGCATTTGAATCTTTCCTGAGTGGCTGCCCAAATGTACAGCTTACTGGCGTGAGCATCCCAATAGCAGGAGTTCTCCAAAGTGACAGTGGAAGGATCTGTAACTTTCTTCCTGCTCTGGGAGGTCTTCATTTTGCCTCATGGAGCTATCATAGTGCACACACAGATTTTACTGTGTCAAGACTGGACTTTCTTAGGCACTCCTGAACCTTTTACCCTCCTCAACCATCTACACTCAGGGTGGTTATCAAGGTGACTTGGACTATCATCTTAGGGTGTGTCTCCACTATGTAGTGTTAAATGCCAACACTGTCAGCACAGCACAGCCCTGTTGTTAAAAGTCAGCAAGAAGGAACACTGTTTTCCAGCACTTTTGCTGACAAAATACTTGTAGCCCCCACAAGCAGCTTTCACTTTTGTCCAGTGAGCCCTACCCACAAAGCAGCATTCACACTTGCACTTGCTGGGGTAAAACTTTTGTCATTGGGGGGAAGGATACTATGCACCTGTGACTGACTCTGCTCACCTGAGGAAGTGGGGTTTGCCCACAAAATCTCATGATACCATAAATATTTTTGTTAGTCTCTGAGGTGCTACAGCACTATTCGTTGATTTAAAACAAAATTGTAAATCAATTGCAAGTGTAGTTTGGAAAAGAGAAGGCTGAGGGGGGACATGATAGCGGTTTTCAGCTATCTAAAAGGATGATGTCACAAGGAGGAGGAAGACAAATTGTTCTCCTTGGCTTCTGAGTATAGGACAAGAAGCAATGAGCTTAAACTGCAGCAAGAGAGGTTTTGGCTGGACAGTAGAAAAAACTTCCTTTCAGGATGGTTAAACACTGCAATTGCCTAGGGAGGTTGTGGAATCTCCATCATTGGAGATTTTAAAGAGTAGGTTAGACAAACACCTTTCAGGGATGGTCTAGATGGTACTTGGTCCTGCTGTGAAGGCAGGAGACTGGACATGATGACTTCCTGAGGACCCTTCCAGTTCTAGTTTTCTATCATTCTATCAGCTAAAAGAGCAGACAGAAGTGAAGGGTCAATGAAAAATGTTATTTCAAAGATCTTGGGTGTTCAGATCTCATGGATGGTATGGATTTTTTAAGATAGCCACTTTCCTTACAATAGGCAAAGTCAAAATACCAGCTCTAAACATCCCTAAACTTTCAGATATGGAAAATCCAAATCTAATTTTTGTGGCTACTAACCATCCATACTCTCTTTTGAAGATTGGCAAAATGATGCTGAACCTCTCCTCCCCCCCCCCCCCCCCCCCAATAAAAAAGTACCTAAGAATGTTCCAAAATGTTGGGACCAAACCTGACATCAAACTATTTTTCAACATCATATAACTTGGGTCCATTTTCTTCATTGTTGCAATGCTAGTTAACCAAGTGCCAGCTCTGGTCTTGGCTGTAGGCATTAGCTAGGAACTGACAAACACATAGCTGGAAACCAAACCAGCTCACCTTTATGTTAGTTTTGTTCAAAATAGGCATTAGTTTTATAAGACTGTATTTAGAGTTTAAAGACTCTGCACACTAAGCTGTCTGCATTAATCTCCCTTATAATGTCTGTGTCCCATGCTATACAGAACTATGTACATTTTTCTTTATAACTTTGAGAATGTTTGCTCTGAACTTGTAAACCTAGGCAGTGGAATTGTCTCTCCTCCCCTTCAATGATGAAATGCACAAGGGAGTGAGCTCATATCATGGACTGGAAGGCCAAATGTAAAAGATAAAACAAAGAAATTTCCCCATCTATTTACTGTTTGAACCTTCATAAGGCCAGAGACTTTGAGCCAGGGGCAGGCAGCTAGCAGCTTGAAACATTTGATTTGCCAGGGATAGCCCCTGGCAGGCCAACAGATGCTTTATTACATGCGCTTCCACAGCTACGGCCATTCACAGTTCCCACTGGCCCTCTGACCATTTAGTGCCTCTCCCTGCTCTAAGCTGAACCAAGAGATCTTCCAGGGTTATCCCTGAGTTTGCCCTGAAAGAGATTTTGAACTGACACGTCACTACAACCTGGTCATTCTTTAGATGTAGATTGCAGCTCACTTGTGTATATACATTTGCTTGCTTTAACCTGTAAAGAACTCTTTTTTCCCTTAGTTAATAAACCTATAGATAGTTTATTACATGATTGGCTACAGATGTTGTCTTTGATTTCCAATCCAAGGTACCAGCTGATCTGGGGTAAGTGACTGGTCTCTTGGGTCTAGAAGCAATCTACATATTTTGTGATTTTTAGTGAAAGTGACCATGTATCACTAAATCCAGCTTGCCTGGGGGGCAAGATAGATTGAGGAGCATGAGGGAATTTTCTGTAACTCAGTGGTAAGACCAGTACGGTGATCCAAGAGTTCATATTTGTTACTGAATTGGTGAAATCTAATTATAGAATATACCAATGAGTTTGGGGTGCCCGCCCCATTTTTGATAGTTTGCTCTGAGGTAGGCACTCATGGTCATGAGCCATTCCAGACAAATATGGCAATTATTTTTGAGAAGAGAATGACAAAAATTATGTAAAAACGGATGTTCTTGGCTTATTTCTAACTGAATCAGAAGCATAAAATACTGGAACTCCCCCTCCACCCCGCCAATAGCCTGTTCTTTCAACATTTCCAGTAGAGATTTGTAGACGGACACTATGAAAAGTTCAGATGAGCTTTGGAAAAGCATCTCAATTTCTGAGTTCATCCCTGAACTCAGCCTGAACTCTCGAACTGTTTGAAGCTTACCAATCACTCATCTACTACCAATGATGAAGTTCTATTGAACTCTGGGAGCACTTAGGATATGTCTACACTACCACCCTAGTTCGAACTAGGGTGGTAATGTAGGCAACCGGAGTTGCAAATGAAGCCCGGGATTTGAATTTCCCGGGCTTCATTTGCATAAAGCCGGGCGCCGCTATTTTTAAATGTCCGCTAATGTGGACTCCGCGCCACGCGGCTATCTAGTCCAAACTATCGTTACTCCTCGTTTCACAAACTACCTAGTCCGTGCCGCGTGTAGCCGCGTGGCACGGAGTCCGCACTAGTGGACATTTAAAATCCCGGGCTTCATTTGCAACTCCGGTTGCCTACATTACCACCCTAGTTTGAAGTAGGGTGGTAGTGTAGACATACCCTTAGTAAAAGCATTTCCACCCTCAGTCAACAGTGATAAAAGATATAGGAGAGCAAGAAGAATTCATTTAATGTCACAACAGTTTCTTGAGCGTAAGTAAGTGTGAAAATAAATGCACATGTAATTTAAGTTGTAGGGACATATTATCAAAGTTGACAATAACAAATTTCCATTTGGTAAGAAACTGACTCCTTCTTTCCCTCTGACCTTTAGCATGAGATCCCCAGAAGTAATGCTGGAAACTGGTCTGCGATATCCCTCTTTTGTACTGACTCTCCATTTGAATAATTTAACACTGGGCTATTTGCTGTTCCTAGCAAAAAAAGGAGATTCAATTCAGTGGATTGTGAAAAAAATCTTCTGGCCAAGCACAATTTGTAATTGATCATAGAATCACAGGGTTGGAAGAGACCTCAGGAGATCACTGAATCCAACCCTCTGCTAAAAGCAGGACTAATCCCAACTAAATTATCCTAGCCAGAGCTTTGCCAAGCCAGGAATTAAAAACCTGGAGATTCCAGCACATCCCTGGGTAACCCATTCCAGTGCTTCATCACCCTCCTAATGAAATAGTTTTTACTAATATCCAGCTTAGACCACCACCACTGCAACTTGCGACCATCCTAGGTGTTTGGGATAAGGCCATAGAGCCGTATGCCTCTGAGCAATATCCATGTCTTTGTTAAGAAGCACTGGTTTAGAGCTGAAACAGCACTCAACCTGAGTAGTGTCCCAGACATTTCTCAAACAGGCCACATCTTCACAGCCTTTGCAAATGCTCAAGATGTAGCATGAGGTGAGGAGGGGGGAAGGCAAAAGACATCCTGGTAATTAGAACAGAGTGTTCTAGTTGGATGAGTGGACAATATGGAACCTTGCCTCTCCTGGTGGATTCATTAAGAAATCAATGGGGACAAAGGTATTCTCAGCTTCGGCACACTTCATTTTAAAACTTTTTTCTTTTCCCCAAGAAAGACTGATTTCCCCATTCATATACCCGCATCCAGCACTTTCTTCAGCAGAGTAGAGTTTGCCTTTATTTTTTGACACTACGTATAATGACTGGGCACAGTCCCCGAAGGGAGACCAGGGTATCAGTGCTTTCTGCTGAAAATACTAGGACCGCAAGAGGGACCAGCCTGCTGTGTGTGTGAGATATGAGAACAGATCTCTGGGCCTTGGCTCTAGGGTATGTCATGCAAGATGTGTCTGACAGGAGAACCGATGGTGACTGGAAGTCCGAAGGAGAACCCTTCAAGCCTGTTACACAAAATAGTGAGAGAAATGAGGAAACCAGCTCCAGTGTTACTAAGCATTTATAAAGGGAGCCCAACCATCCAGCTGAGGGTTGCCCTGGCCCTGGGCTATTCTCTGATGGCATAGGGTAGTTGGAGTCATCACCTCTCTTGGCTTTGCAACACCAGGATCGAAGCCAGTGAAAAGGGGGATGACCTTGGAATTTGGAACAAAGTGACTTGATGATATTAGACACGCACCCTGCCTTTCTCTTCAGTGCAGTTCATTGCATAGTCCCTTTAATGTCCAGCTGCTGGGAGTTTTTGTTGTTTTTCCTTAGCTGCAGCCAAAAGAGGGAATCCAGTGCCTTCTGCCAGCTGATATTGTCCCTGAAAAAAACTTGAGAACTGACCCCTGAGAATCTCACCTGGCCTGAACGTCTGATCGGATGAATACTGCAGAGAAATATGTTTTAAATCTCAATGTAACCTGACCATTGTGTAGATCCACAGAGATAGTACTTGATTTTGACAAAGAAATACGCCCTGTTCTTCAAATGATTCGGGGGGGAAAAGAAGAAATCTATGTGGGAATAACCCGATAGATGGTGGGAGTGGAAAGAATAATGACCTGCATTAGCACTTTATGCCTTCCAGACATTTATAGACCCATGTTAATGTGACTCAGAGGGAATTATAGCCATTCTGGGGAGGTTGTATGATTTAAGAGGGCTTGTGGCTGCAGTTTGTTTGTGGTTTCGGCTACAAATAAAATGTCCATCAACAAGTTGAGTATCTGGAAGGAATTTGGGAACATATTTTAGGAGCACAGACCTTTATAAAACATTGCTTCATTGTTACAGTGACCCTTCACCTCTGCACCGTCTGGCCCTGTGAAGCTCATGAGACCAAGAGGTTAATGTGTAAAACACACCATTGCTCCAGCAGGTAGGAGGGACAGAATAGGATCTTGCTGCTTTTGTTGCCAGTCAGATTTCTTTAACAAATGCCCATTGGACTTCCCTTCTGCTGTGTGCTTTAGAGACCATACACACAATCCATTCTTTCTTATTAGTACACCACCTGCTTTCCGGATGAACTATAAAACCAAGACAAGTTGTCACTGAAGGTCTCATGGTCAGAATTAGCCCAGTACCCTGGCTAAATTCCAATTTTGGAAATTTCTCTACTGAAATTCCCTTGGACTTCCCATTTAATTTGTTTTTTTAATTCCTCTCCTGAACTGTTGTGGTAGCAAACAGGCTGCTGGTCAGTTTTATACTCTGTTCCATTCACAGAGGCAGTTACATTGCATTAGTGGGTGTAGCAATCCCTTGGTAAACAAATATAGGGCCAAATTCTGGTCTTACTGGAATCAAATAAAGCTTTTCAGTGGGACCGGGATTTGCTCTGTAATCTGCAAAATCCATTGTCTTGCTCTGTAAATGCAAGGAATTATTATTATAATTATGCAAAGCAGTGGCAGATTTAGGGCAGGGCAAGTGGGGCGGCTGCTGCAGGCCCCACGCTTCCCAAGGCCCCGCGCATGCGCCATGTCAAAGGAGGGGCCCCGCGAAATTTCATTGCCTGGGGCTCCGCGGTGCTGCCCTGGGCCCCGTGGCACTCTCATCCGCCCCTGATGCTAGGGGAGGAAAAACAAACTTTGAGTATAATTAGGGCCCTACCAAATTCACGGTCTATTTTGGTTAATTTCATGGTCATAAGATTTTCAAAATGATAATCATTTTCTTGATTTAAACTATGTTATTGTAACTATTGGTACTGTAATTGTGGGGGTCTTGACCCAACCAGGGAGTTGTGGGAGGGTGGAGGGGGCAAGGTTATTGTGTGTATGTGGGTGGGGGTTGCAGTAAGGCTACCCTTTCTTCTGTTCTACTGCATGTGACAATGCTGCCTTCAGAGCTAGGCAAGTGGAGAGCGACAGCTGTTAGCAGGGATCCCAGCTTTGAAGGCAGAGCCACTGCCTGCAGCAATGCAGAAGTAAAGGATGGCATGAGATTGTATTGCCACCCTTACTTCTCTGCTGCTGTTGTTATGGCGCACCCAGGCAACAGCTGCTGCTCTCCAGCCGCCCAGCTCTGAAGGCAGCACAGAAGTAAGGGTAGCTATATCACAACCCCATATAGCATCCTGCAACCTCCTTTAGGGTCAGGCTCCCCATTTTGAGAAATGCTGGTCTCCCCTGTGAAATCTGTATAGTATAGAGTAAAAACAGGACCAGCTACAAATGTTCCTGGGCTTTGGACAGTGTGGGGAGGGGGCCCAGAGCCAGAGGTCCAGAAGAGGTGGAGCTTGGGCAGAAAGGATGAGGATAGAGGTCACCAGCCCTCAACATCACCCTGGCTATGTCTAGACTGCAGGCTTCTTTCGAAAGAGGCTCTTTCGAAAGCATCTTTCGAAAGAGCCTCTTTCGAAAGATCGCGTCTAGACTGCAGGCGGATCTTTCGAAAGAGCAATCCGCTTTTTCGAAAGAGAGCACCCGGCGAGTCTGGATGCTCTCTTTCGAGGAAGCCCTATTTACATTGAAGAACACCTTCTTTCGAAAGAGGAACTTTCGAAGGAAGGCGTTCTTCCTCATGAAACGAGGTTTACCGCCATCAAAAGAAAAGCCGCGTTCTTCCTTCATCTACGTGGCAACTACTGCAATCTACATGGCAAGTACGCACAACAATATAAAGAAATCTACAGTACAAGAAACACATGAAACACATGTCTGAACTCAAGTAAGAGCCTTAGTAATGGGCGGTAGAGTTGCCCAAAGGAGTGAAATCAGTGCCAAGAACCATAAACTCCAGAGTTCAACGTGTGCCTCTTAAACTGACTGTGTGGCATTGGCTAATTCCCCAAACCTCAATATGCTTCAGTTTCTCCATGTGTAAAAGGAACATGTACGTGTGGGTGCCATTCAAGTCAAGAGGATTCCTTGTCTGAGTGAGGATTGCTGGTGAGTAAGGATTGCTAGATCGACCCAGACTGACCTACCTCACCAGGCTCTTGTGAGGATTAATGAGCTAATATGAGTAATGTGTTATGAAAATGGTTTTGTCTGTTTAACTTGTTCCTAATGGGTTAGTATCACCCTCTATATTAGGGGTAGGCAATAATTTTTGCCCAGGGGCCACTTCAAAAATTTTTGAAGTAGCCTTGGGCCGCTCCGGAAGGGGTGGAGCCTAAATAGGAAGGGGCGGGGCTCCCCCAGACCATGATTGGTCTGGGGGAGCCCCTTTGCCCCCCCCTTCTCACTAGGCACCCATGCCCTGGAAGAGGCTTGGCACATTCCCCCACCAATCAGGGCGTGGGGGCGGGGGAGAACGGGAAGCCTCCTCCCAACCTACAAAGAGCACATGGAACTTTGAAGTGCTGCAGGCTCCTTGTGGGGCCAGGGAAGGGTGAAGGAAGTTTCACGCAGCTCTTCCTCCGCCAGACCCTAATTGGCCTGGGGGCGGGGGAGCAGCAGGGACTCCGTGGGCCAGATCCATCCGCTTGGTGGGCCAGATCCGCCCCGTGGAGGCCCTTTTGCCCGCCCCTGCTCTATATAATCAGTGCAGAGACTAAAATGCTCCTTCTGGAGGTTGGTTGCCAACCTAGGAGCTGGGAGGGACATGTTCCTCAAAGCTGTCTCTTTTGAGGCCTAGTCTGCAGCAGCTCTCCTCAGCAATCCCCTCATGACTAAATGTTTATTTATTTAATTATTTTGAAAACACCCTTTGCTGCTTCCAAGCCCAGACACTTCTGAGCCTTCATCCAGACTTCTGCCTCACATTGCCAAGCATTTCCTCAGGCTCTCTGCCTTCCCTGCAGCCCACCTCCAAAAGCAGGAGCACATAGGATTGAGGAGCCAAGACCGTCAGACAGCAACGCCTGTTGATAATTGGGGTAAAGAATACGTTGACTTCCTTGTCAATGTCACATTCGTTTTTGAGTCTGTGTGGGTGTATGAATTATTGCAGAGCAGGTTGTCAGATTTTTCTATTTTTCCCCCTTCCATCATTAGTTTTCAACATAAAACTCCCGAGTCATTTTATTTAGTGCTTCTTTTTTTCTAAACCCTATTTTATTTTGTCATATATTATCTTGTTCCTTCTTATCCAACTCCCTCCCAAGCTAACTTTTTCTTTTTTTTACCACAAAAGATGGCATGTAATGATGTAAAAAAACACCCTCATTAATCTGCAGTGTGATTAACAACAGATGAGGCTGCAGTTGGTGAAAAATCATCAAACACGTGTCTTCTCCTCAACACCCCCCAAAAGAAGCCAAAAAAAATCTCTATCGCTATCTAAGAGAGAGAGAGAAATGGAAAATCTGATAGATACAACAAATTGATCTTTGGAGTGAGGAACAAAACTTTAGTCCCTTTCTCAGATGTAACTTTTATCATTGCATAACAAAGGAAACCAAGGCACAGAGTTTAAAGTGACTTGGCCATATGAGTCAGAAGCACTGCCTGAAACTGAACTCAGCGTTTCCTCCAAAGCCCTTGTTCTTATATTAGATTGCACTCCCTAGAGTGGTTTCCATGCTGTCACTTAGCATTCCTTTCACAGTCTCATCGTAATAATCACACTATGATTAAATACTTTTTTATTCATGTGAGTTCAGTTCATATATTTTCATAGTATTCATGGCAGCTTGTTTTCGTGTGTAACTTAAGTAATAGCAGATGACAAGTAACATCAAGGTTTCCAAGTAACTATTTACCTTAGCTTGCTTGTGCAGCGGGCCATCTTTCAGTCCTATATTGATACAGTACCTTAGACAACCGAGGTACTGCTCCCTGACTTGGCTTGTCCTTTTTACTATCCCAATACACATGATAAATAATGTGGATGAATGTGTGAGAGGCTGTGACTTTGGGATAACCTTGCCATGCAATCTGGCAGCTGAGTTACAATCCACCATACCCAGATACCCCCACCATCCCTGGGTCCCCCCACTGGACAGGAGAAGGAGTAGGGTAGTTGGCCTCTTCTGGATCCCAGCCCAGGGCACAAGGGAGAATAAGGGAACTGAACTAGAACATTAGATCCAAACACTCCCAGTTTTGGAGCAGTTGGAATCCAGTTTTAATGCCAGACCTGAAATAACAATGTAGCCTGTTTCTATCAGGACATGGTAGAAGTCTCTTGAGAGATCCTTTTGAGTTCACCTGCCCAACTTTTCAGATGCAATATTTAATGGTAGGGATAGGCCTTCCCAGAGACAACAGATCTGAAGACTTTCTTATCGTGGAGTAGTTCTTTTTGGGATCATAATTTCACCATTTTAAAATGGATCAGATTCCATTCCGGATTTAAAACACATTCCGGATTTAAACAGCCTCAAACTTTGGGGTAGTATGATGTGGACTGGACCTAATTCTAGTATGGATATGTTTTGGGAAATGATCCTGATTTCTGAACCTTTATCTGAACTGACCTAAATTTTTGGAGTTCCCACATAACAAACATGCCTCAGGGCAAGAACACCTCCACTGAGACAGATACACATGCACAGGGACATATTGGTTTGTTTAGCAAGTGACATTCAGCCAACATAAAATACATTCCAGTGTCCAAAAGCAGATGCTTGTCTAGGTGAACAGATGAGTCTCTTTCCCTTGAATCTGGGCCATCACCAAGCAGGGCTCCTGCTGACACAAATATGCAGCATGGGAAGAAAACAGATTTAACACGGATGTGGTATACCTAGACTTAAGTAAGGCATTTGACACAGTCTCACAGGATTTTCTGATCAATAAACTCGGCAAATACAACTTAGATGGGGCTACTATAAAGTGGGTGCATAACTGGCTGGATAACCATTCTCAAAGAGTTATTATTAACAGTTCAAAATCATGCTGGAAAGGCATAATAAGTGGGGCTCCGCGGGGGTCTGTTTTGGCACTGGTACTCTTCAATATCTTCATCAATGATTTAGATATTGGCATAGAGAGTAAGCTTATTAATTTTGCAGATGATACCAAGCTGGGAGGGGTTGGGACTACTTGGAGGATAGGTTCATAATTCAAAATGATCTGGACAAACTGGAGAAATGGTCTGAGGTAAATAGGATGAAGTTTAAGAAGGACAAATGCAAAGTATTCCATGTAGGAAGGAACAATCTGTTTCACACATACAGAATGGGAAGCGACTGTGTAGGAAGGGGCATGGCGGAAAGGGATCTAGGGGTCACAGAGGACCACAAGTTAAATTTGCGTCAACAGTGTGATGGTGTTGCAAAAAAACAAACATGATTCTGGGATGCATTAACAGGAGTGTCAAAAAAGCTAACAGGATGTTAGGAATAATTTAAAAAGGGATAGAGAATAAGATGGAGAATATCTTCTTGCCCTTATATAAATCCATGGTATGCCCACATCTTGAATACTGCATACTGATGTGGTCTCCTCATCTCAAAAAAGATATACTGGCATTAGAAAAGGTTCAGAGAAAGGAAATTAAAATGATTAGAGGTTCGGAATGGGTCCCATATGAAGAGAAATTAAAGACACTAGGACTTTTCAGCTTGGAAAAGAGGCGACTAAGGGGGGATATGATAGAGGTCTATAAAATCATGAGTGGTGTGGAGAAAGTGAATAAGGAAAAATTATTTACTTGTTCCCATAATATAAGAACTAGGGGCCACCAAATGAAATTAATGGGTAGGAAGTTTAAAACAAATAAAAGAAAGTTCTTCACACAGCGCACAGTCAACCTGTGGAACTCCTTGCCAGAGGATGTTGTGAAGACTAGGACTTCAACAGGGTTTAAGAAAGAGCTAGATAGAATCATGGAGGTTAGGTCAATCAATGGCTATTAGCCAGGATGGGTAGGAATGGTGTCCCTAGCCTCTATTTGTCAGGAAATGGATGACAGGAAAGGGATCACGTGATGATTACCTGCTGTATTCCCTCCCTCTGGGGCATCTTGTATTGGCCACTGTTGGCAGACAGGATACTGGACTAGATGGACATTTGGTCTGACCCAGTATGACCATTCTTATGTTTTTATGAAAACTGAAACCAAACACTGAAACTTTTTCCACTTTTTCCGCTTTTGCTCATGAGAGTGTCCAAACTGCATGGATGCTCTCTCAAAAGAAAGCTCTGACTGCTATTCACAGAATAGCCTCCAGAGCACCTGTGCTTTTTTCAATTGGATCTTTTTGCAAAAAAACCCTGTTGCCCATCCACACACACCTTTTTGCACAAGAACTCTTGTGCAAAAGGAGTTATTCTTCGAAAAAAGAGGAATACCTACACCATAAAATCCCTCTGTTTTTTTGATTTGCTGTAAATTTACTTGTGCACAAATGCACTTGAAGTATGGATTCTCCACAGATTTTTGCACAAAAACAGGTAGTTTTGTGCAAAAACCCTGTAGTGTAGATGTAGCCTTACATATGCAGCTGAAGGACTTTTGAGAGGAAAGAGTAAGAAAAGCCACCAAGAGGTGGATGGATATTCAAGTAAACCAACTCTCACTTTTACTTGTGGCTTCTTTTACTTGTTCCCATGCAACACCAATACTTTTTACAGTAACAGAGCCGCCAATGAATGTGAGGAAACTTATGGAAATACAAGGCACTTTTCCTAGCTAAAATGTAGTCAATCAAGTGATGTTGCTCAAGGATATGAAAAATTTGTACCCCTGCAAGACATAATTCAGCTAACTTAAGCCCTTGGGTAGACACTGCTAGGTTGACAGATGAATTCGTGAATGAAAAAAACCCTTCTGTTGTTGTAGCAAATGTTTAAGCTGGGCTGCTGCTGTAGCATATGTGACAAGATGTACCATACGATTGCATCACCTCCTTACATGTCACCCTCTAGATTCGACCCTCTATGTTCATAGCATCCTGAGAGCGCTCTTAGGCCCATTTCAGAACTGTGAAATCACCTTATTGTTACGTGAATTAGATTCAGAATGAATCTCATAGCTAAGAAGATCATACAACAAAGAAGTTCTGTTCTAAATAAAGGAATGAGGCCTGTGGAGGATTTTTTTAAAAGATCTGACTTCACAGTTTCTTTTGATTGCATGAGGAACAGGACTGTAATTGTCATTAGCACTTTGCCAATAGCCAGGTGAACTTTATCATGAAAATCTGAAAATATCTTTGTAATAATAATAATAATTAATAATCAATTAAATGGGCAGTCACCAAATATAGCAGGAAAGCATGAGTGTCTCCAGACTGCCTCCAGGTTTGTTCTGGTGCCAACAATGATGCAGAAATGTAAACTTACCGCAAGAGGCTGTAAAACTCCCAGGTCTTATAGGCTCACACAGAAGTAGAGGTTTAACATTAGAGGCTGTTCCGTACCCCTTCCTCTTGCCCCTCCCATAAGATCTTGCTTAAAGCCAAAAGAGGTAATATGGAAGTAATTCCAGGTCTAGTAATACTGAAGGCAGCTGAAACAGCTTGGCCAACAGCTGCATCATTTATCTAAAAATATGTGCTTGTAAAAGCTTTAGAAAGACCAGCTCCAGTGTGGATCAAGTTATTTCCATATTGTGTCTGGAGCAAGGTGGCTATCAGACGAGCTCAGGAATTCTGAAGAGAGTTTGGATAGTCTGTGCCAGGGTGCTCACATAGAATTGTTTCTGGCTCAAGAGGAGAGAGATTTGTTTCAGAGGTTTCTTTGACCGGCTAATAGTGAAATGATGAGGAACATCAAGGCTCAATAGAATATGGCTTAGTCTAGCTCCTAGAAGAACTGGACAGGTGCCATTCTGGTAAGAAAGTATCAGATTTCCAGCCCATCAGACATGGCAAACAGCAGTGGCCGGACACGTCTTAGCCCAGGGATGAATTCGGATCTGAACTGTGCAACATCCAGGGCACTATACTAGACCCTTATTAAACTATGTTTGTCATTATGAAAAACCCTCTGTAACATAAAAGGGTCAGGTATAAGAGAACTATATTTTGGAACACATTTTCAGAATGACCCTAAAGATGTTCAATATGTGCATAAGCACCTATTTGCATGAAATCTGTATGTGTGCAAACTGGAAACTGCTAGTGCATACTAGTTAATTGTGCAACTGAATGTCCCTGTGCTCATTTAAGTGTAGGGTTTTTCACATGCAGATGAATGTGTTTGCGGATTTTGCAAGTACGTTTCTAAAAGTGCACAGAAAATGTTGCTGCTATTATGTTGAAGGACTTAAATACAATTTGATGATCCAAAGTCTTCTAACAGATTGAATGGTCTTTAAAATAGTTACCACTCCTCACAAAATCAACATGTAATAATCTCAAATAATGTATGTAATGTGTAATTGCGTAGCTGCAGGAGACATACTTTCATTTGAATTTTGGCACCGGCCCCACAACAGGAGGTCGATGGGAGAAATGATCCTGTTGACTTCCTTGACTCCTCGTGAGGAGTAGGAGTAGGAGTAGAAGAGTCAACAGGGGCATCCTTAGCATTCAATTTAGCAGGTCTTTATTAGACCAGCTAAGTTGAACACCATAAAATCAACCTTCAGAGCATTGAACTGCGGGTAAATATAGACGTGGCCTGATTGTGAAAAGGAGGACATAGGAGTTGACATTCTCAAGTATACTAACAGTATGGTGACAGTGTGGGCATCAGTTTCAAATTCCCTGTGATGATCCTGCAAGCTTGATTGAGTTCAATATCAATTTTGTGTGCATAGCTTGAGCCTAATTATAGTAGGGTGCAGTTCTCCTCAGTTGAGAAAAGCAGGGTAAAAGTAGTTGCTAGGAGGGTTGTGGGGTCAGCTTCCCATATTGTGTTGGCCAGTTCCCAGAATACATATTTTCTGGAGTTTCTTTTCAACTTCTTGATGTGCTCTCTGAATGTCAACATTCAGTCTGTGACGCCAATGTATGCTGGATGGTCACAGGGCTCAAGGATGGGGGTATCAGCCCACAATATCTGATTCACTGATGGCCTAACTGTTTTAGATGGAAGAAGCAAACTGAGGTTGAGTTGGCATTCAGGAACCATGTGCTATAGCAACATCCAATTACAGTCAGTTCAATGTTCTCAGGTTAGTCTGTGTGACAGTGCAGAGATCTTCCACATAAATGGATTCTCACATATCAGAGAATTCTGACTGATCATTGGTGTAGACACTGAACATTGGTGATAGCACTAAAGTTTGGGGAAATCTGTTCCATCGAGTACAGGTGTTGACCTTGAACAACAACGTGGGTGTACGCTAGGTCAAACCAGATTGGGATGGCAAAGATTGCTGAGAAAATGACCAAGTGGAAATTAAAGAACAAACCCAAATGTGACTGTGGAGAGTCTAGGCAAACCCCTGAACTTTGCCTGATGCATTGCCCCCTGTCAGTAGTCTATACTTCTGAGACCAATGTGAGATAAATGACAACTTCAGGTCTTTGATGGGTGTAGCTGGGCAGTGCTCCACTTCTGCCTTCTTGAAATACAGAAACCTGCTCAGACTCCAGTAGGGGCTTGTCTTCACAACGCGGAAGATTGGCACTGTATTGACGATAACATGATTAATCTTCTAGAGTTTGATTTAGCGACTCTAGTTAAGACCTGCTCAATTGAACTCAGAGGGCACCCCCATTGGTGGCTGGTACGCCTGCTCCAGTGAATAGAGAAACTGATGGTAGTGTTTGCTCCCGTTGGCCTCCCACTATGGCGATGATGGGAAACTCAAATCAAGGTCTGTCGATTCCAGCTACATAATTAAGGTAGCTGGATTTGCGTAGCTTGAGTCAAGCTTTCCTTTTAGCATAGACCTGAGCTAGTTGAGTATCTGCACTATGCTCATTTATGTTCCCTCCACCTTTACAGTCCCTTGCAGTGACACTATTTACATTGTATTTTTCATCCTCTCCCCAGCACAGGTGCTGAGGTCTCTCTTCTCCCTCCTCTGAGATCTCTGAGATCTCTGTGAGCCTCTACTTCCTTCCTTCATATGTTAGTTGGCTCTTTAGCTCACCCAGACTCCCTGCCTCATTAGATCATTATCTTCTGTTACCCCCTCAAGCTCCTGCTAGGGAACTACTAGGTGTGAGTGTACAGGCTCATACTTGGCCACAGTGAGGTTTTGGGCAAAAAAGTATGATGATCAGGGCTCGACAATGTAGGTAATCTACTCGCCACAGGCAAGTAGATTATAGCCTGGCATGGCGCCGCAGCACGATCAGTGCATGCGCAGCGTGGTCTGCGCACGCACAGCATGCTGAACCGTGCAGCTGGCGAGCAGGGCTCACCGCGGCTTGGCGAGCCCTGATGATGATGATGATGATTGATGATAAAGGTTACTAAAATGTTCAAGGAGGCTGCAGCGGAGGGTACAATAGTGAAACTAAGGTACTGAGAGGCACGATATTGAATTGGCAGACCCAGGACAAAGGAGCTAGAGGGCCTGAGTAGTAGTGGAACAGAGAACTTAGGGTGTTTCCAGGTCAAAGGGAGAAGGGACTAATCAGAGCATAGTGTCATAGGGGAAGGCTGAGCAGATCTGTTAACTAGAATGGGGTCTAACCAGTGTTCTCTGTAAAATGAGAGCTTGGACAGACACCCAGGACAGATTCAAATGTCACCCAGCTGATTAGCAGAGCACCCACAGCTAGGTTTTTTTTTCCTACTGATGGTGCACATTGCACATGCACAAAATAAAAATTATTCCACACACAGATGGCAAAAATTAGAGGGCATGCTGGGTCTAACAGATCTCAGCCTAAGGCATTGCCTTGGGGGGAGTGGGTAGAAATGCATGGCTGGAAATGCCTAATACTGAACCTCTGTTAGAGTATGTCTAGACTACATCCCTCTGTCACCAGAGGGATATAAATTAGACATACCGAAATTTCTAATGAAGCGGGGATTTAAATCTCCCATGCTTCATTAGCATAAAAATGGCCACCGCTTTTTGTTGCCACAGAACTTTGGCGACGAAAAGCGGCAGTCTGGCCACGGTTCTATTACTTACTCAAGCCTTTGGCGACAGATCCTGTATACCTTGTTTTACAAGGCATAAGGGATCTGTCGTCAAAGGCTTTAGTGAGTGATAGAACCATGGCTAGACTGCCACTTTTCGTTGCCAAAGCTCCGTGGTGACAAAAAGCGGTGGCCATTTTTATGCTAATGAAGCACGGGAGATTTAAATCCCTGCTTCATTAGCAATTTCGGTATGTCTAATTTACATCCCCCTGGCAATGGAGTCAAAGATATACTTTGCATTAAATGGGAAGAGATGAGAACGGGTCTGTGCTTTCCAGCTACAGGCAGTTATCTTTGCTGGAAAACAACCGCAGTTACATTTTCCATACAAGCCATCATAGGCTGTGTAGCCACCTTTAAAGTCTTGCAAACTTTGCAACAATGGTCCGATTGTTGTAAAAACAACAGTTCTTTTCTTCTTATAGTTTTTTTCCCCTAAATAATTTCCCTCCATTGTCAGTACAAATATACTCTGTTTATATAGTTAATTCCAATTTATCTTTCAGTGACAGTTGGACCATTCTTGGCTTTGACTGTCCAATTATCTAGAGGGGAGTTTGGAAGAGTTTACAAGAATACAAATTCAACTATCTTCTTGGTATATCATCAAATTCCCAGGCCCCTTTATCATTGTCATCTTCATCCTCATGTTCCTCTTTTTGACACCAGGGCCACAGATTTAGATCGTAATCCAACTCTCTCAGCCATTTTCCCAACATGCCCCTGGGTGTGGAATATTTCCCAAGTGCAAATACATTTGTTTTATCTCAGATCTTTGCTTTGGGCCTCAGCTCAGACTCAAGCAATTGAAATTCACTGCCAGCTCTTTGCGATGCATGCCTTCTCATGTTAAAGACATTGAGGGCGGGATTCATCCACACAAAACTGATTTAGAATCTATGTGCCTACCAGACCAAATGCTTTATTTGCAATGCACCATGGGCCAGCATCAAGGTTTAACTGGGGCCCAGCATCAGTGAAAGCAAAAAGGCACATCAGCTGTAGTGTGATCAAACAAGGATTAGCATTTATAACATATATCTAAAAATCAGGGTGATGAAAGAAGATTTAAAGGACCCAGCAGACTGCATATTCTGCTTATACTTAACATTTTCTGTTTCATATTCATAATTTCTAGGGTCTTACAGTTTATATTTTAACATTCCGTTACAGAATGTCGTGCTCCTGAATCATTCTGTGTTAAAGTCACAGAGACCAGATTCTTCTATTTATGCACAAGACAGAGACAGCCATAGTAGCAGCAGGGCAGGTTTCAATCTCTTCTCAATGCCCCTTGTCAGTGTGCCCCAGTCCCACACCAGACTTGGAGCCCATCACTAGGATTTAAAACAGGACTATTCAACATGCGGCACATGGCCCATTTGTTTGTGGCCCACAGTGCGGTTTGGGTTTACGTGGGGCTCAACATGTGGCCCGCGGGTGGGATCTTTTGAACATGGCCTCCACTGGGAACATGCTCCAAAATGGCGAGTCAAAATAATGGTCTTTGGTTGATATGCGTTTTAGTAGTTAAATTCCTGGATCGTCTTTGCTCATTAAAAGTGCTGTCATGTGGGCGGAATTCAGGTAAATATTGCATTTTATTAATATCAGCAGAACTGACTTAAATGGGGCCTGCGTGTTGTGTAGTCTTGCCTTAATCTTTGTATTCATGCCCGTCAGTGTGAAAGAAGCTATTTGCATATATTTGCATTTATATTTGCATGCATATGCAACCACACTTAAGTTGCGGCCCTCAGCAATGCTGTACCATTGTGGCCCCCGGGGCTTCCAGAGTTTAGTAGCCCTGATTTAAAAGGTAGTTCAGTGTCTAGGCCTAGTCAGTCAGTAGCCTCTCTTCTGATCCTGGTGACAAAGATGTGACAGAAATTTTGGAATGGGGACTTCTCTCCACTGAGAACTGGGCTGAACCCACTAGCTCATTTCACAGAGATCATCCAACTATGGTAGTAGCTAAGCACATGCGGGTTAGTGAGCTACCTTCTGTGAGATACCAGAGGCTCTCAGATCCAACTGAAAACAGTGGGAATTGCAGGTCCTTAGTAACTCTTTGAATCAGTCCTTTAATTTGGTCTGCACTTAAACCAACAAACTGGACCTGACCCCCCGCCACACACACACACACATCCTATCACTAATATCCCACCTGACCCACCAGGTCCCTATTTTTTAATACCTTATTTTTAGCTAGGAAAGATTTGCCATTTGAGCCTCGTATGGTCCATCTGTATACTATATTTAAATTCACAGGCTCACGGTGAGATTCTTTCTGTATAAGAATAACATGACCAATTTAGCACTATTGTGACATCACTAGTAAACTGGTGGATTTATGCTGGCATAAAAGTATAAGGGTATGTCTAGACTACATGCCTCTGTCGCCAAAGGCATGTAAATTAGACATACCGACATAGTTAATGAAGTGGGGATTTAAATATCCCCCACTTCATTAGAATAAAAATGGCCACCGTGTTGTGCTGGCTCAACTGTTTGTCGGCACGAACTGGCAGTCAAGACGGGGATTGGTCGGCAAGAAAAGCCTTTGCCGACCGATCCTGTTAACCTCATTGCACGAGGCATAAGAGATTGGTCGGCAAAGGCTTTCCTTGCTGACCGATCCCCATCTTGACTGCCGGTTCATGCCGACAAACAGCTGAGCCGGCACAACGCAGTGGCCATTTTTATTCAAATGAAGCGAGGGATATTTAAATCCCCACTTCATTGACTATGTTGGTATGTCTAATTTACATGCCTCTGGCGACAAAGGCATACTTACCCCTAATAATGCAGGGGTAAGTAAGTCCTAGAATATTTTATTATGCAAAAACACTTTTATTTGCTGACTTACTTTTGCTTTGCTGTTTACTTCTATTGAGTGGCTGCTAGGGTCTAATGCAACACTAGTGTAAATCAGGAGTTACGCTTCTGTAGTCAGTGGAGTTACACTAGTGGGCTGGCTAGCTCAGCTGGTTAGAGTGTGGGTGCTAATAACATCCAGGTGCTGATAGCCACTCAGCAGTCTTAGGTTGGTGGCATGTCTTCCTGACCCAGAATGACTATTCTTACTGTAAAATGAGCGCAACTAAGATCAGAATCAGGCGCTCTGAATATTTGTATTTAATTCACTTAAAAACACATCTTAAAGAACCAAAGAAATAAATGCCATGAACATTTCTGCTAGGGGAAAGCAGGGATGTCCACATTGGAAGCTAGCTCACTACTAATATGTTTCTCTTTAGTTTATCATTTAGGTCTTAAAATGATTAAGTACTGAGGCAAGCACTGAAGCTATTAGATGGACAGAATTGTGAGCATGTGCCATTTATTTTCCCTGGAATATGGATCATATGAATCAGCTGTTTGGAAGCCAACGTGATGGCTTAAAACAGCCTTAAGTAGCTGCAGCTCATTTTTTAATTTAGATCAGGAGACAGATTTTCAAAAGCCTTTTTAAAGGTGTGTGTATTCAGGCCCATGCTGGTGAGTAGGGATGTGACTTGTTAACCGGTGGGGACTGGAGGAGGTCCCTGCCTGCTGCAGGCAGAAGGCTGCTCCAGCTCCCTGGGGCCTGACATTGGAGCAGCCCCTGTCCACAGTTGGGAGGGGTGGGAAGAGGGTGCTCCAACTTGGACACAGCTGGCAGGGGGCGGGGGGCAGCTCTAGTCCAGCCAGGAGGGAGTGGCCTACCTGATTCCCTCCCCTTTAACTGGTTAAACATTATGTTTAATGGGTTAACCAATTAAATAGGATTTTACATCCCTGCTGGTGAGGAACCCAAGCCTCCAAAAGCTATTTGATTTATGCCATCAAATGCCAGCAATGCCCCACTAGTATATATATTGGACAAACTGGACAGTCCCTAAGAGAAAGAATCAATGAACACAAATCAGATATACATAAAGAGAACATACAGAAACTTGTTGGAGAGCACTTCAATCTACCTAATCACTCTTTAAAAGATCTCCAGGTGGCTGTCTTGTCACAAACCAATTCTACAAGTCAACTGGGGCGGCCCGTGAGTCTAGGCAGACTAGACAGTCACCTAGGGTACCACCGGCCCGAGTGCCTGATGATGACATCATGGGGCACCCAGGAGCCTGATGATGATGTCATGGCTATTGACAGCCGTGCATGCGGGGGCGCCAATCGTGCTTTCCGCCTGGGGCGCCAGCTGCCGCAGCCGGCCTCAGCCTGCTCCTGCAAGTCAAATACACAGAGAGCTGTTGGAATTACAATTCATCCACAAGTTCAATACTCATGCTGATGGCCTCACTGAAGCATCTGGCTACTGTCAGAGCCAAGATTCGGGACTGGTTGAGCTTTGGGATTGATCCAGTCTGGCAATTCCCATGTTCCTTGTCTCGCCAAAACACATCGGGTATCTCTATGCTACCACCCTAGTTCGAACTAGGGTGGTTAATGTAGGCATTCGAAGTTGCAAATGAAGCCCGGGATTTAAATATCCCGGGCTTCTTTTGCATCTTGCCGGGCACCGCCATTTTTAAATCCCCGTTAGTACGGACTCCATGCCCGCAGCTACATGTGGCATGGAGTAGGTAGTTCGAATTAGACTTTCTAATTCGTGGAATGAGGTGTAATGGTACTTCAAATTAGAAAGCCTAATCCGAACTACCTACTCCGTGCTGCGTGTAGCCGCGGGCATGGGGTCCGCACTAACGGGGATTTAAAAATGGCGGCACCCAGCAAGATGCAAATGAAGCCCGGGATATTTAAATCTCGGGCTTCATTTGCAACTTCGAATGCCAACATTAACCACCCTAGTTCGAACTAGGGTGGTAGTGTAGACATACCCATATATAGTGAATTTCACACTGGTCAAAAACACGTGAGTGAAGGTTTGAGGCACAAGGGCTACTGAGAGAAATAGAATATCTAGGGACTTCATTCTCCATACCATCGTTAGAGCTGGCTGAGAAATTTTTAATGGACCTTTATTTCTATCAAAAATACCATTTTGTAAAAACTGAAATGTTTGGTGGAAACATATCTGTTTCAAATCCCTTTTTGGAGCAGGAAGGTTTCTCAGGCCCATGATATAATTTACCAGGCATAGTACAGGGATCTGAAATTTGGTCATCCACAACCCAGGCAAGGACACCAAACCCCAGGTGATTCTGGGGGATGCAGGGAGAGTGGTTCTCCAAAGGGCTCGATTTCATTCTGAAGAGAACAAAAACAGATGTCAAACCTTGCTATTTTTTCACTCCTGTTGTTTTCCCCAGTCCTACTGCAGGCATACTAAAATGACTTCTGGATTCATAGCATTGTAACAGAGTGAGCGAGCGAGAGAGAGAGACAGAGTGGGATAGTCCTGTATCTAATTACTAATTCCCTGTGAAGGGCAGCCTCCCTGGCAAGGAAACCTGGTACAAAACATTTTACCTCCTTCAGTTTCCATTATTCCACAGACTTCTTTAATCCACACACCATGAAGAAAGAGAGAGAGACTATGGAAAATGGAAAGATGGCTGAATGCCCAGGTTCGATCCCATACATTAGAGGTCTATGCTTTTCCTGGAACTGATATTAACTTCTAACACATTTTTAGGATCTAACACATATGTTGGGATCTTATTCGAAGATGATTCAGAGTCTGGAAAGTTGGAAAAAAGTTTATATATATATATATATATATATATATATATATATATATATATATATATATATACTGTGTGTATTATATATATACACACATAAAACACACATATTACACCTAGTCTCCAATATAACTATTAATATATCTATATCATCTATATCTTTATCTAACACATGTGGCTATGTCTACATAGCTTCCCTCTTCTGCAAAAGCCTATGCAAATGAAGCGTGGATTAGCATATTGCCACACTTCGTTTACATAATTAATTAGGAGCCATTTTTGTGCAAGAGGTTTTTGAGCAAAAACCCCCTCTCGCCCAAGAGCCATTCTTCCTCATTTTTTTCAGGAAGAATGGCTCTTGCACAAAAACCTCTTGTGCAAAAATGGCTCCTAATTAATTATGCAAATGAAGTGTGGCAATATGCTAATCCACTCTTCATTTGCATAGGCTTTTGCAGAAGAGGGAAGCTGTGTAGACATACAGTCAGCAATATGTAACTATCTAGTTTTTCTCAGCCATTCAGCACACCCTTTATGATCTCTTTAGTCCTAAACTCTCAGTCGTGTTCATTGTTAACTAGATCTAACACAACTGATTCTCAAGATGGTTTATCATTTAAATTCTTGTTAGACATGCAGAAAAGAAAACATCAATCCAAAATACCTCATTATGATCAAAAATCTTATAAATTCTCATGATTTCTCTTTTACTCTCTCTCCAGGTAAAAAAGCCAGGAGTTTAGACTATCTTTAGAACAATCCATCCCTAATAATTTTGAAAATATGCACTATAGTCCTGTGGGAAATCCTAAGTAAGGAAACCATCATTCCCATGTGTTTCTGAAGGGAGGGATGATTTCCCCCAGCAGCCAAAGTGGTATTTAGTATTCCCAGTTAACGTCTCTGTCCAATAAGTTTATTTTTGTTTGTTTGTTATAAGAAACGTGCATGGGAAAGTGCACATGTCCCTAGAAAGCAGGGCATGGACACCAGTGTTTGAATGCGTGATACTTACAATGATTTCCACCCACTCTCAAGGTGCTGCTACACCATCCTGGCCAAAGTTTATTTCTATCCCTGGCTCATAAAGACACTTGTGAAGAGCAGATGTTTTGCCTGTGAATGTGCTGCCAGGCTCCCCAGGCACTAGTAACCATTAATTATCGTGATGACGATGATGATCTCATAAGCACTTAGGTACTTTACATACATCTCCTAGGTCCTTAGTTAGCACTTTACATCTTCAAAGGCTCAGTCAGACTGAGATACATCATCCATCACTCAGAGGAGAACATGGTGGAAGAGACGAAATCTGGTGTAGCATTAAAGGAAGCCACATGCCTTAGCACGGGCAAGTAGACTTCATCAAATAATAAGGTTATGATTTTGTACCAGTGTAAGAGAAATATCTGGCTGGATTCCTCCATTTTCCCTCTCATTCCTCAGAACCACCAGTCACTCACTTTCCCTCCTCTCCCCCTTAATCTCCCATGCAGTGGGTCACCCAGTCATATTAGCTGGCAGTCTGGAGGGGAGAGGAGCTAAGCAGTGCAGGTGCTTCCCCCTGGCTGGCTGCCAGCCCTTTCCAATGTCAAAGCCATGTGTGTTCCAGTCTGAAGAGACTCCAGGAGCAGAATGCAGACACACCTCTCCCTCCCCTTCCTACTCAGCTGCAGACCCCCTCTGATAACACCTTTCCCCCCGCATTGAGACTGCACCAGTGGAGTGACCCACAAGGACCACAAGGCCGAATCCTCAGAACCAGCTCCTGCCTCTTTGAGCTGCTTCCATGGCACAAAAGAGCCAGAGAGTTGCTAAAATGAAGTAGCCGTATTGCAGAGGAGTACCTCTAGGTCTTGTAAAGCTAGCATGACCAACTCCGTATCGCGGATTCCTGGTCTCAGCCCCAGATCTCACAAACAGAATTTAAAGCAATCCCGTGGCTGCTCTAACTTGCTCCCAGGGTTGAGCCAATCTCCTGTTATCTCCCCAGAGGTGGGACAGCAGAAAATGGGGGAAAAAAAACCCTAGCAAAAATAGTTTCCTCCCCTCCCCCACACTCGATAAACTTATTTCTGCAAATGTCTTCATTATGGACAAGATTTGTGCAAACCAATTTCATCCTATAGGCTGTTTGCATACCCTTCCCTTTGGCTGCCCCCTGTTTGTAGTGTGTGATTGATCACATGGTATTGTTTCTGCTCCCTGATTGGATAACTGGCATGTTTTAGAGTGGGAAAACCACACAAAGTAAGTCAATAATGAATGTTGGCTGGTCCTGTCTGTGCACAAATCTCTGTCTTTGCATGGGAATATGGCTGTTCATAGGAAGAAGAGCTATCCCCTGTACACTCATATGAAGAAACAGTAAGGAGAATGAATTTGGTTGGCCAAACAAGCATTCAGAAGTTCAGTGAATATCCTTTAACACAGTGATGCAATACTTGACCATATCTAGGGAGCACGTCTCCTTGCATTATTAGCTTATGTCTCCTGCGAAGCCTAGCTCCTCATTCCCAAAAGCTCCATGGAATGAAATCTGTCCTTATCTGCAGTGGAGACACTCTCCCAACTATCGTTGGGCTTGGCTTTATGATTTAATTAAAGGAAATTTCCTACCAAACCATCTCTGAATAAGAAGCTGACAAATATCTGTGTTTAATGCTTAATTAGTTTCCACCCTAGTTATTTTTTTGCCTCCTTAGTGCTTCAGTGCGGGTTAAAGACTTTAAATAAACTGACAACCGTGTATAAAGCCAGCCCTCCATGAAACTCCTTGTATCATCATCATATGTACATACATTTTAGAGAGTTTCTGTGTCTATCTGTGTCTGTTTGTTCAAGAGCTCCCCCTAAATGATAAAATATAAGACCACCAAAATTGGTATGAAGCTTCCTCTGATCCTAACTTAAAGCAAGGTCAGGGTTTGTTTGTGCCAGGAAAACAGGAAATGCCTAGGATGGGATTGTTTTCCAGAACTCAGAGGCAGGGTTCTGAGAGTGAGGACAGTTACGTTTCGCAGTGACTGCTGGGGGCAGTGAGCGTGAGGGACAGTTACATGGCAGAGTGTTCACTGGCAGGTGGTCTTATTAAGAAGAGAGTGGCCAGCTGGGGCCAGAGCTCTCTATATTGCTCACCACCTGCCCCAAACCCCTATTCACTCCCCCAGTCCTCAGCTGCAGTGCCGGGGTGGGGGAAGCCCCACCAGCCAGTGGCCTGGGAGCACCACCAGGGCCAGGCAGTGCGGTCCTGACCTCCTCTCTACAGATGAGCAGGCCCCACCTGCTAGTGCAGCCCTTCCCTTCCCCTCACCCTTGAGGAGATGTGGGTTAGGGCTGGGCAGCACAGCCTCTGCCAACACCCCTGAAGCCATAGGCTGGGGTTGGGCAGTACAGACACTGCCCCCCAAAGAGGAACCATCCACCAGGCAGTGTGGCCTTAGGCACCCCAGAAAGCTACCATCACTACAGCAGTACTCCCCTCACTGCCATGTGTGGCCCAAGTGAATCCCCCCAACCTCCCAGCCCTTGCCCCGATTCCTCCACCCCCACCCTCTGCCCTGAGTTCCTACAAGGACCTGAGCAATGCCACATATATCCTGTAGTAACAACAATAACAATAACAAGGTAGCATTTGCGTTTAGAAGCCTTTCATGAATGTATAGGGCAGCAGTGTAAGATCATGACTCCTTGTGGCTTGTGAACATGTCTGATGCAATTACTTTGTCAATGCACATATGAAAAATAATTGATTCCGTTTGCTTGTAAGTGTTTTCTATCTGCTCCTGAGCCAGCACTGTGAACCTGATCAAGTGTTAGGTTTCATTATTGTTAGTTAGGATTACAATTAGCAGGGGGCGGGGTGCAGTGTGTGCAGATGGTGTACAAGTTCTTCCCGTGCATCTCAAGCAGGGTGCCTCAGTCTTTACCTAAAACACCCCTGCTCTTGCAGTCCATATCCTGCCAGCTGCTCACCCGCTGGGCTCTTCAGACTCATTTCATGTGATCACAGCTCCATGCGCTCCTTTAGACCTCACCCACATCTGCCTGGCTGTATCTGCTGCCATTCCTATTCCAAACGAATCACCACCACACACAGCTGCTGAAAGATCACAGCCCTGAAATGAAAACCCCCTTGCTATTCTAATTCCTCTTTCACTAGCCCTACACTGAAATCGACAATCATCTCAAACCTTAGCAGAAAGTGTCATATAGACGTATTGTTATGGCAGGTGTTACCAGGTGGCAGTCCAAGTTATTTTTCTTCACAAGCAAACAAATATTCAGTTTTGGGAAGACACATTGCAGTGGTGTTCCACAATGTGCTGTGTAAAGGCTCTGGTCCTGTGTGAGCAGTGGGAATATTTGATTTCTGTCTTGGTCCCTGCCCTCGATATCTGCTATCACTTGGTAGGAGGTAACGGTGTTAAAATGGGATATTGGTTTTTTTTAAAGGGGGGAATTATTCTCTGCTTCCCAGGACCTATAAGGGATTTGTAAGTTAGAGAAGACCTGAGGCTGCTCTAACTAACAAAAGAGACCAGACAGACACCTGCCTACCTCTAGAATATAGTAAATTATTGGTCACCATTAAAAAGTAACTTTAATTTTGTAGGGGCTGATTCTGTGATATTCACTTTCATGGAGTAGCATTTCCTGTTGCACGTCATCATAAGCGTGGGGAGTAAAGGTGCAGGGGGTGCTGCAACACCCCCAGGTGTTGAACCTGGCTTCCCCAAACCTGCGGGCAGGTCCTACTGCCAGCTGCCCCAGCCCCACATCCTGGCCTCTAGGGGTATGTCTACACTGCAAAGTTATTTCGGAGTAACGGCTGTTATTCCAAAATAACTATGCGAGTGTCTACACAGCAATTCCGTTATTTCAAAATCATTTTATTCAGACTTCTGTAAACCTCATTCTGTGAAGAATAACGCCTATTCCGAAATAGCTATTTTGAAATAAGGCATGTGTAGACGCTCCACTTCTGCTATTTTGAAATAGCCCCTCACCAGGGCCATTCTAAGTTATTCCTCCTGGGGCTCTAAATCGAGATAGTGTGTCTACATTAGGGAAGCCTGCCTCAGACTAATTTTGAGGCTTCCCTGCAGCCCCTAGGGGACCCATCTGCCAGCCCCTTTAGCCTTTGGGTTCCTGCTGCTTGCTGGCCCTGACATGGGCTCTGCAGCCCACTGGCCCTGCCAGCCCCAGGGTCCCACCATCAGCCCAGACTCTGCAGCTGCGCCCAGCTGTGGCTCTAGCCTGAGGGGGTGAGAGTTGCCAACTCTCCCAGCCCAGAGGGACAGGACATCATTTGCAGCAATGGAGTCCAATCCGTCCAGTTTGTGAGAGTTGGCAACTCAATCTCAACAGATGTAAATGGGGGAAAGAGGCAAAGCTCAGCACTCTCCCTCACCCTTCAAAAAATAGTTCCAGTGCCACTGCAAATAGTCCCATAAACTACTGGTATGAATAAAGACTGCAGAATCTCTTTCTTGGAAGCAAAAAGAGCATCATCACAGCCAAATAATTTCTAAAGAGAGCAGAGGAAGGCCACAAAACAACACATGCAGTCAGAGCTTGGTATTTCGCTAATCCACATTTTCAGCTCCTTCAATTAGCCGAAAGACAATTAAGAGCTATTTATTCCATATCTAGTAAAACAAATCCAGTTTCAAGACCTCCCTTTCTCCCTCCTCTCAATTATTTTGTCAGCTTTTTAAGTCTGTAAATTTCCTGGTGCTGTTTTTTTTCTTAAATCTGTTGAGACAGAGTTCCATTTGTTCAGCATCTGCACTGGACAACATCTGGAGCCTCAGGAAATTCAGCTGCTCTGGATATGATGCTGGAATGAAATTACTTTTTCATGCACTTCAGAGGAGTATCAAGAGCATCTTTCTGACCAAACAGGCCCTTTTGTTCTCTTCCAGCTAGTGTTTCTCATTAAAAATGTCATCTCCCTAACAAATTGCCTCATTGCTCTCGCAGCTGGGGTTATTGTTTTCATGGTTTTGTACTCCCTGAGATTTTCCTAGGGCGCAGCGAGCTGGAGAAAGTGGGACTTTGTTTAATCTCCCATTTGCCTTGTGTGTGAAATGCCTTTATGTCCCTCCTTTGTGGCTGAGTGATACATTTAATTCCTCCCTCCTTCCATTCCCCCATTCTCACAACACACATTGTTCCCAGCTCTATCCAACCATTGCCTGCCAGATGCATGCCTCAAACTATACATTGCTTGGCAAGCAGACGTAGTGGTTAGCAATACAGAGTCTACCAACAGAGCCAAGATGATTACCAAGAGGCAGCAGTAGTTCACCCTCTGATAAGAAAGGGTGCATCTAGACTGCACCCACAGGCAAATGGCATATCTTACTTCAATCTAATTTTGAAATAACCCACTATTCCAAAACATCCCTTAACCCTTGTGGAACGAGGGTTGCAGGGACATTGGAATAGTGAGCCCATTATTTCAAAATCTATCTTTGAAATAATGGGCTGGTTTAAAAGATGCAGAATAGCTATTTTGGGATACCTCTGGTATCCCAAAATAGCGCTGCAATCTAGATGTACCCGAAGTGATTAGATGCTCTGTACCCTGGCCCTTTCTACCATGATAGGGGTCTTGTTGTGTCTAAAGGAAGGCACAGGGAAACAGTTCCCTGCAGCAAAGGAAAGGGGGAAGCCTCACATATTTGTGGGGAGTCCCTAGACCAGAGTTTCTCAACCTAGGGGGTTGCAGGCAGTGGTTTAGGGAGGGTGCAAGTAGGGTCAGCATTAGGTGGCAGAAAGCAGGACAATTGCATGGGGTCTCCTGCCACAGGGCCATCAAGCTAATTTACATGGTTTAGCCCCATACTCCACACCACAGTGGACTGCTAAAATCCCAAGCCACGCAGGGCTGCAGAAACCCCAAAGCCCCGAGCTTAAGGGAGAGGTGATAATTTTTTCTAGGAGTGGCCATGCTTTTTTCCTTTAAGACCAAACACTGGGGAACGGGACTGTCCAGAAACTAATCTGCTGCTTTCCGAAAGTTTGGAGACCATTTAAGATACTTTTCTAGAGTATCTGGACTTGTTGGGTTTACACAATGAGTTTGATAATATCTGTGAAGGATTGGGTGAAGTTCCTGCTACTCATCAGGCTGGAAACACCTTCAGCTCTGCAGGCCAAGAAGGAGCAGGGATGGAGATTGAGGGTAAAATTTGGTCATTCTTGACTATGGTGCCCCATGAAACTGAATGAGAGCAGAGGCAGAATGGCATTTGCTCTGAGTGGCTCTGCTGCCATTCCTCAGCCTGACGGGGAGGACCCCTTCTTTTAGCCCTGCAGCTCTCCTCAGCCCACAGCTCAGGTCCGCAGGCTGTGCTCCACGGAGGAGATGGCAGGTTTAGGTTTCAATCCTGCAAAATTCTCTGCCCTCATGGACTCAGACAGAACTCCAGTGAAGTTAGCGAGCTTTCACTAGGAGGCAGGTCTTTATCCAGAAGGAGCAGCTTGTAGAATTTGGGCGTTAGCTGGCATTTTTGTGTAAAATTTGGATTTTTCATGGGTACCAGCATGTTTCTTTTAGGCTGATGCTCTGACATTTCCCTCCTAAGCTAAGCTCTTCCTCATGAAATGAGTGAAATCTTCCCCTCCTCCCTCCCCCAACCCTCCAACTTGGAGGAATTTGTCCCAGCGGTAATTCACCATCTTAGCACAAACACAGCTTTTTGCATTTCTTTGCATTATTTGCATTTCTCCCAAGTGGAACTTGCCATTACATGTTTGGGTCATGGCAAGGAATATTTAGTTCTCTGAAGAGCTAGTCAGAAAAAAAAAACATCAAAATTGGGGGGAATGTTTTTGCAACATTTAAATTAATATAACTTATAAGATAATATATAGAGAGAATTGTCCCAGAACCCATCTTTCAGCTAGTTATTTTGCACCAGAAGCAGGGCTGTTTTATAAATTTGAAATCTGGTGCCCAATATTTTCAAAACTGAGGACTACCGTGGTATCTTGCAAAGGACCCAGAGGCTGCAGCTAAGCTACACAAACACTGTATGAACCCAGTCACACTATCTGCTTGTGCTGGTGTTTTCTTTACAGATTACTAAAAAAACTGCTTCTTTGTGTCCAACTCTAACAACTTTATCACAATTCTTATGCTATTTGATGCTTTACACACAGGTCCAGCTACTGGAGGGACATGATTTGCAGGAGACTCTCAGTATCTGTATTTTCTAAAGTAAATATTTGATTCTTGTGATTGTGGAGGAAAACATTAGTCCTGAAGGCTCAAATCCAGAGGCAAATTAAACATATATCATGCACATCAAAGCATACCGTGTGATTTTTGGAGCCTGATTCATCAAATGACTAGTGTTGGCAATGTGGATGCCTCTTTTCCTGCAGTTAAAGGAGGAGAAGACTAGCTGCAGCACCAGTAACAGGTGTTGGCTGATGCACTTCCAACACCTCTGCCTTATATGAATTGCTTCTCAACAGAACAGGTTTTCTAGGGCTGCCCTGCTCTCTCAGCTGGGAAGGTTGCAATGAGTTAGCTTACAAATCCCCACATTTTTGGCTGCTGTGTCACAGAGCTGGCTTAATCCCTCCACAAAATCAGTCAGCTTCCTTGAATGGCATCTCCATTTCAAGTATTAGCAGTTTAAAGCACACCAGGCACCGCACTGGGGAAAATAAGTATGTGGTGTGTGTGAGTGTGTGAGTGTGTGTGCGCGCGCACGCGCATGTAGGTGCTAGAATCCACAGCCTGCAATTTGTGGTGATCATTAACTACAGGAGGGTAAATGGTTACAAATGAGGACTTCTGTTCTTGGCCATTGGAATCTATTCCCCCTCCCCACCCCCCCCCCCCCCCGATGGTAAATCAAAAAACATGTCTTTCCAAGGATTTTAATAGAACATTTGGCTTATATTTAAACTTGCATAACTGAACAAACTGGAAAACCAAACAAATAAATACAATGACCCTGCAGCGCTTCCTTCATGGGCTCTTGCTCTGAAATAGACAAACCCCTGAATCATTGAGACAAATGTGCACCGTCACCATATGGAAATCTGGCCTCTGAATTACAGCTTTGGCTCCTTCCAAAGCTCCTCCTCTGTATATTTTG
Organism: Pelodiscus sinensis; assembly: GCF_049634645.1. Lineage (NCBI taxonomy): Eukaryota > Metazoa > Chordata > Testudines > Trionychidae > Pelodiscus > Pelodiscus sinensis. Next base: position 11,910,749 of record NC_134724.1, on the reverse strand, counting down.
ATTCTCTCTCTCTCTCAATTTTTTTTTGTGTGTGAGTTAAGTGAAGTGCTCATTGGACGTGCTTGTCAGCTCTGGAGACTGAAGTCCCCTGTTTACACCCAGAACTTACAGCTTGAGCAGCAGCACCAGGGAAGGTTTCCCCACTCTGCCCTGTCTCCAGAGCCTGATCTGGAGGGACGTCTGGAGTAAAGAGAGGAGAAGTTCAGTCTCCTTTGCCTCTTGAGTCCTTGCCCTCCTGACCAAGGCTGCCAACAAAAGAGCCAGCTTGTGCCACTTGTGAGACAAACACCTACTTTTAAGTAGGAATAAGAGCCTCCGGAAAAGGGCGCTTTTTCCGGAGGATCGGGGCCAGTCTAGACGCTCTTTTCCGGCTTTTTTAAAAGCCGGAAAAAAGCGGCGGACATTTTTATTTAAATGCCGCGGGGGATATTTAAATCCCCCGCGGATTTCCCTACTACGATAGGTGAAATTTACATGCCCCTTCCGGAAAAGGGGCCAGTGTAGACGTAGCCCTGTTGTTCTCCAGGAAGAGGATGGAGAGATCACCACGCCATTACACATAGACCACTAAACAGCTATCAAATGGCAGGGACTTTCAGATGTTCACAACATGGGCTGAGTTACAACCAGCATGCTAGAAGTGAAAGCCTGTTATCCCATTACCAGTCCCTGGTTTGCAGTTTACCTCCATCCCATCCAATTGTAATTAAATGTGTACAGAAACTCTGTGACAGTGTTCCCCTACTATCCCCATTGATTCTTCCTTAGTAGATCAGCATGTATGAGAATACGTTTCTGGAAGCTCTCTGTGATTTGGACGTCTGTGTTTCCTCATTATCTACCCATATCCTCTGGGTTGATCTTTTCTTGGTAAGAGCCGTATCAGCTATTCCTCATCTTTCCCCTGATGGAATACTCTCCCATTGCATTATTATTTTCTACTTTACTCAGTGCTACATTGTATTGGCTTAGAGACAGATATATGCCAGTCACAGTGAAAGACGAATTCTAAGCTCTATGAGTTCTTCAACCTACAACTTATTTGTTTCAAGCTTTATCAACAGCAGAAGAGAAATACAACTCCACTCCCTTCCAATATGTGGATTTCTTTTCTTTTATCCCTCAGTCTGTACTAAACTCCATTTGAAGTCCATATTTCATCATCTAGAGTGTACTATTCATATGCTATCTGAAGGACAATCATTCATTTCCTAAATCGCCTCAATGTACTTTCCTCAATCAAAGCCCTACAATATTTTATCTCCCTTAGCTCTTACCAACATGTAATTGGAGCCTGCTTCTGCCTCTGTGAACTTTGGAATGCCATCTGTTTGTTCCTTGATGTGCTCAAGTCCCATAGCTTTACATGTGAACATCTCACAAGCATGGCGGGTCTCTGTTGTATCCTGTTCCTACCATGTATCTTAGCCACCATCTCAGTGTCAGCGCTTTCAAAAAAAGTTCTTTCCAGAAGCTTCTCTGCCCATGAGAAACCCTGACTACAGATCAAAGGTTGCCTGTATATCTCAATAACTGGGGGAAGATTAGTTACCAGCTCAGTCTCTATATAGGAGGACAAGGATTAAGTGACAAAAACTTGAATCCGCTGCATAGGACAGTAGAAAAAGAACATACAGAGGGAGAGGACTGAAAGCTGCAGCACCTGTGTGCAGTGTGCAAATCCATTCTAACCTGTGTGCAGTCTGCAAATCCATTCTAATCATAATTAAGTTACCAAGACTCTCAATAGAGTCATAAGAACATAAGAACGGCCGTACTGGGTCAAACCAAAGGTCCATCTAGCCCAGTAGCCTGTCTGCCAACAGTGGCCAGCACCAGGTGCCCCAGAGAGGGTGGACCGAAGACAATGATCAAGCGATTTGTCCTCTGCCATCCTTCTCCAGCCTCTGACAAACAGAGGCCAGGGACACTATTTCTATCCTCTGGCTAAAAGCCTTTTATGGTCCTAACCTCCATGAAATTATCTAGCTTCTCTTTAAACTCTGTTATAGTTTTAGCCTTCACAGCCTCTTCTGGCAAGGAGTTCCACAGGTTGACTACATGCTGTGTGAAGAAGAACTTTCTTTTATTTGTTTTAAACCTGCTACCTATTAACTTCATTTGGTGTCCTCTAGTTCTTCTATTACGGGAACTAATAAATAACTTTTCTTTATTCACCCTCTCCACATCACTCATGATTGTATAGACCTCTATCATATCCCCCCTCAGTCTCCTCTTTTTTAAACTGAAAAGTCCCAGTCGTTTTAACCTCTCTTCATATGAGACCTTTTCCAAACCCCTAATCATTTTAGTTGCCCTTTTCTGAACCCTTTCCAAGGCCAAAATATCATTTGTCAGGCAAACTCCGGGAGAAGAAAACATCCCAAGTGAAGATGCCTTTTGGTGTTGCTACATACTAGTATCTCTTTTGAATCCTGTGGAAAAAGAAGTGAAGATCTAGGTTTAAATTCCTTTATTGCTGAGAGGAAATAAACTTAAGGGACCATATTTAAGTTCCTCTGGACCCAGACTCTTACAGGGACCCAACTGCAAGTATGCTTGGAAAGAGTTGTAAAAGAAGGCAGTAAAAGGCACAGGGCTGGGGCCCAAGGCTGGAGTTTATGGCCCAGAACTGGAGTTATCATACGAAGGTGGCTGGAAGCTCCCCTTCCAGCACCAGAGACCTTGTGATGCTCCCGGCGCTACAATCTATTAGCACTATGCCCGGGTAAAGTTCTGGAACTGGAATCAGAAAAACTCCTTTCCTACTTGCATGTCTGTACTGCATGAAATATTTGTCCTTTCCACAGCGATGAAGTGAAAATTAAACTTTGAAAATAGTTCCCTTGACCACCTACTCTCCCGTTTTATGGGATCTCATCTAAAAAATCTACCATGTACTGAAATGTTTTCAGTCTAGGATAATCTTTGCTCTCTTATTGACCCACCTCATAGCTTTGTATTGCGGCTCATCACCACGATAGAATATCTGAGTGCTGTCCATGGAAAATAGATGGGCAAAAGTGAATTTGCAAGGTCTCTGGTTCTTTTCCCTTCTGGAGAAAGAGAGAGTTTTGCCTTTGGTGGGTTTTCTTTTGTATGAGATGCCAGAGAGAGAAGGGAGAGGTGGATGTTGATAATGGCTTTCCGGCTGTGGGTTGGAAAACATTACCAAAGCGAAAGGGCTTGCAGCACTTCCTAAAGGTGCTCGCATTCTGGATTTGAATGTCCTGTGGGTGTTTATTCCATGGCTGGAGCCTTTCCACTGAGAGTGCTTTGTCCTTGGCTCTCATGTACTTTGTTCTAGGCTTTGCAATTTATGCTGTTGCAGCAAAGCACAACTGGATTGTTAGTCCATAGATGCAGTTGTGATTTGTAATGTAATGGGGACTTGATCCATTTCTTGTCATGGAGATTAGCACTTACGTCTTCGACTAGGGCCTTGTCTACACTGGCGATTTTTGTCACCACAAGACCCCTTTTGCGATACAACAATAGACATGACAAACACATGGGCTATGTCTACACTGCCCCCTTTTGCACAAAAAAATTCAAAGAGGCAAAGTGTGGAATATCACTGTGCCTCATTTGCATAATTAATTAGGCTCCATTTTTGCGCACGAGGCTTTTGAGTAAAAAGGAGCCATCTAAATGGCTCCTTTTTGTTCAAACCCCCCCTCTTGCGCAAGAGCCATTCTTCCTGAAGAAAAAGAGGGAAAAAAACCTCTCCTGCACAAAAAAAGAGCCTCATTAATTATGCAAATGAGATGTGAAGATATTCCACGCTTCGTCTCATGTCCATATTTTTTTGCGTAATAGGGAGCAGTGTAGACATAGCCCCCATAATGGCAACAAAAAACTTCCACTTCTACACAGGACTTTTGTCTCTTCCCCTCTCTTGTCAACAATCATGTAGTGTGTACTACAGTAGGTTTCTTGTCGAGAGACACAGGGTAAGTCGCTGTGCAAGCGAAGGCGTGGGAGGCGGGAGGTAGCCATGCAGGCAGTAAGTTGCTCTAGTGCCGCCAGCAAAGGGGAGAGGAGCCTAGCACTGTAGGGTGGTAAATTTTTCTAGTGCAGCCAAGGGACGGGGTGCGGGCAGTGACCATGCAGGATGGTAAATTTCTGTGTAATGCAGTGGGATGGGGGAAGGGCAGGCAGCAGCCCAGGAAGTTGCTCTTACAGCCGGGGGCAAATGGGGGGTAGCTGTATTTCTGTGAGTTGGCTAAACTCTGCCTGGATCCATGTTATGTCCAGACATAGCATCAATGTACAGAGATATCAATAGAAACTTGCTGGGAGATGGTGCCGAAGCTTTGCCTGATGTACTTATTACTTTTCTCACAGGGATTCCTCGGCAGGGCTGCCATGTCCCCACCGCCATGGTACGACACTCTCCCAAACCATTCCTCATACAGTGCTGCGAGAACCAAGGCAGCACAGAGTTTGCTGCATAAGGAACGGGATGTTCCTTACTCCTATCCAGAAGCGGAGCTGGGGTTTGCCTGTTAACCTTCAACAGGGAGATGTCAGCCAGAGTAATGGCGGCATGCAAATATGCAAAACATGCAACCCTTCCTCTATGCCCACATACTTCCAGAAAGGTGTAGGCAGGGTTTGGTTTAAGTTGTAATTAAAGATTTCTTGTTGCTTGTGAGCTGCTTCATAATTTCAGCAGTGAGAGTGTTCCATTCCAAAGGTCATAGGGAACAGCCCTAGTATTTGGGACAGCAGCGGAGCAGTTACTTGAGATGCCAAGTGTAGGAGGCAAACAAAGAAGTTAACTCAGCTATTCCTACCCTCCGTGGATAAATTTAAATTCATTGTGTGGCACCTTGATCTGGAAGCACAGAATAAACAAAATCATTTCCCTGTGTTGAAGCTACATTCTCTTTGCTTTGTGGCAAACTGTTAAGAATAATTTGCAACACAGCTGGGATTTGTGCTTTGAATGCTAACTTTCTCTCTCACTCCCATTTTCGTTTTGTGCACTGCCCTCCGTCCCCATTCTCAGTCATGCCATGTGACTATTGCTTAATCATGACTTTGCCAAAGAACTGGTGCCTCCTACCATCAAGTGTGCCACATCCCCTGCAAAGCTATAAGGCAGGTTCCTTCTTATGCAAATGTAATGACCTTGATTAAAAAACAGACAAACGTGCAAACCTATTTGCCAGAAAGGCAAGGTATTTAGCTTCCTGATTTGATAGACATAGGTATAGATATAAACACAGAAGGAGAAGGGTAGAGAGAGAAACCCAAGTGGACACCACAAGAGCAAAAAGAACAAAGCCCTGTTTATGATTAGTATGGCTGAAAATATCCATGTTAGGCCAGGTGCAGCTGGCTAATTCCCCCAGTCTACAAGTCAATTTAAACCATAATTCCTGAGATAGACTTGTTTCCCAACATTAATAGGAACCAGCTGCCTCCTATTAATAATATGGATGCTTACAAGAAAAAGGAAAGGGGAGGAGGTGAAGTTTGAGAAGATATTATTTTCCAGACCATTGGCAGTGTCCAGCTGCAGACAATATGAAAAGCTATGGAATACTAGCCTATTGCAAAATCTGTCAAGATAAATCTGCACCCTGCGTTAGCTGGGTTTGCTCAAAAGGGGTGGTTTATCTAAGCACTTTCATGTTTCAGCTGCAAGGTTATTTAAAGGATAGCAAAGTTATGGATGCATTTAGTTTTCTTTGCAAAGTTCCTTTTGGTTTTTTCTCTCCTTTTCATTCCCCTGCTCCAGGGCTTTGATTAGCTCCAGGATACAGGGCCCCACGTCAAGCGCAGTTGTTTCCACCTGGACTTGATTCTATTTGAGATTGTAGAGTCCATCAGAGCAGATGGACAATAAATGAGCTTAGTGTTGCTGCAGTGTTTGACTTGCTTATTGAAAGCATTCCTTTTTGATTCCCATTATTGCTGTGCTGTGTCAGTAGGTACTGAAGGGAAGAAGCATAACAAACTGAGAAGTGGAAATTTGCTATGCTTGAAATCAAGAAGACATTTGTGGGTATTATAATTTATTATTTAGCTTTGTGCATTTCTTTAGAGATTTCTTTGTTTAAAAGAATAAATTCTGTTTTAAAAACAATATTTTACATATTGTGGGAACACAGGCAATGCGAATTAGGGCTAAAACTGTCATCCTCTAGGCAGCTATGCACCCTTGCAACTCTGGGGTCCTGAATGAGAGTTCCACACGCTTACAGATTTCCACCTGCCCATGTAGAATCTGGGAGATGCCAATTCCATGTCTATCTCCATTTTTATCCCTAGAATCCTGCTGGGGAGCCACAGGATTCCAGGGGAGGGGAGACTAAAGTGTGTGGATCAGGGGGTGGGACTTCCCCTAGCATCATCACCTCCTCCTAGCTCCATGGGTAGCTCAACATTAACTTTCCCCAAGTTCCTTCCCTGGCTGCTACCGAGCAACTGCAGGGAGAGCCAGCTCCTGGCAGCACGAAGCTCAGCAAATGGAACCTCTTGAGATTCCCTGCTTGTCTCGTCTCGTCTCGTCTCCATCCGTCATAAGTGATCTGCAAAAAGAGGTAAGTGGGGAGGTGGCAAAGTTGGCAGACAATACAAAATTACTCAAGATAATTAAGGTCAACATTGACTGAAAAGAGATATAAAGGGATTGCACAAACCTGGGTGACTGGGCAATAAAAGGGCAGATGACAATATGTGTTGATAAATGCAAAGTAAAACGTAACCCCAAGTATACATACAAAATGTGGGGATCTATATTAGCTGCTCAGGAGAGAGATCTTGGAGTCACTGTGGCTAGTTCTCTACAAACTTCTGCTCAGTATGAAGCCACACTCAGTAAAGCAAACAATGTGAGGAACCATTAGGAAAGGGAGAGAGAATAAGACTGAAAATATCATAAAGACGCTATATAAATGCACGGTACACCCACGCTTTGAATATTATGTGCATTTCTGATCATGTCAAAAACATTTATTAGAATTGGGACAGCTATAGATAAAGGCAACAAAAATGACAAAGGAGATAGAACAGCTTCTTTCTGAGGAGAGGCTAAAAAAGACTTTTTAGCTTGTAAAAGAGGGTGACTAAGGGGGGAAAGCAGGTGTCAACCTACGAAATGAATAGGCAGCAGGTGTCAAACAAACAAAGAGAATTACTTCACACAGTGCGTGGTCCACCTGGGGAACTCATAGCCACTCTTGGCAGACAGAACACTGTGCGAGATGGACCTCCAGTCTAACCCACGATGGGCATTCTTATCCCCTGGGTTTTTCAAAGGAAGAGGGGTTATCTGGACCTAGGTTCTTTATCAGTCCAGCTAGCTATTGGCTATAGCAGAGAACTGGGAGTAAAGATTCTGGTTTGGCCATTCAGTCTAAGCACAACCTTGAGCAATTGACTAAAGGCCACTCCAAACCCCAATGAAGTCAATGGGAGACTTTCCACTGAACTTCAGTGCAGCAGGCCCTTTAAGTATAGCCCATCAGTATGGGCCGTGGAAAGTGAACTGAACTAGTTGGAGTCTCCAGGGTATCCCACTTGTTCTAGCAAATTGCCGCTTGCAAACCAGAATGGCCCTCTCCTTACCTTTTCACTGGTTGCGTCCTCTGAGTAGTTGTAATGCCAACAGGCAAAACCAAATTTGGGACCTCTGAGCTTAGTGCATGAATCTCTTCAGCTTAAGCTAAAAGCTAGCTGGCTCTCAGCTCAGGCTGTAGAGCAAACTCATTTTCTTTCTCTCTAGGTGGTCTCAGTGCCATTAGATGGGATGGTGGACCACACCCAACAGGTATGTGGATTATTTAGGCATAATATATCCAAGCTAAAACATTTTCAGGGTGCTGAGAAGAAGGACTCTCAACATTTCGGATGAGTACCAGCTTATTAAAAAAGAGAAGAGGAGGCTTCAAGTTTGGCAGTCTTTATTTATTTTATTTTATTTTTAATGGTGTATTCAGGAGTAATGTAGATTCTCCACTTAGGAAGGAATAATCAGTTTCACACATTCAGAATGTGAAGTGACTGTCTAGCAATGAGTACTGCAATCTAGGGGTCATAGTGAACCACAAATTAAACATGAGTCAACAGTGTGACACTGTTGCAAAAAAAGCAAACATGATTCTGGGATGCATTAAGAGGAGTGTTCTGAGCACGACACTAGAAGTCATTCTTCCACTCTATCCTGCACTGATTAGGCCTCAGTTGGACTATTGTGTCCAGTTCTGGGAATCACATTTCAAGAAGGGTGCGGAGAAATTGGAGAAGGTACAGAGAAGATAAAAAAAAAAGATTAAAGATCAAGAAAATATGACCTATGAGGGAAGACTGAAAGAATTGGGCTTGTTTAGTTTAAAAAGAGAAGACTATGAGGGGACATGATAGCAGTTTTCAAGTATCTAAAAGTATGTTACAAGGAGGAGAGAGAAAAATTGTTCTCCTTGGCCTCTGATGATAGGGCAAGAAGCAATGGGCTTGAATTGCAGCAAGGAAGGTTTAGGTTGGACATTAGGAAAAAATTCCTAACTCTCAGGATGGTTAAACGATGGTATAAATTGCCTAGGGAGTTTGTGGAATCTCCATCACTAGAAATATTTAACAGCAGGTTGGATAGACATCTATCAGGGATGATCTAGATGTTGCTTGTTCCTGCCATGAGGGCAGGAGACTGGACTTGATGACCTCTCAAGGTCCCTTCCAGTTGTAGTATTCTATGATTGTATGATTCTATGTGTTTGGAACTCCTAGACATGTCCCGCATGCTCACACCTGAAGCTTTCCTAAGGTGTAACCCCATGGACAGTGCTTCACAGCTATGCTCCCCGGTGAGGCATAGCCAAGTCTTCAACATACCATGTTGGTATATGTACAGGAAAGAGAACAAGGAAACACCAACATCACTTCCTCCCCTTTCGGAGTAACTTTAGAAAGACAAAATAAACTGAAGAAACAAAAACTGGTCTGGTAGCACTTTATAGACTAACAAAACATACAGATGGTATCAGGAGCTTTCGTGGGGATGGCTGAAGGAAGAGAGGTTCTAAACACTGTGACTACATCTAGACTGGCATGATTTTCCAGAAATGCTTTTAATGGAAAAGTTTTCCGTTAAAAGCATTTTCGGAAAAGAGCGTCTAGATTGGCACGGATGCTTTTCCGCAAAAGCACTTTTTGTGGGAAAGTGTCTGTGCCAATCTAGACACGCTTTTGTGCAAAAAAGCCCCGATCGCCATTTTCACGATCAGGTCTTTTTTGCGCAAAACAAATCTCAGCTGTCTACACTTGCCCTTTTGCGCAAAAGTTTTGCGCAAAAGGACTTTTGCCCGAACGGGAGCAGCATAGTATTTCCGCAAAAAGCAGTGATTTCTTACAGTAGCAAGTCAGTGCTTTTGCGGAAATTCAAGTGGCCACTGTAGACAGCTGGCAAGTTTTTCCGGAAAAGTGGCTGATTTTTTTGAAAAACTGGCCAGTCTAGACACAGCCTGTGTGTGTAGAGATAGCAAATTTGAGTCAATGGGGAGTCTTTAAAGCATTGAGATCTACCTGCTCAGCTGACAGTAGCTCAGTGGAAAGCCTGCTGCGGAAAATGACCAGGATTCTTTCAGGATGCAATTGGCCCCAGGGGTCTCGAGAAAGTTAGCACTTGTGGCTATAATGAAACACCAGTGGTCTGATCCAACATTCCTCTTGTCAGCATGAACCCTATGTTTTTATCCAAAATGCATTTCAGAACTCAGTAAAACAAAACAACAGTTGAGGTTGCTGCCAAAGTGCCCAGCCTACTGTTCTTATTTATAAACATACAAGTGGCAGATCGGTGTTCTGAGAATGAGGGTCAAGTGCATGACACCCCCCAAGTGATCACTTAAAAATCCTCTGCCAGGGTGCGTGCCATGGAGCATGAGAATATAAAAGAGAGAATGCCCAAGCAATAGTGAAGAGCTAGGAGGAAAGGAAGCTTTGTAATGGCTCTGGGAAAGGCAAGAGAACAGTATGGACCCAGCTCATTATCTCTATGATCTCTCACTTCAAGGACCATGACCTTGTGCTGAAAGAAAAGCTGTTTCCCCTGAGTGGTCATGGTTGAGTTGGAAAGGCTGTGTGTTGAGTTGGTGCTCGTGAGCTTTTTAGCAATAATGGCATAAAATATGTATGGAAAGAGTTAGTGTAGATTCAGTGTACGGACAAATATCTCACATCAGTGGTGTTCAATGTATTCCTCACTGGTACGGCCCTGCTGCTGGGAAGAGCAAGGGGTGACCTCTTTGGGTACTTCTACACAGCAGTGTTATTTTGGAATAACTGCCATTATTCTGAAATAACAAAGAGTGCATCTACACAATAGGCCATTATTTAGAAATACTGTCAAGCTGGAGGACTTCTTACTCCAACTCCTGTAACCCTCATTTTATGAAGAGTAAGGGAAGTCAAAGGAAGAGTGCTCTTCCTTTGACTTCCTGCTGTGTAGACAGCGCTGAAAGCTGAGTTAAGCTATTTCGACTTAAGCTACACAATTGACGCATCTGAAGTTCCGTGGTTTAATTCTACTTTAGCCCTGCTGTGACGATGTACCCTTTGTGACCCTCAGGCTAAGGACTTGTCAGCCTCGAGAGAAACTTTCAGAGCAAGCCAATGAATAAAGTATTCTGTTAGGGCTGAGCCACTTTAAACTGGGAAAATCCTCTCTAGTATACAGTAATTTATGTACCAAGGGATCCCCAAGGACTTTATAGACTTTATAAGTAAAGTATAAATCTTGAAATTACTTGCTCTATCACAAAAGTGCCAAAGAAAAGAGGTGCTAGCCTGCTATCTTGGCTGAATCTTGATGTGTTTTTAATTCTTCATTCCTTGTCTTACATTGCTTTGCAATGTTGTTGTTAAAACAGGTGTCACTTTCCACCCCAGAGATGGCTGCATTTCATGGAAGGACAAGGGAGAGGTTGAAGCACAGCCACTGTATATACAACCTATATTGCAAAGTGCTTTAAGAGAAAAGGGCATGTGATAGATGTAAGACATGTAATTAATAATATTTGTATTATTAATATTTTGATATTTCATTCCGTGGATCTGTTCTTTCCATTCTATTGACTTCTCTCATTCCAGATTTTAGAAGATAATAATGAATGCCCAAATATATGATTCCTGCTTAAACCAAGCACTGGCATTTTTCTGGACTGAGTGTAATCTAAATTGGAAAGGCAAATGGATATCTCTGGCAGAAGAAAAACCTGGCTCTGCTGTCATAGGCTTTACCAACTTTAGTCTAACAGAGAAGAATGTGTGTTGGCACCATTGTTTGGTTTCCACTTTCCATAGAAAATTAAAGACACATTTCCACCAGCTGTAGATTTGACGGATGATTTACAGACCAAAAGAAGACCATATAAACGTTGTAAATTCAGGACATAAGACTTTCTAGACTTAAGAGTTAGACTGCATCTTAACTACAAACACATACCTTCTAGTTCCATGCTATTTAAATACTACCTCATATCCTGCCTGTATTATCCACCTTTCCATTGTTATTCACCTGTCATTTCTTCTTGAAGATTTCTTACTACTATTGAGCAGATGAGCACTTGATTTAGAATAATTGGGTTATTTTCATTTAAATGCAAACCCACTGAAATTAAGCTTTGGAGGGTCATGAAAATGGGTGACAGTCTGTTTGCTCAGCTCTACGCTGAGAACCGCTGTCATCTGCACTTCCTTCGTGAGTCCCACAGGCCAGGTACCTGGCTTCAGATGTTCCCCTTGGACCTTTAAGTTTATGGAAACTGAAACTTTCAGGACAATTGTGTAGAATTTGATTTGCTTCAAGCTTCGGTGAACCAACCCCTTCTTCCCCTTTTAGATCTGAAACATCATTTCAGACTGACTACACGCCATAGGTGTCATTAATTGATTGAAAGATTTATTGAGGCATAATCTTTCATGGGCAAAGCCCGTGGTCCCCAACCCGGGTGCGCCGCGCGTGCCCTGGCCCCGGCGCTGGCCCCGGTCTTGGCCCCGCCCCCGGGGGCACTGCGCGTGCCCTTGCCGGCTCTGGCGCCGGCCTTGGTCCCGTCCCCGGGCACGCAGCGCTTACGGGGGGAGCGCCGGCCTCGGGCACGTGGCGCTTACGGGGGGGGCACTGGCCCCGGGCGCGTGGCTATGGGGGGGGCCCCGGCCCCGGACGCGTGGCTATAGGGGGGCCCCGCCCCCGGGCATGCGGCTGGGGGGGGCCGCCCCCGGGCGGGCAAGTGTCCCCGCCCCCTGGTGCCCGGCGGGCGAATGGCCACGCCCCCTGGCGCCCGACAACCTGAAAAGGTTGGGGACCACTGGGCAAAGCTTATGCATGCATCTGACAAAGTGGGTCTTTGCCCAAGAAAGCTTATGCCTCAATACATCTGTTAGTCTATAAGGTGCCACAGGACTCCTCGTTGCTTTTGCAGATCCAAACTAACACGGTTACCCTTCTGATAATTAAAGATTGATGATCTACTATCTGAAAGCTGTCTTTCTCATAGTCAGTCTAAGTGTTCCAGCTGGAGGAATGTTTTCTGTTCTGTTCAAGCTAAGATATTATAAGGGACTGCAAGTCCTCCTGCTAGTTCTCAGAACTAGAAACCTAACTGCTTCAGTTTCTGCAGCCGGGACATAGAGGAAGAAACTCCAAGTGAAGGTGGAGAGTCCACAACTTAAATGGAAAAAAATAGTATACAAAACTGATCTCTCTCATCTGGAATTATAAACATTTATCGTAGTGGTCTCCAAAGGAATGCACAGGATAAAACCTTGCGCCTTTCACAAGTAAGGGTACCCCAAAGTTACATGAGTTTGAAATGCCATTTATGGTCAAAAAAGGCTAAAGCTTTTTTTTTTCCAGTTAAAACTGAGTTCCACATAGAGAGTGAGAAACTAATGCATGCACAACAAACTCCCCTTAATTAATAAACTTCCCTTAATTAATTAGTTCAGTAATTCATTAATTATGTTGACTAGAGTATGTCTTTAGCTCCCCTTGGAGGATCATCACAAATAAATGCCACTTCCTCAAGCTAAGTAAATTTACTGGGTCCATTGACAAGTTCTATGGGCCTTATTTGAATGGGATGTGTTTTGGAGCATACATGACCAAATAGGCATATGTGTTGCCTGTACAAGTAAGAAATCATGCATATTTAATAAAAAAAGGTTGCGGTTTCTCAAAATTAGAGAAAAAACATCTGATAGCTGGCTGATTAGGCTGTAGGCACTCTGGTCTATTGCCTAGAAATGTGCACGCTCTCTTTATGGATTACAACAGAGCTGTAAGCACACCGTTCTCATGGCGGTGGCATGATTGTTTTGAAACTAGGCAGATCTTCTGTGTTTAGGTTTTGGCAGGTTTTGTGTTTTTGGCTGGCAGCCATGTTTAAATGTGTTTAGTTTAATTGACAGTCCTGGTCAACACTGCAGATCCCAGGCAGGTACTACTAATCCTGACAAGGCTAGGCAGAAACAGACAACAGACTCCTTCCAACTACCCAACATTTCTTGCCCCGTAAGAGAAAGAAAGCTCTTTTGATTCTGCAATAACATTTCAAACCTGTGATTTATACTTTTGACTGATTGCACCTTTATAAATAGACCACTCCCTCGTTATGACAGCTCTCTTTAGCAGCCAATTATTCAAGGTGCCTTAGTCTGTTGCAAACAAGAGGTATTATGATTGGCTTTGATGCAATAGAGAGACTAGTTACAGTAGCCTTGTATGGGTGGCAAAGCAGAGAAACAGCCTTACCAAGTTGTATATTTTTGGACTGAAGACTTGAAAGTCAGAGCTTTTGGATACACACCTTCAATTTGAAATGTAAGAGTCATTCCAAACAGACATATGGTGAAATTTATATAAGCCACGGTTTGTAATGGTTAAGGTTTTACCTCCTAGTCCTTGTGAGTCTTTCAGTCATGATCTCAGGAAAGCAAAACATAAAGGCACAGCATATACAAAAGAAGAAGAAAAACATATGCCCCAAATGATGCGAGCTTACTAAAGACTTTAACATGGGTCCTACAATTGACAGATACTTCTTCTGCAGTTATACATATCATGGTTTCTATTATTTCCACTCCAACTCATCTGAAGAAGTGGATTTTACCCACAAAAGCTCATGATTCTGTATAGTTTTATTAAACTCTAACGCTATGTCTACACTACGTGGAAGATCAACGCTGCCACAACCGATCTTCCAGGGTTCAAATTAGCGGGTCTAGTGAAGACTCACCTATTCAAACTGAGAGGCCTCACACGTTGGCACTAGTAGTCCTACTCCTCATGAGGAGTAAAGGAAGTCGATGGGGGCATTTGCTCCCATAGACTTCCCACCATGTGGCTGTGAGAAAACCCAATTTAAGATGCATTAACTTCAACTACATAATTAACATAGTTGGAGTTGCATATCTTAAGTCAACTTTCCCCTTTAGGGTAGACCTGGCCTAAGGTGCCATATGACTACTCAGAAAGTTTTCAGTTTCTGATAGCATAAGCATCCTATCTATCTGTCTGTCTGTCTATCTAGTGCACTTAATCATAGAAAATCTCACATACTACCTTATTAATAATATATTCCTTTTCATATTATTGGTATCTATATTACAGTACATTCCAAAGGAATTCTCAAACTTTCTCTCCAAGGGTATGTCTACACTACCCCGCTAGTTCGAACTAGGAGGGTAATGTAGGCATACCACACTTGCAAATGAAGCCCGGGATTTGAATTTCCCGGGCTTCATTTGCATAAGCGGGGCGCCGCCATTTTTAAAACCCCACTCGTTCGAACCCCGTGCAGCGTGGCTACACAGGGCACGAACTAAGTAGTTCGAACTAGGCTTCGTAGTTCGAACTACCGTTACTCCTCATTTCACGAGGAGTAACGGTAGTTCGAACTAGGAAGCCTAGTTCGAACTACCTAGTTCGTGCCCAGTGTAGCTGCGCTGAACGGGGTTCGAACGAGCGGGGTTTTAAAAATGGTGGTGCCCCGCTTATGCAAATGAAGCCCGGGAAATTCAAATCCTGGGCTTCATTTGCAAGTGCAGTATGCCTACATTACCCCGCTAGTTAGCGGGGTAGTGTAGACATACCCCAAGTGTGTTATATTTTCAGCTGCCAGAGTTGTCAAGCTGTGCTCAGAAAAGGAGTCACTGTGCCCATGAAAGCTCATGATACTATTTATATGTTTTGTTAGTCTATAAAGTGCTAGCAGACCAGTTTTTGTTTTTAAGTTTATCCTGAACAGACTAACTCGGCTACCCTCTGAAGCTTCAAGTAAAAAGGCATACAATGCATTGGTACAGCATGCAAGCTGTGAACATGTAGCTTATTCTCTTATTTACAGTTCTCTGCTAGAGAACGAGATAGCACGCTGAGTTATATTCTAAAGGAAGGCCCGTACCACAGATATATTCCATGCCTAAAAGAGTGATGGGAGGAAAAAAAAACTAGCATGGCAACTGGGGGCAACTGGGACTGTTATCGAATCTGCACATAGGTGTGAGTTTTCCAAAGCTTTGCCTTTACTCAGTTGAATACTGAAACCACATGAGACACCGAGGAGAAGGATTGAAGTAAATCATGACATTCTCCAGACTGCAGACGTGGTTACCAGTAATGTCTCCAGAGCGGACCATCTTCACAGCTGCAAACCAGTTGTGACGTGAGGGAGAATTGCTGAGTGTGGCTATTTAGCACAGGGGGTGAGTTGGAGAACAGTCTCAGCTGCTATTTTTAAGGGGGCTGCAAGAACAAGTACTATTTTGGAGTGGGCCTGAGTGGTTCCAAGCCTTCCAGGAAGAATTTCTAAGGCAAGAATAGCCCTATTTTCCTCCTTCACAGGTCTTTAAGCTGTGCGTATTAGTTCATTAGCATCAGACTTTGATTTGGCACTGCTACATTGTGCAGATGTAGCAATTCTATTTACTGGCCTGGAACTAATTAAAAATGGAAGAATTTAGATCAGTCATGGTGAGCACAGCCACATTTAAAAGGAGAATACAAGGAAACTTAGGGAGTGCACTGACCTGGCCCTTTAAACATGTTGTTCCTTCTATACAGTTTTGTTACCTCCAGGCCAATTGGGCTGCTCTCTTATAATATCATAAATATAGAAACCTGCTGGTCTGTATCCCTATGCTGGATAACGTGAGAGTTTAAGGGAGTGCAGTAGTTGCATGGGTTGCCAGGCTTACAGAGGGATTGTCATGGAAATCATCCTTCTGTGATACCTCCTTTTTATTTTTAAAGCAGGATATGTTAGCCAAGCTCAGTCATCAGCTTTAGACCAGACAAGCTGAATTAAAGTCAGAGGGGAATGCAAATGCCAGAACAAAATAAGGACAGTGAATAACTGAAAAACATAAATATCCCAGAAACCAGCTCAGAAGAACCCATATACTTGCTATGTGACAGGCAGGCTGTCTCAAATACCATCAATGTCCTGTGGATTCTGAGTTACCCAAAACTCAGAGAGAGAATTGTACATTTCAACTGCACATCTTCTAATGTGATATATGCCATCAAGTGCCAGTAATGCCCTTCTACCATTGGTCAAACTGGATAATCTCTACGACTAAAGATAAATGCACACAAGTCAGATACCAGAAATGGTAACACACATAAACCGTTAGGGGAACAGTTAACCTGCCTGGGCACTCCATCATAGATTTAAAAGTAGCCATTCTTCTACAAAGTAATTTCACACACTAATTACAGAGAGAGAGGGAGGAATTGGTATTCATCTGCAAATGTGACAGTTTCCCTGGGCTTGAATAAAGACATTAACTGAATGTCCCATTATAAAACCAGCCTTCTATACGTTTAACACCTCATTGACATAAAAGGCTAAGTATGGGACACTTCCAGACCACTCAATTAGCCTCATTAGCACTGACATTACAATTGACAGGTACCTTTTTTTCCTCCCTTCTTTTTCTATTCATAGAATCATGGAATACTAGGACTGGAAAGGACCTCGAGAGGTCATCGAGTCCAGTCCCCTGCCACCATGGCAGGATCAGTACAGTCTAGACCAGTGTTTCCCAATTGGTGTTCCGGGGAACCCTGGGGATCCGCGAAGCGAAAGCAAGGGTTCCGCAAAGAGCGGGCACTTCCCTGCCCCCTGTTAAAGAGACAGAGCCATGGCGAAAGCGCTTCCTCCCTCCCCCTCAACGAAACATGGCAGGGGCCTTTTTTTCTTTTTAAGGCAACTCTAGGGGTTCCGTGGCCAAATAGAATTGGGAAACACTGGTCTAGACCATCCCTGATAGACATTTATCCAACCTATTCTTAAATATCTCCAGAGATGAAGATTCCACAACCTTCCTGGGCAATTTATTCCAGTGTCTAACCACCCTGACAGTTAGGAACTTTTTCCTAATATCCACCCTAAACCTCCTTTGCTGCAGTTTAAGCCCACTGCTTCTTGTTCTGTCCTCAGAGGCCAAGATGAACAAGTTTTCTCCCTCCTCCTTCTGATACCCTTTTAGATACCTGAAAACGGCTATCATGTTCCCTCTCAATCTTCTCTTTTCCAAGCTAAACAAGCCCAATTCTTTCAATCTTCCTTCACAGGTCATGTTCTCTAGACCATTAAACATTCTTGTTGCTCTTCTCTGCACCTTCTCCAATTTCTCCACATCTTTCTTGAAATGTGGTACCCAGAACTGGACACAATACTTCAACTGAGGCCTAATCAGTGCAGAGTAGAGAGGAAGAATGACTTCTCGTGTCTTGCTCACAACACTCCTGTTAATGCATCCCAGAGTCATGTTTGCTTTTTTTGCAACAGCATCACACTGTTGACTCATATTTACCTTGTGGTTCACTATAACCCCTAGATCTCTTTTTGCCGTACTCTTCCTAAATAGTCGCTTCCCATTCTGTATGTGTGAAAGTGATTGTTCCTTTCTAAGTGGAGCACTCTGCATTTGTCCTTACTAAACTTCATCCTGTTTACCTCAGACCATTTCTTCAATTTGTCCAGATCATTTTGAATTATGACCCTGTCCTCCAAAGCAGTTGCAAACCCTCCCAGCTTGGTATCATCTGCAGACTTAATAAGTGTACTCTCTCTGCCGATATCTAACTTGTTGATGAAGATATTGAACAGAGCTGGTCCCAAAACAGACCCCTGCAGAACCCCACTTATTATACCTTTCCAGCAGAATTGTGAACCAATAATAACTACTCTCTGAGAATGGTTATCCAGCCAGTTATGCACCCACCTTATAGTAGCTCCATCTAAGTTGTGTTTGCCTAGTTTATTGATAAGAATATTATAAATGCTGGGTTCCCATTTTTCCCACTCCAGCTCATCTGAAGAAGTGGGTTTTGCCTACAAAATGTCACAATACTATATATATTTTTGTTTGTCTCTAAGGTGCCATAGGACTATTCATTGTTTATAAATTTCATGTGTCTGTCCAAAGTCCAGCTCAATTTGCAAGTGAATTGAAATGAGATCTGTCACAAAGATAGCCCTGGGGTACTATGTAAAGGTTTCGCCCACACAGCAATGCTGTCCCCACTACTTCCCCTACACTCTATGTCCAGCCCCTCATTATTTGTTTATAGCATCTTTCACTAAGAGATGCTAACTGGATCCCTGTACCATGTAGAAACAAACTCAAAATATAATGAAAACCAGTGGCCTGTAATGCATTATTACTTGTTGATTCACTTATTTATTTATTTGGGTGTATAGACAAAGTTAAAAGAGCATCTATCCTGCTTTCTCCCTCAGGCATACAAGGCACTATCTATAGCAGTGTTTCTTAAACTTTTTAAGACCGAGGAACACCAAACAATATATATATATGTGTGTGTGTGTGGGTTTTTTTTGAGGAACACCAGGAATTTTTTGTTGAGCAAAAAAAAAAGAGGCCAGGGGGGTAGTTATTGAAGGGGGAAAAAAGGTCGCCTGCCCCTTTAAGGCCATTTTGAATTCTGTTGTTGTCCACACCGCACCTCCGACTGTCTCACAGAACAGCAGAGTGCCACAGAATACAGTTTAAGAAACACTCATCTATAGGCCATTGCTCCTTTAAACCTCTTCTGAAATCTCTTTCCCTGTGCACCAGTCTGTACAAAACACCTGGCAATTGTTAGATAGCTGATGTGCTTTGATTGCTGCCAATGACACCAATCAGAACAATCTCATTGCTAATTTGTGCCTCCCTCATCTGTTTTCTGGTACCCATTGGCTTTCTCTTGTAAGCTTTTAGGGGCAGAGACTGTATTTTCATGGGAGGTGCATATAGTGTCTGGAATAATGGGGGTTACCTCCATACAAATACACAAATAAGAAGAATGAGTAATAATGCTGTACTTTAGATGCTTCTGATTCTCGAAAGTTGAAAGCTGTACTGTAGACTGCCATTGAACATGGCTTTCTTTTTCTAGTGCCTTTTTACTAAAATCTGGTACTGTTAAATATAAGAAAGCTATCTTTCATTCTTAGGGTCTCTGGCTACATCTAGACTGCAGAATTGTTGCACAAAACCAGCCATTTTTGTGCAAAAACTCACGGAGCATCTACACCTCACATGCATTTTTGTGCAAGTAAATCAACAGAATGGAGGGGGTTTTGTGCCAGAGTTATTCCTCTTTCTGCAAAGAATAACTCCTTTTTGCGCAAGAGCTCTTGCACAAAAAGGTGTGTGTGGACGAGGTACTGTCTCTTTTTGCGCAAAAAAAAACCCCTATCGAAAAAAGCACAGGTGCCCTGGTGGCCATTCTGTGACTAGCTATCCATGCTTTCTTTTGAGAGAGCATCCATGCAGTCTGGACACTCTCTTGCACAAAAGCACATCACTTTTTTGATGTGCTTTTGCAGTGTGGATGCTGTCTTGTGCAAAAAGTTTTTGCGGAAGATCTCTTCTACGAAAAGCTTCTTGCTCAAGAAGCCTGTAGTCGAGACATAGCCTTTAGGTTTATGAGAGAGAGAAAGAGAAAGAGATAGAGAGATCTAAAGCCCCCACACAAAAGCCATGTGTGTTTCTGCCCCTTATAGAATAGAATTTGATTTCATACAGTGCTTTTTTGGCATTAGAGCACTTTAAAAACAATGGCTTAGATTAACTGGTAGTGCAGGCAAATATGGTAGTTATTATAGGCTCTATAATAGTTTACACACAGCCTCAGACTTAAGAACCTTTTAAAACAAGAGAGCCCAGGACACCTAGGATTTTGCCTAATCAAAACATGCCATGAGATCTTTAACTTTCAGCTGGGGGTAGCCAACAGACATGTCTGAATGGTCCTCAGTTTATCAGCTCCTCCTAAGGACAAATAAAAGCCAACTTAAGTTTTATGGTTCGGAAATGGTACATTAAGCATAAGGATAAGGGACGCTGTGCATTTTTCTACGATTGGTCCTACTCCACCACAGCTTATGTTATCATTAAAATGATTTAATTGCTAAGAAGTGCTGTAAGTGACATGTTCATGATCTGCACTGCATCCATACACACTACCTCAAGTGCTCGAATAAACATTGGGTAGGCACAGTTCTGAAGGTATTTACATTAACCTGCATTTATTTCATGGGTGCTAGCCAACTCTTGTATATTACTGACGGAGCAAGCAATGTCTTCTATCAAATGGAGGGGTTGTAAACAGAATACATATTAATAATGTGACAGGAATCTCACTGGATACACTATTTTGGTTCGTGCTTATGAAAGCCTCATGTAAAGTTTTCTTGTAATCAGCTAGTGATTTCTTTGGTTAATGCTGGAAATGAAGAATATAATGGAAAAAGTTAAAAATCTCTCAAAAACTCTCTCTCTAATTCTTGTAGTATGAGACTTCCCTGGGACAGATTCTTTTTCCACCCCAGGAGGTAGAAGAGGCCTGATCCAGAGCTCATGGCTTAGAGCAGAGGTTCTCAATATTTTTTCTTTCCTGGGCTCCCCAACATGCTATAAAAATCTTTATGACCTAGTGACTGTTTTTCTGCATATGCAGTAGATTAAAACCAGAACTAGCATTAGAGGGTAGCAAACAGGGCCACTACTAGGAACCTTTGCAAAACAAAGTTGCTTGGTCATTGGCTTCAACCCCACACAATTTGGGCTTGGGCTGAGCCCTATCGAGTCTAACACCGGCTCCTTCTCTGGTTAATTTTGGTAGACCCCCCTGAAATCTGTTTCCGGCTCCCCAAGGCCGTTGTCCCTTGGTTGAGAATCAAGAGTCTTTCCATGGATTTTAATGGATTTTGGATCAGGTCCAAGATGAGCATGCAAAAGATGTAAAATCATGGTGTTTTTACAGTGGTGCTACCAAGTCTAAGGAGAATGAACCAAATTTTGCAGTCCTTTCTCAGTTTCTACTCTGTTTTTGCTCTGGCAAAAATTCCACTGATTTTAGTGAGGGTCGGATGAGTTTGTACAGAGTATATACAGTTAGACAAGGCCTTGGGCTGGTGAAAGTTGGAACTATCATCAGAGGTTTCATTCTCTGTGCTAAGCACCTGAACACTGGAGTCATTATCTGAACCTCTTCCAAAGCCTGCAAGGCTGGAATGGAAATTTCATGAAAATAGGCTTCAGTCTGAGATTTCTCACTCCTCCCAATAGCGCCTGAATTAGTAAACTCCTGTTCACTCTCACAATGCTGGCACTTTCACTTCTGATCCTGCCAAGAAACAGAAGTGAAGAGACAGGAGGAATCTGGAGGGACAACGTTTTAGATCTAGACCGGGATCCAAACTTTGCCAAAGTTCAGGAATATTCTAATTGGGAGTTCATAGTTAGCCCTTTCTCACGGGCCAACAAACTTTGGATCTGGATCTCCCTTAGAGTGTGGAGAGATTTGGATTGGGATTTTGGGTTAGGAAGTTCTCTAGCAAAATTTAAAATTAGGCATTTTTATAGAGTATGTTACCAAAGAAAGGCCTTGATTCAAAATCTAGGTAAAAAATTTTAAATGTTCGGTGTTTTCTTTATTATTAGTTCAGTGTTTTCTTTATTATTGTTAGCTAGAGCAAGTAGAGGATTTAAGATACTGATTCTTGAATGCTTCCCTGAACAGAGTACAGGCCATCCCTGCTATAAGTAGGGTTGCCAGATACTTTCACACAAAATACTGAACATGGTGGGAAAAAATAGGTTGAGCAACAAAAAAAAAAAAAAAAAAAGGCACTGCACCTTTAAATCCCCATGCTCCCCACTTCCCCCACCAGATGTGGTATTTTCTGGTGTTTTTTTACCGGACAGAGACCACAATTACTGGACTGTCCGGGGAAAAACTGGATACCTGGCAACCCTAGCTATAAGTCGCCCCAATATACGTCCGTTCCGCACTAAAGTTGTTGACACTTGCAGGAACTGATACATTATAAGTTCTCCCATTCCTTGCTCTTAAGTTGTTCCAAAAAAATTCATTTTATGATTTTACCAATATTTATTCAGACACCAGTTTGATCCAGAAAGTGCAGTATTTGTGATTTACCATTTGTCATTCTTTACCTTTAAACTTCCACAGGAAGCTCTGAGGACTACTGGGGATGGGGGGAAGTGTTGCTGAGGACTGGCTGTCCCAGTGCCCCCCTTCTTCCCAAAACCCCACCCCTTCCAGGAGTGCAGAGCCCCACCGTGCCCAGCAGCCCAGCAAGTCTGTCAGCTCCCCTGGCCAAAGGTCAAGCATTTTGTTTTCCCTACACCAGGAGTTCCCACCCTGGGGTACGCGTATCCCCAGGGGGTACAAGAAGCTTGTCAAGGGGGTACGGGGAATATTTTGTAAATAACTAGATTATCCTAATTGAAATATTCCAAAAGTAGTAGTGTTAGTGAAAAAAGTTGTGGATTCTAGAGTCTAGAATTTATTTCCTTTCATATTGAATAGGGGGTACAGGAAGGTTTACTAAAAGCCAAGAGGGTACGGGGACCGAAAAAGGTTGGGAACCCCTGCCCTACAGCATATACAGGAGTAACTGATGATCCTGGCATGCATACATACACCTACTCAGAGACAGCAATAAGTCCCTCATTGCTGTACACATCAGCATCATTATCAATCATCATCCTCATCATTATGTCTTCTTTTTTTTTCCACTAACTATCATGCTGCGAGGCAGCAAACCCCTCCTTTTAAATATCTGTCTTATCAAGTCTGTCAGATTTCTTACAATTTGGTTACCAATACGAAAATTAGAAGTCCTACCCAACTGAAAAACTAAATGTGGAAATACATTTCTAACCCTGTGGCAATGTTTTACATGCAATCCTAATGATCTCTTTTTAAGATGGCATAATTTAGTACCCGCATGACAGACACTCCCTTTCTACAGAGCATTTCTGCAGCAGACAGACATCATTATTAATAAAACTTTAAAAAACAACAATAGTCCCGTGGCACCTTAGAGACACACAAATATATATAAATAGAATAAATAAAGATTTTTGTTAGTCTCTAAGGGTATGTCTATACTACCACCCTAGTTCGAACTAGGGTGGTTAATGTAGTCATTCGAAGTTGCAAATGAAGTCCAGGATTTAAATATCCCAGGCTTCATTTGCATCTTGCCGGGCGCCGCCATTTTTTAATCCCCGTTAGTGCGGACTCCATGCCCGCGGCTACACGCGGCACGGAGTAGGTAGTTCAAATTAGGCTTTCTAATTCGTGGAACGAGGTGTAACGGTAGTTCGAATTAGAAAGCCTAATTCAAACTACCTACTCCGTGCTGTGTGTAGCCGCGGGCACGGAGTCCGCACTAACGGGGATTAGTTCGCCTGTATTGACGGGCCGCCACTGCGTAGACAGCGCCGAAAGCCGAGTTAAGCTATTTTGACTTACTCTAAGCAATTGACGTAGCTGAAGTTGCATCACTTAATTTGGCTTCAGCCCTGCTATGTAGATGTTCCCTAACAAAAATAACTTAAAAAACAACAATGGTCCTGTGACATCTTAGGGCACACGTTCCTTTCAACTTTCCTTACTTCACATGAAATGAGGGCTACCATGAGTCGGTGTAAGAAGTCCTCCAGCTCATCATTATTTTGAAATAAAGGCTTGTAGTGTAGACGCACACTATGTTATTTCAGAATAACATCAGTTATTCCAAAATAATGCTACTGTGTAGCCCTTTGGCTATGTCTAGACTGCAAGCCTCTTTCAAAAAAGAGCATCTAGACTACAACCAGTACTTTCGAAAAAGTAATCCGCTTTTTCAAAAGAGAGCACCCAGGCAGTCTGGATGCTCTCTTTCGAAAAAGCATAGTTTGCATTACATAGCACCTTTTTTGGAAAGAGTGCTTTTGGAAAAAGGTGTTCCTCATAAAATGAGGTTTTCTGCAGTCGAAAAAACTGCCGCGTTCTTTCGATTTACTTTCGAAAGAACATAGCAGTCTAGACGCAGGGGAAGTTTTTTTTTAAAAAAGGCCACTTTTTTTTAAAAAACCTGTAGTCTAGACACACCCTTACAGACTAACACAGCTATCCCTCTGAGATGATTATTAATGCAATTCCTGGAGGTGTCGGCAGGAGAATAAACCAGTTGCCATTTGGATATCTTCAGTCTAATGAACACCTGATTTGTGGACAGTTTGTTTCAAGTGAAGCAGAGAAGAGAGAAGAGTGACTTTTAATAAGAGCAACAGAGAGGATGCAGGATACACCTATCTTGTGTCCTCTTTGTTAACAATGCATGGCAGTAAGGAAAGGCTGGCCTACAAATGGACACTGAACACACTTTTAAGACCCATTTTATTTTACACGGCTAAGGAATTCTGCTTAATAAAAGAGTTGGAACCTTGAGCAATGGGTGAGGTTCTTTTATTTTGAGCTCTGTTTTGATTTCAGGCAGTAAATTGGCAGTCTTCTTCTATTTTATTTGTATTTACCCCTGCAACAAAATTTGAGGCCATGAGTTAACTTACCTTGGCACACAGCCGCCATAGTAATTACATGGCTTGTGCATGTCTACAGTTTGTTCCTCGTGTCTGCAATGCATGTCTTCGCCAGTAGCACTCATATTGTTTGTACCGCCAGACTGGGGCATTGTGGGATAGTTCCTGAAAGCCAGAAACAGTAAACATAAGCAACCCAGGGTCCCCAGTGCTTTGACCTAAATACATCCATCTGGCAATGGATTTAAATACTTGTTTAACTACTTTAGTAAACAGAGACTTAAAAATGGGCATAAGTGCTTTGTTTGACTAGGACCTTAGCACCTATTTTTTTGGGTAGTGTATTATTTGAGAACTGAACCTAGTTTCATGCAAATACGTTTGTTATTTGCCAATATTTATGAATTTGTTCAGATGATGCGTTACTTGCAAAATTTTCAGTTACATTATCTTCTATTTATGTTGTGTGATTCATCATCTAAATCACACAGTATAATTTTTGCTCCCCAATTAGATCAGGCCCATACACAAGGGTGTGTGTGTGTGTGTATGTGAGAAGGATGTGAATGCACCCTCCCCCCCCCCCACAGTCCTTCATGGTCCACCATAGGGGTGATTCTGGCCAGCTTAAGGAAGGTAGGGGTGGTACATTTCTCCAGCTTCTCTCCACGTGCTCTGGCCAGCCGGGGGATAGCAGGGAGATGCGCTGTCTCAGCCTTCCTCTCCCATGCTCTGGCCAGCTAATTCCCCACTTCCTCACCCAGGAGCAAGGCTGGGATTGGGGCTGGACTGCAGGGGAAGGGAGGGAAGCCACCAGTCCCTCCCACACCTCTCACCCCCCACAGAAATTCCTGCATATGGACCTGTAGATGACTGAAATACATAGAGGAGACTAACATCTAAGAACATAAGACCAGCCATACTGCATCATACCAAAGGGCCATTTATCCCACCATCCTATCTTCCAACCGTGGTCAATGCCAGGTGTTCCAGAGGGACTGAGCAAATCAGGCAGTCATCAAAATGTAGTCATCCTACATTTTCTGGCACAGGTTTTCCAATAAATAATCATTCACAATAAAACCGGTGATATTTTGGTGGAGTCCAGAACATATTCACAGTCATCCAGCAGTTGTCAGGATAATCTGACTTAGAGCTTGTTTAAAAATAAAATGTTCATCGACCACAAAATTGAATTGTTTTGATCCCAACAGTGAAAATTTCATTTTGGTGTGTGTGAAATGAAATTCTGAACAAATCACTACTCTGGGTCAATCAAAATTTGTTTGTACATTTGAAATATTTTGTTCTGATTGCAACCCTTTCTTTTTAACCACATACAATAAACTACATTTCAGAACAAAAAGCCATTTTGCAACCTCAGATCTAAACACCTGGTGCCAAAAATATTCCAACAAGAAGTTTTTACATTGTCAAAACATGTTCCATTTTTTTCTCTCAATGAGATTTCATCAAAACCAGTTTGATTTTGAAAAAAAAACCAGTTTAATCTAAACAACGTTTTCCATTAGAAAACTGTTTGAATAAAATGTTCCCAACTGGCTCTACTCTCGAGTAATTTGACCCCTATTAATCATAGCAATCTAAACGAAGTGGTATCATTTACAAATATCTTCCTTTTCTCACCCAAGCATTTCTGGACACCATGCACCACTCCCATTAGGGGTAGTTTGCATCTCTCAAAGGGCACAAAATGACCGCGACTCGTGAAACTGATTAAGCTGAAGCATGCATGGGCGATTTGATTAAATAAAATCTAACGTGCTGTGGGGAAAGCCCAGGAGTAATGGCCAAACCTCAAAAGGTTTGGAAGTTCAGCTAAATTCCCTGAATTCAGATACTTACCTGAACTCTGTCCAAATGATCCAAGCCATCTGGGCTAGAGCCTAGAAAATGAACCTAGAAATCTCATGAGAAATGGTTTTCTGACAAGATTTCTGGTGCTTCCTGCTTCTTGACAGGCAGGAAATACCAGATAAAGAGCCTAGTTCTTGCTCTAGTTCAGGATTAGCTGGAACCAGGAAGTGCAGAAGCAGCACAAAAATGAAAAAAACGTAGGGGCCAGGGGTGAGAAGAAAAGTTAACCAGACTTCCTCAAGCCACCCAAACGGTTCTGTCCAGGTTCAAAATGTATCATGGCCGATGAAATCCTGGTTCAGTCCTCATTTTATACAGACTGGTTTATGTACCACTGGACAGAACAATGTAATGCTGACAGCTCCTGAATCTACTAGGTCAGCACTGAGGCCTCACGTTTCACCCTATCAATCAAGCGGTTTCTCCAAGCATGGGTCATTGCTCTCTCTGATGGCTACAGCACTGGAGTGTCAGTCAGCGGGAGTGTCAGCCAGCCAAGGTCACTTCACTCTGCTGTGCCTCACTTGGCCCGTCTGCACAGAGCAGAACTCTACCATTGCTATTCCTGTGGCTGCTCTTGGTTTGCAGACTCTTAGGCAGTCAGGAGTGGCCCATCAGAACTCCAGAAAAGAACATAAAGCACTGGGCGCTGAGCCAGTCCATACAGCATCATCTCATTCATCTAAGGTGTGACAGAGCAACAGCTGTCTTCCATGAGGTGGATGACATCTCCGACATGCACACACCTGTGTCACTTCCTGACAGCAGTGAGCAAGCCAAGTTCCTTTGGGGCGTGTACATGGGGAGCTGTTGGAAAGAAAACAACCAGCCCCTACAGAAACAAATTCCAAGCAAGTATGCGGTTCTGCAGCTGTCGAAGGTGTCTCTGTGTTTCATTGTTGATAAAAAGTACAGCCCACGCTGACTCAGCCATCCAGGAAGTGGTGGGATGTTGAGGAAAAGAAAAGAAAGAAGGGGGGAGGGAGAAAACCTTCTCAAGATGGGGAGTCCAGACATGCCAGATTTCTTTGGCCCAGACATTGCTGTCATGAGCCTCACAGCCTTTTAACATTTGATTTCCTGCTTTCTCCTCATCTGGCACAGAGATTGAACTGAAGTTTTTGAAACGAGCATCATAAAGATTTTTACATTGCAGATCGGACCTGTGAGGCGCATAAACAACGTCTCCTTCATGTGCTGTGAGTTAAAAATGCAGCAGGGAATTGACATGAGTGCTGTCATAAATCTATCATTAACCTGCATTTGCCCATTGTGAAATGAGCATCGATTATTATCTCTTGAACTTCTCTGATGAAGCAAAAGGAGCTGCCTGAAGGCCGGGGGGAGAGGGGGGGAGTAGGAGACGGTCTGGTTTGGAAGCTGAATAATACAACCAGCAATTGATTTCCTATTTGTAGTGTGAGGTATTCCAGTTTGCTGAACTTTGTGATCCTGAGAGGTGTCAGATCTGGGATGAGTGACACATTTACAGATGAAATAGAAACAAACTTTGGGAATTTACACAAACAAAAATGACTCCAAGTACTAACAGCCTGTAGCAAGTGGTTTCTTGGGTAAGCAACATAAATTACCTGCTGTTTAGATACCTGGACATCTTTCTCATCTGATGTTGACCTTGTCAGCCATCTGAATATATGAGGATGGCAGGGATTTTTCCTCTCCTTTAAGAAACTTGTCCCTGTGGAAGTGCTATAACATGACCTTTATGTAGTGACCTTCAATAAATACAGGGTAATATAAACAGGGCTAAAGAGGCTCCGGTGTGCTCTTGGGCATGAACAGGATTTTCCAGAATGGAACGAAAACAAAACAATAGCCCTTCAAATCTCATTGCTAACAGGAGAAGGAGCCAAGTCACTACATTTGAATCTGAATCCAGATCCAGCTCAGAGTGCGGGTTTTCTTTTGTCTTTTATGCTTCCGATCCATATAACACAAAAGGACATTTGCAAGATTTGGAACCTGGTTTTGATTCAAATGGATCCACAGTTTGAAGGTTCAGGCCCATTTCTAACAGTTACCCTCTACACAGAATTGCTTTTTAGTTCTGATCCAGCCTATGGCTGTAGCATTCTAACACACTCCGAGAAGTGAGAGGCCTTTGCCTCTGGGCAGTTTTAAACTGTGGCAAAGCTGAATAAAGTCTATTAGAACTAGAGGCTGGGAAAAGGCCTATTGAGAAATGACTGCAATGGTTCCAGCTGAGTTCTGGGTGAGCTGCCAGTTGCGCACACCTGGAGTCATCCGCATGTAATGGACTTTACTGGCCAAATATTCAGAAAGACTGACATAAATTACTGTGAAGCATATAATCCTGAATTCCTCTAGACAGAAGGCCTCCCGGAGGGGGGATGGGAAAGACGTTGGCCTTGTATTAGCAGAAATGGAAGCCAGGCAATTTCACCTGCCACTTCTCTGCTTTAGATTAATTTCACATAAAATCTGTGATGATTTAATGATTACTATAAGTAGCATTGGAAGAAAATTATATATAGTGTCCAGTCGTATATGCGTGTGTCTCTCTCTATACATACTCATGTTTTATACAAATCTATATAAAACAAATGTGCCAATAAATGCTTTTTCAGAATCGTTTTTAAATAGTTTCCTTTATCTCTAGAGACAGAAATTACTCTCTCACTGAGATCTGCTCTCTAATTGTATTCAGAAGAACAGTAAACACCTGAACATTTTAAAGCATCTTTTAATTAAAAACAAATAACAAACAGCCAGAGAGGCAGCTGCCATCCTCAGATACTCAGAGAATGGCACTGAGAAGTAAAACTGTGTGAATTATTCATCATGAATATTTGCCCTTTCTAATGCTTGTTAATTTTCTGCAAACAGACTTTGCTTTTTTTACAAGTGTGTTTGTTCTTTGAAATTACTTGAGACATTTTGCACAAACATGTTTCGGCATGTGGGTTGTTTGTGAATGATTTCTTTAACTGTTCCTTAGGCGATTTGCCCTTTTCTGATGTGTGGCGTGTAATTCCTCACATGGGATTGCTTATGTTCCCATTTGAATGACTGAAATTTTTGTCATCTGGAGGGATAGAACTCAGGTTTCAGTATGACCCCTGTAACCATTCCAATGCAAAGTTCCCTGAGTAGTCACAGGAGTCAAGATGTGTTGAGATGGAATAGCCCAATGCTAATTTAATAAAACAAAACAAAATGCTTTTTTAAATCCCTTGAGAAAAGTCAAAGTCAAATTTTGGATGAAGATTCAAGTCCTATCTTGTGTTGTGTGGCCCATTATTGAGGAAAATCTTACAATCAACATTGCCTCCTATTTTGAGAAGTCACAGAGCTGTATAAACTGCTACGGAAACTGTCTGCAGCAATAACTTCATTCCTGACAGGAACACAGATCTTTAGCCCCAGTGAAGAGAGAAACATGGGGCTGGCTTAGAGCAGGAAGTTAAGAATTCAGACCATAGGGCGAGGATTAGATGGACAAATTAGAATTTTGCGAGGTTACTGGAGTCAGAGACAGTACCACGAGACCAAGATGAGCCAGGACTTCCATTGCATTCTAATTCCCTGAGCTAGCTAAAGCAACTTGAAGGACAGCCCTAATGCAAGAACAAAATGACCCTTAAAAATGAATTAGCTGTGAACAATGGGAGAATTTTACTAGATGGTTTCATCTTCCTGGGCTGGTGGAACTTGACATGGATGAGAAATTCCTGCACAATTACCTCTTGTCCAAGTTGTTTTGTTGCACGTGAAACATGAGGCCTTTGCTTTAAACCTTGTTAGACATTAAAAGAAGGGGATGCAGTCATTTCAAAATTAGCTGTCAGCTCAGCAGCAGGTTTTATTCAGGATGCTTGGAAAAAAATATTTTAACTTTTGCCTCAAGGGCTGGAAACCTATTTTTCAGGCTGTTTAGTTTTGTCATTCTTAGTGCATCTGCTCAAATTAGCTTCAGACAGTGAAATAAATGGGAAATATTGCCCAGAGGCTGTTGGTATTATCAGAGGAGCCTTTGAAGGAAGAGGAGAGGAGGGAAAAAGAAAACTGATTCAGAGAGACCTGGTGAGCCTTTTTGCTGACATAAAATCAAATCAGGAAGGGCATGGTATTTATTAGAGGTGGAATCAGGTGAAATCATGGCTTTTACCACCCCAGGAAAAATTAGCTAATGCCGGTTTAAGACATTTTCTATTTTAAAAACTATTTCATTAATACATAACACATTACGTTGCATGTTAGTTACATGCTCAAATTGTGGTTACATATGAAAGTGGATTTGTAGATCAATGTAAAGTTGCACAAATGAAAAGCAAAAGCAGTAGGCATAATAATAGATGTCATTATAGAACTGCACAAGTGAATGTCTGTACACATTTTGGTTTGGTGACAACCAAAGTTTGAAAACATTTTTTCTATGCTTGCTGAACTTTCTGAACACTGATGTACCATTTTTTTCAGTTTCCTGGTTTGAATGGGATTTAATGCCATATTTAGTAGCACTCTTTCTTAAACTAGCTTTTCTAGTTTTCTTAGAACTGGTTAACAAATAGCACACAAAAGGCAGGAATAAATGGTCAGTTTTCACAGTGGAGAGAGGTAAATTGTAGAGTCCCCCAGGGGTTTGTACTAAGTTCAATGCTGTTCAACAAATTCATAAATGATCTGGAGAAAGAGGTAAACAGCGATGTGGCAAAGTTGGTAGTCAATACAAAATTACTTAAGATAATTAAGTCCAAAGCTGATTGTAAAGAGATCTTGTAAAGAGATCAACTGGACGATTGTGCAACAAAATGACAGATGAAATTCAGTGATGATAAATGCAAAGTAATGCACATTGGAAAACATACTCCCAACAGTACATATAAAATGGTGGGTCTGAATTATTTGTTATTCTTCAAGAAACAGATCTTGGAGTCATTATGGCTAGTTGTCTGAGAACATCTGCTCCATGTGCAGTCAAAAAAGCTACCAGAATCTTATGAACCACAATTTCATAGGCCATTGTCAGAAAGCTGGAGACAGTGTTAGGACTTGGACTGACCCAGTATGACCATTTTTATGTGCCCAGGAGATTATCAATCCTCCTGAATAAAAGTGACTGAGGTTAAAACAAATTCAACTAGAACAAACCTCCTGTTGAATGAGGAAGCCTACAATTCAGTGCTGCTAGATTAAAATCTTAAGAGAAGGTGTGTGGACAAATCTGCAAGTTCTGATTCAAAATTTTAACTCAGCTGAGGGAAAGGTGAGGTCAAGTAAAGCTGGGAAACAGGTTCAGGTAATATAAGACACTCATGAACTTCGGTCTTGGCAAAGTTCTGGTTGCTGAATTTCCTTCTCTAACAGTGTGTTCCCTGTGGTCCTCGTAACGTCTCAGTTTCCAATCTCCTTTCTGCAGGTTCCAACTTTATCCCGTCTAGACTTTGCTAATGTATCTATCAGCCTGGTATCACAGAAAGCAATTAGGAGGTGCTTTTGTTCATAAAATAATCCATTTATCTTGGTTCAGTTCCTTCCTCTCACAGCACCCCCTCCTTAGCTACATACACACCTGCCAATGCAGAGTCTGTTTGGCGTCAGTTAAAATAGTCTTCAGGGTCAGTCAAAAAGCTATCACCAATAATATTTTTAATGAAAAACTGCCTTTTTGACACTGCAGGAATTTTTCTTTTCATTGACATTGGGAGAGCGGTAAGGTTAAACAAGTGGGGGCAACAACAATTTTTTAAAAATAATGAAGTCAGTAGAGTTCCACTGGTGTGAAATGGATGTGAGATAAGAATCAGACTCAATGTTTTTGTGATATAACTGTACATCTCCCCAACAACCAACTTTGAGAACTGAGGCTTGGGAATAAGTAGTATGTGCAGATGGACCGTGGTTTGGGGGTGGATCGCCGAAGCAATAATCCCCAGTTAGGATTCCATCCAGGCAATAAACTTTGTCCTCTCCTTGCAGAACTCTCACGGAGCTTAACAAGAAACTTATATGACACATGGAATAGGGATAAATCAGCAGCAGTACATTTAAAGCAAGGGTTCTAAAGTGGGACTCTTCGATGCTTTAAACATCTGGTATCTCATAAGAGGGAGCAGGTAGTGTGTAACATTAATGGTAGACAGCACCGTTAACAATCTAGGGGCAAATAGACTTTACTCCCCCCTCACAGGTCTATTGTACGAACAAATAATCATAGGCACAAATAATAGGCAACAAAGGAGAGTGAGACGGAACAGCAGCAGAAGGAGGAGGAAAGAGCATGTGAAGGAGGAAATAAACTGGAAGATAGATAGATAGATAGATAGATAGATAGATAGATAGATAGATAGATAGATAGATAGATAGATATCCTGTTTATTACAGTGGAAGTAAGGAGACAATTAGATCATTAGCCTATTATTTTTGGTTATTTACTGGGGATATTTGAAAATGTTCTATCAAAAGGGTTTTTCAACCGAAAAAAATTGGATTAAACATTTTTTGCAAAACAAGCCAGCTCAAAGTTTGTGAGGTCATTAAAAAACAAAACTAAATTTTTTAAAAGGCCCAGATATGCCAAACCCCAAACACTTTTGTCCAAGACAGTTTTCAAGATATTTTGTTGAAAAGTCAACCTTTTTCACAGGAAATTTTGATAAAAATGTAAAAAGTCAATTTCCTACAGAATAAAATCCTGTTTTCCACCCAGTTCTCCTGTTTACCCTTTGGGAGATGCTCAGGAACCACACTCATGGGTGATATTATAATAGCTGTGATGAATGACTAGATTCATGATGCACTCAATGGCAGACAAGAGCTATGTGACAGGGTGCTTGCCCTGCACTGGCCCTTTAAGGGCAAAAACCCAGCCTGGAGCAAGGGCTGAGAGTGAAGCCACAGCTGAGGCAGTTCTGGCTAATGAGGGCCCAGCTGGGGGCTATATAAAGAAGGGCTCCTGGCGGGGGAAGGAAGTTCACACTTGCTCTGGCTAGAGAGTAGGAGGGGCTTGGCTGTCTGGGAAGCAGGAGGCTTCCTGGAGGTAGAGCAGTGCTGGGGAAGGCAGGCAGGCAGGGCTGAGGAAGCTCTGGCTGAGCAAGCCCCCAGGCTGCAAGGCCTGAAGCTACTGGGGCTGTGAGTAATAGGCAGGGGCAGCAGGTCCACAGCCCTTTGCCTCAGTGACCCACTGTCAGTCTTCATCTAGGCCCTGCCTCGGGGCAAACTTCAGTATGAAATGGCCACTTATCACTGGCAAAGTGGGTACAGGTGAACTGGGTGTTCCCTGGGAGAAGAACTGGGTGCCCCTTGGGAGGGGAGGACCCTGGAGTGTGCAGTTGGGTAAACAACACCCTAACCCTCCACCCTACCCCTGCACAGAAGTTCCCTGGAGTAGGCACTGCCAGAGGGCAGCGATCTAAAGAGGATGCTGTGATCAAAGAGTGACATGGGTCGGGATCAAAGGGCAGAGCGAGAACATGGGGAGACGCCAGCCAAAGGGAGGCGTCTAGTAAGCTGGCGAGCTAATTCCCAGGAATGCCAGCTGGAAGCGCCAGGGTGCTGCATCAGCCCTGTGACAGGCTAAGTACTGCCATGCTCTGTTCTCTCCCCCAGCATGTGCATGAAGGCTGTTTATGAAGTAGATGACTGTTTATTGGGTGTATGCAGTGTTGTGGTAGCCAGATTGGTCCCAGGGTAGTAGAGAGGCGAGGTGGGTGAGATAATATTCTACCAAGTTGATCCAATAAAAGATATTCCTCTCCCACCTTATCTCTTTATATTGCTACCCCACGCGCACTGGCCTTACCATGAGGCGAACTGAGGTGGCCGCCTCACGTGTCAGACTTTGTGAGGGCGCCACTAGGACCCAGACTGTAGAAAAGATTTGGCCCAAACAAGGGGTCATGGAGACGTCATTTGAGCTCCCCATCTCAGGTGACAAAATGTTATGGGCCAGCCCTGCCTATGGGGACCTTTGATTCTCATCTGAGTCCTGGGTTAGAAGGGATTAGGCTTGATCCTGTGCCTAGAGAGAAGGGATTAGGCTTGATCCCGTGTTTGAGCTTTATGCTTTCATTGTTCCAAAGTGCCCCGAGCTGTCAACCAGTTTGGTAGAGTGGACAGATCCCACCCATCCATAGTATGGGCAGGAATCATTCCCAACGTACCTTCAGGACACTTCCCTAGCCTACCCACATCACTTATGTCTTGTCTGGTTTGAGCCTCAGACAACATGTTCCCATCCAGTTCCCTGTATTGGTCAGACACTGAGGTAGCACAGATGTAGAATTCTGATCTAAAATCTCCTGATGCCAGTGGGAGTCTTTCCATTGCCTTCCAGGAAGTGTAAGGACGTGTAGATCAGTCCTAATGAAAATGTGACACAGCTGTGTGTGAGCCACGTGCTAATGGACTCACAAGCTATGCAGTCTCACAGTCATGCCTATCAACCTCACCTGGGCATCATGAACAGGCAGAACAGAACCCTACATGACCTTCATGTGAAGGAGCATTTGCAGCAGATGAATAATTGCCCTGAAATTACCCTCTGAGACCTGCTCAGGAGGACAGAGTGGAGCCCTTGAGCATGATCCTCTTTCCATTTGCTAGTAAATATAAAGAGAAAAATAGGTCAACTTATTTTTTATTCTCCCGTTAATCCTCAAATCTTAGAGACTATTATTCATCCACTGCCTAAGGAACACAGAGGAAAAGGCCAGCACTGGCCAGGATTTGCTTTGCACACAGGTGATGTGGGCTACGTCTACACTGGCCCCTTTTCCGGAAGGGGCATGTAAATTTCACTAGTCGTCGTAGGGAAATCCGCGGGGGATTTAAATATCCCCGGCGGCATTTAAATAAAAATGTCCGCCGCTTTTTTCCGGCTTTTAAAAAAGCCGGAAAAGAGCGTCTAGACTGGCCCCGATCCTCCGGAAAAAGTGCCCTTTTCCGGAGGCTCTTATTCTTACTTTGAAGTAGGAATAAGAGCCTCCGGAAAAGGGCACTTTTTCCGGAGGATCGGGGCCAGTCTAGACGCTCTTTTCCGGCTTTTTTAAAAGCCGGAAAAAAGCGGCGGACATTTTTATTTAAATGCCGCGGGGGATATTTAAATCCCCCGCGGATTTCCCTACGACGACTAGTGAAATTTACATGCCCCTTCCGGAAAAGGGGCCAGTGTAGACGTAGCCGTGGTGTTTGAAGGACCTTCCAGTTCTGTTGGCTGCAGATTTTGATCTCAGATTTAGTACCAAAACCCCCGCCTTCCCCCCCTCGGCTGCGTCTAGATTGGCATGATTTTGTGAAAATACTTTTAACGGAAAAGTTTTTCCGTTAAAAGTATTTCCGCAAAAGAGCGTCTAGATTGGCACGGATGCTTTTGCGCAAAAAGTGCTTTTGCGCAAAAACATCCATGGCCAGTCTAGACACAATTTTGCACAAGAAAACCCCGATCGCCATTTTAGCCATCGGGGCTTTTTTTGCGCAAAACAGTTCTTCTCTGTCTACATTGGCCCTTTCTTGCGCAAAAGGGCTTTTTCCCGAGCAGGAGCATGAAAGTATTTGCACAAGAAGCACTGATTTTGTACATTACAAAGTCAGTGCTCTTGTGCAAATTTAAGCAGCCAGGGTAGACAGCTG
The DNA here is from genome assembly GCF_049634645.1 of Pelodiscus sinensis. Classification (NCBI taxonomy): domain Eukaryota; kingdom Metazoa; phylum Chordata; order Testudines; family Trionychidae; genus Pelodiscus; species Pelodiscus sinensis. Next base: position 11,874,395 of record NC_134724.1, on the reverse strand, counting down.
GCAAGTTTTTGCGCAAAAGCAGCTGCTTTTGCACAAAATCTTGCCAGTCTAGACGCACCGCCCCAGTTTCCATAGGTTCTCTGGAAATGCGATTTGACTTAAAAGACTTCTTTGTATAGCTCATGCACAGAGAGCAAGTACATGCAGATAAGTCTGGCCAAATATCTAGTGAAAAAGTGAGAATCTAGGCCTGAGTCGAGAAGGGACCCAGTGAGCAAGCCCTATTACTTTGCAGTGTACATGATGCCCCACTGGAGTCATGTGCTGGGAGTCAACTAAAAGTATCCCAGCATTCCACAGGCCAACTTTATCCATGCTCTGGACAATCAAGTTTGTTGATCAGTGAAGTTTTCTCTCACTGCACCATGAACAAAGGGCTAGAACAGCCAGATTTTGGAAGGGCGCTAAGAGCCTGGGATGTAAGCCATTGGACTCAGGCCTGCATAATGCTTTGTAGATGCTGGAGCCCCAAGCTGGGATGTAGGGTTCACCAATTCCTAACATGGTTAAAAATGAACATAGATGCTCAAACTCTAGGTTAAGAAATCCTGGGTCTGCTAACTTGAGTTCTACCTACCCTGAGCTTATACTGCTGTGCAGACACAACCTCTTTGGCTATGTCTACACTGGTAGGTTCTTGTGCAAGAACTCTTGCACAAGAACACATCCACATGGCCATGTGCTTTTGCGCAAGAGATATGCTTTTGCGCAAGAGCATCCATGACAATGTGGATGCTCTCTTGCATAAGAAAGTTCTGATGGCCATTTTAGCCATAGGGCTTTCTTGCACAAGAAACCCCTGCTGCGCAGCCAGACTGCCCTCTTGTGCAAGAGTTCTTACGCAAGAGGGCTTACACTTGTTAGAAAAGAGCATAGCTCTTGTGCAAGAAGCCCTCTCTTCCCACGTTTACTGTAAATCTGGACGCTCTGCGGGTTCTTGCACAAGAACAGCCGTTCTTGCGCAAGAACCCGCCAGTGTATACATAGCCTCCAAGTGCTCCTGAATTCTCAGGTAGTGTCAATGACCAAAAGTACCTCTCATGAGGTGACTGGAGCCATTTCTCTCAGATGTTGCCTTTGTCACAGTCATCTGGGCTTTGCTTCCTCCAGGCTGGATGCTCATGGCATGCAGTTATCAATGCTTGAGTTATACCCAATATGGCTGCTCTCTTCTTGCCAGTGGTGGGGACAGGTAGCTTCTTTGATGGACACACTAACTTCCTATTAGCGACATTGAGCTGCTGGGATGGTGAGATAACAGCCATTGAGCATGAATATCTGGATGTAGGATGTTCTCGATGGAAGGGCCCTTGGCTCTAGAATAAGCTGCCATGTTGGTGCAAGTTCCCACAGAGCTAGATAAAGCCAAAGTCTGTTGAAAGTCAGAGCATGGTCCATCTTTCCCATAAGATTTGTTGCTGTGGCTTAGGCTGTGTCTAGACTGCATGCCTCTGTCGTCAGAGGCATGTAGATTAGACACATAGGCAAAGTCAAATGAAGCTGCGATTTAAATGATCGCGGCTTCATTTAAATTTACATGGCTGCCGCGCTGAGCCGACAAACAGCTGATCAGCTGTTTGTCCGCTCAGCGAGCTAGTCTGGACGCTCCCCTGCCGACATCAAAGCCCTTTGTCGGCAGCCTCGTGGGATGAGGTTTATCGGGGCTGCCGACAAAGGGCTTTGATGTCGGCAGGGGAGCGTCCAGACTAGCGCGCTGAGCGGACAAACAGCTGATCAGCTGTTTGTCGGCTCAGCGTGGCAGCCATGTAAATTTAAATGAAGCCGCGATCATTTAAATCACGGCTTCATTTGACTTTGCCAAACAACCAAATCTACATGGCTCCGTCAACGGAGCCATGTAGTTTAGACGTACCCTTAGTGATCCAGTTCACCTTTGGGTGGCAGTGGATTTTGTTGTTTTATTAATTGGGAAGTTTCTTTTTTATTTTCAGCTTCCAAGCATCTCTGTGCTCAGTCATGAGGAACCCTGCAAAAACAGAGCACATGCAGTCCACTGCTCATGAGGAGCTTACAGTAAAAAAGCTAGCATGTAAAATTCTCTGCTAACCAATAGCCCTAGAATAACAAACCATTATGAAAAGTCTGCAGCTCATGAGGAGCCCCCTGCAATAACTTATCAGTGCATTTGGGCCCTGGAGATAAGGAAAGTTTAGCAGGGAAACAGATTTCAGTTCCAGGCTTCCCAAAGATTTTTCAACAGGTGAGGAAACTATTATTATTATTATTTTATTATTATATTAATTCTAAAATAAAACTCAGACAGAATCTCTTTAAGATGAAAAATGCCAAGGCAGCCTGTGGTAAATCTTGTTTTTTTTTGTTTTTTTTTTTTTGCCTTACAAGGCACAGCAAACTTTTAAACATTCATGGCTGAGGTAAAAAATTTTAAAATGTCTAAATTGGATTTGCATAGCACAATCCTATCCTAAACAAACATGGCTTCCTGGAATCTTGCTTGCCCAACAGTTGGCATATCTAGTAAATTAGCTAACATTAACAACAATGCATTTCTCAAAGGGAGAATAGACCAAACTTGGCCTTCACCACAGCTCCTTAAAACTGGAATGTTATCCCAGGAACACAGTCCCATCTGTTTAAACTGTACATGGACTGTCTATTGCGAACACTAATCAAAGTCAAGGCATTTGCAGACGGCAAATTGCTCTACTCCAGTACCACACCCTGCACTGAGGACTAGAGGCAGGCTGCAAATTGAGCTCCGCTAGTAATTCCACTACAAATTGCTGAAAGTGTTAAAGCTCCAGGGAATTGATTTAATAGCTCCTTTCCATTCCTCCTTTGGTTTCTCAGAGTCTGGCCTGTAGGCAGCAGAGGACAGGGAAGGCACGGCCTATGTGCTTTACTTTAATTTTTATATATATATATTTAGTTTGCACTTCTTACTGGGGATTTTTTTAAAAGATTCATTCCTATAAACTTCTGTGCACAAGAGAGACAGAGAGAGAGAGAGAGAGAGAGAAGCAGGCAATGAATGAATGGCTTTGATTTAACCTGGCGGGTTTAAGGATACAGCAACTAGCACTGAACTGGCCAAGCATGCAGCATGAACAATAAACAATGTCTCAGCCATTTGGTGTGGCATTTGAGTGACCACATGTAAACAGCAGAGAGCTCAGCCCTCTGGGCAAAAACTGTGACTTCAAGTTTATATTAGCTTCAAATGGCAAAAAGAAAAAAGAAAAAAAGTGAATTAATAAATGCCAGCTCAGCAAAAAAAAATCCTTTCCCCACCCCCACCCCCAATCTGTGAACTGATTATTGGGAGTGAAATATGACTTAGTCTGAGACTCTGGTGCAGTAAGTGCATGCATCTGAGTCACAGGAGGAATAATCCCACCCTCCCTGTACCCCAATAAAAAAATAAAATTGCTACTTGGTACTGTGTTTAGAGATTGAAACACCAAAAGGAAATGAGCAATATCTCTGTGCGGAGAAATGTACATAATGAATGAAAGAGGTTAATGTCAGAGTTCCAAATATCTGCTCGAGCAGCGTCTGAGGGCAAGTCAAACATGCTCTCCGTCAAGGCTGATTCTCGTAAACAGCACACTGTTAATAGCAATTCTAAGCCTGGTTCTCCTCTCACAGCCCGGTAAATCGGGAGTTTCTCCATGATAAAACTGGTGTAAGATCAGAACTGGACCTGTTTAAACTCATCTTGCTGAGATGCAGAAGGGCAAATCCGGAAGACCCATTGTAGGACCTTTCCAGTCCAAATGATTCCAGATGGATGGAGCAGGGAAGGGAGAACACTGAAAATGTTCTGGGGTTGGTTTCAGTTTGGATGAGTGAGGATGCTTATTGGAACCTCCCGAGGCTGCCAAACTTGAACTGGGAATCTCAAGAGGAGCTTTTGTCATGAGAGCCCCGTATTTCTTGCCTCCTTTTGAAATTCCACAAATTCATACTCCACATTTCATTCATCACCTAGCTTCAAAGCTGGCCCTACTTTGGGCCAAATCCTGCCGTTGGTAGCATGGGTGCACTAATGGGGCAAGAAAGCATAGGGAGTTTCTCTCCTCAGATGTCCCTAATGTATGGTAGAATCCCTCCCTAGCACTCATGAGCTAGGGAGAGGGATCACATGCAACACCTAGTGAACCATGGCCCCAAAGGACTATAGTCTGCCAGCTACCAAGTGCAGCCAGGACCCCAACCCACCTAATTCCCATGTAGCCATCTGTACCCCATACTATCTGGGGGTCATAGGGATGCCAGATGGTTTAACCAAAAATACCAAACCCTCCTTCCCCCCAAAAAAACACCGGGAGAAAAATTTTGTTGAGGGGAAAAAAAGGGGGGAAACCAAAGTTATTGAGCCAAAAAAAAGGTTCCCCAAGAGTTATTAAGCTAATTTTAAAAAAAATCCCAGCATGGCGCCCTTTAAGAAAGGCTTTTTGCTGGTGGCCATTTTGTTTTCCTTCATTGAGCCAGAAGACAGATCTCCTGTGGAACCAGGTAAGTGGGGGCATCCGGCCGGGGGCCCAGTTGCTGAGTGTGTGTAGAGTTGCCAGGTGTCTGGTATTTTCTTAATTTTTTTAACAGACAGGAGACAAAAATACCAAACTGTCTGGGTCAATATTGGACACCTGGCAATCCTAGGGGTCAGGCATTGCTGTCCCGTTCCAAAGCAAGGAGCAGGATAAACCCTTCTTTGCCAGCAGAATGCTTCTTGCAATATTAAAGCAGGGTCTTCACTACTTTCTGTTCCCTCTCTTGTCAACTTAAAGTTGTAGCAGTAAGAGCAGAATCTTAGCCTTGGTCTTTTAAACCATGTATATGCCTAGCTCGCCAGGCCTTAGCCATTTTCTATTGATCCACTTCAGCTGTCTGTTACAGTTGGGCTCAATTCTAGGTAAAAGGGAAGACTGTCAACACCCCGAAGTGGTGTTGGATTATGGTGTTTGGATTACGGGGCTAGTTTAGCCTATTGCAAAGACAGGGGCACTTGCAAATGTGGAGTCTGGAGCCAACAGCTTTCCAATCTGAGGAATTTATTGAGGGCTCTCTCTACTCCAGATGATGACCCTTAGTGGGTTAGTCCAGTGTCATTTTAATAAAGGGGATTGCTTCTGCATGCCTATACGGTTTATCATTATTGTCAGGTATAAATCAAAAGTGGTGCCATGCTTTTGTTTTAGGAAGTGGAAAGTCCTTTTAATCTGATACTTCAGCCTGTGCCGCAACCCCACACATATATGACAACAAAGCAAAGTATGCATTTAAGGAATCTGATACATTTTTAGGGTTTTTTTCTCTTTTAATATTGGAGTGGGGCTACCAGAGAGAAAGCATGGTCTGTGTGAAAAGAGAGAACCTTAGATGGCAAGCATGCCTTACACTTATAGAATGCCCTCTATAGGCCATGTCTGGACAGACAGGGCAACACTGAGCTCAGATTTTCATTTGGCACTTACAAAAATGCTGGCACATGTTTTGTGCATGTAAACATCTGTGTTTGTACACAAATTAGACAATTTGCCCATACAGGCTGTGCATAGCATAATATATGCACAGCCTGTTGGGTATATTTAATCATGCATACAAAAATGACATGCAACATCAGAGGCATTTAATATTCCTTCTATATTAACTACTGGATAGGAGCACAGCTAGCATGTTATGTCTCTTTTACCATGTGTATGGAAGGTCTGGTCTACATTCCAACTACAGTAATTCCTCATTTAACATGTGCCCGCTTAACACGTTTTCGCGATAGCACGATTTTTTGGGGGGAACGTTTTTTGAATTACACGACCATCCCCAGAATAACACGATTTCCCCAGCTAAGCCATTGCCGGCGGCTGCACGGGGTTTCCCCTGCCTCCCTGCAAAGCGGCAGAGGGTTCGCCGCTTGCCACGCCATTTCCTGCTGACTCCCCCTCACTGGACACTTTGCCCCTCTCTCCTCTGCCCCCGCTTACAGGCCGGCGGCTGGGTTTCCCCAGCCGGCCTGTCACCGGCGGCTGCACGGAGCTTCCCCCACATCCCTGCAAAGCAGCAGCGGGTTCGCTGCTCGCCACACCGTTCCCCGGCAACCCCCCCTCGCCAGACACAGTGCAGGTCCCGGCAGAGCCATCACAGGGGCATACTCCCAACCCAATCCCCATCCCGTCTCCTCCCCTTCCCTTCCCCAGAGCCAAACACCTCCCCTCCCTGCTGTCACCCAGTTCCTTTTCTCCCCCAACCTTCTGTCCCGGTCCCAACAAACACCACTGCTTGAAAGGCAACCCCCACCTTTTCCATTATTTTCAATGGGAAAATTGACCCCGCATAACACGTTTTCACTTAACACGATCATTTTCTGAAACATGTCTATACTGTTAAATGAGGAATTACTGTACAGTATCTCTGTACTTTCCTGCAACACACTCAGCTTGCTAAGTAGAATATTTCTAATGCTAGATTTGGTACCCTACAGAGAGGCCCTGTAGGCCATGTGGACTAAAGGTTTGTTTCCAATTCAAGAGAATAGCAAACTTTGTTTGGTCCCATGTTCAGACCATGCCTTCCTACCTACGTGTGGAATGCAACATAATGAAGGTAGAAAGTATTTTTGGTCTGTGTTAGATTGGTCTGATATCTGATGCTAGGTGTCATAGTGCCATCTAAAGGAGATCTTTTGGATTGAACATAAGATGAGGAGGCTTAACAGCCAAACTCTGCAAATAAAATTTGCCCTCTGTAGCTGATGAGGTTATTGAGTAGGAAGTACAGTTAATTCAGCCAAATCTGGATCACTCTTAAACACCACAGAGGGGTAGCTGTATTAGTCTGTAACTGAAAAGAAATTTAAAAAACAGCAAATGGTCCTGCAGCAGCTTAGGCTATGTCTACACTACAGAGTTTTTCCAGGATACTTTATCCCGGAAAAATTCTGCTGCATCCAGGGAATGTATCCACTTTTTTGGATCTGTTTCCGAAAAAGCAGGTACGTTCTTTTGGAAGCCCCATATTCCTCATTTTATGAGGAATAAGAGCTTGTCCAAAAGAGGAGGTTTTTCCCACATTTGGCCCTGTGTAAACGGGCCAAATGTCAGAAAAGCCTCTTCTGGAAAAAGAATCGTAAAAAGGTATGCAAATTGCGGTTCACAATTTGTGCAGCTTTTTCCAAAAGAGAACTGCTGTGTAGACATAGCCTAAGGGTACGTCTACACTTGCTCCCTACTATGAACCAGGGATGCAAATGTAGAACCATTTTTTGAGGAGTAACGTTAGTTCGAACCAAGGGTTTGGTTCGAACTAATGCATCCCAGTGCGCACTTTCACTATCGAAACAGCTGTTGAGAGGAGTAATGCGCCGGCGAGATCATGCTAATGAAGCATGGGATATTTAAATCCCTGCTTCATAAGCAATTTCGGTCGCCTATATTTGCATCCCTGGTTTGAATTAGGTAGCAAGTGTAAACATGCCCTTAGGCTGTCTAAAAACTACATGGCTCCGTTGACGGAGCCATGTAGATTAGGGTTATAGGCAAAGGGAAATGAAGTGGCGATTTAAATAATCGCCGCTTCATTTAAATTTACATGGCTGCCGCGCTGAGCCGACAAACAGCTGATCAGCTGTTTGTCAGCTCAGCGCGGCAGCCATGTAAATTTAAATGAAGCGGCGATTATTTAAATCACGGCTTCATTTCCCTTTGCCAAAACAACAAATCTACATGGCTCCGTCGACGGAGCCATGTAGTTTAGACGTACCCTTAGAGAGTAACAAAAAATGTGGATAACCTGCCAAACCATTCATTCACAGTAAGACCCTTCAGTCTGTGTGAGACTTCCTGAGTCTTCCGTGCCCCCAAACTTTTCTGTCATGCCAGCTGCAGGGATTGAGTGCCATGGTTTTATCCACCAGGCAAAGTCTCCTCCAGAAATCGGGAGAGGATATTTGTGGAAGAAGACTGTTCAGTAGGAGAATATTAGGGGAACCTCCACTGCACGTAGTCAGGGCTGTAGTAAATGGGGAGGCATGTGTGCTGGTGACCAGTATAATTTCCTTGTGCTCCACCCATCTGCCTGTAGCCGTTTCTTATATGATACTTAGATTGTGAGCTTTTGGGGACAATGATCATGTGTTTGTTGGTTGTACAGCATCTAATGCAATGGTGTTCTGGTCCATAAATGGGGGTCCAAATTGGGTGCTACTGCAACACAAAATAACAATAATGAATACATATTAATTGCAAAGGGGGCAGATGCTCGCTGCTGGGATCCTACTCTTCATGAAGTAACTTGTGCTCCACCTTGGGAGCCAGAGGTCAAGGGTTTGAGTCTTGCCTTGGCACCCTTGAGATATAGGATGGATTAGGGGGACCCAGAATGTAGGGACAGTGGGGGGCTCATGCACTGGCTCAGTGGATAAGGTACCCACCTTAGGAGTCAGAGGTCGAGGGTTCAGGAGTATTAAACATCTTTCTAACTCGATGTTACTAAACTGCTCAAAATAGTAAAGCAGACTGTGAAGAGCTTCAAAAGGATTTCACAAAACTAGGTGACCGGGCAACAAAGTGGCAGATCAATTTTAAAGTTGATAAATGCAAAATAATGCACATTGGAAAACATAATCCCAACTGTACGTATAAAATTTGGGGAACTGAACTTGCTGTTATCTCTAGAGCGAGATCTTAGAGTCATTGTGGATAGTACTCTGAAAACATTCACTCATTGTGCAGCAGCAGTCCAAAAAGCCGAGTGTTTGGAATCATTCAAAAAAGGATAGCGAATAAGAGAGAGAATATCTTACTGCCTCTATATAAATCCATGGTATGCCCACATCTTGAATACTGCGTACAGATGTGGACAAGGCCGGCCTTAGGCCGCATGCGTTGTACTCCCAGGGTACTGTGCATGTGTGGGCGCACAGCGCATGCGTTGTGACGTTCGGGACAGACAGGGCATGCGTCGTGCCTCCGGAGTACAACGCATGCGCCGTGCCATCCGGGGCGCCGTGCATGTGCGGTCCCGCCCCCGGAATCGGGCCCTGCACTCTGTAGAGCCGGCCCTGGATGTGGTCACCTCATCTTAAAAAAGATATCTTGGCATTGGAAAAAGTTCAAAAAAGGGCAATAAAAATAATTAGGGGGGGTGGAACAACTGCCATATGAGGAGAAATTAATAAGACATAAGGTGCGCCCTTGTGTGCATCTCCAACAAGAGCTGGATGAGCCGCAGCAAAAGCCAGCAGGAAGCTATTTAAAGACCGGGCAGGGTCTCAGGTTGTAATAGGACAGTGCCTGTAAGAAATTTTAAGTTACTTTGACTGCTGCTTTTCTGCCAGCTGTCTACTGGCACAAATAATAAATATTCAGGACTATACATCAATGCAAATTCAGGCAACCTCTGACAAGATCCAAAATGGCCAGTGTTTTATAGATGTCTCTCCAGAAAGACAGCTTCCTCTGGGGCCAGCTCCAACTTCGAGCATGCTTCACAACATTGTGTATATAGGTATTTTAGTTTTGTACTGGTACAGCATCTAGCACCATGTGCCTGCCCCATGACTGCAGTTCCAAGACATGATTACAATACAAATCATCAATAAGTTTTTCCAGTTACAGACTAACACGGCTCCCCCTCTGAAGCTTTAGAGGATAAATAGTTTGTCCAATGGCACCTGAGGAAAATTTATTTGCACAAAAGAATCCCATCCCATCTTTATGTCCATGTTGCATGATGAGGTCTTGGTTTTAAGGTCTCTCTTAAAAGACCCATAGAAAAACTGCCTGAAAGTGCATTAATTACTAGCCAGAGAGCACTCTTTCTTGGACCACTTTTTTAAAGATCCACAATGTTGATTTTACATATGCCTGAGATATACACACAATAAGCCCAACACAAATATGGATTGCCAACATTGTATTGTATAAGGAACTGCTTTCATAGAATCATAGAATATTAGGACTGGAAGGGACCTTGAGAAGTCATTGAGTCCAGTCCCCTGCCCTCATGGCAGGACCAAATACTGTCTAGACCATCCCTGATAGACATTTATCTAATCTACTCTTAAATATCTCCAGTGATGGAGATTCCACAACCTCCCTGGGCAATTTATTCCAGTGTTTGACTACCCTGACAGTTAGGACCTTTTTCCTAATGTCCAACTTAAAGCTCCCTTGCTGCAGTTTAAGCCCATTGCTTCTTGTTCTATCCTCAGAGGCCAAGATGAACAAGTTTTCTCCCTCCTCCTTATGACACCCATTTAGATACCTGAAAAACTGCTATCATGTCCCCCCTCAAGCTTCTCTTTTCTAAACTAAACAAACCCAATTCTTTCAGCCTTCCTTCATAGGTCATGTTCTCTAGACCGTTAATCATTCTTGTTGCTCTTCTCTGGAACCCTCTCCAATTTCTCCACTCTTTCTTGAAATGCGGTGCCAAGAACTGGACACAATACTCCAACTGAGGCCTAACTAGCACAGAGCAGAGTGGAAGAATGACTTCTCGTGTCTTGCTCACAACACACCTGTTAATGCATCCCAGAATCGTGTTTGCTTTTTTTGCTACAGCATCACACTGCTAACTCATATTCAGCTTGTGGTCCACTATAACCCAAGATAAGGGGTTTTCTTATCACCCCTTCTCACCTCACCTTCCAATGTGATTATTATCATAATTAATTATAATAATCATTAACAAACAGCACTCACATTTGCCAGGAGTATTTCCAGCTGTTTTTCCAGAATTCAATAGCTCCCAATCTTGTTGTGCAGAGGTGAAAAAATAAGGAACCTACTGACAACCCTAGATGAACATTCCTGCCAGTAAATTCACTTGCAAGAATATTTTTAAGACAGTAAAAACAAAATGCCCCAAGTCCCATCAAGCAAATGCATTTCGAAAGGTAAATAAATATCCTTGGGAATTTCTTTCCATACACTTTGAGCTCCAGTTGTCAGAATGATTATTTCTCAAACCAGAAAGTAGGTAACTTGCTAATAACTTCTAGACTCACAAAACACTACAGAATGTAATTTTTGAGTTCAATTTATTAATGATGTAAACCATGCATAATCCCCAGAGTACTTGCATGAGACATGATGGGTAATTTAAAATGATAGTGGACATTTGATTTAGTCCCAAATGTATATGATGATAATAATAATAATAATAACAATCATAATAATTTACAAAAAATAGTATAAATAGAAATGTTCTTATAAATTAAAAACATATCCAAGAATTTATTTTTACGGGGGGGTTTTTTGGTTGAGAATCCACACTCAGCAGCATGCTAATGTGAGCATCAGAAAAAAAAACTGACTATAAACAAAAGAGAAATTGACCAGTTAGTTTAACTGTCTGCACTGGGTAAAACACGAAGATAAACAAAAAACTCCTAAAATGCAACATAAATTAGATTCTGTCCACTTCTTTCACTTTTAATAATCTGACGATTTACAGGGAACAAGCAAAGAAAGTAAAACATATGATGTTCATCTTCCCACTATTCCTTTGGAACACCTGCCAATTTCCATTGTTCTGGTGCACAGATCTACAAACTACTATTTCCTAACGGCCCTAACGCTACATGGCGAGTTTTATGACACTCCACTAGCAGAAATCCTCCCATTTTAGGCAGCCATAATAAAGCTAATTATTTCTGTATGTAAATAAACTATTGTTGAGAAAACTCTTTCAGCAATTCACAAATGACTTATGGAGAGAGACGTTTTTAAAATGATTTAGCCAGAAATACCATATGTCCTCTTTGGGAGGCAGTTCTGTTTTTTTTCTTTCTTTTTGTGAGGAAGGAGGTGGGAACAAGAAATTTGTTTACACCAGTATAGCGTGGGCCACAATATGACAACTGAAACCAGGATTTATGGTAGTTATCTGAGACAACAAAAGTAAAGTGAACTACAGGTTACATTTAGTCATCTGCATTTTCAGATGTCTCTCTTTCACTTGGGGGAATGTCCCTACATTGCTTTTTGGAGATAATTTTGGCAGCAGAATCAGTCCCAATGAATCAGTCCTTTTCATATTTGTTCATTTTTTTTAATTGTATCCTTTGGTATATATGGTTGTGACTACTTTCTTCCACTATTTGATCTGAGGAAGTGGGTCTGGCCCACGAAAGCTCATCATCTAATAAACCATCTTGTTAGTCTTTAAAGTGCTACATTGTCCTGCATTTTGCTTCAGCTACCCCAGACTAACACGGCTACATCTCTATCACTAGTCCCAATGAAGTTACACATGAGGATATGCAGACCCTTTTTATTCAGCGTTTTGCCCATTTCAGCAGGAACAGGATTGGGCCCCAATCCCTAGCCAGCTGGCTTCCATGCAAAGCTGCCACTCACAACACATGCTTGAAGAAAGGCATTTTTATCAGCTGTAAATCCAACCAATCTGCATTTCTGGAAATCACAGCATTCTACATTAATTGGAAATAAATGTCACAGGAAATCCAAGCAGAGAAGGTAACATAGTGGTCTATTCCCATACTATTCATTCCTCTGTTTGCCACAAGCTGGGAATGGGTGATAGGGGTTGGATCACTTGATGATTCCCTGCTCTGTTCATTACTCCGGGGGACCTGGCTGCTCTCAGGAGACAGGATACTAGGTTATCTGGACCTTTGGTTAGACCCAGAATGGATGTTCTTATGGTCTTATATTCTCTTTTGGGGGTCAATCCAGCAATCTTTACTGACACAAGAGTATTCCTAACTCAGCTGAGTAGGTTCATGAAAGTAAATGGGGTTGCTGAGGTCAATAGGGCTACTCATATAAATAAAGATGTAAGTACGGGTTGTAGGATTAGACCCTGATTTAAAGTAACCCTGGATCTAGATACCTTCTCCTTGGGTGGCTGTTTTTTTGCATAACTGTGGAATCACAAATCAGACCATCTCAGATTTCACCAGGCCCTGGACAAGTTGGAGGGGCAACTCCAGACCCCCAGAAGGGGCAGGATAGGACGGTAGGGGCAGAAGGGGCAGGATAGGACGGTAGAGTCCCCCAACCAGCCCAACAGTGCTGCTTGGTGTGTGCAGTCTGGGGTTCCAGTGGTAAAGAAGGGCCTGGGTCTCCAGCCACTGCCATTGCTGCTGTAATGGTGGCAGCTAGAAACCCCCCATTTAAATTCCCAGGTGTTGGGGCATCTGCCTCCTTGTCCTTCCCCATCAGTGGTCCTGCATTCAGCCAATCAGACTACATGGCACTGCATATAGAAGAATTAAGGGCCACATCCTTAAGCTTCTATTCAATGGAAGTTGGGAGACTAAATGCTTTTGTGGATTTGAGCATAGGCTATCCTTATGTATGGTAAGAAAAGGGTTAATGAGAGGCCATGGGCCGAGTTGATCCATGCAGAAAATGTCAGGCATGAAGAAGAGAGTTAAAAAGGAGGAGGCCTGGCCTACTTTGAGCTGATCGGGAACGGGAGCAGGCAAGAGACTGAGCTAGCTAGCTGGTCAGGAGACCCTTCCAGTGGATCGGCTGACCAGACCCTGGGGGTACGTCTACACTACAGCGCTAATTCAAACTAACTTAGTTTGAATAAGTTAATTCGAACTAAGCTAATTCGAATTAGCGCATCTAGACTTAAAAACTAGTTCGAATTAGCGTTTTGCTAATTCAAACTAGCATGTCCACACTGAGTGGACCCTGAACCGAGGTTAAGGATGGCCAGAAGCAGTGCCGGCAGGGCATCAGAATAGAACTTAGAGCATGGAGCTGCTGTCTCAGGCTAGCCGAGGGCTGTGCTTAAAGGGACCCGACTCCCACCCCGGACAGACAGTTCTCAGGGGTTCCCCACTTGCAAAGCAGTCCTGGCTTGGAGTGCCCTGAGTGCCCACACTCGGCACATCACAGGACTCGGCCATCAGCCCGGCTGCACTTGCCGCAGGCTGCCATCCGGGGGGGGGGGAGCATGTCAATCGGGGGGCTACAAGAGAGCTTCCACCCCAAGGAGCCCGCAGAGCCACCCCAGTCCTCCTCATTGGGGGCTCGTACCCCATTCCTCCCTCACCTCCTTCCACTTACCCCTCCCTAGCCCCCCTTCTTGATGTACAAAATAAAGGACACGTGTGTTCAAAAATAGAAACTCTCTTTATTGAACAAAACTCGGGGAGACTGGGAAAAGGAGGCGGGAGAGGGGAAGAGGGGAGGGCAACTAAAATGATCAGAGGTTTGGAACAGGTCCCATATGAAGAGAGGATAAAGAGACTGGGACTTTTCAGCTTAGAAAAGAGGAGACTGAGGGGGGATAGGATAGCGGTCTATAAAAGCATGAGTGGAGTGGAGAGGGTGCATAAAGAAAAGTTCTTCATTAGTTCCCATAATATAAGGAGTAGAGGACACCAAATGAAATGAATGGGTAGCAGGCTTCACACTAATAACAGAAAGTTCTTCTTCACAAAGCAAATAGTCAACATGTGGAACTCCTTGCTGCAGGAGGCTGTGAAGGCTAGAACTAGAACAGAGTTTAAAGAGAAGTTAGATCAATTCATGGAGGTTGGGTCCATGGAGTGCTATTAGCCAGGGGGTAGGAATGGTGTCCCTGGCCTCTGTTTGTGGAAGGCTGGAGATGGATGGCACGAGACAAATGGCCTGGCCATTGTCTTCGGTCCATCCCCTCCAGGGTACCTAGTGTTGGCCGCTGTCGGCAGACAGGCTACTGGGCTAGATGGACCTAACATCTGTTAGTTCGAATTAACTTTGTAGTGTAGACATACCCTGGGAGACTGACCAAAGTCCTGGGTATTTGAAGCTAGGCCTTGAATATGTGTTTAGCGGCGGAGGGGAGGGGAATCCTGTGAAACTTGCAAGATGACCCTGTGCTGAGCTGTGGTTTCATTTGTTCGGTTTGAGATTTTAATGCCAAGGGAGGGGTGGGCTTCAACTGTCCCTTAGCTGGAAAGCTAAAGCCCGGCTATGCTGGACTTTGGGAGCAAGAGCAGCCAGTGAGTGGAGATTCCATGCCTAAGTTAGGTATTCCTTAGTGGGCCGTGAAGGAGTGTTGCAGAAGGGAATGTGGTCACTGCCCTGATCGGCACAGCATGCCTTTGCTTGGAAAATCCCCTTTCAGTGTAACAGGTGTCTCATCTCTGAACGATTGGAAAGTTTAGGGCACAAATGACTGAGCACAATACTTTTCTGTGGTTAGTATGATAAGCTGCCATTTTGAAGATCACCCTTGAGTTATGTAATAAAGATACATTGAATACATGATATAGCTGTGGCATGATCATTGGAGTTCTGCTGTCAGGGGAAAAAATCGGCTTCATTATTTTGTAGAGATTTCACTTAAATAGTATTTTAAAAGCCAATGAACATGCAGGAAGATGGCTTGTCTGGTAAGCTCCTGAGATACATCAACAGCTTTTAATGGAAAATATGCTCTGGGGAATCTATGAGGGACAGTGTTGGCCTTTCTCCTCCCCTCCCCTTGAGTTAATATTCTTTCTGTGGTCATATGACATCTGACCCTGATCGCCAGGGGAAATATCTAACTCCACATTCCCTTTGTGGAACAGCTACACCAAAGAGTGGAAAAAGTACTGTTAGCAACCTCAGGGAGTCCGTAAACATCAGGCCTACTTCAAACCTAAGTTGCAAGGAATGGGGAAAGATCCATACATCCCTAAACCCCTTGCCTCGCCAGTGGAGAAATAGTTCTCCAAAGCAAATAGAGGGCCCCAGTGTGCCATGGGTGAGGATGAACAAGCAGTAGGTAGCATTTTTTTTGGTAACAAAGTGGAATGTAGAGCCTGGAACGTGAAAAAGGGAATACAATCCCTGATCTGAAGAGCTTCGTCTAAATTGAAAAGACAGGCAAAGGGTGGAAGAAGCAAATATTATCTCCAATTTTACAGATGGTGAGCTGAGGTACAGAGAGACTATGGGTATGTCTACACTACCCCGCTAGTTCGAACTAGCTGGGTAATGTAGGCATACCGCACTTGCAAATGAAGCCCGGGATTTGAATTTCCTGGGCTTCATTTGCATAAGCGGGGAGCCGCCATTTTTAAAACCCCGCTGGTTCGAACCCCGTGCAGCGCGGCTACACGGGGCACGAACTAGGTAGTTCAAACTAGGCTTCCTAGTTCGAACTACCGTTACTCTTCGTGAAATGAGGAGTAACGGTAGTTCGAACTAGGAAGCCTAGTTCAAAGTACCTAGTTCGTGCCCCGTGTAGCCGCGCTGCACGGGGTTCGAACCAGCGGAGTTTTAAAAATGGCGGCTCCCCGCTTATGCAAATGAAGCCCGGGAAATTCAAATCCCGGGCTTCATTTGTAAGTGCGGTATGCCTACATTACCCTCCTAGTTCGAACTAGGAGGGTAGTGTAGACATACCCTCAGTGACTTGCCCAAGGTCACAACGGAAGTCTGTGGCAGAGTCAAGAAGCAAGCCCAGATCTTGCACCCCCCAGTCTAATGCCTTAAAGCACAAACCCATCCTTTCCTGGATAAACTTGGACATGATTCTGGCACTAAGCAAAATACATTTCACAATCACCCAACCCAATTTATTAAGCAGATGCTGATTTGTAGCTAAGCAGGCTGGAACTTTGTACAGTCTGCCACATCCTGGAGATACAGGTGCCCTGTCACAGCCATTCAAACACCACACTATCACTGATCCTTTGAGGTATGTATACACAGCAGGGCTAAACTCGAAATAAGCCACGCCACTTGAGCTATGCTAATTAAGTAGCTTAAGTCGAAATACCTTATTTCGAATTTGGGAATGTCTACACAGCATTTATTTCAAAATAGAGCACTCTTCCTCCGACTTTCCTTACTCCTCGTACAATGAGGGATGCAGAGTCTGAATAAGAAATCCTCTAGCTCAACAATATTTTGACGTTATGTCGAAATAACTGTTTGTGTGTAGACGTGGATTACGTTATTTCGGATTAACGAAGAGTATTCCTCAATAAGGCCACTGTGTAGACATAACTTTGGTGTCCAGCCACATGAATACCCTGCTCTGGACAATGTATGCACTCACATCTCCGAAGCAATAAATTACCCTGCTTCTCTGCCTATTATACCCTGTCTTCTGCGTCTTGGAACTGCTAGTTCGAAATCACCCTTCCTTTAAGAATGCAATCTCAGCTCCCCCTTTACACTACAGATTTGTATGTAGATCCATATCTTCCCCTAGGCCAGACTGGAAACTGGATTTTGCATCGACCTTTATAATGGAAAGAAATTGCCCTCGGAGAAGAGATAGCTTGGACCTGTTCAGACAGGAGATGTTGCAAAATACTGCCACACTATAAAAGGCCCTTTATCATCACACTTTATTGTAGATCCTCACATCACAAGCTAATAGGTATGTATCCTCTTGGGATACCCACTTTGTATCCCAGCCTGTCTCTCATCTCATTTGCTGCCTTTTCTATGTCTCCATTAATATCTTCCTCACTTCTTTCTTATTTTTCTACCTTTTCAACTTCTTTCCTACAATCAGACTTTTACTTTATTAACTCTCTCTCACCCCAAACAGTGACAAACACCATTGATCAGACTGAAACTTTGAATGTTTTCCTTCTGAATTTTCCCCTCTGTTGTTTTCTGGAGAATTGCCCGGACAGACTCCCATATCACCAACCCAGATATTCAAATCATATTAAACACCCAAAAATTATGAGATTTTAAAATACATAAGAAAGGCTATACTGGGTCAGACCTAAGGTTCATCTAGCCCAGTATCCTGTCTTCCAACAGTGGCCAATGCCAGATGCCCCAGAGGGAGTGAACATAACAGGTAATCATCAAGTGGTCCCTCTCCTGTCATCCATTTGCAGCCTCTGACAAACAGAAGTTAGGGACACCTTTCCTACCCATCCTGGCTAATAAGTATGGATGGACCTAACCTCCATGAATTTATCTTGTTTTTTTGGAACCCTGCTAAAGTCCTGGTCTTCACAACATCCCATGACAAGGAGTTCCACAGGTTGACTGTGTGCTATTTGAAGAAAAACTTCCTTTTGTTTGTTTTAAACCTGCTACCTATTCATTTCATTTAGTGACCCCTGAGTTGGTAATGATTTTCACCAAAAAAAGTATTATTTTGGAGGGAATTTTTTTGTCTTCTTGTTTTTAAACAGTTTCAAAGTTAAATTTTGTTTTGTAAATTAATGTTGAGATTCCCTCAACATCACATGACTCAAGGAGCTGACGTTTGGAGGAGAACATCAAACATCATGAGCCCAATGATAAAATAGCAAGACTGTTAACAAGTGACTGATTCTGTAATATCTGCTCATTCTTTGAAATTGTATTTTGTTGGATTGTTATGGGGAGGAAACAAATAAACAAATCACTTAAAACCATCCATATTTAAAGAAGAGGAAAAAAGTGACAATCATGGCTATATCATTGGAGCAACTCAATGTAACTAGTGTGAGAGAGGCACAAGATGGGGACAAAAGGAACTGTTGCTGTCCAGATTTGAGTGAGGTGCACTGAGCTGTGTAGGAAAGGAGCTGGACTAAAGTCAGGCCTAAGTTAGCTTTTGTATATGGGTTTAGGGCTGCTGAAAAGAGCTGGACTGACTGTTGGAGAGTGAAATCTGCTTCTTCACAGAAAAGGCAAACCATGGGCAATGGCAGGTCAGGGATTTCTGCCAGTGGGCTTTCTGCCATTTCCTCACCCCTTATATGGGAGAGACCATTTATTGGGGCAAGAGAACAGTTAGTCTGCACAGTTTGCTATCCCTCCTCCAGGCTGAGCGTTCCTTAAGGTTGCCTGTTAAATGCCAGCAGTGGTGATTATTTCTGTAATATGGACACGTGTCTGCTGGAAATTAGACTGGGTGCAGGTATGTAGGCAGAGCTGTGTGCAGGAAAGAGAGTGATATGCAGTGTCAAATGCTTCTACTCTTACCACAAAAGAATTGTCACGTTAACCTGTTATCACCATTTCTCAAGTCTTGAAAAACTTTCTATTTGCCTTTGTCACTTACTTGTGATGTCCATTTCTGTTTTGCTCTACATTTTCCAAAGAGTAAATAAAAAGTCTTGCATGGTTTCCTGGAACCTGAAATCCTCTCCAAACCCTCAGTCCTGAGAATGAAGTATTGCCAATCCTGAGATTTTTAGGGTTTCACTAATGCCAATTTATATATTTGACTATAGATCTAGGCGTTAAAATTGGAAAGGGTGCTGGTTTGCAACATATTTACTCACATATGAAAAGGATGTATGTTGTACACCAATACATTCCTGACAATATCCAACATGTGGGACAAGGACACATATAACATCCAGGTCAGAATGTTGCAAATATCTTAACAGAAAGTAGGATTCATTTTGTATCGATCAAAGTTGGGATCAAACTAGACCCTAATATTAGCAAGTTTAGGCCAAAAATCTGAATTCAGACTTCATCACTTAGGGCATGTCTAGACAACACCCCTCTTTCAAAAGAGGGATATAAATTAGACAGATCAAAACTGCAAATGAGGCAGGGATTTAAATATCCTGAGCTTCATTTGCATAATTGTGTCACAGCGTTCTTTCGAAAAAGGGTATCTCAAAAGTGAAACTGCAGTCTAGACGTGGTTCTTTCGGAAAAATCCCCGCTTCAAGTGCACTTTCAATCTGCCTAATTTACATCCCTCTTTCAAATGAGGGATGTAGTCTAGACATGCCCTTAGGGACATGCAGGTACAGGCCTACCTCTAATCCTGGAATTGAAAATACACCATATTTGGGGAAAGATCAGAATCTGTTTTGAGTCAAATGCCAATCTGGTGCCCATTCCCTTTTCTACTATACATTACATTGCTGCAGCCTCCGGGCATTGCTGGTGTAAACAGTTTGTGATGATACAAGTGACATACTCAGGCCCGGTCAAAGAGTGTGCGGGGCCCAAGTTGGCATGTTATGGTTGGCTGCACCACGTAGCTGGCCGGCTCTCAGCCAGGGCAGTGAGCAAGGAGCTGGGCGGGCAGATGCCGGGCAGCATGGGGCCCTGAAGGCATGGGGCCAAAGACAACTGCCTCGCTCGCCTTGCCCTAAGGCCGGACCTGGACATACTAGCATATTTGTGTGAAGCAAGTGGGTACAAAAGAAGATCTGAGAGCAGAGCGCATTCTTTGTAATGAATAGCTAATCTGACCAACTTCCTTTCCTTTTGTTCTCTGAGCACTGGACAGTTTTCTTATATGTATACATGGAAATCACTGGACTGAACTTTTCATGAAATTTAATGGTTCTGTGGGATGTTTCTCACAACTAGCCACCTGCCATGAGAGCTGGATTGTTTAGCTGTCGGTTACATAACCCCTGTTACTCTGCATACCTCTTCTCTTCTACTGTCTGTGCCATGCCTGGAGATTTGAGTCTGTTACTGGGTGGGAATGAATGCTCATGCACCTGTGCTAATGCATGTAGATCCCAAGGTTCTTGTTTCAGGGCCTGCTGCCTCAAAACCTGGCCAGGGATATGATATGAAAGGCCATATGGGATTGTGTCTGTTCCCTGACTGAAGGACTGCAAAGGGATCAAAGAGGAACATCTCCTCATCAGCTTCCATCCAGAGATGCAGTTAGCCCTCAACTTTAAGGTGGCTATGAGGGAGGAGGGGCACAGAGAGGAGACTCTGAGCTTGCTTTGTGCAGCAACACTTAATAGATTCTTCTCCTCGTTACCCTCCTGCTAGATTGATAGGCTCAGGCAGGCCCCAGACACTCTGATTGTGGCCTCTGGGCAGCGGGAGCCACTATGCCTCGCTGCTGGGCAGACGGGAGGCTTCAGATGTGGCTGTCAGCAGCCTGTGCAGCGCTGGGTTGCCCGGTTCCCTTCCATGCTGGCAGGGGGCTGGCTGGTGTAACAGGTTTGCAATCAGCACCATGGTGCCTCCTTCTGGTCATTCCTATAATTAGCTCTTTCAACTCCATGGTACCCTCCTCCAGCATCTTCCCTGCTATTACCTGCTTCTCCTAAGTTTCCACTACAGCCCTCTATCAGGACCCACATTCCTACCAGACCACAGTACCCTCTTTCTCTGGGTACTGCCTGTTTCAGCACCCATGTTCTGGGGTCATCTTCTCCCAAGGAATCCCGTTGCCCCTACGCCTACTCTTTGCCTCAGTGACTGACTGCCATCTTCCTCAAGCCCTTCCCCTTAGTCACATACTACAGTTAAATTTTCCATGCTCATCAAGGAGAAGGGGTGGGGTGGGGTGGGTCTGGATCTGATGCCTATCTCTGCCTGGGCTGCCCTGCTGCAGCCCTAGTTCCTTCTCAGAGCTTTACAACAAGGTCCCAGTCTGGGAGTTCACTAGGCCAAAGCTTCCCAGTCCCTCCTGCCCTTCCCCATCACTGCTCTGTTCAAGACACCCCTATCTGTATAGGCAGAACATCCTCTCTCCCATACTGAAGAGAGACTGTCTCCCTTCTGCACTGCAGCCCTTTTTATTGGGCCTAGCCCAGCCCTGACTGGCTGCCTCATGCCCTCTCCTGATTAGCTCCTGGGACAGTACTCTCCAAGGGCTGACTTTAACCCTCCACATTCCAATGCACGGCAACTTCCCTGTCACAGCTGGGAGAGCAGCTGCTTCTCCCCTACACTCCTGTCCAGCTTTAGGGGATCAGTACGAGCAGGGGTAGGGATGTACCAATATGGAGAAAGATGGCACAAAGGAGCAATAGGAATGGGGGTGACATTGAAGGGCACAGAGAAGATAGGCATAAAGAAGCAGTTGTGGTGGGGGGAGGCAGACAGTGGTATACATGGGAGTAAGAGAGCAGCTAGAGGGGGTATAAATGCTAAGGATAATCTAGGCACAGGGGACAGCTATGTGTGGGAATTTGAGGAGGGGGAAAGAAGATGGCAGAAGTTTGGAGGGAGGAAAGAGACTGGGTGAGGGGTAGTTTGGGGAAGGTGTTGGGGTGCTTGAAGTAAGCAGGGGAGAATGAGGCAAGTTTGGAAGTGGAGCAACTGAGGTTGGAGATTAGAGACTGGGATTCGGGGAAGGAAGAATCTGGGGAGAGGGAGGTGAGCTTGGAGTGGAAAATGGGGGCATTTGGGAGGGTTTCACATAGAAAGGAAAGCAGAGGTTCATGGGTTGGAAATGCTGTAGGCTATTGCAGCATAAGAAGGAAGCCAGTCCCGCACTTGTACTGCAGGAAGACTAGAGGAGGAGGCCAGATGAAGTGTTGGGGTCTTGATTTTTATTTTTACCAGCCAGAAGGAAGGAATACATGTGTGAATTTCAGGGGAACAGCTATGAGGGGGGATTAAGGAGATGCAATGTCGTTGGGTGCTATAGGAGAATTTCTCTCCCCACTCTCCCCCAGCTTTTTGGCCAAAATGACCATGTTGCACTGTTTCTGAAGAGCTTTTGAGCACACTCATGAAACATCACTGTCTGCAAAGGACACGACCTGAGCTTACTATTTGTCTTCTGCATGGGCAGCTCTATGACACGCGAGTTTGCAGTGCATGAACAAAGAAGGAGCATGAGCATAGCTAAGCCAATTCATTAAGCAATTCTAACGAACGTTTCCCAGCTCTTTGAGGGATGTCTCACAGAATGTAGGTCATCTGGGTAATTAAGGGCCTCATTTGCAGGTGCAACCAGGCACTTAGTTGTCTCCATGATGTGAATAGGTTAGCAAAAATAATTGTGGCCACTGTTTAATAATCTGACCCAATGGATGCTGAGACAAAGAATAATATTTGCAGTGGCGGTTATGGATTCTGCTGGCATAGACTAAGAAGTCTGTGCAGAATAAAATCAAACGCTATGGTAATGTAAGAATGCACCGTTGATATATATAAGTAGTAGAGGGATACTTGTGAATAGTTTACTGAAAGAGGCAGCATCTGGAGCCACTTCAACTCACTTCCTGCTGCGGCTGCATCCCATCTAAAGTCAGGAAAGAATTCTCCATGGCAACATCCTTCCTTAAACACCATAACAAGAGAGTCCCCTGCTGGAGCAAATGTACCCTGACATAAAAAACTCAACACCTCTACTTAATATGTTAATTTGCATTATGGCAGCAAATAGAGACCCCAGATTTATTGTGCTAGGCACAGTACAAACTAATAACAAAAGGGTGGACCCTGTTGCAAAGAGCTTATGCTCTAATGATAGACAACAAGTGGATACAGCAACTAGATTTAGGGAGCTGAGGGTAATGATGAGACCATGGGAACCATGTGATAAGCTCTTGGGCACAGGGAGTGCTGGAGGGGTTATAGAAATACCTAAGAGGACCAGATAGTGTGAGAATAAAGTAGCATTGTGTTGAGACTTCAGGAAGAAATGATCTCCCCATTACAGAAAGTGGAACAGTGTAGCATGCTCACCAGACCCTGGGGTAGATCCAAGTTTCTTCAGAGCAATAAGTCACAGATTTCTCTAGGGCAGGGGTGGACAATAACATGGTGATGGTTCACCAAGGTTACCCCAGCAGGCCACTGTTGCTATATTTACCTGTACCTCTGCAGGTACAGGTGCCTGCAGCTCCCGTTGGCTGGAAATGGTGATCCGTGGCCAAAGAGAGATGCAAATGCTCATATCTGCAGAGACACAGGTAAATAGTGGCAGCAGGCCACCAGGGGCCTATCCTGGCAAACCAGATTTGGCCCGCAGGCCAGCATTAGCCCACGGCTGCTCTGGGAACTTGGAAGAAGCTTTCTGAAATGCACGTGGTACAGGTTGAACCTCTCTAGTCTGGCACCCTTGGGACCTGACCGGTGCCAAACCAGAGAATTTGCCGAACTAGGAGAGGTCAATATTGTCTAGCAGCATTACCAACACTTTCACTGCTTACTGGACTCTTAGAAGACATTTAGGGGTAAATTAGAGCTAAATAACAGTACAGAGCATTGAGAGACAGGACTGGTGTAAACAAACTTTGAGACCATGGAAAACTTGGCCACACCCATGGTAAGTGGACATACGGCTAACTAACATCATTCCAGACCACAGATGTTGCTGGATCAGAGAGTGCTCGACGAGAGAGGTTCAACCTATAGTTGCATGTAGTTAGAGGCAGCTTGGCTTGCTGCCTATAATGATCTTCTAACCTATGTGCCAGGCTTAAACAGGCAATTGCTCTCTCTCTGAGCAGCAATATTCATGACCTGATCCTCCTCCCTCTGCAGTCTGTGGCATTACTCTTTTTCCACCAGGGCAAGGGGAGAAGCAGGTCCAAGTCTCCACAGAGCAAAAGCAGGGAGAGAACGAATGGCATCCGGAGGGCACGATGAACATTGGAACGCAGTGGCAATAAGATATCAAGAAATTAAGTGCTGATTTACAGTCTCTGCTTTCAGAGCCTGTAATAATCATAACTTGTCTCTGCTTTCAGAGCCTTAATAATCACAACTTTTGGCAGCAGCAGCTGCACCTAAGAGCTTAAGTGTTTATTAGATTGTGTTACTGATTGTCCCTTGAATACAATATTACTTGAATATCAAAGACACGATCTAGGATGCTCAGCCCAGTCATCCAGCATTATTCCTAGAAGAGACCCTGTAAGTTACTCAAGGGCTCTTCTCTTGTCATTCTGCTCAACCTTACATGTCATTACTGTCAAGCAGACAATTTCTCGAGGAGTCAGTGCACCTTTGATGGATGGGAATTGGCAGGGGGAAGCAGAGTAAGGTGGTAAGTTTTCTTTTGCATCTTGGATTCAATTGTGTGGAGGAGGTGTCTCTGGGTAGCAATAACAAATGGCATTGCCTTCATGAGAAGGACATCTGGGGAACATATCGCACTGCTGCTAAGAAAAGCGAGCATAGACTCAAGGACGATAAAAAGCAAAGGGATTTGCACACGTGCTCAAGAGAATATGGAAACAAATATACTGCGCATGCCCAGCACTGGAGTGAGTTCACTCAGGAAAACCTGCTGGGCCATCAAAGTAGCTTTGTGTGAGGGAATGAGCAGCACAGCCTTAAAAGGAGAAGGGAGTTTGGGAAGTATCAGATGCACCCTCCCCCCCCCCAAAAAAAATCTTTAGTTGATACTAGTGCGGGCAATTGGGATGGAATAAGTCCTATGTCCTCAGCAAATTTCTAGTACCAGTTTCTTTTTAGGACAGGCAAACCCAGTTTTGGTTTCCTATTTCATGTGAATCGATCAGAATGTGAACCCCTTAAAGTTTGAAAACATTACCTAGTGGCTAGAACGCTGTCTGGGGACAGTTCCCAGCTCATCTGCTGGCCTGGACAAGTCTTGGACAAGTCACTTTGCATTTCTGTCACTTGGTTTTCCCATCTGTAAAATGGGGTAATGATACTAAGAATGCCTTTGTAAGGCACCTTCCAAAGATTTACTAATGAAACTGCTATGTAAGACCTAGGTATTGCTAAATAACTTTCAGAGTTGTCTATGCTTCCAGGCTCATGATGGGACCAGAAACAAGAATCTTGTCAGGAGTTTTTCAAATCTCCATTTGCAAATGTAACACATTGTCTGGGCCTGTCTTTATTTCTAGGATATTCTAGGAGGGTTATTCTAGGAGGGGGTGGGTGAGATTCTGTGGCCTGCATTGTGCAGGGGGTTATACTAGATGATCATAATGGTCCCTTCTGACCTTAAAGTCCATGAGTCTATGACTATATGGGGGGATATCAGCCTACTGCTATTATAAGCTAATTGGTTTAGTCCTTTGGTTTAGGAGGCAGAAGCCAGTGCTTTAGACACAGGATCCTTAGATTAAGTTCCAGCAGATAGTCCAGTCGGTGGGTCAATCAATAGGGTAAATGGAATCCAGGATCAAAAGAAGGAATAGTTTGGGCTGGATAAACATTTGTCTTTTAATATGTTTATCCAAACCACACCTCTGAACACTGGGCATGTCTACACTAGGGAGTTTTTTCAAAATACTAATTTCAAAATAGAGCTGTTCCTCTTCAACAGCAGGAGCTGTTATTTCGAAATAACAAGTCTTTTATTTTGAAATAACAGTCTTGGTAGTGTGGACACTCGCCTTGTTATTTCGAAATAAATCCCTAGTGTAGACATGCCTAACTGTGAGATTTTCTTTTCCTCACTGCCACCAAAGTGTACATGTTATGTATTCTTGTGTGGAAGATGATAGTCACAATGATAGCAAACCTGGCCTATGGGCTCCACACCACAAATATCCAACCAGTGTCTTAAAGCAAACAGTTAAAGGAGACAAAAGATTTCTATTGCAATTCATCTCAAGGTCAAACTAGAATCTGCCCCTACTAGGGACCGGACTTCCGTGGAAGGTCATGTCAGACAGATTTCCGTGCATTCACAAACTTTTGAGAATGTGAGAAAGGCTAAACATAGTTATTTCTCCTTAAACTATTATTAGAGTATAATTGACAAAATTCAGCCTTTTACCCTCCCTCGTGAGAAAAATGAGACAGTTTTGGGGGACAGTTGCTATGATGCACATTTTCCAGAGTTTCTTCATAAAGCATCACAGAGTGCATGCCTGCTTTGCTCTCATTTATTCTACATACGTCTGGGAGAAACACACACATACATACACACACATACACTAGCAATAGTGGCAGCGAATATTAGAATGCAAATGAACAGAGCGTGAAGCAATGCACATAACTCATTTGTTTTGCCGCTTTTTCAGAGTGATCAGCAATGCATTTCTCCCCTGTTCCATTCACGGGCAGAGCAGGAGGTGGGGGAAATGCAGTCAAATGACATTAATGACTATCATTTCTCTAATGCTAGAGGGCTTTTTTTTTTTTTTTTTTTGATGAGTGATGAGAGCGTGAGGAGAGAATCCCTGCTGATTCCTCTTAATGAAGCTTTTGTTTATAAAATAGCTTTCCAAAGCATCTGCACCGAGTTCTGTTGAGAACCTGCCAAATACAGATATGAAGCTGCAGTAGTTACTGTGTGGCCATATCATCATCCACCTCGATAGCATGCCCTGGTCTTGTGGCTGTGGTAACTCATAACCAGTATTCCTATGGGAGAATGACCACATTCACTCAAGATGATGTTGTGTAATGGCATTGTGACAGCCAGTAATTCAAAGACAATCAGCTTTAAGTGGATGCTGGAACGAATTATGGGCCTGATCCAATGTCACTTTGAAGTCAGTGAAGAGCTGTGTTCACATCAACAGTTTTAGCTCTCAGAAGACTTTATGATAACAAATCTCTGTGAAGCATTGGTAGCTCCTCAATAATGGATCTTATAATAAGCATGCATTAGGAAATTAACTAGTATCAGAAAAACTAAAGTAAATTGAGTTTCAACCCCCCAAAGTGGTATTAGTAATAAAAGCATCTCATAATCTTACTTTTCAGAGCATACCAAGTATCTCAAAAGGGTCCTTTTGAGAGTGTCAGATTTTTACCTATTTTTATCTTTTTTTAAAAAAATGCCGAGGGTATTTCTAAAACTAAAATAATCCAGATTCAAGCAGATCAGCTCCAAGCATAACAGGACAGAACCAGCTAGGTTCCTTCTGCACCTTTGAATTCCCCAAACGGGTATTGGGTTATTGTTAGGTCCATACCAAATTTACAGTCCATTCTGGTCAATTTCACATTCATCAGATTTTAGACATGGTAAATTTCATGAGTTTAGCTATTTCCGTCTGGATTTGCCCCATGCTGTAATTGCAAAGATCTGACTTCAGACCCAAAAAGGAGTTGGGGGTCACAAGGTAATTGTAGATGGGGTTGTAGTGTTGCTACCCTTATCTCTGTGCTGCTGCAGCTGGCTGCAATACTGCCTTCAGAATTGGGCAACTGGAGAGTGGCAGCTGCTGGCTGGGGGCTTAGCTGCCGCCAGCAGCAGTGTAGAAGTAAGGGTGGCGTGTATGGTATCACTACCCTTATTTCTGCACTGCTTTTGGTGGGGTATTGCCTTCAGAGCTGGGCACCCAACCAACAGCCACTCTCCAGACCATCAAGCTCTAAAGGTGGTACAGAAGTAAGGGTGATAATACTGGGACTCCTCCTAAAATAATATTATGACTCTCCCTGTAGCTCCCTTTTAGGTCAGGACCCCCCAATTTGAGAAACCTGTTATCCCTGTCAAATCTTTATAATATTGACGATAAGACAGGATACTAGGCTAGGACTAGAGGACAATTGGTCTGACCCATATGATTTGAAATTCACCACCCTCAGGCAAAGGGTCCTGGTTCAGGAGACCATATCAGATAATCATAGGGTTCACCGGGCCCTGGATTTCACTTTTGAGCTCTAAATTCAGCTCTGGCACTGACTTGATGACTTTAAGCAAATCACTTACACATTTTGCTTCAGTTTCCCCATCTGTTTTTACAATAATGTCTCTAGTCACTTTTCCTTATCTGTAATTCTGGATATGTGTGAGGATTACTTAATTACCATTTGTACAATCCTTTGAAAAAATGTAAAGCATTTTATTAGGTGGTAAAGATACATATACAAAGTTGGTGAAGACTTTAAAGGGATTTATAAATGGCAATAATTATTAGGTAGAGGTCCCGATTACCTTCAGAGAAGGACATTAGAAATCCCTGAAAGGTGAATGTAAAAGCTCACTTTGGTTTAGCTACTACTCTGAATTTCTCCCCACCAGTTTTTTTAACCCAGTTGATTCCTGGGAGAACCCCACGGAAGTTAATGGAAATTATGGCCCCTTCAGACTATATAATACTGAGCCAGAACTTCAGAAGAATAGGGCTTATGGCACGATTTGTAGCATGTCCTTCAAATCAGGTTCAAAACACTTGGAAATGAGCCTTTTTCGTACTTCATTTCTACATTCAGTCCCAGCTTAAACCATGAAGTGTAGAGCAACACGAAAATGATGAAGAAAAGATAACCAAATTTTGATTAGCTGTCCAGAAAGGTTCAGTGTGACCTACTGGAGAGCACATTGAAGTAGGAAGTAGGAGAGCTGGTTTCTATTCCTAGATCCACAAGGGTGCATCTACACTGCACTGCAGCTCAAAATAAGATATGCAGTTTGAGCTACACAAATTGAGGATCTTATTTCAATCTTATATCAAGATAGCTTATTTTGTACACATTTCAAAATAACTTGCTATTCCGAAACATCCCTTACTCCTCATGGAATGAGGTTTACAGGGACTTCAGAACAGCAATCCCATTATATTTTGAAATAACGGGCTTTCTGTTAAGACACGGGATAGCTATTTCAGGTATCCCAAAATGCAGTGTAGACATAGCCCAACTGTCCTGTTGGGTGATGTTGGGCAAGTCACTTTGCCTTTCTCTGGGATTATGGTCTTTTGCAAATAACTTTGAGCTCGACTGTTGAATTAAGAATTATTTGGGCTTCAGTTTAGTTGTTGTTGGGAGCTGTTCTTATTTACTCTAACCCTGTTGTATTGGCACCTTCCTATCAGAAACCTGTGGGATCTTTAACTTTGGGACAATATTTGTTTGTCAAATGAAGAGCCTGTCTGTCCGCAGGAATAGTCAGAACCACCTTCCCACACAAAGTCTCCCAAAGTGCATCCATAACGTTGTACTACACACCCTTCCCAGAGCTCTGACTCTGCATTTACCAAGCAATGGGGCATGTTGCTCAGGCACTTCTGGCTGTTACAAAGGTCACTCTGAGAAATCTTGTCCCTGGGGGCCAAATCCATAAAGTGTGGCTCTGGACTGTTAACGTTTTGGCCTGGCTGTTCCCAGCGCAGGGTAACATGGGAAGTCAGGAATGTGTCAGTCCTGGGCATGGACTCTACTACTTCAGCTTCTCCTTGACAAAGTCATTCTCGTTTGATTTCCAGCGGCAAACATTTCCAAAGTTGTGAACACAAGCGCTCGCTAAATATTAGCTTTCAAGGCTTTAAGTCACACACTGTTTACACTAGTTACCTCCTCTTGAAGTCTATATAAAGGGTCATGTTTGCTCAGGCGTACTCTTAAGGGCCACAAGACATGGTTCTGTAAAGAGGTATGCAATAGAGAATGTAAATATTGCTGGCTCTGCTGTCGTTAAAAAGGGAAACCTTCCACTGAATCTATAGAAGGAGCTGCTGATGCTAATGCAGGGAAAAGAGGTTATAACAAGGCACAGAGATAACACTAAAGACACTGCTTGAGATGGATCATTTAGTAAAGGACCAAGGATTGTAAATATATTTCTTTTCTTATCCCAGTTTTCACCAAAGCCCTATGGTTGCATCTGCCCAGTTTCCTTGTTCCCAAGCATGTGCTAAAAACCTCCCTGCTGCCTTTTCACCAGCTGGGTCTCAAGTGGTGGTTTCTAAGCTGTGATGTGTGTAGCAGTTACTGGTGGTTTGTGGGGAGCTAGCTGGACAGATTGTGCTAGCTTCTCCTTCTTGTTTCCAGCTGTTATTGTGCAGTAAAAACTATATCACCAGCTTTCCTAATGTGACTAGTAAATGACTGGTGAAGTTGCCCAGGGATGTTTTGTGATCAGGGATGTGAAGGGAAGCAGATTGCAGGGTGGCGGTTCCAATCAGAGGTGTTCCAGGCAGTCAGGAACAGGAGAGGAGCTTTGGCACTTCTGGAGAGTCAGAGGGAAATAGTTGCAGATCAACCCAAAAACAACTTTAAGAAAATTTGGTGAATTGAAAAGCATTTAAAACATTTTTTTGGGAGGGCAAACAAAACACTTCATTTCAATGTGAGGGTGCTTTACTTTTTTCCCCTGTGATTATTAAAACTTTAAAAACTAAAGGACATGTCAAAATGTAAGCTCATTTGAATTGAAAAAAAAACATCATTTTTTTGTTTTGAAAATGTTGCCATGAAATATTTTGATATTTGTTTAACTGGAACAATTTGACAAAATGAGCTTGAGAGCTTGAAGCATTTTGGTGTTGCGAAATCTAGTGTTGTTCACTGAAAAGTTTGTGTCAAGGATTCCACCTAGCTTTGCCCTCAAGACTTCTTCTCCAAATGGTGTCCCGGAATATGAAAAAGTTTGAGTTAAAAATCAAAACAAATAATTGATCATTACATTCTTAAATTGACCTTTTCTATTAGGATGAAGATAGCTCGAGTCTTGAGAGCCCCTCTGTTGGCTTCTCTTTCCTTAGGATAGCGGAATAAGTATCAGCATTCCTGGGTTTTATTCTTTATCCTGCACACTCTGCATCCTTGGGTAAGTCTCTCAAGCCTCTTTGTGCCTCAGTTTCCCCATCTATGCAGTGTTTCTGCCCATATTTACCTATTTCACAGAGATGAGTGAAGATGTAATGATCTAATATTACGAATCCTTCAAATCCTTGGATGAAAGGTTATCAAGTGCACATTAATAAGCATATGATAGCTAGGTATGTTGCTCATGGAATTATCTTTATGATTGCTCTTGTCTCCTAAGGGTCTGTTGTGTGGGTGTTGAACAACACTAGATAAAAGAGAAGAACTATAGCTACTAGGGTTGCCAGGTGTCCAGTTTTGATCCAGACAGTCCAGTATTTGAGCTTTCTGTTCGGGAAACAAATTGAGAAAATATAAATGTCTAGTATTTTCTAAATAAGATGTAATGTAGATTGTGATGTAATGTCAAGCGTGCCCAGTATTTTTGTTGAAACCATCTGGAAACCCTAATAGCTACAATTGTAGCTACAATGCTGGTGTTTTCAGTTTAAGGAAACGAGTGGGAATATCAACCGTTATAATATGAGTGATGACATTTGTTGAATCATGTTTATGATCAGAATCAGTTCATGCTTCTGGGGCTTACATCTTTACCTTTGTTCAAAGCCCATGTAAGGTCTCCCTGAGGAGACTGAAAACAAATCCGCCCTCTTCTGGATGTATCCATGACTGGTCTGAAATATTAACATGTAGAGTAATGGCACCATCTGCTGGACAGAGTACACAAAAGTTTTAAAAGTAAATGAAAACACGTGTAAGGTCCTGGTTTCCTGTAACCCTCATTTAGAAGGTTGCATAACTCGGGAGATTTGAACTAGGCTTTGTAACCTTTAACTACTTGGTCAGTGGTTTGAATTCAGCCCAACTTTACAAATATAATTTTTTTCTGATCAATCCCATGACGGGGCTCCAGCCCCCGCACTAAGAGCCACACTGTTTCCATGATCTGGGGAGCGGGCTCCGAGCCACGCTGGGTCTGCCGCGCATGTGCAACAGCACACCCAGAACCGGCGGGGCTTAGGACCAGGAGGAGAGGGAAGGTGGGGGAAGCTGCAGTGTCACCCCGACTCTACACTGAGCGCGGGGAGTTCAAAAGGAGATTGGTAAGCGTAGGAGGAGGGGGAAGAGAGCCGGGAAGAAACAGAGTGGAGGCTGGCGTGTTCTCCCCAGCAGGAGACCGGAGGGGTGAGCCGAGAGGACTCTGACCCAGACCCAGAGCATCCTGCCCAGTCCAGAGGAGAGCGGAGAGGCTGGAACCCTGGAGGAGAGCCCTGCCCAGACATTGAGTGACGGGGACAAATGGAACTCTGTGGCATAGATATTGAGAGAGGGGAGGCCAAAGAGGGCTAAGAAGCATAAGAGAGACAGAGTGGGGGATATGGTGCGGGATGGATCCCGGAGGCAGTCCCTGGACTCTGTTATAGATCACTTTTAAGTAAATTCGTGTGCAACTGTACAAATTCCTTGTCTCCGTGGAGCAAAGAGCAGTGTGCACCCGATGTTCTCTGGAGGGGAATTGTGTGAAAACACCAGAAAATGACCAGCAGCATAAATCATATTTTTGCTCAGTATAAAAAGGGGGATATTTTTCCCCAGGGGAAAAATTGTATGAAGAAGCTGCATTTGCCAGAAGTTTCATTGTAGATCAAGCATGAAAATTCTTGGGTTCCAACAGAGAATACTCATGGTTGTTTCATGTACCTCAATTAGAAAAGAGGCACATTTGTAACAAGGGCAAAAATAAACAAAGACATTGATAGCTTGTTTCATCTTCTTGGTGCACCTTAGCAGTTGAGAATTAAGAGTGCACCTACAGTTCCAGGCCTTCTCCTCCACAGATGTCCACAGCTTTTGTAACATGTTGTGATGCAGATTTGATTAGCTCCATCTAGGCATTTTATGGCTTAACCCCACTCCTGATCCTGGCTCTCTAGTTCCAGTTAAAACTGGAAACAAAGTGAGGGTGCTAATAGACAAAGATCCAGTGTGATGAAAGGGGTTAGTGATGGTAGGCACCAAGCTGAATTCAAATGAGCACCTTTGCAGATATGAACCTGGAGCTAACAATTGTAAGAGTTGTCAGAATGAATTGAGACAGGAAGCCGCCAATCAGCAAGCTGTCAGGAACTAATGTTCACGGGAGTGTCTCTAAATACAAATTTGATTAAGGCAAGTGTTTCTTGGCCTCTCTATCAGAATATCCCAAGACTAGCCAATTAATTCCTGGAAAAAAGGAAGCAACCATCCCAGTTCAAGTGCAGTTACGTGGTCTCTTGCTTTGTTTTCTGGCTGCTAAAGGGTAGAGCAATGGTTCCCAACTGGTGGACATGGACCCCTGGTGGTTTGCAATGGTCCTGTAGGGGACCCGCAGAAAGTTTAAAATAGAAATTAAAATAAATGTACAATGTATAAAAACACCTCAGAGTTGTTACATTTCAATGTGGACACCCTGTATTATCTCGCAATACTACTATATTTGTTTAGATAACGTGAACTATTATACATTTCAAATGATTATCAAGTAACAGCTATATGGTTGGGGGTGGGGTGTGTCCCTACAATTGTAATAGATTGAAAAGGAGTCTGTATGCTTGGAAAGTTTGCTGTGGCCACTGTGTAGCAGCAAACAGTTCATGGTTTTTCCTATGAGCAGCACATCTGAGTGATAGAGTATGTCTACACTTGCACCCTCTTTCAAGAGAGGGATGCAAAAGAAGACAATATCCCGTGCTTCATTTGCATATTCACGCTATGGTGCTATTTCAAAATAGTGCTATTTCGAAATAACAGACACTGTTAAGACGTGGTTATTTTGAGAGAAATAACTGGTAAACCTCATTGTGGGGGTATCTAGATTATAGGGGGGGTTTTCGAAAAAAGTGACCTCTTTTCGAAAAAACTTCACCTGGGTCTAGACTGCTTCAGCGTTCTTTTGAAATTAAATGGAAGGAACGGAGCAGTTTTTTCGACTATGGTAAACCTCATTTTACAAGGAAGAATGCCTTTTTTCGAAAGTGCTCTTTTGAAAAAAGGTGTTCTTGAATGCAAACAGGGCTTTTTCGAAAGAGAGCATCCAGACTGCCTTGGTGCTCTCTTTCGAAAAAGCGTCTCGCTTTTTTGAAAGAAGTGGTTACAGACTAGATGCTCTCATTCGAAAAGGGCTTGTAATCTAGATGTAGCCTGTATGAGGAAAAAGGGTTATTTTGAGAGAAGGGTTTTCTCTCGAAATAACGGCGTCATAACAGCATCTGTTATTTCAAAATAGCGCCATAAAGCAAATATGCAAATGAAGCATGGGATATTTAAATCCTGGCTTCACTTGCAATTTCGAATGTCTTCATTTGCATCCCTCTCTTGAAAGAGGGTGCAAGTGTAGACATACCCATAGGGGTTAATACAATCCTATGTGCACAGAGTCCAGTCTGTGGGTTGGCCCACCAACCAGCTGTTGAAATGTGCACTTAATAAAACAAATTATGATCATCCGAGCATAAAGAAGCTTAAGGCAAACATTAGTCTCCAGTGTCTGGGTGTAGCACCTGTTTGATATGCCTGCTAAGGTAGGGAAATGCTGATGTCACTGGAATAATGAGCTGTATTATTGTCCTTTGTTAAATCCTCAACTCCGGTTAAGAACACCCAGATTAATTCTATGTCCTCCTGCTGGTGAGGTGACAAGATAACCAGAGGGACACAACATGAACAGAAAACATCATTTGTTCAAGTTTCCAAGTTTCACTATAATGTGATGAGACTTTGTAATGGGGGCTTTCTGGAGGCAGAAGGAAATAAAATCTAAGGAAAGGTAGATGCAACTGCTGAAGTAGGAAGAGAGAAAATCAGAGGAATAGCTGGAATGCAGTAAAAATAGTCTTTTTTAAATAAAGAGAAAGCACAGGCACCTGCACACCACACAGATTTCAGGGGCTCACCCAGAGGTTCAGAAGCTACTCGACTTCTTTGGATTTCAAATCAGGCTGCAAATGTTACCAGAATGGCTTTTGTGGGGTATCTGGTAGTATTTCCTGCCCCAACAGCGGTGATAGCAATTTAAAATTTCTTACAGGTACTGTCCTATCGCAATCCTGGCCCCTGCCAGCTTTGTAAATAGCTCCCAGCTGGTTTTTACTGCAGCTCAGCCAGCTCTTGCTGGAGCTGCGCAGCAGGGCACACCCGCTTGCTTTCACCTCTGTTACCCAATCAGGCATGCCAAAACTCAAACGATCTTTTCTAAGCACTTAAACATTTTATTTTTGAACCTCAAAACATTTTTTGTTGGAATTTAAGTCTTGAGGGTGATTTAAATTGGTTCTTTTATTTATGAAAATATTGATCATAAAACCATGCAGGGGAAAGCATTTAAAGGAAATAAGAATTAGAGTTAAAAGCATGACCAAAAATCAAGCTAGTCTCCACCAAATCCCTGCTCAGTTGTTATTATACTTCATTATTTTTATTTCAATAGTCCTTGGAAGCCCAGAACCCATGGCTCTATGTACAAGGCACTATAGAAACACATAGTAAGAGATGGTCCCAACTCAGAAAAGTTTACGGTTTAAATAGAGATGATGGACATCAGATGAGAGAAAGAAAATATTCAGTCCTATTTCACAGCTGGGGAAATGGAGGTGCAGAGACTAAGGATGAAGTTTGCAAGAGCACCGAAGTGGAGACAACTAAGAAGTCTAAGTCTGATTGATTTTTAATAGGGCATAGGCTCCTAAGTCACTAAGGCCACATCTCCTCTTGCTGTGTTGGAGATCAATCTTCGGGCATTTGATTTAACAGGTCTAGTAAGACATGCTAAATCAAATGCTGAGGGTGCCCCCAGTTGTTGCTGGCACTCCTCACAGTCATGAGGAGTAAGGAAAGCCAAGGGGAGCATATACTTCTGACAACCAAACACGGTGAAGATGGCGCCAAGCTCTGCTTAAAGTATGTTGACTCCAGATATGTTATTTACGTAGTTAGAGTTGTATATCTTAAGCTGACCTTCCAAGTCTAGTGTAGACCTGGCCTTAGGGTACAATTTTCAGAAACCCCTTTAGGGTCCACATGAAATCTGCAGAACAGTCAGAAATCAAGGGCGGAATTTTGGGCAGATGGGTCAGGCAGACGCGGCTTGCTTTTCATCCGGTGCCTTGGATGCTAAGGGAGTGAGGGGAAAGTACTTGCGTTCTGTGCATGCCTGTCACACCTGGCTGGTGAATTCCCTTCACCTTACTCCCTTAGGCTACATCTATACTGCAGCATTCTTCTGCAAAAGCTTATGCAAATGAAACTCAGAGTAGAATATCACCGTGCTTCATTTGCATAATTAATTAGCAGCCGTTTTTGCTCCAGAGGCTTTTGCGCAAAGAACTGTGTAGATGGCTCCTTTTTGCGCAAAACCCCCCTCTTGCACAAGAGCTGTTCTTCCTCATTCTTTCACAGCTCCTTTCTGTGCAAAAGCCTCTTGCACGAAAACGGCGGCAAATTAATTATGCAAATGAAGTGTGGCGATATTCTACTCTGAGCTTCATTTGCATAAGCTTTTGCGGAAGAAGGCTACTGTATCATCGTAGCCATAGTGCCCAGGGCACAGGATGAAAAGCAAACCATATCCTGGAGCACATGGCTGCTGCCCCTCCTACCCATCCAAAATTCCGCCCTTGTCAGAAATTGAACCGTGAGCCCCCCTGAACCTCAATGGAGTACCTTAATCACAAGATCTGCTTGTTCTAGGAAGCCTTCAAAGAACTAAAATTGAAGGGCAGTCAAATAGAGATGATGGCCCTGTGCCTGAATTATGCTCGATAGTGGGAAAGGTATTTTTGTCAGTGCCAGCTTACGTTCAAACACAGTGCGCTTAGGTGAGTGTATTTAGGGGAGGAGCTGTGCTTGATAAATAATTGTAAAATAGAGTACACAGCCAAAGGGAGCAGAAAAGACAGAGACTTAAAAAAGCCACAGAGTCTAGGAAGGAATGTGGTCATGCAGGCAGGCAGGAGCAGAATTCAGCAGAGCCATGAAGTTAAGTTGCAGCAGTTTGACTTGGACATGAACTAAGGAGATACTGATAAAAACGCAGGGAGAATATTCTGATTGTGGCTACTTTTAATCAATGGCATAATTCAATATTTTAGTCATATTTTATTTTACTTGCCTTAAATAGGAAATGACACACTTTGCTTGCTAAATAGCTCAACAGATGAAAAATATCTGCTATTCAGCCACTTTTTCACCTTACCCATGATAAAAGGGTGCATATCTAAACCTAAGATAATAAAGCCATAAAGACGTGTTAGAGCTGTTTGATGAAGCCTGTAGTTTGGTGTTGTTTGGCTGCGGTTCCCCTTTACAGTTGCATGCCTGTTTAGTACCTTTGTTCTCTTTATCTTTTCAAATTCATCAGAAATGATGTATTATAGATCAGACTTATTTATCTTAGAGCTATCAACAACTGGATGGAATAAAGGGGTTGACACCAATGTTAAGCTTTTCTTTTTCCACTAGCCATTTATTATATAAAAAAAAGTCCACTACCAACCAAAATAGATTTTGTTTTACCTCCTGCTCCATAAATCTTAGTTGTGTTTCTCTCATTCTCCAGAAGAATAGGCAAGGAATCTTCTATCAAGATTAATACTTCTCTCCGTCCAAGGTTGAGCACAGGATCCAAATGCTAACAGAGCCCCCTGCAAAGTCTCACAAATAATGTGTCTGCTCTGAAGACAGATGAACTTCCAAATATACCTGACAAATAACATGTTATAACATGAACTGTGTATCTGGATGTTCACTAAAAAGTAACTTTTTAAAGGATCAAAGGCTGGCCAATTATCAGTCACAAGATGCAGACACCTGAGATATGTTTTGACAAATCCTTCATGAAGGGTTTGAAGATAAGATTTTGTAGACTGGTAAGGATGGTTACACTCACCTGATTTATGTGTATAGAGCTGTGTGTGAAAACTGAATATTTATAAGCACATGTATCCAATCAGAGACAACTACCTGAAGAATAATATGGAGGTACATGCATGTAAAATTTAGGACATGTGTGTGCCTTTGGAAATCTGTCTCTTTTGAAAGCTATCTGGTTGTATCAGAATAATTTTCTCTCTTTCTGAGTTGTATGGGAGAAATACAAGGATCAGAGTGCTATCTGCTCATTTACTCCTTTGTGGGTCCATGTTGTTGCTACTTTACTCTGTCCTTTTGCTTGTGCTGTGGATCCTTCTCATTGCCTGGTCTTTCTTGCTTCTAGTCTGCAAATTGGTTGAATTCCAAGGGCAGTTTTTCATTTTCCCCCTTAATCTTCAGCTTTTTCGATACCACCTGCTACTGAAACAGTGAACTCTGTCTGGAAAGAACGTTGTTGCTGCTTCAGTCTTTAATTTCCCCACTCTCTTCTAGGTCATCCCTGAGATCTCACTCTAGTTGGTCCATTCTGGCCTCTGTGTCCCTCAAAATCCACTATTTCGGTTGTTGATTTGGGCATGTCTATTAAGCCACCTCCTGGTTCTGGAATACACTTCTTTTCTTACCTCAGAGTATAGCAGTCCACCAGCTGGGCCATCATCAGCTCTTGAGAGTTTAGTTGTCCATCTCTGCATAATCATATGAACTGACTTTTCTTGAAGTACTCATAACTCACCTTACCTGTATCTTTCCCACAAATACGACAAGACATTTTTTTCTCTTTACTTTTTCTTACTACTGCACCATTCCTGCTTTTAGCACTCTTGGGGTACATCTAAACTACATGGCTCCATCGACGGAGCCATGTAGATTTGTTTGTTTGGCAAAGGGAAATGAAGCCGCGATTTAAATAATCGTGGCTTCATTTAAATTTAAATAGCTGCTGTGCTGAGCCGACAAACAGCTGATCAGCTGTTTGTCAGCTCAGCACGCTAGTCTGGACGCTCCCCTGCCGACATGAAAGCCTTTTATCGACTTCCCCGGTAAACCTCATCCTACAAGGCATAACGGGGAGGTCAATAAAGGGCTTTCAGGTTGGTGCGGGAGCATCCAAGCTAGCGCACTGAGCCAACAAACAGCTGATCAGCTGTTTGTTGGCTCAGCGCGGCAGCCATGTAAATTTAAATGAAGCCACGATTATTTAAATCGTGGCTTCATTTCCCTTTGCCGATCAGCCTAATCTACATGGCTCCATCGATGGAGCTATGTAGTTTAGACACAGCCTTGGTGTTAAATGGAAATTCTCCATTGTCACTAATCCATCATGCTGCCACCGTATGTGTCATAACTTCTGGGGTAACAACACCATGGACCCTGACTTATCTTATGATGTACTGTCTCCAATGTTCCCTCTAATCTTTTCTGATCATGTTCAGAATAAATTTTGTTATATGCACCAGGACAAGTGTAAACATGCACCATCAAGAGAAAGACAAACCTAGCTGTGGGCACTCTGCTAATCAGCTTACAGGGAACACTGCCCATTTTAGGCCTCCAGATCTAGTCTGAAAGCAAGAGAATCTTCTGCAATCCAAAAAAGAGAACTGTTTTAGGCCTGAGATGTGAAGGGGGATACACTGAAACAGACCACAAGGTCTCAGGGGTGCAGTTATCCTTGTAACTCTGCCACCTATGATGTAATAGAACATATTATTTAATATAACACAATATAACAGCTGTTCTTCTTGCAGAGTAATTCTCCCTCAAAAATGCTGCAAGGTCTCCAGAAGGAATGGGCATGTTCTAAGGACCACAACAAAATGTGGATGGTTTCTGAGTAGCTTTTCATTGTGTCACTAATGTTTTGCACGCCTCTAACAAGCATACCAATGTATAGTTCCTTATACCGGTTCAAAGTCCAAACCTCCAGCCAAATTCTGCATGCCTTATTCACGTGGCAGACGGGCGAGCGCCTCTGAGTGAAATAATAAATACCACTCTTGATGAAGGTAGTCCTTGCACAAAGTTCACTAGCATGGCCTGACCAACCTCTTCACAGTGATATTGGGGGGAAGGGCAGATTCTGGTCTCATTCAGGGATGTAAAACAAAGCCATTCTAATCCACTTAGTGGTACTGAAACACTTTCAGTGATGGGGGTGCTGAAAGCTAGCTCCCTTACCTTTGTGCATGTCCGTACTCCTCAGCTGGGGCTGGGAGCAGGGCCTGTCTCTGGGAGGGGGGACCCAGATGAGGTAAGGGACCACGGCTGGCATCACAACTGGGGTGGGCACGGGTTTAAGTGTGGATGCCCAGCCATGGACTGGTGGCCAGGACCTCGGGAGCCATGCCAGCTACAGGGCCCCAGGATTGGGGCCGGTGGCCAAGGAGGGGGGGGTATGGTGTTGGTGCCCAGGAGCAAAGCCCCAGACATGGGGCCAATGGTCAGGATCTGTATAAAACCTGATGGCACTGCAGCATCCCTATCCCCACCCCTCCTAGTTTCTGCAGGTATGAATCCAGTGTAACTGAGCTCACCACTTGCCCACAGCCCATCTCAGTAGCCTCAAATGTTTCTATGCAGTGCTACATCCACATCAGTTGAAAGCCAAATTAGAAGCAATGAAATGACATGACTCATCCATCTGCCATTTCTAATGCACGCAACATAATCTACGGTGCTTCATAAGCAAAAGGAATTCATATTTGTCATAACAAGAATAGGATCTGGCACTTCTCTGGCAGTAAAGAATGGGGAATTTAATGTTCATTTCAGATGAAGGACTAGAGGGTTGAAGGTGAAAGAGGCCTTCTATCAAATGCTGCCATTCTTTGGTAGCTTTGGGAGCAATATTTCATACACTTTCCTCTTTATGTACTTTAATAAATCATAAAGGAGCATCAAACTCTGAGTAAAGAATAGCAGCAAAGGGGAAAAAATTACCCAGATAGTGATCTGTCTTCCTCCAAGCACGGATGGTCCTTGTGTCTGTGTGGCCACAATATTCTTTTTAATGCTATTTTCCCTGTCTTAAGGTTTACCCTTGATGCCTCTCCTCCCAAACTTATGACTGTTGTTATAGGAAACAAACATTACTGAAAGTCCAGGATGTTTATCATGGTCTCAATAGTTTAAAAATATCTTTCCCAGTTGCAATGAAATTCCAAGGGCTCTTCCCAAATGTGACAATTTTAGAATCACAGAATAAAATTCTGGCACATTCTAAAGAACATTGTCTACTTACAAAAATATGATGTTGTAAACAAAACAATGACCCCACTTATATCACTTATACCTTTGATTATTAAAAATGAATGAATTTTAAAAATCCAGTTTACTTGACTCTTTGCATTCTCTACTTGCTCTCGGCTTGGACAACACAAATCAGTGAAGTCCATTTTATTTTTGCTTGCTATTGGTTTCTCATTTGGGTTCTTTTCACTGGCTGCTTGGGTTTTAGACTTTGCAAGGGGACAGTTCTTTGTTTTAAAATAGTTGTCTTTATTAGAATCTTTCCGAATGTGGAAACCTTCCTGACGATCTTAGGTTGCTTCCTTTATAAAATGTGATGTGTTGCCAAATTTGTCAGGTTGCAACTTAGCCAACTTTCCCAGGAAGGACACCCTGCCACAAATCACACTTACTATTTGTTTGCATAGACTTTTCAATTTAATTCCCAATCCGTATGTATGAGAAGGACTATATTCCATCCAGTTTGTCAGACCACTCTTCCCCTCTCACCCCCTCTGCACAGGCATCTGCACAGCTTTCATTGTAGGGTTTAAAATAGAACAGCATGAAATGTTCATAAATAGTGGTTCAGGTTTCTGTTCTGTTTTCTCATGCATCTGAAATGAAGCGTATATTGTTACCTCAGACTATTTGTATTTCACTGAGAAGAAAACAAAGCAAATACAAACAGATTGTCTCTGAATGGCAGAGTAACTTGCCCTGTAATGTTTGCAACAAAGTCAGGCCAAGTGGCTTCAATGGAGGGGGAAAAGGCAACCCTAGAAGGGTAAAAGGCCCACTTTCCTATTAACTAGAAGTGGATTACTGCAGGTCAATCAGAATCAGGTAAGAAGGAGTTGGCTCAGACAGATTAGGGTCAGTTGAAACGGGGCTACCTTTCACCAACTAGGAGCAGCTGATTGCATTTCAGGGCTGCCTCCCTGTTGGGAGAAGTGGGGAAGAGGAGAAGCATGCCTGTGTGTGGATGTAGGCATGCACACACTAGAAACTGTAGGGGAATGTTCATCTTCAGGAGGGGCGCTCTCTACCCATGGGGAAGATGATGAGCCTAAAACCTCTGCTAAAGGGAAGGCTGACTGCATGAACATGACAAATAGGGGTGCTTTACCCGAAGCCCATCTTGCCAAGCGGGAGAAGTGCAAAGGCTAGGAAGGGAAATAAGAGCCCTTGACACATTTGTACATCTTGGGTATACAAAATGACAGATGTCCCTGCAGCTGGCATGAAGATGCCTCCTTATCTAAAATGCCATGCACTGATAACAGGATGACAGCATTCCCTCCATTTTGTGACTATATACAACCCATGTTCAGTTTGGCTATGTCTACACTACAGCGTTATTTCGAAATATCTTATTTCAAAATAGTTAATTCGAAATAAGTTATTTCGAAATAACACGTCTACATACCAAATGCATTTCAAAATAGCATTTTGCTATTTCAAAATAGCTCATCCACACTGACTGGATGCTGAATTGCATTTAAGGGCAGCTGAAACTGGTTCCAGAAGGGCATCAGGTCGGGAGTTACTTTGTGTGGCTGCTGCCAGAGGCTATCTGAGGCTTGTGCTTAAAGGAACCCCCTTGGACAGCCGGTTCTCAGCTTTCCCTGCTTGCTTGCCTACCTCACTGAGGGACACCAAAGCATTTTTGTCTCTTTCTGCCTTAGTTGCCCTGACTCAGGACACCACAGCACTTGGCATCATGGAGCCGGAGCTGCCCCTGGGCACTCTGGTGCTCATTTTGGACATGTTGCTGCAAGCCTGGCTGCACTTTCTGCAGGCTGCCTTACAGCATCTGCTGCAGTCCAACCCCCACACCATCCTTCGGACCCTTCTGGAGGATGAGGAGGAACAGCTGCAGTTCCTGGATTCCAACGTGCCCCGCCGCATCTGGCGTCTGGACACCAGCAGTGACTGGTGGGACCACATCATCCTGGAGCACTGGGGAGACCAACAATGGACCCAGAACTTCAGGATGAAGAAGGACACCTTCCTTGAGCTCTGTGAGTGGCTCGCCCCTGATCTGTGGTGACAGAACATGCACATGAGGCCCGCCATTCCCCTCCACAAGCGTGTGGCCATCGCCCTATGAAAGCTCTCCACACCGGATAGCTACCGATCCGTGGCAAACCAGTTCGGCGTGGGGAGATCCACCACTGGAGCAGTGCTCATGCAGGTATGGCAGTCTCCAGCCACTGTGCCAGGAGGGGGGAGGGGTGGTGCAAGGAGGAGATGGGCTGCCCCAGGGAAAAGTGGGGGAGGTGGTGCAAGTCTC
This sequence comes from Pelodiscus sinensis, assembly GCF_049634645.1. Classification (NCBI taxonomy): domain Eukaryota; kingdom Metazoa; phylum Chordata; order Testudines; family Trionychidae; genus Pelodiscus; species Pelodiscus sinensis. The sequence continues at coordinate 11,830,898 of NC_134724.1, read as the reverse complement.
CTCCATGGGAGGGTTTGGTCTGTCCCACCCGCACTATGGGCTTCCCATGGTGGCCAGGATTGCAGGGGGGGTTGCTCCTGGGCATGGGGGCACTGGGCAGTGGTGGGGAAGGAGCACTATCAGCCACCCTGGCACCCTGGTGACTCTCAGTGGTTTTGTGTGTCCCTCTGCAGGTGGTCAAGGCCATCAACAGAGTGCTGCTCCACAGAATCATCCACCTCACTGATGTGGACACAGTGATTGAGGGGTTTGGTGCCCTGGGCTTCCCCAACTGCAGAGAGGGGGGCAATCGATGAGACACACATCCCTATCCATGCCCCAGATCACCAGGCCTTCCTGTACATCAACCAGAAAGGAAACTTCACGGTCATCCTGCAGGCTGTGACTGACACCCGGGGCCAGTTCATGGACATCAAGGTGGGCTGGGCTGGCAAAGCACATGACGCTTGGGTTTACTGCAACTCCTCTGTGTGCCAAAGGCTGCACGCTGGGACTTTCTTCCCTGACTGCCACATCAGGGTCGGGGACATGGACGTGCCTGTGTGCCTGGTGGGGGATGCGGCCTATCCCCTACAACCCTGGCAGATGAAGCCCTACACAAGACACCTCAACCCCTCCCAACAGGCCTTTACTTCCAAGCTTGGCAGGGCCCGCATCGTGGTGGAGGGCGTTCGGTCGGCTGAAGGCCTGTTTTAGATGCTTCCTCACCCACCTGGACCTATCCGAGTGGAATATGCCACACGTGGTGGCAGCATGTTGTGTGCTGCATAATTTGTGCAAGAGGAAGGGGGAGGCTTTCCTGCCAGGCTGGATGGCAGAGGCCAACCACTTGGCTGGCCTGTATGCTCAGCCCACATGGCTGCCAGCTGGGAGGCCCATCAGGAGGCTGTCCATATCCCGGAGGCCCTGCGGGAGAGCTTCCACCTGGAGGAGGACTAAAGTCTCCCTGGTGTGCCCCACTGGGGGCTTGTGCCTCATTTTACCCTCACATCTTTTCACTGACCCCTCCATAACCCCCTTTCTATTAAATAAAGACACATGTGTTGACAAAAACAAACTCTGTTTATTGAACAAAACTGGGGTGGGGGGGAATGAGGGTGGGAGAGGGGAGGTGAGAGGGTGGGAGAGGGGATAGGTAAACTTGGGAGGAGGGAGCTGGAAGCAGGAGGTGAGGGAAGGAAGGGGGAGGAGAAGCTCAGGTTTGGGGGTCTTGCTGGTCCACCTGTCTCCCAGCACTGTGGGTGTAGGGGCCTCAGCATCCCCGGGGGGGAGTGGGTATGGAGAGTGGGGTAGCTGGGGGAGGAGGAAGACGCTGGAGGGGGAGCAGGTGTGGGAGGAGGAGCGGTAGCTGGGGCTGGAGTGGCAGGAGGCAGCAATCTCTGCACCAGAGTCTGCAGGTGGTAGGAGATGGCACGGCCCTGGACAAGCAGCTCTCACCAGCTCTCCCGCCGCAGCTGCAGGTCTTAATGTACCCAGTGGTCGAGGGTGCAGTGCTGGCCTCGCAGGATCTGCAGGTGCTGCCGCTGGTATCCCTCCTGGTTACAGGTCAGCCTGCTGGCCCGGATGCAGGAGGCTGTCCTGGGCGGGGTGGTGCGCCCTGCACTCGCAGCTGGTGCAGCTGTGGAGAAGAGAAGTGGTCAGTTCTCCCTGGGGACACAGTGGTGAAGCCCAGCCCCGCTCTGCAAGGCAAAGACGGCAGGTCTCCGCACTATCGGCTGATGTGCTTGCACACAGGCCATGTTTGGCATGTCCTGCTATCCCCGGGAGTGTGAGCTGGCCCGGAACTGCACCTATGCCCCTGTGCTGTATCTAGTGCGGGGGTGAGGGGAAGGGGAGATGTGCCCTGACTCTGCGTAGAGGGGGCTTGTGGAGGGAGGGCATCATGCAGTACACACATGTGGATAGCAGGCCAGGGATGTTGTGTGGCAGCCAGCCAGGGCCACATGTCCAGGGTGGCACGGCACATGCACAGGTTGCTGCATGCTCTGTGGTCAGCAAGGCCCACACATGAAGTCCCTGGTCTCCCTCTCCTCCCCTCCACCCCTCACCCCCCCCCCCCCCCCCCGCATAAGGGGACAGTGATGGCACTCACATGTCGAGGCCTCCCTGATCTCGGATAACATCGGCGACAGGCTTGCTGGGATGGCTCGGGGGTCCTGGGTATGGGACATGCTTCCTTCAGGCTCCTGCGGCTCCTGGCCATCCTCCTCCTTCTCCTCCTCCTCCGTGTCATGGGCAGGGCCCTCTGCCCCAAGGTCGATGACTACCTGGGGGGTACGGACCGTCTGACCTCACAGGATGCGGTCCAGGGCATCACAATAGGGGCAGGGGTCTGGATCAGCCCCTGGTTGGGAGCTGCTCCCTGAGGCCCTGGCATAGGTCTGCCGCAGCTCTTTTATTTTCATGCGCACCTGATCCTGGGGTGCACATGTAGCCTTTGGTGGCCAGGCTGTCAGCCATCCACCTGTAGATGGCTGCATTCCTGTGTCTAGTGCAGAGATCATGGACTTTGGAGGCCTCCCCCCAAACCTAATGAGGTCCACAATCTCCGCATTAGACCAGGAAGACGTCTGCCTTTTGCGGCCCCTGGCAGACTCCTGGGAGCTGCCAGCCTGCTCCTGGGAAGCGGTGGAGGGCTGGGTGCCACTGGGTTGCTGGCTCATGCTGGGCCAGGTGCACGGACTGCTGGCTCTGTGCTGGAAGGCTTGCAGCTGGCAAAGGCACTGTGGCCAGAGTCTACCCCTTTAAGGGCTCCGGGGCTGGGTGGGGAGAAGAAGAGTTTTCCTGGTTGTGCCCAGACTGGCCACCAGGCCACCCTAGGAAGGGCTGGAGGCCCCCTATTTTGAAATAAGCATCTACACAGCGCTTATTTCGATTTAGCTACTTCGAATTTGGCATTATTCCTCATGGAATAATGTCTACCAAATTCAAAATAAGCGCTCCGCTATTTCGATTTAATTTCAAAATAGCGGTTTGGCTGTGTAGACGCTAGGAAAGTTATTTCGAAATAATGGCTATTATTTCGAAATAACTTTGCTGTTTAGACATACCCTTTCTTTGCAAGCCTGTTACCCAAACCACTGGCCATATTTGCCAAAATATTCATTCCAGGTACATCTATACTACAGAGGAAGATCAAAGTTGCCGCTGTTGATTAAGACAGCTAATTTGAAGTGAGGGGTGCTCTGGTCAATGCCGGTATCCCTGCTTTCATGAGGAGTAAGGGAAGTCAAAGGAAGAGTGTTCTCCCTTCGACTTCCTGTAGCATGGACAGTACCAAAGCCAAGTTAAACTACTTCGCCTTCAGCTACACAATTAACATAGCTGAAGTTGCGTATCTTATTACGACTTTGTCCCGTAGTGTAGACATACCCTCAGACTGGTAACACTGGTCCAGGTTATAAGTGATGCCAAAGGGGACAGTTTAATTGGCTTCACTCTGAGTTTTGTGGGTTGTTCAACTCTGAAAACTCCAAAGTCAGCGCATTGGTTGCAGTGTTTTTGGGGAGCTTGGAACGTTTTGCATGGTTTCCTGGGCAGTCAAAGCACCATGTTTTATTTAGTTCTAGTTTAACTCTTGGAGTGAGGTTCTGGGGGTTACACATGCAGACACTGGAAGGTATGGTGCAGGGGAAAGGTGACTGTACACTGTCTTTTCACCCATCAGCTTTCTGGACTGACCAGAGGCCAAACGAGACCAAAAAGAGCTGTAAGTTAGGGTTGCCCCGAGTGGTCACAGCAGTGTGAACTTTGTCCACACTCTTTTCTGTCTCACCCTGGAATACCCCCAGCATGAGGCCTTGTAAGGAGGCCAGCGTGGGGCTCTCTATGGCAGGCCTGTGTGATATCTGTACTATGATACTTCTAAAGCTAAAGGGCTTTTATGGTCCCTACACTATTATTTATTTTAATCTATTTGTGTTACTGTAGCACATATGAGCCCCCATCATGGACCATGTCCCATTGTTGTACAAATAGCAAACAAAAAAGACAGTCCCTGATCCTGCATCAGACTAGAGACAACATCTGGATACACATGCACAGAGGGGGACGTACAAGGAAACAATGGGACAACGTTAGTCAGGATATTTGGAGGCGGTCTCAATATGCCGGCAACCTAACCATTGTCCATCGTTGTGTAGTCCCCGTGTCAAAGGAGGGTTTGAGGGAGTTTGTTTCACAGATGTTTTTAGGGCGCTTCTCCCAGACATGAGGAGCAGCAAAGGAGACAGCCCAAAGGTGTGTGTTTGAAAGTTTCACAAGTGGGTGATGGAGGCTGGTATCCTGAGCAGATCGTAGGCAGGAATTTTAATAATGAGAGATAAGGTGAGTGAGAATCAGCTGTAAAGGGTCTTGGGAGTGAAGGACAGTGGCATAGATGGGAAAGGCCCTCCTTGTATTCACAGCAGTTTTGCATTCTTGCCAGAAGAGGCAGCCACATCTCCCGCTATCATGTGGCCTAGGATTGTTGAACCCCTGTTAGGCTACTAGGTGGAAGTGCACAAGGTAGGAACCTTGAGAAAAACAAAACTATTGACAAGAGTCCAGGAACTTATGCTTTGTGGTTGGTTTGCTAAGAAATATACTGCCTTACCACAGTTACTTCAAAAACCCAAAGTCCTCCCCCCCCCCCCCCCCCCGAACCAGTGCTGCCCAGAGGATTCAGGAGGCCTGGGGCAAAGCAATTTCAGGGGCCCCTTCCATAAGGGGAGCACGGGGCCCAAATTGACTTCAGACATTCTCATGGGGGCCCCTGTGGGGCCCAGGGCCTGGGGCAAATTGCCCCACTTGCCCCTCCCCCCCATCTGGGTGGCCCTGCCCTGAACCTTTATTCTAGGCAACACCAAATTCTGCCCATTACCTGATTTTCAGTCTTGTTTCCAATGTTTTCTGACAATGAGGCTCAGAGCTGGAAGGATTACCAGGGTGTCTTATTGAGACACAGTTGGAGCTATGATTTCACACTGGAGTTATGATTCCACCTCCAGCTGGATTGGGTTCCTCATCCCTTGGAAAACACTCTAATGTGCATAAGAGAGTAAATAAAGCACCTAACAGTTTGGATGACCTGCTGTTTTTTAAAGATTAAGGTATTGTGATAGTGCTGGCTTGATAGGCAGTTATAGATGCTCTGAAAGGTGTTACATAATCCTTCAGAACACTGTATTCAGACACAGACATTTATGCAAAACAGCTGCAGATTCATATGCTCAGCAATTCATCTGTGCTGGCAACAGGTATCTTACCTCCTACATCTCAACTATTTGATCCAGTCTTAATCCCTCCAATATTCCTTACCCTTTTCCAGCTTCCCATCCAGAAGTGCCCATCTGGGTTACCCTATCCGCCTGCTGGCTCTGTCCTTAACGCCCTACAGATGTGCCCTATTGGCTGACCTATCTCTAGTCAAGAGATGGCTGGCTCAGGAAAGCTGGAATGGGAAAGCAGATCACAAAAGGGGAATGTATGGCAATGACTACGGTGTGTTTCCTGACCTTGCTCCACACAAAACCCAAGCTCTTTTGCTTCCTGTCTGCTTGACACCTCTGTTATATCACTCCCTCCTCTCTCCGCAAGGGGAATCAGTATCCTAAGGGTTAAAAGGAAAGTAAATGTTTTCTTTACTGTAAGTTTTATTTCACAGTTTCCTTCTTGAGTTGCTCCATCACAGTCAGTGGTTTGCAACATTTAAAGATTGGTTGTGTTGAGAACATGGGTCATTTACACCCTGAAGTAAGGCGAATGTATTTCTCAGAAAGGCCAGGGAAAGGGCATTGTGACTTGTCACCAGATCTGACAAACCAGTGAATGCCCCCCACTCTCTCCTTCATTCAGACTTGGGGACTTAGGAGAATTTGTACCTTCAGAAGTTATCTTCAGTGCTAAGGTTAGAAGGGGCTAAGATGGACTATCCATGGGATCAGCAAAGAGTTCTCAAAAGCAATGACTCCTGTTTTTCCTTAGGGCCCCAAAAAGCTGGCAAGTGAAGACTTCCCTTTTAACGAGTCGGCCTCATGTGCAGGAGTCAAATGATGTAATAGCATGCTGCAGAAACATATTTCAAGAGCAACAGTAGTGGATTTACCTAATTACTATTAATTATTCTTTGCTAACCCGTGACAAAATATAGTATATCAGCATGTTGCAATGGCAGAGGGAGGCAGCAACAGCTAGAAGACAGGGTAGCAACGCTGACAGCCCTAACATTACATCATTTTTCGATCTGAATTGTGTGCTTCTAGTGGGTAGGTGAAGAAGTGCTCTGAGACTCCACCTGCAGATGCTGAGGGCTCTAGATGGAACAATCACAGGATGATGTCAATGACGATGTCTTCACAAAGTTAGATGTGATTGCTGCAGGAATCTGACCAACTGACTCAGACCTTTCCCCCTATGTCATCACATGAACAAAGACATCAGACCGTACCCGACAGTCCTCAATGGCTGTACAGTGAACTGGAAATTAATAGCTGCTATAATCTACCCAGGAGGAGACTGCATGAAAGAAAATATTCCTATAAGTAGTTGGTAGAGCACTTAAAGACAGATTTTACATGGTATTTGGGTACCAAAAGATTTATTAGGGAATGAAGTGCCATTTTGCACCTCTAAATATTTAGGCATCTATTAAAAGCTAGCCCTTTGTGAACATAAGGACATATGAATGGCCATCCTGGATCAGACCAAAAGTCCACAGAATCACAGAACACTAGAACTGGAAGGGACCTTGAGAGGTCATCAAGTCCAGTCCCCTGCCCTCATGGTAGAACCAAGCACATCTAGATCATCCCTGATAGATAGCTATCCAACCTGCTCTTAAATATCTCCAGTGATGGAGATTCCACAACCTCCCTAGGCAATTTATTCCAGTGTTTAACCACCCTGACAGTTAGGAAGTTTTTCATAATGTCCAACCTAAACCTTCCTTGTTGCAGTTTAAGCCCATTGCTGCTTCTCTTATTCTCCGAGGCCAAGGAGAACAATTTTTCTCCCTCCTCCTTGTAACATCCTTTTAGGTACTTGAAAATCGCTATTATGTCCCCTCTTGGTTTTCTCTTTTCTAAACTAAACAAGCCCAGTTCTTTCAGTCTTCCCTCATAGCTCATGTTCTCTAGACCTTTAATCATTCTCGTTGCTCTTCTCTGGACCTTCTCCAATTTCTTCACATCTTTCCTGAAATGTGGTGCCCAGAACCGGACGCAATACTTCAATTGAGGCCTAATCAGCACAGACTAGAACTGAAGAATGACTTCTCATGTCTTGCTCACAGCGCTCCTGTTAATGCATCCCAGAATCAGGTTTGCTTTTTTTTTGCAACAGTGTCACATCGTTGACTCATATTTAGCTTGTGGACCACTCTGACCCCCTAGACTCCTTTCTGCAGTACTCCTTTCTGGACAGTCGCTTCCCATTCTATATGTTAAAACTGATTGTTCCTTCCTTAGTGGAGTGCTTTGCATTTGTCCTTCTTAAACTTCATCCTATTTACCTCATACCATTTCTCCAGTTTGTCCAGATCATTTTGAATTATGACCCTATCCTCCAAAGCACTTGCAACCCCTCTCAGCTTGGTATTATCTGAAAACTTAATAAGTGTATTCTCTATGCCAATATCTAAATCATTGATGAAGATATTGAACAGAATCAGTCCCAAAACAGACCCCTGCGGAGCCCCACTTGTTATGCCCTTCCAGCATGTTTGTGAACTGTTAATAACTACTTTCTGAGAATGGTTATCCAGTGTGACAGACCGGGCCGTGTCTGGGCACAGCTGAGGACATCCGCTCAGGGCAAATTGCTCAAATTCGGGGCTCCTTACACCCCCAGACTGGTGACCTCTCCAAACAGGCCACAAACCAGTCCCACAGAGTGCTCCAGCAGCCTGCCTGAAGCCTCACGAGCAAAACCCCTCTGATACCCCAGCAATATCCTTGGCCCAGATGGCCCCGGGCCTCATAAACCGGTGGGGGGGTCTTGGAACCCAATCCTACCTACCCTGAACAAGATCTGTCCGGTTCTAAGAAACCAGCCACAGATCCCTGGTCAATTTACCCTCTGGATCTTACCCACAAATCACGCTGAGCCAATACTTTAGCATCTAACGTCTAAAGCAGTGGTCCCCAACGTTTTGGGGCTGCTGGGCGCCTGGGGGCGGGGCCGCTCACATGCTGCGCATATGGGGGCGGGGCCGCTCACAGGCCACATGACTGGGGGCGTGGCCAAGCATTCGCCACACGCCCGAGGTCAGCACCGGTATGTGCTGCGATCCCAGGCAGGGGCTGCCCAGGTTCCGCGCGGCACCCCCGGGGCTGGGGCCGGGGCCAGGGCCGGGGCCAGCGCGGCGCCCTCGGGGCTGGGGCCAGGGCCGGGGCTGGCGCGGCGCCCCCGGGGGCGGGGCCAAGGCCAGCGCCAGGGCTGGCAAGGGCACGCGTGGGGGCCGAGGCCGGGGCTAGGGCCAGAGCACACGCAGCGCACCCGGGGGTGGGGGTCAGGGTCGGCACCGGCACGCGCGGCGCACCCAGGGCCGGGGCCGGCCATGCGCCCGGGGCTGGCACCTGCCGCACGCCTGGGGGCGGGGCCAGCCCGGATTGCTCCGCGGGCGCATGTAAAGGGCCCGGCGGGCGCCATGGCGCCCGCGGGCACCGGGTTGGGGACCACGGATCTAAAGGTTTACTACTACAATAAAGAAAAGCATGAGAGTAAGGTTGTTAAAGGATAGTACATTACATGCATCGAATCTCCCAGTTCTCGATGCAGGCTCTAGCAGAGATGTTACAGCTGCTGGCTTAAAAGTCCTTGTTGCGCATCCTAGGATCAGGATGGGTCTACAGTTCTTTCTGGCTCTTCGATCCCTGGCTCTTCGATCCGGGATGAAGTGCTGAGCTGTGAACAAAAGATGGAGTCCACCACATGGCCTCTTTATACATCCTTCCTGGTCTCTTCTTGGCTGCAGCAGGTCACCTGGCCAGCAGCCTATCCCTGTGTTCCTTGCTGGCAGCCCTTATGTGTCAGCCCTCATTCTTTAGGTGTGTCCTTGGCTCATTGAGTGTCATTGTCCCTCAGGGCCTCGCTAATTAGCATGTCCATAGGCCGGGCTCTGCCCAATGCTCAACCACATGCAGAGAAATATTCAGTATCCACACAGATTACAGATTCCTAACTACACACACAGACATTATACAATCACATGACTAGCGTGCATAGGGTTAGCAGACAGTAAGCTTCTATTCAACACCTCACATGGCCCCTTGTTATACCATTTTTGGGGCCAACACCCCCACCTATGGGTGTAACAGTGATCTGGCTGCTTCTCTCAAATTCAGTAACGTGACATCCAGCCAGTTATGGACCCTCCTTATAGTAGCCCCATCTAAGTTGCATTTGCTGAGTTTATTGATAAGACGATCATGCGACCATATCAAATGCCTTACTAAAGTGTACGTATACCACATCCACCGCTTCTCCCTTATCCACAAGACTTGTTATCCTATCAAAGAAAGCTATCAAATGTGTTTGAAATTATTTATTCTTTACAAATCCATGCTGGCTGTTACCTATCACCTTATTTTCTTCCAGATGTTTGCAGATGAATTCCTTAATTACTTGCTCCATTATCTTTCCTGGCACAGAAGTTAAACTAATTGGTCTGTAGTTTCCTGGGTTGTTCTTATTTCCCTTTTTATAGATGGGCACTATATTTGCCCTTTTCCAGTCTTCTGGAATCTCTCCTGTCTTCCGTGATTTTTCAAAGATAATAGCTAAAGGCTCAGAAACCTCCCCCGTCCGCTCCTTGAGTATTCTAGGAGGCATTTCATCAGGCCCTGGTGACTTGCAGACATCTAACTTTTCTAATTATTTTTAACTTGTTCTTTTTTATTTTAATTTCTAAACCTACCCCCTTCCCACTGTCATTCACTATGTTAGGCATTCCTTCATTATCAGACTTCTTGGTGAAGACCGAAACAAAGTCATCATTAAGCACCTCCACCATTTCCAAGTTTCCTGTTATTGTTTCTTCCTCCTCACTGAGCAGTGGGCCTACCCTGTCCTCGCTTCTAATATATTTATAGAATGTCGTCTTGTTATCCTTTATGTCTCTAGCTAATTTGAGCTCATTTTTGCCTTTGCCTAGCTAATCTTGTGCCTGCATAACTGTATTGTTTGCATATATTCATCCTTTGTAATTTGTCCTAGTTTCCACTTTTTATATGACTCCTTTTTTATTTTGAGATCATGCAAGATCTCCTGGTTAAGCCAAGACAGTATTTTGCCATACTTTTATCTTTCCTACGCAGCAAAATAGTTTGCTTTTGGACCCTTAATAATCCCCCTTTGAAAAACTGACAACTTTCTTCAGTTGTTTTTTCCTCTTAGTCATACTTCCCATGGGACCTTACCTATGAGCTCTCTGAATTTACCAAAATCTGCCTTTCTGAAATCCATTGTCTCTATTTTACTGTTCTCCCTTCTACCATTCCCTAGAATCATGAACTCTATGATTTCATGATCATTCACCCAAGCTGCCTTCCACTTTCAAATTCTCAACCAGTTCTTTGCTATTTGTTGAAATCAAATCTAGAACAGCTTCCCCCCAGCTTTTTCAACTTTCTGAAATAAAAAATTGTCTTCTTCCATCTATCCCAGTATCCTATCTTCCAACAGTGGCTAATGCCAGGTGCCCCACAGGAAATGTACAGAACAGATAAGCATCAAGTGATCCATTTCCTGTCACCCATTCCCAGCTTCTGAAAAACAGAGGTTAGGGACACTATTCCTGCTCATCCTGGCTAATAGCCATTGATGGACCTATCTTCCATGAATCTATCTAGCTCTTTTTTGAAACCTGTTAAAGTCCTGTCTTTCTTGTGCTCCATTTAACTACATCAAGTAAATGAATTAATTACTATTTAGGAATATGAACAGCAAAACCACATTTTATACTCTCGTGTACCTAATTCCATGGAACATTTTATTATACGGTTTATAGCGATGTTATGTATGAAATAATAGAAAGCTCTTTATAATACCCATGTTCAACCTTTTTCTTTGCCTTCCTCCAACTTTTACTTTCTTTTTGTCTTTTTAAAAATTCACTTTACCTATCCAGTAAAATATGTTCATACTCATGCAAACTTGGTTTATGGCCTCTACATTCCAGACCTTTCAGAGCTGTTCCTTTGCAAAGGTACATGCCATATCACTTCCAGGTTTCATGCAAATCGAAGATGATGACAGCATATGCATGGCTCTATTATCAGATACTTGCTGAGGCTGGATATGACAAACCCCAGCCTTCACATGCCCAGCTGTTACCTGGAAACGTAATTCTCAACTTTATTGATGTTTATTTTTCTTGTTCTTGACATAATCCATTCGGATCAAAGGCTTTAATGCCAATTGGTCTGGTTTATCAGAACAATTTGCAAAGCATGACATCCTTTTTAGATATGTGTATTCATTCTTAAGCTCCTGAGGCAAAGATATTTGTATTCTATCATTTTTAAGCTCCTGAGGCGAAAGGCAGGCATTTTTTAAAGCTACGATTAAAGAAATCTTCAGCATGATGTTTTGGTGGCAGGATGACTATTGGAATCCTAGACTGAGAATTTAAGCAAACATACAATGCATTTTGCATTATGTTTCATAAGGATAAGGTTTACCTTTCATCTTTGCATTTGAAAAATTTAGCCAGTGTTGTCTCACTTCAAGGAGACAAGTCTGAGTAATAAAGTCTGGATCCAGAATAGGGTCATGTTTGAATATTCCCAATGTTCAGGGAAGATAAGAGCAGGCTTGAATGTGTATGTTCAGATTTGATGTCCCCATTGGGACCAGTATAAAAACCTAAATCATTTCATTTGGCTCAGGGCTATAACAACGTTTTTAAAATAGAGTTTTAAGTACCTCCTTTGATTTTTCTTTTAAACTGAATGGGATCTAACTCCTTGCAGTTGAATAGGTGGGAGGAGTGGAGAAGTAAATCTAACCCCACAGTCTTCATCTCCATTCTTGGGGTGGCCAGTGGCTGGCTGGCAAACAGATTCCCAAGTAACTTAGAACAGCCTCCAGGACTGCTGTAAATCATACCTGGCTAAGGATCTGGCAGAGTGTTATGTATGAGAAGATAGAGAGAAGCGAATGGGTGTTTTAGAGCTGGCTGTGCCAGCATTGCACTTACTGAGGATTGCTGAGTGCTGGAGAAATCCTCAGCTGTCCTCTTAGGCAGCCTGGAAAAGGAGTGAGGATGAAACCCAGTGTTTTTATTCGGAAAAAAGAGACATAAATCAGTCAGGGAGATAAATAGTGATACAGGGTTACAGTTAAGCCCACAGAGAGCAGGGGTGGGAGATGCTGCAAAGTACAAGTTAAATGTCTCTAAATCTTATGCTCTGAGACCTAAGCAACCAGAATAACTAAGGAGTAATTTTCCTAAGTGCACAATGTTACACAATCTGCTAGGTACATTAGAGGGGGTTTCTACTTTCTTCTGCAGCAACAGGTTTTGCTCACTGCTAGTGGCGGGACAGGAGATGGCTCAATGGACTGATCCGGTATGGCAAATCTCTCATTGTAAAAATAACAGGTCATTCTTACCATTTCCTTATATTCAAACAGAATTTCCTGCTCCCTCCTCTCCCCCAGATTTTTCTCAGGCATATGTAGGCGCACTGTTTTGAAGAGTGTTGAGCTCTGGTGGAAAGCTCTCCATGTGCTGAAATAACTGCATTTAAAGAGGAATGAATGGGGACTAAGTTGGCAGTTTGGGCCCAGCATTTAGAGCCTTTGATCACAGTCAAGGCAGTTGTGGTGGATGTAAATTAGCCAGCGTGCTGCCCATTTTTATCTTGTTTCATGTGTGTGTGTCACATAAAGATTTAGCAAACGCACTCTGTCAATTAGCTTCATTTTATTTCTATGCCCAACGGCCAAAGGGTCTCATTTTACTGTTACTTCTAAGGAATTAGATATACAGGGATAGATCCCCTCCTTTGCCAACAGAGACTTAGCTCAGCAGAGTGGGGTGAGGGACTGATGGGCATTATATGATGGGACACCAGCAACTGCCAAGAGCAAAAATCCCCAGTGGTTGGAGATGGCACACTAGATAGGAAGGGCTCTGAGTTACTACAGAGAATTCTTTCCCAGATCTCTGACTAATGGGGCTTGCCCACATGCTCAGGGTCTTACTGATCATCATATTTGGAGTCAGGAAGGAATTTTCCCCTGGGTCAGATTGGCAGAGACTCTGGGCTTTTTTTACCTTCCTCTGCAGCCTGGGACACAGATCCTTTGCATCTTTTAACTAAGGGTATGTGTACACAGCAAAGTTATTTCAAAATAACTTTCCTAGCGGCTACACAGCCAAACTGCTATTTTTAAATTAATTCGAAATAGCGGAGCACTTATTTTGAATTTGGTAAACCTCATTTCACGAGGAATAATGCCAAATTCGAAATAGGGGGCCTCCAGACACTTATATCGAAATAGGGGGCCTCCAGCCTTCCCAGGGTGCCCTGGTGGCCCTCCAGCCTCAACCACGAACACTCCTCTCCCTCCCTCCTCCCCCCTCCCTGGAGCCTTTAAAGGGGTTGACTCTGGCCACAGTGCCTGTGCCAGCTCCAAGCCTGCCACCCAGATCCAGCAATCACTGCCCCGACCCAGTGGTCGCAAAACATGAGCCACCAAGCCACTGGCAGCCAGCCCTCTACCGCTCCCCAGGAGCAGTCTGTCAGCTCCCAGGAGCCTGCCAGGGCCTGGAGAAGGTGGGCACCTTCCTGGTCCAGGGTGGAGATCATGGACCTTATTCATGTTTGGGGGGGATGCCCCCAAATGCCCATGATCTCAGCACTGTATGGAGGAATGCAGCCATCTATGGCAGGATAGCTGCCAGCCTGGCCACCAAAGGCCACATGTGAACCCAGGAGCAGGTTTGCATGAAAATCAAGTTGGTCCGGCGAGACCCCCAACCCTGAGCCCTGAGCTTCTGCTCCCCCTTCTTCCCCTTGCTTCCTCCTTCCAGCTCCCTCCTCCCAGGTTTCCCCCTCCCCTCTCTCACCCTCTCTCTTCCCCTCTCCCACCTCCTTTCCCCAGTATCACCAGAGTTTCATTCCCTCATCCCAGTTTTGTTAAATAAGGAGAGTTTATTGTCATGAAAATACGTGTATTTTATTTGATATCAGGTAGGGGGGTTAGGGAGGGGTAAGTGGAAGGATATGAGGGAGGAATGAGGCACAAGCCCCCAGTGGGGCAGACCAGGGAGGCTCTGAGTGCTCCTCAGGGTGGAAGCTCTCCAGCAGGGCCTCCTGGATACTGACAGCCTCCCAATGGACCTCCTGGATGGCAGCCTGCTGAAAGTGCAGCCAGGTTCGCAGCAACGCATCCACAAGAAGCACCAGAGTGCCCAGGGGCAGCTCTGGCTCCATGTTGCTGTGGTGTCCTGAGTGAGGGCAACCAAAGAACACAGAGATAAAATGCTTTGCTATCCCTCAGCAAGGTAGGCAAGCAAGCAGGAGAACCTGAGAACTGGCTGTCCGGGGGGGGAGTTCCTTTAAGCACAGGCCTCAGATAGCCTCAGGCAGCAGCCACACAAAGACACTCCTGACCTGATGCCCTGCCGAACCTGGTTCCGGCCGGCCTTACATGCGATTCAGCATCCACTCAGTGTGGATGCACTATTTCAAAATAGTAAAAAGCTATTTCAAAATGCATTTTGTGTGTAGATGTGTTATTTTGAAATAAGCTATTTCAAAATAACGCTGTAGTATAGACACACCCTAATGGAAATGGTGACTTATCTGATGAAGTCTTTGAACTATGAGTTGAGGACATCAGTAACTCAGCCAGAGGCTAGGGGCCTACTACAGCAGTTGGCAGATGAGGTTCTGTGGCCTGCAATGTGCAGGACATCAGCATTAGAGGATCATGATGGTGTCATCTGACATTAAAGTCTATGAGCTGGTTATGGCTCCTGAGTCTAGGGACCAAACATTGGTGACCCCAGCAATGGCACAAATTAGAACAGGCTCGGAGCCAGGGCCAGCCCACAACATTTTGGCACCTGAGGCGGGGAGCTCAAATGATGCCCCCATGCCCTCTTTTCTCCTGCCTGCCTGTTACATCTCTTGTGCCCTCCTTCCTCCAGCACAGCACTCCACCATCTCTGTGCATCTAGAGCAGAGAGAATACATATGCACCAGCAGCAGACACAATTTTCTACACTCTGGGTCCTAGTGGCGCCCCCCCACAGTCTGGCACCTGAGGCGGCTGCCTCAGAGTGCCTCATGGTAAGGCCAGCCCTGCGTGGAGCTTCTCTACCACCTCTGCAGAAGCCCTAGGGACAGAAGATGTTGGCAAGCTGGAGAAGGGAGGAGTCAGTGGAGACTTATATCCTGGCTATTTAGTGATGTGCAAAGGGCTGTAGGCCATAAAAGGCATGCACCATGGGCTGACTTGGCTCTGATTAAGGGTGGCATTTAGGAAACTAATTCCCTATTAATTAGGTGCCTAAATACATTGGCATACCTCTCTTCCTTTCATCTCTGTTCCGGAGTAAGGCTGATGCTCCTATGGAGGTGTAGATAGAGTTATCAGTGCTTCATTTACCATTTGGCACAGTTAACTTTTATAATCCTGTTGTTTCTGATTTTCCAAACAACCCTTCTGTAGAAAGCCAGTTACAAAGCCATTGCATGGAGGAAAGAGAATTTCTTCCTTAAAGATAAATAAAGGTATTGACAGTCCTTTTCTAAAGGCTCATTAACATTAGTTAATGATTTCCAGCTTCTCATTAGTCATTTCCTATTGCCATATGTTGAAAAAAAAATAGTGTGAGATTAAAGAGGCAGAGTCTGAGGGCCATTGTCATGCACCGTGGAATTTGTAGCCAGCTAAGCACAAAGATGCTTAGTGGCAGGGTTGGTGTCTTCTTTGTCGTTTCAAGCTGCTGAGCTCTGAATGCGCTACCCAGGGCTTTGAGTCATAGGCTGTGTCTACATTGGCAAGATTTTGCGCAAAAGTGCACACTTTTGCCCAAAAACTTGCCGCCTTTCTACACTGGCTGCGAGTTCTTGCGCAAGAACACTGACGTTCTAATGTGTGAAATCAGTGCTTCTTGCGCAAAAACTATGACGCTCCCGCTCAGGAATAAGCCCTCTTGCGCAAGTGTTCTTGCGCAAGAGGCCAGTGTAGACAGGCAACATCAATTTCTTGCACAAGAGAGCCTCTACACTGGCATGGATGCTTTTGCACAAAAGCACATCTCTTGCGCAAAAGCACATGCCAGTGTAGACGCTCTCTTGTGCAAATACTTTAACGCAAAAACTCTTGCATTAAAAGTATTTGCGCAAAATCTTGCCAATGTAGATGTAGCCATACAGTGAGGAAGCATACAGCAAAACACAGTGAGGAGGATGCCTGAGGTTGTGTAGCTTTCATCTATTTGTGAGATCTAAACTCTGGATTGAAGATGCAGCATTTCCAATATTGAATTCACCGGAATGGGCACCAAGAAAAGGGTGAAATGTGGATCTAAAATTTCTTCATAATCCATAGGCAGAGTTTCCAGATAACACAGATGTTTGGTGGGAGGAAATACAAATTGTGTAAAGTAATTTGTATATGGTCAGTGGTCATTCTGTGAACAGATGAATTATCGTTATTAATCATCATTCCCCTAATAAACATAGATCGTTCTTGATGACATTTTCTTAGGGTGGGAGGATGCATTTACCTATACATCTGCATGAAGTAACAGAGACCTATTAGTTGGTTCTTGGTGGAATTTTGCATCACATAAAAAGAATCTGATATCACATGTCTGTAATCAAGGTGATTGCTGGCAATCACTCGATGCATGCAGACCTGCATAGCTTAGACTGGGAGGGAAGAGGGAGAAATGGTGGTTCTATTCCAAATTCTGTTTCTAAGCTAAGCTCTACCCTAATGAGATGTGTTGTGCAAAGCCTGTGCTCTTAAATCCAAGGTAACAAATGTCCAACACTGGCTGTTACGTAAAATTATTTATCATAGACTCATAGAATACTAGGACTGGAAGGGAACTCGAGAGGTCATCGAGTCCAGCCCCCCGCCCTCATGGCAGGGCCAAATACTGTCTAGACCATACCTGATAGACATTTATCTAACCTGCTCTTAAATATCTCCAGAGATGGGGATTCCACAACCTCCCTGGGCAATTTATTCCAGTGTTTGACCACCCTGACAGGAACTTTTTATAAAAATAAACATAAAATGGAGAGAAATAGAGTGGTGCAAACTCAGTTGTGTAGATTAAAAGAACTGGGGCCTGGGGTCTTCCAGGCTCCTGGCAGAGTTTTAAGCTGGCCTGACCAAATTATGTTACAGGTTTCTAGAAATGGGAGGAAATGTTTACAGTTGAAATCCTTAAAATGGGTTTGGATCAGTAAATGTTAATGGGATGAGTGGCCACCAGGGAAACCTGAGAAGCCTTAGCCTCCCACTAGTTCGAATTAAGGGTCTACACAGCCCTTAATTCGAACTAGCTAGTTCGAACTAGGCTTAATCGTCGTAAAATGAGGTTTACCTAGTTCGAACTAAGCGCTCCGCTAGTTCGAATTAAATTCGAACAAGTGGAGCGCTAGTGTAGCGCCTATTAAAGTTAGTTCGAACTAACGTCCGTTAGTTCGAACTAACTCTGTAGTGTAGACATACCCTTTGTATGCCCAAAACCTGGGTCAGGGCAGAGCAGCAACAAAGCAATTTGTAAATCTGAGCCCTGGTTCAGCACCGGGCTGCAGCAAGGCAGTTTATATGCTGAAGCCCTGAGTCAAGGTCGGACAGCAACAAAGCATTTTGTAAGTCTAAGTCCTGGTTCAGGGCAGGGCCTGCAGCAAGGCAGTCCTCACGTAATGTCCCTGGCAGCCCAGGCCAGTTGTCAGCTTCCCCAGGGTCTAGGTCCTCGCTTGGTTGTTCTGGGGAGGCTTCTGAATCCTCGTTGGCTGGGGCTTGACTGACCTTTCTGTCATGTCTTTTATATCTCTGGCCCCTCCTCCTGGCTTCCACCCAGGTGAGTTGTTAGAGCCAAGTTCTGCCCACCAAGGCTCAGGGAGAGGCTCGTCCCCCTCGGGGTCAGTGGGTAGCCACTCTGACCCACTACATCCCCCAAAAGGACAGTTAATGCCATCTTTAATACCATCTGAAGCCAGGTCTACACTAAAAGAGAAGGTCAAATCAAGATATGCAACTCCAGCTATCTTAAATTAGTAGCTGGAGTTGATGTACCTTGTTTCAAGTTTCCCTATCATCCCCACAGCGGGAGGCTGATGGGAGCCAATGCTCCTGTCAGCTTCCCTTACTGCTTGCAGAAGCATGAGTATGGGCCATCGAGGGGAATGAATTCTGAGTTTGATTTAGTGAGTCTTTACTAGACTCGCTAAATCAAACTCTGGAAGCTCAATCGTGGTAGTGCCAATCTTTCATTTAGTGAAGACATGGCCTAAGACTGCCAGACACTAGGAGTTCCTGTAGGAGAGATCTCATTAAGTAAAGGAAAAGGGAAAAAAGGGATACTGTTAAAATGGAAATCCTCTTTGATGTTTTACATATAAACCCTAAATTAAAAAATTAAATTAAAAAAGAGTCATTGTGGCTTAACCACCATGTAAAAGAAGCAGTTAGGGACAAAAAGGCATATTTCAAGAAGTGGAAGTCCAATCCTAGTGAGATAAATAGAAAGGACTGTCAACTCAAGTGTAAAAATGTAATAAGAAAAGCAAAAAAAGATTTTGAGGAACAGCTAGCCAAAAACTCAATTAGAAACAGCAAAATGTTTTTTAAGTACATTAGTAGCAGGAAGCCTGCTAAAAAACCAGGGGGTCCCCTAGACAATCGAGATATAAAAGGAGCAATCAAGGACGATAAGGCCATTGCAGAGAAACTAAATGATTTCTTTGCTTCAGTCGCCACGGCTGAGGATGTTATGGAGATTCCCAAATCTGCACCGTCCTTTGTGGGTGATGAATCTGAGGAGCTGTCCTGGATTGAAGTGTCATTAGAGGAGGTTTTGGAACAAATAGAAAAACTTAATGTAAACAAATCTCCGGGACCGGATGGCATTCATCCAAGGGTTCTAAAAGAACTCAAATGGGAAATTGTTGAACTCTTATCTGTGGTTTGTAACCTATCCTTTAAATCGGCTTCCATACCTAATGACTGGAAGATAGCTAACGTGACACCAATATTTAAAAAGGGTGCTAGAGGAGATCCTGGCAATTACAGACCTGTAAGTCTAACTTCAGTACCGGGCAAATTAGTCGAAACAATAGTAAAGAATAAAATTGTTAGGCACGTAGGAGAATATAATTTGTTGGACAAAAGTCAACATGGTTTCTATAAAGGGAAATCATGTCTTACTAATCTATTAGGGTATGTCTACACTACAATGTTAGTTCGAACTAACGGATGTTAGTTCGAACTAACATTCATAGCCGCTACACTAGCGCTCCGCTAGTTCGAATTTGAATCGAACTAGCGGAGCACTTAGTTCGAACTAGGAAAACCTCATTTTACGAGGATTAAGCCTAGTTCGAATTTACTAGTTCCAATTAAGGGGTGTGTAGACCCTTAATTCGAACTAGTGGGAGGCTAGCCCTCCCCAGGTTTCCCAGGTGGCCACTCTGGCCAACACCAGGGAAACTCTATGCCCCCCTCCCGGCCCCGGACCACTTAAAGGGGCACGGGCTGGCTACGGTGCCCGTGCCAGGTGCAAGCCTGCCAGCACCCAGCCAGCAGACCCTGCACCTGGCACGGCACAGAGCCACCCACCCGATGTCCCCCAGCCCACCCCCTCTTCCCGGAACCAGGCTGGCGGCTCCCAGGAGCTTGCCCAGGACCGCAAGAGGCGGGCACCTTCCTGGGCTAGTGCGGACATCGTGGACCTCGTCCACGATCTCCGCACTAGGCACAGGAAAGTGGCCGTCTAGGGCAGGAGAGCTGCCAGCCTGGCCACCCAGGAGCAGGTGTGCATGAAAATCAAGGGGGTCCACTGAGACCCCCGATCCTGAGCCCTGAGCTTACAATGGCCATCCTGGGTCAGAGCAAAGGTCCATCTAGCCCAGTAGCCTGTCTGCCGACAGCGGCCAACCCTAGGAACCCTGGAGGGGATGGACCGAAGACAGTGACCAAGCCATTTGTCTCGTGCCATCCCTCTCCAGCCTTCCACAAACTTTGGGCAGGGACACCACTCCTACCCCCTGGCTAAGACTACTCCATGGACCCAACCTCCATGACTTGATCTCACTTCCCTTTAAACTCTGTTCTAGTTGTAGCCTTCACAGCCTCCTGCAGCAAGGAGTTCCGCAGGTTAACTCTTTGCTTTGTGAAGAAGAACAACTTTCCCTTACTAGTTTGAAGCCTGCTACCCATTCCTTTCCTTTGGTGTCCTCTAGTCCTTCTTTATGGGAACTCATGAAGAACTTTTCTGAATGCACCCTCTCCACCCAACCCCTGCTTTTAGAGACCTCTATCCTGTCCCCCCTCTGTCTCCTCTTTTCTAAGCTTAACAGTCCCAGTCTCTGTAGCCTCTCTTCATCTGGGACCTGTTCCCAACCCCTGATCATGTTAGTTGCCCTCCCCTCTCCCAGCCTTTCTCTTCCCCTCTCCCACCTCCTTTTCCCAGTCTCCCCCAGTTTTGTTCAATAAAGACAGAGTCAATGTTGGAAGAAACGTTATCTTTATTTTGTACATCAATAAGAAGGGGGGCTAGGGAAGGGTAAGTGGAAGGAGGTGAGGGAGGAATGGAGTACGAGCCCCCGATGGGGAGGACTGGGCTGGCTCTGCGGGCTTCTGGGGGTGGAAGCTCTCCTGCAGCCCCCCGATTGTCCCCTCTCCCCAGATGGCAGCCTGCGGCAAGTGCAGCCGGGCTGATGGCCGAGTGGTGTGATGTGCCCAGTTTGGGTACTCCGGGCACTCCAAGCCAGAACTTCTTTGCAAGCGGGGCACCCCTTAGAACTGTGTGTCCGGGGTGGGGGTCGGGACCCTTTAAGCGCAGCCCTCGGCTAGCCTGAGACAGCATCTCCACGCTCTAAGTCCTCCTCTGATGCCCTGCCGGCACTGCTTCCGGCCATCCTTAAGCCCTGTTCAGAGTCCACTCAATGTGGACTTGCTAGTTCGAATTAGCAAAACGCTAATTCGAACTAGTTTTTAGTTCTAGACGCGTTAGTTCGAATTAGCTTAGTTCGAATTAACTAATTCGAACTAAGTTAGTTCGAACTAGCGCTGTAGTGTAGACATACCCTTAGAGTTCTTTGAAGGGGTTAACAAACATGCAGACAAGGGGGATCCAGTAGATATAGTGAACTTAGATTTTCAGAAAGCCTTTGACAAGGTCCCTCACCAAAGGCTCTTGTGTAAATTACATGGTCATGGGATAAGAGGGAAGGTCCTTTCATGGATTGAGAACTGGTTAAAAGACAGGAAACAAAGGGTAGGAATAAATGGTAAATTTTCAGAATGGAGAGGAGTAGCTAGTGGTGTCCCTCCAGGGTCAGTCCTGGGACCAGTCCTGTTCAACTTATTCATAAATGATCTGGAGGAAGGGGTAAGCAGTGAGGTAGTAAAGTTTGCAGATGATACCAAACTGTTTAGGATAGTCAAGACAGAAGCAGACTGTCAAGAACTTCAAAAAGATCTCACCAAACTGAGTGATTGGGCAACAAAATGGCAAATGAAATTTAATGTGGACAAGTGTAAAGTAATGCACATTGGGAAAAATAACCCCAACTATATGTACAGTATGATGGGGGCTAATTTGGCTACGACAAATCAGGAAAGAGATCTTGGCGTTATCATGGATAGTTCTTTGAAAACTTCCACACAGTGTGCAGCGGCGGTCAAAAAGGCAAATAGGATGCTAGGAATTATTAAGAAAGAGATAGAAAATAGGACCCAGAATATCTTACTGCCCCTGTATAAACTATGGTACACCCACATCTTGAATACTGTGTACAGATGTGGTCTCCTCACCTCAAAAAAGATATTTTGGCCTTGGAAAGGGTTCAGAAAAGGGCAACTAAAATGATTAGGGGTTTGGAACAGGTCCCATAGGAAGAGAGGCTAAAGCGACTGGGACTTTTCAGTTTAGAAAAGAGGAGACTAAGGGGGGATATGATAGAGGTATATAAAATCATGAGTGGTGTGGAGAGGTGAATAAAGAAAAGTTATTTATTAGTTCCCATAATAGAAGAACTAGTGGATACCAAATGAAATTAATGGGTAGCAGGTTTAAAACTAATAAAAGAAAGTTCTTCTTCACACAGCGCGTAGTCAACCTGTGGAACTCCTTGCCAGAGGAAGCTGTGAAGGCGAGGACTATAAGGGTATGTCTACACTACAGCACTAATTCGAACTAACTTAATTCAAATTAGTTAATTTGAACTCAGCTAATTTGAACTAGTGCATCTAGACCTAAAAACTATGCTAATTCGAACTAGCATGTCCACATTGAGTGGACCCTGAACCGAGGTTAAGGATGTCCGGAAGCAGTGCCGGCAGGGCATCAGATTAGGACTTAGAGCGTGGAGCTGCTGCCTTAGGCTAGCCAAGGGCTGTGCTTAAAGGGACCTGACCCCCACACCGGACAGACAGTTCTCAGGGTTCCCCACTTGCTTGTCTAACTCGATGAGGGACAGCAAAGCAGTCCTGGCTTGGAGTGCTCTGAATGCCCACACTCGGCACATCAGAGCACTCGGCCATCAGCCTGGCTGCACTTGCCGCAGGCTGCTATCCGGGGGGGCAGAGGGTCAATCGGGGGGCTTCAGGAGAGCTTCCACCCCGAGGAGCCCACAGAGCCACCCCAGTCCTCCCCATCGGGGCTCATACCCCATTCCTCCCTCACCTCCTTCCACTTACCCCTCCCTAGCCCCCCTTCCTGATGTACAAAATAAAGGACACGTGTGTTCAAAAATAGAAACTCTCTTTATTGAACAAAACTCGGGGAGACTGGGAAAAGGAGGTGCGAGAGGGGAAGAGAGAAGGTGGGAGAAGGGAGGGCAACTAGAATGATCAGGGGTTTGGAACAGGTTCCATATGAAGAGAGGCTAAAGAGACTGGGACTTTCCAGCATACAAAAGAGGAGAGTAAGGGGGGATATGATAGAGGACTGTAAAAGCATGAGTGGTGTGGAGAGGGTGCATAAAGAAAAGTTCTTGATTAGTTCCCATAATAGAAGGACTAGAGGACACCAAATGAAATTAATGGGTAGCAGGCTTCAAACTAATAACAGAAAGTTCTTCACAAAGCAAATAGTCAACCTGTGGAACTCCTTGCCGCAGGAGGCTGTGAAGGCTAGAACTATATGGGTATGTCTACACTACCCCGCTAGTTCGAACTAGCGGGGTAATGTATGCATACCGCACTTGCTAATGAAGCCCGGGATTTGAATTTCCCGGGCTTCATTAGCATAAGCGGGGAGCCGCCATTTTTAAATCCCCGCTGCTTCGAACCCCGTGTAGCGCGGCTACACGGGGCTCGAACTAGGTAGTTCGGACTAGGGTCCTATTCCGAACTACCGTTACTCCTCGTGAAACGAGGTGTACCGGTAGTTCGGAATAGGCACCCTAGTCCGAACTACCTAGTTCGAGCCCCGTGTAGCCGCGCTACACGGGGTTCGAAGCAGCGGGGATTTAAAAATGGCGGCTCCCCGCTTATGCTAATGAAGCCCGGGAAATTCAAATCCCGGGCTTCATTAGCAAGTGCGGTATGCATACATTACCCCGCTAGTTCGAACTAGCGGGGTAGTGTAGACATACCCTAACAGAGTTTAAAGAGAAGTTAGCACTCCATAGACCCAACCTCCATGAATTAATCTATTAGCCAGGGGGTAGGAATGGTGTCCCTGGCCTCTGTTTGTGGAAGGCTGGAGATGGATGGCACGAGACAAATGGCTTGGTCATTGTCTTCGGTCCACCCCCTCTGGGGCACCTAGTGCCGGCTACTGTCAGCAGTCCATCCCCTCCAGAGTACCTAGTGTGGGCTGCTGTCGGCAGACAGGCTACTGGGATAGATGGACCCAGTACGGTCGTTCTTATGTTTTTATGTTCTAAGCTCAGAGCTCAGGGTCGGGGGTCTCACTGGACCACCTTGATTTTCATGCAAACCTGCTCCTGGGTGGCCAGGCTGGCAGCTATCCTGCCCTAGACGGCCACTTTCCTGTGCCTAGTGCAGAGGTTGTGGACGATGGAGGCCTCCCCCAAACCTGGATGAGGTCCACGATCTCCGCACTAGCCCAGGCGGGCACCCTCCTCTTGCGGCCCTGGGCAGGCTCCTGGGAGCCACCAGCCTGGTCCCAGGAAGAGGCAGAGGGCTGGGTGGCAGTGGGTGGCTGGCACGTGCTGTGCCAGGTGCAGGGTATGCTGGCTGGGTGCTGGCAGGCTTGCACCTGGCACAGGCACCGTAGCCAGGCCGTGCCCCTTTAAGGGCTCCGGGGCTGGGAGGGGGGCAAACAGGTTTCCCTGGTGGTGCCCAGAGTGGCCACCAGGGCAAGCTAGTGAGGGCTAGCCTCCCACTAGTTCGAATTAAGTGGCTACACAGCCCTTAATTAGAACTACTTAATTCGAACTAGGCATTAGTCCTCGTAGAATGAGGTTTACCTAGTTCGAATTAAGCGCTCCGCTAGTTTGAATTAAATTCGAACTAGTGGTTTGTATGTGTAGCGCCTATCAAAGTTAATTCGAACTAACGTCTGTTAGTTCGAATTAACTTTGTAGTGTAGACATACCCTAACAAAGTTTAAAGAGAAGCTAGATAATTTTATGGAGGTTAGGTCCATAAAAGGCTATTAGCCAAGGGATAGAAATGGTGTTCCTGGCCTCTGTTTGTGGAAGACTGGAGAAGGATGGCAGGAGACAAATCGCTTGATCATTGTCTTCGGTCCACCCCCTCTGGGGCACCTGGTGCCGGCTACTGTCAGCAGACAGCCCTACTGGGCTAGATGGACCTTTGATCTGACCCAGTACGGCCAGTCTTATGTTCCTATGTTAAACGCTTTAACTGTTTTTCCTTTTTCTGTATCCTTAATACAATTTTTAAAGATGGTTAATGGTGGCTGTTACAGAGAGCATTCTATAAAATCATGGATCACCCTTAAGTGTTTAATGTTATTATTAGGATGAAGTTTAATAAGGACAAATGTAAAGTACTCCACTTAGCAAGGAACAATCAGTTTCACACATACAGAATGGGAAGGAAGGAGTACTGCCAAAAGGGATCTAGGGGTCATAGCGGACCACAAGCTAAATATGAGTTATCAGTGTGATGCTGTTGCAAAAAAAGCAAGCCTGATTCTGAGATGCGTTAACTGGAATGTTGTGAGCAAGACGTGAGAAGTCATTCTTCTGCTCTACTCTTTGCTGATTGAAGTATTCTGTCCAGTTCTGGGCACCACATTTCAGGAAATATGTGAAGAAATTGGAGAAGGTCCAGAGAAGACCAACAAGAATGATTAAAGGTTTAGAGAACATGAGCTATGAGGGAAGACTGAAAGTATTGGGCTTGTTTAATTTAGAAAAGAGAAGACTGAGAGAGACAGGATAGTGGTTTTCAAGTACCTAAAAGAATGCTACAAGGGGAAGGGAGAAAAATTGTTCTCCTGGATCTCTGAGGATAAGACAAGCAGCAATGGGCTTAAACTGCAGCAAGGGAGGTTTAGGTTGGACATTAGGAAAAACTTCCTAACTGTCAGGGTGGTTAAACACTGGAATAAGTTGCCTAGGGAGGTTGTGGAATCTCCATCTCTGGAGATATTTAAGAGCAGGTTGGATAGACATCTATCAGGGATGGTCTAGACACTACTGGGTTCCGCCATGAGGGCAGGGGACTGGAATCGATGACCTCTCGAGATCCCTTCCAGTTCTAGTGTTCTATGATTTTATGTTGTAATAGTGAACACGGGTTTCATTAACATATTATCCCTTGTTGGACTACAGACATTCCCTTTGGCACACAATGTGTGTCACACAAAATATATAGTGTAGGTATTCAGAATACATTCTCCTTGGGCTCTGATCCTCCTCATCAGGGTTTGAATATGCTCATGGGGTCTCCTGAACTTCAGATTGGTGGCTTCCTCTCTGTTAGGATCAGGTACCCCTGGCAATGTTCCCTTTAATCTTTTCCATCCATGTGCGGAAAACATGTTGGCTGTGTCTACATTGGCATGATTTTGCACAAAAGCAGACGCTTTTGCGCAAAAACATGCTGTCTGTCTACACTGGTGGGGAGTTCTTGCGCAAGGACACTGACGTTCTAATGTGTGAAATCAGTGCTTCTTGCACAAGAACTATGATGCTCCCGCTCAGGAATAAGCCCTCTTGCACAACTGTTCTTGCGCAAGAGGCCAGAGTAGACAGGCAACATGAATTTCTTGCACAAGAAAGCGTCTACACTGGCACGGATGCTTTTGCGCAAAAGCACATCTCTTGCGCAAAAGCACATGCCAGTGTAGACGTATTTGCGCAAAATCTTGCCAATGTAGATGTAGCCCCAATATGAGAACATGTGCCACCAAAAGAAACAAAAAACCCAGCTGTGGGCACCCTGTTAATCAGTTGGACGGTATCTGGATCTCTTTTGAACGGCTGCACATGTGCACAGCTTAAGGGAGGACACTGCTCTCTGGATTCAGACAGGTTCCTCGGTCTTGAGTTCTTGTTAATTTGTATGGAGTGGGGAATAATAGTATCTCCCCAGAGCTGTAACTCAAATCCCTGAAATGTCCAGCAGACCTGCATAGTAACGCCCTCCCACTCTTATCTCATGTTGTGATCAGTGAGTGATGAAACTGTTAAGGACTGCACATTTAGAGTCTCTTGCTTAAGTGTCTGGGTTAACACCTTCCTGAGAGGGCGAGGGCAGTTTACTCTTCCCACCACAGCTATTTTTTGAGTTCTCACGAAACTCAAGCAGACATCTCTGCAACATTTACACTTGGCTCACATTTTGAAGGTTTGCTTAGTCCCTCTAAAAAGGAAGCCTTCACTGAGGCTTGAGGTCAATTGAGCTAAGCAAGTGAATAACTGCTGTAAATAAGAGGAGATGCAGGCTCTTTCTTTTTCAGAATGAAAGCATACACTTGCGAGCACAAGATGGTATCCTGCAGAGATGTCGGCGTGCCAAATATACACCCACATAGGCTCCCACATTTGGGCATACTACTGGTCTTAAGGAGTGTATAATTTATCTGCCTTATGCTTAGCTAACTATGCCCAGAAAGCGTGTTAAAATAGATGATAAATATTGTTTCCAGCAATTTACTTCAGTGACAGTAAAAAAACATGGGTGATTCATTGGAATCTTAATAAATATCTATTTTCAGCACAGGATAAGATCAGGACAAGTTCTCAATATTTCCTGTTTCTTGCTTATTCTTATAAATAAATGTCCTAGACACTAGGGTTCAGAAAACCACAAATAGAGCAACTACAGGAAAGGTTCCGTGGAGAGTAGATTCTGGTGATAGATGAGTCATTAGAGCAGGAGGTGACCAACTTACTGACTCTCCGACATCTTCAGAAGTTAGAAAGCTGGGGCTGAAGCTGTGAGACTCCCAATACTTGCTGCCAGAGATGATGAGTGTGGGAGGAGGCATATGGGGTTATATGCCTCCTGCACCCAATTTTTGCCAGGGTTTGTTGGCTTATTCACGTGGTGCTGCCATGCCCCATCTCTACACGGTAGCAAGTTGGGAGCTACAGCTGTGGGGAGAGACAGCGGCAAACAGCTGGGAGCTGTAGAGACAGCTGATGCTTTTTCTGCTACCTCTTCCCATGGAGCGGCCCCTCCTGCTGGCCTCTGCACATGGAACGAACACCTAGGAACTGCAGCGAGGGGACGCTGAGGGTAAGAGGCGGGGTGTGCATGTGGGGGACATGACTATTGGGGGCAGAGGTGCCAACAGCCTCTGCAAGCCCCTAAGCAAGGGAGGGGGGCGTCTGGCTCCACACTCCTGGAAGAGGTAGAGCCCTCTGGCAGGAGTGGGACTGGGGCAGCCATTCCTCCTCTCCCCCTCGCTAGACATTAGAGCCACATGGAGCGTGCTGTGCGGCCGCTTTGACAGTGTTTTAAAGGGCCCAGGGCTCTGGTAACCGGTGCTGCTGCAGTTGCAGCGGCTGGGAGCTTTGAGCCTCTTTGAATCACTGGACCCCTGGGCAACTGCTACCTTTGCCTCCACAAAGGGGATGATGAACCTTTAAATTTCCCCCCTCAGAAGGCACCAGCTGTCTCTGAAGCCAGTAGCTCACCACACTACCGGTCCGGCAGAAGCCCCAAGATTCCCCCTCCCCTAGTCTGGTGGTTGGGGAAAAGGAAGGGTGAGGCATTTGGGGTTCTACAAACCCCACATTAACTGTAAGCTGAGCCACATGCTACTCTTTATTTGGCCACCCCAGCACTAGAGCCACAGAACTTGACTGGAACTGAAAAGCAGACATCACTTTCCTCCCCAAATGCCTTTTTCCACTGGGACGGCACGAGCAAATGCAGGCAGGAACAAAACATATTGCTATGGAAGAGAGGCTTTGGTTCCAGCTCCCTGTCAGCTTATGTGCGATAATCCTTTATTTGTTTTCCAGCTATTCTGTTGTCATTTTATTTTATTTACAGTGAGGCACAGACGCACCTTCACTGCTGTTCTTTGAGCAAACACACTCACTGCATAGTTGTTGAAGACAAATAATTACAAAATAGCATACACCTCCGAACTGTGCTGATGGTAGAATGCACAATGACTAGGGATAACTTTTAGTCTACACTACGAGTTTTCACTGCAAAAATATGCAAATGAGGGACTCATTTGCATGAGTCACAATCTCATTTGCATATTTCCTGCCAATCCATTTTTGCGCTGGGGTTTTTGCGCAAAAACGAGCTGTGTGGTCATTTTCTTTTTGTGCAAAACCCCCTTTTCCCTCAAGATCCTTATGCCCCCAAAAAGAAGGTTTAGTGTAGACATAGCCATAGGGGCAGCTGCAGCCACCAACTGCAAAATAATGCCACTATATTTAGACATCCCACATTTCCTATCCAGGTCGTTGTCTATCTCTATTGAAAATAGGGAACTAAAATGTGAAGCAGTTAACTGGTTACCCGGTAAGCATCAGCCTTACCAGCATGCTTACCTAATAAGGAGCAGCCCGGCAGCTGGCTGGAGCAGCCCTGCCTGTGGTGAGGTGCAGCCAGCTGTGCCCAGCCGCAGTGCCCTACCTATGGTGCAGTTAGGCAGGCCTGGCCTGAGCTACCCCAGCACAGCTCAGCCTGGCATGGTGGGTCCAGCCTTCCAGAGTTAACCAGTTAAATGCATCGTTTACTTGGTTAACTTTTAAAACTGGTATTTACATCCCTAATTGAAAATACTCCATAATTAATGTTTTGGCCTCAGTCTAGGCCTTCTTGCATGTATAGCTCCTAGTTTACTGGCCTGTTCTACCTGTGTCTGTATTAATTTGCAATGCCAGGGTTTTTTTTTTTTTTTTTTTTTTTTTGTTCCCATCTTCCACCTCTTTGCTTTAACGGCCAGTATACACAAGTGCTTTATTTTTTGTTTTATAACTTTCACTTGCCACATCTCTGGAATCTTGCTGAGTCCTGTCATGGTAATTTGATAGTCCAACTAGTTTGCTGATTAACCGAAAGAAAAATTCTTCATGCTGCATTAATGGTTTTGCATTACATTTGAAGTTTGGCTGTCTTGGCTGTAACACAGTGCAATACAAATGTATATGCAACCATTATAATTAGATTTAGCAGAACTAAATTTTTATTTTTTATAATTCTGATGAATAATGTCGATGTTATTTTTAAGCATTTTTATTTTTAACAATTTAAATCTTCTTAGCAGTGGCTATATTATGGAGGGGTGGTCAGACAATTATTCAATAACAGTAGATGTTGAGATTCAAAAAGTTAAAGTTTTATAAAATATTAAAACACAAATTGTTAACAATGTATGTTAAAACATACAAAATAAATATAAAATCAACAAATCATACTCACATTTAGGCTATGTCTAGACTAGAGGCTTTTTGCTCAAGAAGCTTTTTTCCACACACAAAAGTGCATGGAAAAAGCGATGCGCTTTTGTGAAAGAGAGCGTCCAGACTCATTGGACGCTCTCTCGCATAAAAGGCCACCTGGAACCACTTCAGGCAGGGTTTTAGATCACCAGTTGCTTCTGAGTGCTGGTGCCAGAGCCTTGCAGAGACACACGTTTAAAGGGACAGCTATTTCTCTGCTTCTGCTGCATGCTTGCCTACTTCTTCAAGGGACAGCAAAGCTCTGGCAGTACCTGCTGTAGTTACCCTGTTCTTTTTGGATGCCACCGTTTTTTTCTTTGTGCCATGGAGCCGGACCTGCCCGATGGCATGCGATGGCCCCACACAGCCATGCTGCAGGTTTTGCAGCACTTTCTGACAGCTGCCTTCCTGGTCCTGCATGACCTGGACACCGAGTTCATTCTGGGGACCCTCTCCGTAGCTGCGGCTGCTCCACTCTCGCAACCACACCCCACTGGGGAGAGGAATTTCTGGAGACTCAACACCAGTTCAGACTAGTGAGACCGGCTGGTCATGGAGCAGTGGGACGACCAGCAGTGGCTCCAAAACTTCCACATGCGAAAGGCCACCTTTTTGGAGCTATGTGCCTGGCTCGGCCCTGCCCTCTGGAGACGCAACACCCACCTGTGGCCCACCAAACCTCTGGAGAAGTGGGTCGCCATTGCCCTCTGGAAGCGTGCCACCCAACAGCTACTGGTCGGTGGGCAACCAGTTCGGTGTGGAGAAGTCCATCGCTGGGGCCCTCCTCATGGAGGTAAGGAGCTCTTGGGCTGCAGTCCCTGCAGGGAGGTGGGGATAGTGATGCATAAGGGGGACCCTTGGGAAAGGGGGACTGGGAGCTGTGGGGGGTGGAGTACGTGGGGAAAGCCCTGTCCCTGGGGGGGTGCAGTCCTGCCCTCACACAGGCCTGCTGCGGGGAGGGGGAAATGGTCTCATAAAAGGTGGCTCCTGGGGTGTTTGGGGGGGGGGGGCAGGAGAGGGGAGCAATGCAGGCACCCTCTCTCTCATTCTCTGTTTTGTGTGTTTCTTTGTCTCCTTCTGCAGGTGGTGAGGGCCATCAACTCCATCCTGCTGCGGGGCATCGTCTGTTTGGGAGATCTAGATGCAACCGTGGCAGGATTTGCTGCCCTGGGGATCCCGAACTGCACCGGAGCCATAGATGGGACCCACATTCTGATCCGTGCACCAGACCATTGAGCGGCCCAGTACATTAATTGAAAGAGCTACTTTTCAATGGTTCTGCAGGCCTGGTCAACCACTGGGGACACTTTACAGACATTTTTGTCATGTGGTTGGGCAGGGCACATGATGCCTGTGTCTTCAGGAACTCTAGGCTGTACGGGAAGCTGGAGGCAGGAACATTCTTCCCACGCCGTGACTTTGCGGTGGCGGATCTGCAGATGCCATTGTGCATCCTGGGGGATGCGACTTACCCCGATGCTGTGGCTGATGAAGCTGTACCCCGGCCACCTGGATCCCATCAGGGACCAATTCAATGCCCACCTGAACCGAGCCCGGACCCAGGTGGGGTGCACCTTTGGTTACCTCAAGGCACGTTTCCGTGTCTGCTGACCCACCTCGAGGTGGGGGAGCACAACATCCCCGAGGTGGTGGCGGCATGTTGTGTCCTCCACAACACTGTGGAGAGGAAGGGGGAGGCCTTCCTCCTGGGGTGAGAAGCAGACACTGGACACCAGGGGCGAGCCTTGCAGCAGCCACAGACAGTTGTCATCCAACAGGCCCATCAGGTGGGGTGCGCATTCAGGAGGCCCTAAGGGAGAGGTTCTTTCAAGGACCCTGGTAACTCTCCCGAGGGCCTCCTCTCTTGGGTCCTCTGCCTTGTGGCTCTATCCCTTTCCCACCACAACCGCTCCCTTTGCCCTTTCCTTGACCTCCCAATAAACACGCCTGTTTGGTTTTTAAAGAGCTCTTTCACAAAAAGGCTTCTTCCTCGTAGAATGAAGATTACTGCTGTCGGAAAACCCCTCTGTTCTTTCGATTTGCTTGCGAAAGAACACGATTGCAGTGTGGACATGCCTCGAGTTTTGTCGGTGGACATACCCTTACTTTTCATTCACTAGTCCATTTGTAACAAGTCTAACCCAGAAGTATAAATCACCGTGATTTTGATTTTAATAAGTTCTCAAGTAACATGTTTCCCATTTTGGCTATCTGTAAAATTTGATTATTGACAAAAATATGTTTTCATCAGCTTTGTACGTGTGTACAGTAGAACTTACATTTCCCAAATTTACCAATAAACATCTAATCCTTTGAAGGCTAAATAAAACTAATATGGGTGTGTTCAGAACCAATAGAACTGGTTTTTCAAGGGCATGTGGCTTTTGTTCCGGAAGCTATTTGGATAGCTGAAACAATTTTTTAAATATAATTTTGCGAAGTCGGAAAGAGAATGATGAAAAATATCACACCTATAGGCAAAAGTTGTTTCTTCTTGCAGAGATACAAATTTTTGGTTCTAAGGTAACTTCCTCTGGGGCCATTCCTTTCTACTTGCACAAGCTAAGCAAGATTGTCCTGGTAAGAATTTGAGTGAGAAACTCCCATGAAGTGGCTCCCTTTGAGCCAATAATGACTTAAGTGAATACTGCAGCTCAGCGACATACACCTAGAATGTGCATTCTTCCTAGCATGTGGGCAATGTGCCTCAGGAGGCATGTAACCTGGATTCATAACCGATTTTGGTCTGCTGGTTGGATCATTAGCTTGCAGCTGGGGAGTATGATATTCGCATTGATCCATGTCCCCAAAACTTGAATTGCGGCCCTGACATTTCTACAGTGCGATGTAGTGGATGGGTCTGCCTATGCAACTGTATCATGAATTATCGGTCTCCAAGTTAAGTATAGCCTTGGCCAAACATGCTTACACATGTGGTGAATAACCCTACTTATGTGCGGAATCTCATTGCCCCTAATCCTGCATTCAGACTCATGTGGAAACCCAGCACATACACCCAGTCTGCCTGTCCAGAACTGAAGGCAGACTAGGTCACAAAATTCAGTGGCACTGCTCCTCTCTCTGTTTAAAAGATTAGGATCTGGGGCACTTTGGTTACAAGTGTTTTTTGTACAGATGTAGCTACGCCACAGAGCCCCACAGTCAATTCACTACTCAAGCCCTGTTTAGTACCATGTGGTGTATTTACACTCATCATTTTCACCAAGTTACATGAACACAAATATCCCTCTTTTGGGACAAGCCCTTAGCTAGCATTTCTACTTCTACTGAAGGAACAGTGTCCTTGCCCTACATAGGGATGTAAAATCCCATGTAATCAGTTAAACATTAAAACATTAACTAATTAAATAGGGGCAGGTGGGGTGGTTAACATTAATTAATTAAATGAGGACAGGTGTGTGTGTGGGGGGGCTGATCTGTCCCCTTGCCCACATTAGCCAGGGTGGAGTGGCCCCCACACCCCAGGCAGGGGGCTGCTTCAATCTGAGTGCTTCCAGCCCTGTGTGAGGCTGCTGACTTCCAACCTACGAGCTTGTGTGGGCTGGCCCCCGTCCTGCCTCCTCTGGGCTACTGCTTCCAGCCCCACATGAGGCTGCCAACTTCCAAACCATGCAGGCTAGAAGTGGGCAGCACCATGGGGCTAGAGCGGGGGTACTCTCTGGTAACAGTTTACCATGTAGCCAGTTACCCATTCACATCCTTAGTCCTGCAGTTTGACTTACACTAAAGTAAAGCAATTATTAATTGCTATCAGATAAGAATGATAGTACATTACCCCCATTTTGCCATGATGAAAATGTACCCAACGTTAAGGCAAAGTAAGAAAGAGGCCTAGTCTACCCTTGAAGTTACAGACTAACACAGGTACCCCGCAGAGACTTAAACATTAGATTAACCTAGCTATATTGCTCAGGACTGTGAAAAATTGCAAAGGACTGAGACTGACCAAATCCCTGCTGTAGGCAGATCCACGGAGTAATTCTTTAGTAGGCCTCGCTATGGCCTCTAGGAAAGATGGATTAATTACCTGAAGCGTTTAGTAAGTGTCCACCCATTTAGTAAGTGTCTACACAATGACACTACAGCAACAGCTGATGTGCTATAGCAGTGGTTACCAATTAGGAGATCGGGACCTACTGGTAGATCTTGGGAGACTCTGACAGGTGATCCTGACTGATTTGGCCAAGAGGCTATCAAGTGCCAGCATTTTAGCTGCGCCTCCCCACACTGCTGCACAGCTCCTGCCCTATGCCTTGGAACTGTCCTCTCAGGAGCTTCCTGCATGCTGTGCAGGTGAGGGAGAGGAGGGCATGCTGATGTCAAGATGGTTCCCTCCCACTCTGTATCCTTTCTCCAAAGAGCAGAGTGGGAGGCACAACAGGACTTGGGAGGGACTTTGTTGGCTGCTTTTGGGACTGGTGCAGGGCCAGGGCAGGGGTGAGCCTGCCTTAGCCCCTCTGCACCAACGACAGGGCCCAGCTAGAGCCCACATCTGGAAACCCTACCCCAGTCATGAACCTCCTCTGCACCCCAAGCCCGTCCTAGCCCCAAGCACCCCTGCATCCAAATGCCCTCCCAGAGCCTGCACCTAGAACCCCCTCTGGCCCCCCCAACTGCCTGCCCCAAGTCCAGCTCAGAGCCCCTCTCACACACCAAATCCCTTAAGGCAAGACCAGAGCCTGCACCCCAACCCTCTGCCCCAGCCTGGTGAAAGTGAGGGAGGATGGAGTGAGCAGGGGGCGGGGCTTCCAAGAAGAGGCACAAAGGAGGCGGGGCCAGTGTGTTTGGGTTTGAGGTAGATCTCGGATAGCACTTAAATTCAAAAAGTGATCTCATGCTTAAAAAGGTTGGAGCCCCCTGTGCTATAGGAACCCTAGTCTAGATGTACTGAGGCCTGAAGATACTACAGACAAGCCCTGCACTATTACAACCCTCTGTATATTTATTACAGCCATTAGAAAGAAAGGTGGCTTGAAAACACACCAAAACCATTATTCACTTTCATACACGATGAGGTCACCTTCGTGTTTGTTAATGTGTTTCCATTAACGAGCTTGTATAACGCTATTGCACAATTATTTTCCTGTGCCAGCATTATAACTAGGCTGAGAAGTCCATATAGGTAGGTCGCACCCACAAAAGGTGGGTCTCCAGCTTTGAGAACAGAACTGTACAGCTCGGCTAAGGCTGCTTTAGAGACCTCCATATGGTGCCTTTTAACCCGGGGTGACGCCGCGTGGCGTGCTCGCTGGTCCCAAGCGGCATCTTCAGGAACCTCAAGGCCGGGCCGTGCATAATTATTGGCTGATCCAGTGACCCTCCCTCCTCCGGTTTCCTGCAATCGCCACCAGCCAAGCGGGGCGCACCGCTTAAAGCCAACACCCCGAGCCGTCTCTCTACCTGCGGGGCGGGGAAAGCGAGGAGCTGGCCCGCCGCGGGATTTCCCAGGCTGGGACTCCAAGGCTCCCCGGGGCGCTGGGATTTCCCTGCCCTTTGGGACCCGCCGGCGGCCCGAGCTGCAGCTGAGCTGGGGCTGTGTTGGTGGGAGCCCGGCGCGGCTCGGCTCCTCCCCTGCGGCGGCGGTGAGTGGCGGCGAGGCTGGGAGAGCAGCCCGGGGCACCCCAGGCGGTAAGAGCGCGGCTCCCTCGGGGCGGGCGGCTAGGGGAGGCATCGCGGCGCTGGGGCGGGCGCGGGAGGGGGCCCTGCCCGTGGAAGTGGAGCGAGAGAGGCTCTGGGGGGCACTGACCGACGGGGAAACGCGGGGAGGGCTCTGGGTGCAGCCAGGGAAGACGGGGGCAGCCCCTGGGTGCACTGATGAGGGGAAGGCACCAGGTGCAGCCCCTGGGTGCACTGGTGGGGTGAGGGGTGGTTATCCGGTGCACTGAGGGAAGGGGGCAGGCACTGTGGGAAGGGGGACGGCACTGGGTGCGCTGGTGGGGTAAGAGGTGGGCACCCGGTGCACGGTGGGAAGGGGGAAAACCCCTGTGTGCACTGGTGGGGTAAGGGATGGTTATCCGGTGCACTGTGGGAAGGGGGCAGCCCCTTAGGGCTTAGGTGCATCGAGGGAAGGGTGGTGGGCACTGGTTGTACTTCGGAGGGAAGGGATAGGCTGGCATTGGGTGCTTGCAGAGGAGGTGGAGGGTGGATGCTATGTGGGGTGATGGGGACTGGGTGTATGTGGGGCAAGTGCAGCAATGAGTGCACTGATGATGATGGGGGCATTGGGAGGAGATGAAAGAGTGCGCATTGGGCAAGGTGGGGGACACTCAGGGAAAGTGGAGTGCTGGACACTGGGTATACTTGAGAGGAAGGTGGGGAGCTGTGGGCAGGTGGCTTGCTAGGTGAAGGGATGCGAATAGGGGTGGGTATTGTGGCAGTAGGATGTGCCAGAAGAGAGGCTGTTCTGCACCGTGCTTCTCCTAACTGTGAAGCTTCTCCACTGTATCCTTGTGTTTGTTGACAACCTAGTCTGGAGACAGACAAAGGGATGGTGGGAGTTAAGACAATGAGCGGAAAGTCCAGGTCATCTTGTGTAACAGGGATTTCCCTCTGTTTAAGTCTCTTGGGGGCTCACACGTGCAGCTCATCAGCACAGCTAATCACTACTACTTGATTACTAAACCTGGGTACTGGCTTCCTTTTTCTTGTTCCTCAACCTATCACTTACAAATCCTTTTCAGACAACTGGGGATTGATTCGCTTAGGAACACGTAAGCGGAAATCCAATGGCTAATTCTCGGATTACAGACTCCACTGTGTGATTGTTGGGAAATCTGTATGTCTGGAGCAACATTTGAAAGCCAAGTGATGATGACTGGGTTCAAGAGTAAATGTTAAAATGATAAATATAGTAATCAGATTACATTTGTTTAAGCAAATCATGCAGTTTTGAGCGCTGGGGGGACACAGCAGTTGGCAAACAGTGCATCTCCCTTCCTATCCAGAAGCAAATAGGTAATCTGGTGCTGTCAAATCTCCTTCTGTAATATGCTGCAGGACAAATGCATTTCACTGGCAATACACCCTAAGAAGTTCTCCTCCCAACAGCCCTCTCCCTGCTGGCTTAATGCATTTTACAGTATAGAGTTCATCAGCATTTGTTACCTTGTTTGAGGTTAAGTACAAAATTGTAGGCTGGGTCTTGAAGGGAATGTACGGTACCACAACTAAATACAACTTTCTGGGCACTTGCTGAACTTTGCCAATTATACATCTTGGCTCTTGGCCAGGTAATAACAATACTTGACCCCTTGCATAGCAGGTTTTTATCAATAGATCATAGAGATGAAGCCTGATTTTTGTGGCTGAAGACATGGGATTGGATCTTCCTGTGGAACTTTTCTCAAGTTACTTAGGGTAAAATTTTCATGCTTGGGTCATTAAAGTTAAACCTCATCTATGGGAGAAAAGGATTTGCACTTGTTTAGCTACATCAGCTTAAAAACAGATTTCTGTTAAACTGGTTCTGTCTATGTGGACTCTTCCCCCACCCCCTCTTCTTTTGGGGGGGGGGGGTGGGAGGAGGAGGCAGGGTAGGATAGTTTAAAAGAGGCTTTACTTTGGTTTAAAGTCAATCAATTCCCAAGCAAACTTAAAACTCAGCCTAGTTTAAACTTAGAAGAAGGGCACCTCCACTGGTGAACCCCAGTGTAACAAAACTGGCTTTGGTTTAAAAACTACAAACTTCTTGTGAAAGGAAGAAAAGGCCTTTGCTCCTTTAAAGTCCCTTTATGCAATAGTGTTACCACCTACAATGTCAATTAAAGTCAAGGACCCTTATTATTTTCCTTGTTTTATGCATGCCGGTCACTTGTAGCATGCTGCAGAGTAAAGCAACTTCCAAAGCACTTGGTACCAGAAATGACTGGGATATTGCAGTGTATTTATTTGTACAAATTCTGCCTCACGTGCTTCTTCATGGTGTCTTTTAATTATTCAGTGTCCAGTATCACTGTGAAGGGGTAGTTCACATGTGAGAATAAATAGATGGAAAAAGCATAGGGTTTCATTGCCATTATCTTTTGTAGTTATAGGAAAAACTTTACACAATAGCTCATCAGATATATGCTGATCATGTCTTGTAAATTATCACCTGAAAGCAAGTTCAGTTGCCATAAACTATTGTAAAATAAGACCAGTAAGTTTTCAGTATTCATGTTGATTTGGTGGAAACTTAAATTTCTCAGCACTTTAAAACACTCTTAAAATTATTTATGGTGTGAGAGAAGCTGTAGGGTTTTTGTTGTTTGTGTCTTTAAGAAGCCCCTCAGTTTAATCATCAGTGTCTTAATTTTAAAAAACAAAGTTCCTGACTCAACCCATGGGAAGTCATTGGGGGTTACGGCACCTTACTGGCATTCATGTCTGAAAATTGTCCCTTTTTTGTCCAGTGAACAGTAAGCTATTAGAGGATTAGTTGCATTACTACTCATGTCAGTCAAGTTAATTATTACTGTACCTGGATCAGATTCAATACTAGGTTTTTGTCAGCATCTTCTGCATGTAGCAATGTAAGCCACCTCTTTCCAACTCACTAAACTGATGAAATTTCCCTTATTTGAATGCTGCCCTGATAAGATAATTAGTCAGCATACTTGCTCGGACAAGTAATGCTCTTCATGAGATTGTCTTTTGGGGTTAGAATACTGAAGTCAAAGGGCATATGTCACTATCTCCAGTGTAAAGAAGATCAGGCTCTTAATGTACACAAGGTGTAAAGGGTGGTTGTGGAGGAAAGCTTGTTGTTGGTAAGTACTTTCTTTTTTAAGAGTCTTTCCAACAGTGCTATTTTTGTGTAATGCAGTAGTTTCAGTCCATCATTAGCTAACTTATTTTCTTCTTCAGTAGCATCTAAAGGCTGCAGCATGGCCCATGCAGTAAGGGTACATCTGTACTACAGAAAAGATTGCAGCTGCCACTGTTGATCTTCCAGTGTTCGAATTAACACGATTCCCTGTCCCTTTCTCACCATTGAGTGGAAAGTTGCTCCTATCTTCCTCTGACCTCCATGCTTTGCTGCCACCTCTTTGTGCTCTCATGTTCTTCCATTCTTCACTGTTGAATAAGTCTCACACTTTTTTTCTGTGAAATTAACATTTCACAATTTTTTTTTTTTTTTAAAAAACCTCTGATTTTCTTCTTCTACAGAGGTTGTTTAAATCTTCAGAATTTCTCACCTGGATATAGCATTACTGACAAATCCCCTTAGATGAAGCTTATACTTCAAAAAAGACACTTTGCCAGTATGTGACCTACACACCAGATGTGTGGGTTACATCTGTCCTATGCAGTGGCACCTAGACCACAGAAACAGACAAGATCGAGAGACCTCTACAACCAAGGCTGAGAGCCAACTGGCTTTATAACTCTAAAATCCAGAGGCCCCAGCTTCAGATCCACCTGGTGATCAGTTACACCAATTGTCAGACTGAAATAAGCTATATCAGTGGGAGTACTCTTTTGTGATAGTTATGCTGGAAAGTTATCACAATGGTAACCTACATAGCTGTGGCAACAAAACTTGTAAGTACAGATGAGGAGTCGGTCTGTGCAGGATTGGGGCCTTAGTGCATGAACATGAGAGAAACTGATTAAAAATTGCCTATAAACCAGAGGTGGGGAACTTTTTGGTGGGGGAGGGGAGGATGCTGACTCAGAAAAATCTGTTAGGGTACCACATAATCAAAACCAAACCAAAACACCCCTCACTGACATGGCCTCTGAGAAGTTGAAAGTCCCCAGGTTCCCCTTGCACACCAGAGCCTTGGGCAAACCAGTCTAGCAGATTTTGTGTGCTCCAGCCTCTCGGAGAGGGAGAGGGAGCTTGAGCGTTGCTGGGTGGTAGAAGCTTTGAGGGCTGGATCCAGACAAGCTAAAGTCTGCATCTGGCCCCCAGACCCAAGGTTCTTCACCCCAGCTATAAAGAAAACAAACATGAAAGGCATGTGGTGTTACCCAAATTGAATACAATTCAAAATAACAAACAGTGGGGGGGAAAAAAAAGACATTTTGAGCCTTCATTCACTTATACAAGCCTCTTTTTACACTCAGCTTGCTCTAATATTCCTGAGAGAAGATCTCCACTGGTGTTTCTTCTAAGCTGTGCGGTAGTACAGCCTCAGAGCTGCTTAATCAGCCCTGCCCAGTCAGGGGCTCAGGACCCTGAGCAGGGAGCTGCCTGACTGGGTGGGGCTGGTTTAAAAAGCTGTGGAACTGTGCTGCCATGCAGCTTAGAGGGAACACTGATCTCAGCTAGCGAGAGAGAGGCTCCAGCTGCAGCAATGTACCCTTTCTTTGGACTTAGAACCAGCTGCTCTCATTCGGTTCTCAGCTTAGCTTAGCTTAGGTGATAACTAGCATGGAAGTGTCACCAGTCAGTTTAGCTTTAGGCCTGGATCTAATGTGTACGCTCTTTTGTTTGATCTCTTATTGGTGATGGATAAAAATCAGGTGTACATGCTGATTATTTAGTTCAGTCAGCTGCCTCCAATACTGATCACTAGAAATTGAGTGGTCAGACATAGTAAACAATGTGTGGTCAGTCAGCTGTAGACAGTGGCTTTTAGATGATTCAGTCCTTTTCTCTCTGAGGATCTCAGAAGTTAGTATTGGGCAATTGCTCCTTTGTTCCAATGTCTCACTGCTCTTGTTCCACATTGTACTATCTTGCTATTCCTCCAGCTTAACATGTTTGTGGGATTGTTAGGAAGATGACTGAAGACAGGCTGGTTGTGGTGCCTTCATTCAGCTGATAACATCCTGCTTCATTGATCTATGGTGTTTCTGCAGAAAGCATGTTGTAATGTGATGTGCAGTTGATTTCTCGCTAGTAGTTAAGACCTAGAGGTTGCTCAAAATGATCATTTGGGTCATAGATAATTAAGAACTGCATCTCTTCTTGTATCATACTGTGTTATATTTACAGTCCTTTGTGTAGCAAGAGCAAATGGCCTCTTGTTTAAATAGAAAAAAGTGATGCCAAGAATTCTTTAATGGTTGCGACCTTTGGAATTGGCTCTCCAGAGTCCAGATTTGCTAACATTCAGGGCATCTTGGTTCCCTCAGCTTTTTCTTAATTGATGAAGGTCTTGGTTGATACCCATAGATTTGCAGGGCTCGAAGCATAGTTATTGGCTTTATATCCATGGTATGTGCATCTGTGGATGCATATATCTGCAGCGCAGTTTGCGGCTATGGATGCAGATGTGGATACAAATTTTGTGTTTAGAAACCTGCAAATTTGTAGGCATCTGAGGACCAGGTTGAAGATTTGAAAGTGGAGGGCAGCTTGGGTGAAAGTGATCATGAAATGGTAGAGTTCATAATTCTAAGGAAAGGTGAAGGGAGAACAGCAAAATAAAGACAAAGGATTTCAAGAAGGCAAACTTTAGTGAACTCCAGGTGCTGGTAGATAAGGTCCCATGGTAAGCAAGATTAAGAGGAAGAACTGAACATAGTTGGCATTTTTTTCAAAGTGACACTGTTAAAGGCACAAGAACACACCTTCCTGTCTTTTCTATGCAATGGAATGTATGGAAAGAGACCACTCCGGCCTAACCATCAGACCTTGAAAGACCTACAAATCAAAAAGGAACCCTACAAAAAATGGACACTGTAAAAATACAAAGGATGAATATAAACAAACAACGAAAGTATGTAGGGGCAAACTTAGAAAAGCAAAGGCATAAAATGTGCTCGGTGTAGCTAGAGACGTAAAGGATAGCAAGAAAACAGTCTCCAAATATATTAGAATCAAGAGAGAGGCCAAGGATAAGGTAGGCTCACTACTCAACGAAGAGGGGAAAAACAATAACAGAAAATGTGGAAATGGTACAGGTGCTTAATGAAAAGAGGCAAATATAAAAAAGGGAAATAAGGACAACTCAGGAAACTACAGATCAGTCAGCTTGATTTCTCTGACAGGAAAGATAATGGAGCAAATAATTAAGGAATCCATCTGAAAATATCTGGAAGATAATAAGGAGGTAAGTTACAATCAACATGGATTTGTCAAGAACAAATGTCAAACCATTCTGATCACTTTCTTTGATAGGTTAAAAGGCCTTGTGGATAAGGAGGAAGCAGTAGATGCAGTATACATAGACTTTAGTGAAGCATTTGATACAGTATTTGATACCTTTTTTTATCAATAAACTAGGAAATACAATGTAGTTGGGGCTACTATAAGGTGGGTGCATAACTGGTTGGATAACTGCTCTCAGAGTAGTTATGCCCTTCCAGCATGACTGCAAGCCATTAATAACAAGTGCAATTCTCCAGGGATCAGTTCAGTTCCGTTTGTTTGCGGCCCATGGTGTAGTTTGGGTTCATGCAGGGCTCAACATGTGGCCTGCGGGTGGGATCCTTTGAACATGGCCTCTGCTGGGAACACTCCACAATGGCGAGGCAGGGTGAACATTGAAAGATGAAGTGGATGGGCTGGCTGGAACAGACAGGTACAGGGTGTTGGCGTTTCTAACCCCCCAGGGAGGGAGGTGCCGGGGGGACCAGGGCATTGTGGGACGTGCTTTGTATTCATTTCCGTCAGTGTGAAAGAAGCTATTTGCATATATATTTTCATGTATATGCAACCGCACTTAAGTTGCGGCCTTTGGCATATGCTGTGAGTATCATTGTGACCCCCGGGATCTCCAAAGTTGAGAAGCCCTGATTTAGATAATGGCATAGAGTGGAATTCAAGGAACCAGGACACTGTGAATGCGGCGTAACATTAAAAACTGGATTTCTCAGCTTGACACTGGTCTGCTGTAAAACTGTCATAGTCTGTCAGGGATCTTTCTGCTTCTGGCTTAGCTTCACATACTGATGATTTCTATGTAAGAAAATTCTGTCTCTAACACAGTGGTTGTCCCTGAAAGGGAACAAAATACAAGACCCTTCAAATCAGAATGTAACACTCTAGTCGCAACTTAAGCTGATAAGAAGACTTGATACAGCTTTGTATAAAGGTTGAGATGTCATTCTAAGCTCTGACATAGAAGACTGATTTTGTG
The DNA here is from genome assembly GCF_049634645.1 of Pelodiscus sinensis. Taxonomy (NCBI): domain Eukaryota; kingdom Metazoa; phylum Chordata; order Testudines; family Trionychidae; genus Pelodiscus; species Pelodiscus sinensis. The sequence continues at coordinate 11,787,823 of NC_134724.1, read as the reverse complement.
TCCCAGTCTTAAAGTTGGGTTGCAAAATTGAAGTGAGAATTGAGTTAAGCATGGGTTTGTGCTGCATTTTGTCCCACAAGCCATGTCTCTTGACATGCCATGTCTCCTGAAATATGAAGGAAGAAGAGATCTGAAGTCAACAGGCTTGTTAATCTAATATACAAAGATCTAAAGATCCAATAGGTGAAAGTTGAAACTAGCAGAGCACAAACTGGAAATAAGATCCAATTCTTCATTACCTTCATTGTTAAAATTTTGTAACCATTATCAAGGGATATGGTGAATTATCTACCACTTCTATTTTTTAAATTTAGAATGGACTGTATTTCAACCATATGCTGTTGGGCTGGAAGCATGACTCACTGGGTAAAAGTCTGTGTTTGTCTTATGTTAAGTAGAAGGTCAGACCAGATGATTGGAATGGTCCCTTCTAAAAAAACAAGCCATGTATAAGTCCACACAATAAGTACAGTGTGGACAACGGTAGCGGAGTTTTATACAATGCCCTACAAATATCCCTCAGAACTTCTCTGGAAAGATCATCCTTAATGGGAGAGAAGGTTGTTCATTTTCCTTGGGGATTTAAATGGCATAATGCTGTGGCTTTCACCACTCTTTCCTTATCTGCCATGAATTCTCACATAAATTTCCAGATAAGTCTATTTTCTACTAACAAGAATATTACTCTTCAGACTGAAATAAGAACCAGATGTCTTAAGAGATCTGAAAGTGAAATTTGGAGTTTGAATCAAGGATTCTGTTTCAAACAATACTGGGAATAAAAGTGGTGGCATCTGAATTTAAAAAAATTAAGTGTCCTTGCCTTTAAGAGCATTGTGGCTAGATTATTAGTTGCTATCCTGTCTTGAAGTTACGGTGAACATAAGTCTGTACTGTTGAGTTGGGCTTTCAGAGAAGCTGCAGTGAAAATGCAAGTAGGTAACGACACATCAAATTAATTTTAAGTTAAGGTTAGTAAGCTCCAGTATTGTGCATTTTGACTTTTTTTCTTAAATGCCTACTGATTAGGCATAATAGAATGATGCTTGAGATGGTGGTGGACATTAGGGACTTGTTTGAAGTCCCACTCCAGTTTATAAGTATTGAGATTCAACAGAGCGCACAACTGGCTGCCAATACATATTAATTTGATTAACCCAACCTTGTCAGACCCATTTCAGTGGGAAATTATGCAACTAACATAATCTCAGGCATCCTTTTGTATGTATTTGCTTTTTCAACAAGGACAAGATAAGAACATTTCTGGTGACATGCCAGGGACTAGAACATAAACAAGCAGCATTGGGAGAAACCATTCACTGTGGATTGCAAAAAGCTTGTCTTGATCTCTGGGACAAGAGCATTATCCAAAAAAAGAGAGACTCATGCAAACAAAAATGGCCCCTGCTTAAAATTAAAAGGTTCCCCCGGGACCTATGAATTTGTCACTCTTTGGGCATAAAACGTTTTACTGTCACATTATTCCCCTTGGGAACAATGCAAGTTTCTTAAAGGATTGCCCATTTGTTACCTGCATAAATCAGCTTCGTTTTGCTTGAAGCAGTAGCTTCATATCTATCAGAATGGTTACTATAAATTATGTAAATCCAGTGCTTAATTGGTAAAGAGAAGTGCTGTGGCTCAAGCAATCTAAATTTCAGAGATCAAATAATTCTTTTACATTCCTAACCAGGTGTGTGAATATGTGGCCAACAGGCTAGATGTGGTTTGCCAGGGTTAACCCCTGGCTGGCTGTCAAGTGCTTTATTCACTGTGCATCTGCAGTTCCTGCTGACTGACTGGTTTGACATTCCTAGCTAATGAGAGCTGTGGAAAGTGGCATAGACCAGGTCACCGCTTCTGTAGCTCCCTTTGGCTGGGAATGGCAAACTACAGCTAACTGGAGCTGCAAGCAGTTGTACCTGGGGAGGTACAGGTAAGTAAAGTACCTGGAGGGTTGTTAGGGCTAACCCTGGCAAAACGCATACGGGCCTCTTATTGCACACTCCTGCTCTTAACTGATGCAGGAAACCCAGAGGTGCCTAGATTATAAACTGCCAAGTTTAATGGCAGTGGGTTCAGCCCTGGCAACATCTGGCACAAATTAAACACTGAGTAAACCCACTACGCACTAGTATGATAAGACCCTTAAGTTTAGATTTCTGAACACAATCCCTAATTAAAATGGAGCAGAATCCCACCAATTGACACTCCTTCATATTCTGATGTCTAGGTAGTGTAAGCAACAAGTCCAAATTAGTGGTGTTGCATTATCTTGATATCAATGGAGCTCAAGGTCTTGTATGTGTCTCTCTCTCTCTCCCCCCCCCCCCCCCCCCCCCCCCGCCTTTGTGTGCTTTACTAAGTGTCTTGCTAATATTTACAGTGACTTTGTTTCTTTATTAGCTAAACTTTGTGGTGTCTTTTTGTTACCTATTATCCAAACTACTGTTTTCTTCAGGAGCTCATTGCTACCTGTTACAAAACAAAATAGGGGAATCTTAGGGGAAGTTATGTTGGGTGATGTGCATCTTTTTTGACATTTTTGAGTCCTCGTTGGATAAGATCAATGTTTTCAGAACTGTTTCCTAATTTGGCATACTTCTTTTTGGAGACCCAGCTTGACAAACATTGTCCCTTATTGTGGGGTGGCTGAGGGCCAACAGTCCTTAACACAGAATTCAAAATAAGATCAGTGGTTTGTTACTGTAGCCTTGTACGATATGGCATACAAAACTATTGTTGATCTCCTGGGGATTTAAGAAATGTCACAAATATCTTTAAGTAATACTAAAATTGAGGAACACATCAGTGGGCAGGAAGTAGTTTCTCAAATACAAGAATTGCTTATATAACTTGTGACCTTGAAGTAAAAAATATTTATTGTGGCAGTGAATATACTCTTTCTGAATCCAGGTATTTTAACTCCCTTGGAGCAGACCATCCTTTCCTTTGCCTTAGTAATTGTCCCCCCCCCCTTTTTTTTGCATATGAAGATTTTTTCCCAAGTCTCAAATTTACCATTTAAACTTTTCTACTATTTTTGTTATCCAGTCATGAATTACTTGTACATTCAATGATGTGTGAACTAATTTTCATGCTCTCTGAGCCTTGTTTAAAGTGACTGCAACAAATGGCACTGAAGTTCCAAAACATTCATGTGTAACAATGGATTTCCAAGCTGCAGTATTACAAGGGATTCAGAATCTCTGAATCTTATTTAATACAGTCTTCTACTTTTGTGTGAATCCCTAATGCCACATATAAAACAGGAGAACTTATCTAAGTTACATTTTTCAGCACAGTTACACTGTTTGCATTTCAGAAAAGCAAGGGCTTTCTTGAAGAAAACAAGGACTGCTAAAAGATGAGACCTTATTAACTGTTTGGGTCTGATATCCTGCACAATTTCACTTTTTTTCTTCCTCCATCCTTTGTCATGAAGTGGGCAAAAGGAAAATGTAGTTCCTTTGTGTGCTTCATTCTAATAAAAGATAATGTTAAACAGAAGTTCAAATTGTAGGATTAAAGATCCCTTCATATCTACAAGTCTGAGTGGAGGTTGGGATTCAATAATTAGTTACTGACTCTTCATAGTGCATTCTGAACCCTAAATCTAGGTGCTTAGGGCCTGGATGCAGGCTAATGGAGCTGTCTGAGGGAAAACTGGGCAGCAGAACAGTTGAGTGAGTGTGGTTTTTGATGGACCCTAGTCATCAGCAGGAGGGATTGAACCTGCAATGTTAGGTGCTAAAGCCATGTGCCCATAGCAGTAGAGCAGACTCTTTACTCTGAGAGTATGTCTACACTACCCCGCTAGTTCGAACTAGCAGGGTAATGTAGGCATACCGCAATTGCAAATGAAGCCCAGGATTTGAATTTCCCGGGCTTCATTTGCATAAGCGGGGTGCCGCTATTTTTAAATCCCCGCTCGTTCGAACCCTGTGCCGCGCGGCTACACGCGGCACGAACTGGAATGAGGAGTAACGGTAGTTCAAACTAGGAAGCCTAGTTCGAACTACCTAGTTCGTGCCGCGTGTAGCCGCGCGGCACGGGGTTCGAACGAGTGGGGATTTAAAAATGGCGGAGCCCCGCTTAGGCAAATGAAGCCCGGAAAATTCAAATCCCGGGCTTCATTTGCAATTGCGGTATGCCTACATTACCCCGCTAGTTCGAACTAGCGGGGTAGTGTAGACATACCCAGAGAGAATGAGAGATTAATACCAGTAGATGAGACAGTACACCACACCCAGAAGGTGTATGGGTTACACTTTAACTTGAAGGTGTAACTGGCAGTCTCAGAGCCATTCTTGCTGTGTGAGGTTGATCACAGTGGTCTGTTTGGTTCTTTGCTAAATAAAAACACAGTACAGGGTCACATTGCTGAGTCAAACTACTAAATGGCTAACACATGTAATGCCCAAGTCCTTCTGACTTTTTTTTAAAGACTTCTATAGCTGTTTTATCTCTCTACTTTACATTTCCATCTTCCTTATGCTGTTTGTGCATCTTCTAATAATTTTTAGAGATGTTTTTACAAATTTCTATTGCTTGAGTGTATAGCTGCCAAGTTTTGAGGCGCTCCATGTGACATCTTATGAAGTTATTTAATGAGTTAATTTCCATAGTACAAAACTTGCATAGAGGCACAAACATTTTTTTTTTTTTTTTTTTTTTTAAAGCTTTGTGCAGTTAGGCCTGACAAAAGGCAACAACTTAGTTGACCTCTAGTCGAAACAAATCACTAATTTCCTTCACAGGGTTGGCTTCATTGAGGAGTTGTGAGAAGGCAAATCCTTATTCCTGGCACCCCTGAGAATTAAAGGGAAAATTTAGCTTTGTGGCAGGTAAATGAAGGTCTAAAGGAGGTGGTGTTGATGTGCTGGAGGGAGTTAGCACCATTACCCCCTTCCATGCATTTGCTCCAGTCTCTACTTTGTCCTTCTATTCAATTGCTTAAATCCCCTATCATTCCTACTTCCAATCTGTTTCCCTTATAACTCTATAGCTACCTCCAGTCCCACTCTTGGCTTTGGACCAATAGGCCTTGAGTCCTCTAAATAGCTTCTCCTTCCCCTGGGTACCTCCCGTATCCACCCACTGGTGGGCAATATGCTGTAGCATATGATTTATGAGGAGAGGCTGAGGGATTTAGGCTTATTTTGTCTACTGAAGAGAAGATTGATGGGAAATAGCAGCTTTCAACTACCTGAAGGGGGTGGAGGGGTCCAAAGAAGATGGAGAGAAGCTGGTGTCAGTGGTGACAGAGAAAGGAACAGTGGTTTCAAGTTGTAGTGGGGAGGTCTAGGTTGGATGTTAGGGGAAACTATTTCACTAGAAGGGTGGTGAAGCACTGGAATGGGTTACCTAGAGAGGTGGTGGGATCGCCATCCCTAGAGGTTTTTAAGTCCAGGCTTTACAAAGCCCTGCCTGGGATGATTTAGTTGGAATTGGTCCTTCTTTGTGGTTGGACTCATTGACCTCCTGAATTCTTCCAACACTATGGGTACATCTGGCCTACATGCCTCTGTCGCCAGAGGCATGTAGATTAGGCTACCAGGCATAGGAAAATGAAGCGGCGATTTAAATAATCGCCGCTTCATTTAAATTTACATGGCTGCCGTGCTGAGCCGACATACAGCTGATCATCTGTTTGTCGGCAAGAGTGGAGAGGCATAGAGGCTGCCTCCTTTTTTTGCAGTAGGGGCCACTGGGAAGATACTGGCAGCTCCCTATTTTCTGGTTTCTCTGAGCTCAACTGAGTGCATCATATTTTATTCAGTTTGGCCTATGGGGATCTATAAGCTGGGGCCTGCATGCACGAGTGACCTGGGAAATGCATGGCATTTAGTGGCTCTCCTTGTGATATTCTGACAGTGAGGGTTTTCTCCGAACAGGCAGCTTGCTGTGAGCCTGGGTGGTAGAAAACCAGCATGAAACAAAGAAGACTTTCTGCCTCCCACTTCTATGGCTATGGAGCATGTGGTCCAGTGCCTTGCTTTCGGTGGCAGAAAGGGTGAAAAGTATTGGTGAGAAATATGAAATACAGCATTTCTTTTTCTGTTTTACAAGATGATGTAAGAAGTGAAAGTAACATGCCCACAAGTTGGAGGCAGGTGACGTGTGTGTTTCTCTCTCCCCCCCCCCCCCCCCCGGTTCCACTAGTAGGTACTATTTTAAGATGTCTGTCTCATTTATTTGTCTGTTACTTCCAAGAGTGGTTTGCTTCTGCATGAAAATTAAAACAAGCTCTTCAGATTGTGGTAAGAAGTATCCAAGGAGATAAGGCTTCTTCCTTCCTCTCCCCTGTCAGGACGGCAGAGAAAAATGAGAGTGCATGTCATGTACTTATCATTGCAACTCATTGTATATGTGATGGATAATTTTTTTAAAAAGCAAGAGCGCGGGGCTTAATACCCCTAGGTATTTATATTTGTGTGTACGAGAAACAAATATTACAGCAAGCCTTGTAAAATGTTTCTGTTTGTTAAATTCAGTGCTTTCCCCTTGAGGTTTTTATGTTGGCATTCATCTTCAGAGACATAGATTTCCTTCAGATAACTGAATAAAAGGAAGTCTGTTTCTGTGGTGGGTTTTTTTTATTCAAGCATTGTAGCATGTAAGTTGTCTTTCGTGAAGCAGTGAGCATTTAAAGATGCTGCCTAATGCAGTAAAAAGCAATGTTAAGAGTGGAATGGACCAAACCAAAAGACTATAGTGTACCTGATTTCAGAATCTCACCATTTTATACCTTTTCTAGCTAAAGAATCCCAAAGTACTGTTTAATCATGGATAACTTCCAATTGAAGCTGCAGGGAAAATGTAGGAAGATAAGATGTAATTTCTAGGGTTAGAATCTGGTTGAAACACTTAAATTCCTGTGGTTGCAAAAAGTCCCATGAAGTCTTTAATGACCGTGTTTTATTAGACTTTATCTGCACACTTGCCCTGCAATATCACACATGCAATATCAAATTAAAACACCAGCCTGGGACAGGTATTAGTACAGCATAGGGAAGAATACACTGCAACATGAGTGAGGCATTTCTCACTGAGGCACAACTCACTGAGGCATTTCTTGTAGACCACATTTTGCCCTTGTTTGTTTAGATTGTGATAAGAGATCACAGCACCTGGAGGTATGGCTGCAAGTCCATCCAAATCAATGCTTCATTTTGGCATCAATTTTTTCTGCAGGGAAAATTTCAATGACTTAAGCTGTTAACATTCTCAGGATAAAATCATGATCCTATTGAAGTGAATGGGGCTCAGATTTACCTTTAAATGCTTAAAATTGGTGTGTCAGAGGGATTGAATTTGAAACCCCAAGGATAAATGGATACACCTGAATGCAAACACAGGTACTTTGCACAAGTGTTTTCAAAAATCCTTTTGATCAGGATTGCTTATCAGAAGGAAGCTATGTATCCAGATAATTAACTAAATGTAAGTTTGCAAAGCTTTCTGCCACTAAAATGACTTGCTCATAATTCGTATTTGAGTGAGATTCTGTAAGCAATGATCAGAAAAGTGTGTGTACACACACACACACACACACACACACACACACACACACGATCTGTTTCATATCTCACCATACTTTAACATACCCATTGTTCTCTTTAATTACTTCAGCCATTTGGTATAAGATAACAATTTATTTGCCCTGCTTTTTTCCTTTCCTCCACAGGAAGGAGTTTATATTCCAGTTAGTGTAATTTGTGTGCGGAGAGCCAGAAGAGATGGCAGAGAAAGGAACTACAAGCTGGACCTCCCTCATCCAGCACCATCAGGACCTGACCGGTCCCGAATGAGGGAATTTGTCAGATCAGGGGAGTCCCCTTGCCATCAGCCCCCCCCAGACCACTGCCCCGACCTGCTGTGGGCCCTGCTTTTGATTCCACTTTGGTCCCATGGCTACAGGGCCCCAGCCCACTGCCACTGGCACAGCTGGGGCTCCCAGGACTAGAGCTTGCTGGCCATCACTGGCCCTGCTTCTGGGCTCCCCAGGCATGGTGCTCACTGATCCCATTACTACTTGACTGGGGTTCCCCGGGGATGGGGCTCCTGCGTGGCTGCTGGCCCCGCTGCTGCCAGCACACGCTGGGGCTCCTAGCTGCTGGACTCCTGGCCAGTTTCCACTCCTGGCCTCTGGGGTGCTCTTGTAAGTTTGCAAAGCTTTCTGCCACTAAAATGACTTGCTCATAATTCGTATTTGAGTGAGATTCTGTAAGCAATGATCAGAAAAGTCCTGGATTTAGGAGGTTCAACTATGATAGTAAGGTGTGAAAAGATGTAACCACCAGACAACTGTGGGTGTTCTTTCTGTTACACCTCTCAGCTAGCACCATGCGTTTTAATTAAGAATTCTTGTTTAAATCAAAGAGGGATTTTCCCTAAATGTGGCCAGGCCAGACGCTTGTACCTATATCAATACAAATTATTTTCGGCAGGCAAAGCTGCTGTTGTCACAAGGGAGACTTATCCTTGCTGGGACCCAGGAACTGGAGCATTCCTTTGATTTTACATTTCTTGTTTTCATTTCCAAGGGCATTTCTGCAGGGATTTGGTCCTTTGTTGGCGGTGGAGTTTCTCATTTTGTACATCTCTACCAAGCTGATTTCTCTTTGATCCAATCTGTTAAACGCAAACACTACCTGTCACTTGTTGGTCTTTTCTTGCCCCCTGCCTGTCCCTCTGGTGACTCCTCTCCTCACACTGCTTGCACCAAAAGATATCAGTTGCTTATGACTCAGCACGGCACAGTGTTTCTCTGGATGAATGTGATTACATAGACAACAACTTATGATGTTAGCACCAAGCATTTGATCTTTACAGTAGGAAAGGCAACTCTTCTTCTATGGTGGAAGAAGAATATGTAGAGAATGCTGAAAGTATTGAAAATAAGATCAAGCTTCTTATGAGCAAGTGAGAACCTGCTATGTATTAAAATATGGTTACTGTGCTGCTGCTAAAGATGGTGAGTAAAAATGGGAAAAGATCATTGTAGAAAGGCTGGGGTTTGGCATTTACTGTAGATCACTTCTCTGTTAAGAGAAATACACACATTTGTGCAATCTCACTAGCATGTACTTCCTTGCCCACTGTTTTGATAAGACAGTACTGTGGTGAGATGTTTTTGGGATGATCTTTCTTCTTCCTGTGACGTGCTCTCAGGGTGTTTACAAGAGTAGTCACGCAGTCACCCTTCTGCATTAGTGCTTAAAAGACAAAAGTGTCACTACTCAAAGTACTAAAATGTCTTTCTCATTTTGTAACCTCTAATTATACAGTAAATCAACAGAAAAAAATAAATATTGTACTTACATTTCAGTGAGATAGTTGAGCCAGGCTTCACTTGCAAACCTTGTCTGAAGCCCAAACCTTGATGCCCAAATTGAAACATAAAATCCTGCCAGAGGCCATCAAGTCCAGACCCATTCTAGATCATCCCTGATAGATGTTTTCTAACCTGCTCTTAAATATCTCTAGTGATGAAGATTCCACAATCTCCCCTAGCCAATTTATATCCATGTTTAATCACCATGACAGTTAGGAATTTTTTCCTAATGTCCAAACTGAGCATCCCTTGCTGCAGTTTAAGCCTAGTGCTTCTTGTCCTATCATCAGAAGACAAAGAAAATAATTTTTCTCCCTCTTCCTTGCAAAACCCTTGTAGGTACTTATAGACTGATATCATAGCCCCTCTGTCTTTTCGTTTCCAAACTAAACAAACCCAATTCTTTGTCTTCCCTCATAGCTCATGTTTTCTAGACCTTTCATCATTTTTGCTGCTCTTCCCTGGACCCTCTCCAATTTCTTCACATCTTTCCTGAAATGTGGTTCCCAGAACTTGACACAATACTCCAGTTGAGGCCTAATCCATGCAGCATAGAGCAGAAGAATGAATTCTCGTGTGTTGCTCGCAATACTCCTGTTAATGTATCCCAGAATCATGTTTTTTATGGGGTTTTTTTGCAACAGTGTCACACTATTGACTCATACTTAGCTTGTGGTCCACTTTAACCCCTAGATCCCTTTCGGCAGTACTTCTTCCTAGACCATCACTTCCCATTTTGTGTGTGAGAAACTGATTGTTCCTTTTGTGAAGTACTTTGCATTTCTCCTTATTGAATTTCATCCTATTTACCTCAGACCATTTCTTCAGTTCAGTCCAGATAATTTTGAATTATGACCCTATCCTCCAAAGCATTTCCAGCCCCTCCCAGCTTGGTATCCTCTGCAAACTTTATAAGAGTATTCCCTCTGTCATTATGTGCAATTGTTGATGAAGACATTGAACAGAAACCATCCGAAACTGAATCAGTTTTGTACCTCCAAGCAGAAAACTGTAAAACTATGAGGGTTTAATGCTTTCAGTGGCTACTGCTTTGATATCTAACATTGGGGTACTTAGGTCAGTCTGACCAGTGCCTGTAATTTCCGAATACTGTATTGTTTTCTTTAATATGTTTTGTTCCCCCCCCCCCTACATTTCTTTGATAAGATTGTCATGAGGAAAAAAGTGTTCCTTTAGGATGGTGGAATAGATATTGAAACACACAATTCTTTTTTTCTTGAAGGATCTTGTTTTTATGGCAGATGATAATGTCATGCAACTTATTGAGGAATTACTTCATTTATAGTTTGAGGAGTATCAGTTAGTCTGTAACAGGAAAATCGTAAAAAAAAAAAAAGTCTAGTAGCACCTTAAAGACTAACAAAACATGTAGACCGTATCGGGAGCAATTGTGGGCGAAAGAAGTGGGTTTTGCCCACGAAACCCTCTATATGCTTTAGTAGTCTTTAAGGTGCTACTAGAGGGTTTCGTGGGCAAAACCCACTTCTTTTGCCCACGATTGCTCCTGATACGGTCTACATGTTTTGTTAGTCTTTAAGGTGAACCTAGATTATTGCTTTTTAAAATTGTATTAGAAGATTTATCTGGCATTGCTTGGAACCCTAACTTAACTTTTTTGTTGTATTTGTTTTTTGGGAAATAAATAGGTTTTCAATTTGCTGAAGAATCTTGTCTTGTGGTTGTGTTTTTTTTTAATTTATTTATTTATTTATTTATTTTTTTAAATTTTAATTGCGCTGGGGATGAGGGATTCAGTGTGCAGGCTACCTGGGGGAGAGAGAACTATCCCAACCTCCTCTCACTGCAGTAGCTTGGGGTCAGGTGAGAGGCGCCGATCCATGGTTGCTGCAGCTCCAGTGGGCATACTTAGGGGAGGAGTGCGTGTTCCCTTCCTGGGACAGATCCAGGTTAAGCTGTATGGGGGTCACAGGAGGCCCACCTGTTCCCTGGCATCTTTGAGTTGGGTACCATGGCTGGGGGGAGGTGTTCCCTCCCCTGGAACCAGCAGGGAGCAGATGCAGTTGGGGACGGGGGAATCCCCCTCTCTCTGGCCTAAGCACATTGATGCCACCGATGGGTGGAGGCAGAGCCCCTCCACTAGCCCAGAATGGAGCTGCTGGGGCTGGTGAGCAGAGGAGGCACCCTGCATGCTTAACCTGAGCCCCTGCCCTCCTCCAAACCTCATTTGCTTAGTTATATCAATTTTGAGGGCTGTGCTTGATTGGTGACTGTCTGGTTTTCTGTTTGGTTTTATGAGAAGCAGTCCCATTCCCGGCATGTCCCATTTTCCTGGCTCAACCAAACCCTTCTTGATTTTAGTTATGGTAAGAGGAAGCTATATACTGAATTTGGTGATCCTAACGCTCACCATTTAGGAGGTGTTCTTGAACAAACAGACATACTCTCTCAAATATATAGCACATGTACCATATGCCTTTATAAGGGACTTTACCACAGCAGCTATCATTCAGAGGGCCCTGTTCTACAAATATTGTTTACTGAGTGAAGCACTTACCATCAATGAGTCCTTTCATTAAGAACTTTGCCTTGTAGCGCTGGCATGACCAGGCTGTACGTTAGATAACGAAACAAAAACAAACAAAGAAAATAAGCCGTGGTGAACAGTCAGGAATGTTGGCGAGGCGAATAATGGAAAAAATAGGAAGCAAAGCTTTGAAGAGCCTTGTTCGTTTAGGGAAGCACAAGTTATAACCTGGCCCTGTCTTCATTTTGAATGTGATAGACTCTCTTACCCTTGGGGGGGGGGGGGGGGGATGTCTAGACTACATTGTTTTTTCCAAAAAAAACCTGCCCCCCCCCCCCCCCCCCCCCCCGGGAAAAACATCACCTGCTTCCACACTGCAATCCTGTTCTTTCAAAATTAAATGGAAAGAACACAGGAGTATTTTCAACATTGGTAAACCTCAAATTACAAGGAAGAACGCTTTTGAAAAAAAAAGAGCTCTTTTGAAGAAAGGGGTGGGGGGAGAGGTGTGTGTGTGTGTGTGTGTGTGTGGAGATGCAGAACAGGGACTTTTCTTCCTCCGCCCTCTTCTTCCCCCCCCCCCCCCCCCCCCCCCCCCCCAAAAAAAAGGCAATCAAAAAGAGCACAGATACCCTGGTGGCCATTCTATGAATACTAATCAGGGCTTTCTTTCGAGAGAGTGTCCATACAGACTGGACACGCTCCTTCAAAAAAGCAGATTGCTCTTTCAAAAAAGCTTCTTACCCTAAGAGCCAGTAAAGCAGAAGGTGCTGGATAAAGATGAATTTTAATTTCAGTAGCATTATTTTATGGCATTTTCTACACACGTTTGACCTAATAAATGCTGCTGATTCTAAATGATGTAATAATAGAAGCATAGGCCCTATGACTGCCAGTGGCCAACCGTTTTTTTTAAGGGGGAAGGATTTCTACATGAACAGTCAACAAAAGAGAGCTCAGTATGGCATCCCCTGATTAAAGCACTGCATTGGGATTTGAATCTTGCCTCAGTTGCTGGCTTTGCCATGGACATCCCTGTGTCCTTTGGCAAATTAAGGCACAGATTTATTCATATTTATCCTCCCTACAAGAGCAGTCTATGTTCTTGGGTACGTCTAGACTACAGGGTTTTGTCGACAGGAGAGATTTAAATGCTGCCCAGCTGCTTTAGCAGAGCACCTGCAGCTAGGTTTTTGTTTCTACTAGTGGTGCACGTTCACACACTTCTCGGCACACACAAAAATGTATTCCACAAATGGAAAAAATCCATACATGGATGGTAAAGATTAGAGGGAACATTACATACCTCCTTTAAAAAAACAGGCCCCCTAACTTCACCATTGGTGAGATGTGAATAATTCTTCCTACCTCACGAAGATAAATTCATTTAGGCTTGATCTAAACATGGTTTTTATGTACCTGTATTACTATCTGGGTTAAGCATGTGACTGCTTGTTTTTGTTTTGTAACCAAAATAATGGTACGGCCTCTAATGGACACAGTTTTTATACCAGTAGAAAGATGCTGTAGATGGGTAGAGTTGACTTTTCTTCCCTGTATGGGATAAGCTATGCTGCTATAAATACCTTTATACTGAATTCATCACACTGCAGTATTGCCACCCCAAATACTCAAACCACACATTAGGGTCCCTCCCAAAAATCAAAGGATTAGGTTAAAAATCATGAGATGGGGGGGGGGGGGGGGGAGGGAACCAAAACAACCCCAGCACAAAAGAGGATTATTTTTGTGTTCCTTCCGACTGGTAACAGATTTCTTTTTTTTTAAGCTGGCTATAGGGTTTAGAAAATGTACAGTAAAATTGGACAAATGTGTTTCCTATGTTCCACCCATCTGTGATTTGTCCTGGTCCACATTTTTACAAAGATCTAATACCCTCTGTGCAATTTATTAAGCTTCTTTCACATATAGGGGCCTTACAAATGTATAGTATATTTGGTCGCTGTTTTCTCAGGATGTGGTAAACGCCTTTTTTTTTTTTTTTTCTCTCCTCCCCTCAACTCATGGACAAACAATGTTTGCACACAGAGAGGTTGTTTGCTTCCACAATGACCTGCTTTGAAAGGAAACCACTTTCCTGCTTGATTACTTGGAATATCACTTATATAGCGAAAGCAAATCCTCCCAAAGGAATTGCACTACAAGAATAATTATGAAGCATTAGATACCAGTAAGTGATTCAGCCATTAAGTGCCTAATCCAAAGCCCATTGGAAGCCGTGGCAATCTTTCCATAGACTTCAGCAGGCTGTGGGTCAGACTTTTAGAGTTACATATAGTTGCAGGTTGGTTTCTTGTTCCCTTTGCACGTAAATCAGCTTTGGAGTCAATGGAGCATTCAGTGACGTTTTTAAGGTCTGCTCGGGAAAGTGTGTTTGGGAATACTTTCTTCTTTTTGAGTCAGGTTATTATCCAAATAACCTATTTCTGAGATCCCATGCTATTAATGCTGTAATCAATAAGGTTTGTATTTAGTTCAGTTCATTATTAATTGGTTTTTATTATTCTAATACCCAGAGGGCCAATTTGGCATCACAGTCCAGTTGCGCTAATTGCTACAGGGAGGAGAAAACAGTCCTCGCCTGAAGTGCTTACAATCTAAGATGATGAGCACTGTGGCGGGCGAGTGATGCATTTTCTGTTTCATAGGTTGTAAGATTGTGTAACTGTTATGAGGTCAGCAGGGACCCTTTTGATCATTTAGTCTGGAGTGGGGACCCTAAGATCCAGGGGCCAGATGAAGCCCCTGGCTTGCTTGGATCAAGCCCCTGAGGCCCGGAGCTCTCCTCCTCCCTCCCCCAGCATTGGGGAGCCCCTGTTGGAGCTCCAATCCCTTCCTCCCCCACTGTCCACCTAAGGGGTTGGAGCACATGTAATTTACTAGCCTGGGCCCTGCTAGACTTGGTGTGTGAGAAGAATGTGGGGGATCATTCTCCTTCTTAGTCGGGGTCCTGACAGTGAGGATTTGCAGGGTGGAGTTTTTTTTTTTTTGTTTGTTTTTTTTTTTTTAAATTGTTGGTCAGCAGCCCCCAACCTAAAAAAGTTCACCCTTGTGATCTCTAGCATAAGACAGGTTAAAAAAACACTCCCAATAACTTCTGCATCCAACCCATAACTTCTATTTGAGCAGTCGCTTCTAGAAGAATGTCTAACCTTGATATTTATATGCGTGTTCTAACTTTGTAAAGTTTTATTTCACCAAAAATATCAGCATCTCTCATTTGTCTTTGGGTCTTGCTGCATCACCACTGTCTGACTGCATGAAAGCACCATGGCAGAAATGGGTATGAGGGCATTGCATGTAAGAGGAGTGGGATGGAAGGATGTTCAAATGCCTTCATGGGAGGAGTTGACAAGTGAGCAATTGAGGTTGGTGTCATTGGCAGAGGGAGGGAAACAGGGAGAGGGGTAGAGAGATACAGTAAGGGCCATATCCTATACCCATCAAAGTCCATGGAAAGAGTCCCATTAATCTCAGGAAACTTTGAATCATCCACTCCTCCCCTCCCACAGGCTAAGTAGGAAGGAACAAAGTTTAATATGTGGATTGGTGGCTTGTCCAGCAGCAGCTGGCTAGTTAAATTAAGTATATTCATCTCCTTTCTACTGTTGAAAGCCATAGCTTGGTTTATAAAGTCGTGTAGAGAGAAGAGATGAGTTCCCTAAGTACGTTGGCATCAGGTACAAAATGCCCCGTGGCTGATCTAATTGTATTTCACCTCACACCTGTCTTGAAGTCCATTTAAAACATCTTCCTCCCTTGGTCCTCTCAATCTGACTTTGGCCATTCTAAATGAAATTAAAGGGCCTTTCTGATGCGACTAGTCTTTCTGATATCAAGGCGGCTATTTCTGTGGCTTCCTGATTCAGCGGATGCACTGTACTCTAAGTGCCAAGGTGACACCGACTTCCTACAGCCACATCCTCTGCCCTGACACCAAACACCTAATGTTGGCCTGCAGAAGAAAGGGAGGCCGCATGAAGTGGTGGTGGAGAGTGAGCCTGTGTCACACGCACCCTACAACATTGGCTCCTGTCCTAGAGAGGTGGGCCTGACTCCTTGCTCCAGGCCTAGTGATCTAGTGCACAGGGTCTCAAATGCCAGTAAGTCAGATTTGTCCCCACCACCTCTCCATCGTGATGGAGGAATTTTTTCATGCAAGTAGTACAAAGATCTGCAAGATCAGGCCCCTAAAGCATCTATGACTGGGGGACATACATTTGAACAAGTTTATCTTTTTGTGGGTGTACAGATTAAAGTATGTTTCTTTAATCCAATTCAGATTCGTGCTCTCCTTGCCTGCAGGCACGTTGAAGGTCTACTACACCAAGAACTATACATCCAAAGTGGGTGCCTACAAAGAATAATTATGACGTGGTGGTGTGTTTCTGCAGAGGGAGGCTTCCAGGGACAGTAACGAGTACAGAGAAGTCAAGGAGAATAAGTTCAGAGAAGGTTGTTAGTGGTGTGTCAGTTGAAGCCTAGATGTTGCCTTGAGTCATCTCTGTTCACGCCACCGTGACTGATGTGTGGTAGTCCTTGGGGTTCTGTTTCTCAGTTGATACCAACTGGCTGCCCAAGAACTTGCTGAAAGTTTTAGATACTCTCACCAGAGCTATCCCTTCTGGTTGATGTGGCTGAAGTACTCTTCTCTCTTCCCCCCCCCCCCCCCCCCCCCCCGTGAAGTGTCCGAAGGAAGCCTTTTAGAATGAATTGATTATTTAAACAGGAATAAGTCATTAGGGTCAGATTTGTATTTACCCAACAATTCTTAAGGAACTCAAATATGAAATTGCAGAACCAATCTATTGTTAAAACCTCTAGACCAGATGACTGGAAGCTAGCTAGTACAATGCCAGTTTTTAATAAGGTCCTTCACCAAAGGCTCTTAAAGAAATTAAGAGATTGTGAGATAAAACAGAAGGTCCTGACATGGATCATTAAGGTTAAAAGATAGGAAGCAAATGAAAAGACAGGGATTGATCATTCCAGCTGCCCCAGTCTATACACGATCCCTGAAGCTTTGGTACTGGCCGCTCTCCGGGACAGGATACTGGGCTGCATGGACCACTGGTTTCATCCATTATGTCATTGTTTATGCTCTTAGAGGCAGGCAAATGTGCACAGAAGGTATAATAGTATTGCAAATTTTTTTCTCCTGCAAATGTTACCATGAGTCAAATTGTTGTTCAATATTTAATAAGCTAATCACTTTTCCGGGTTACAGTAACTCCAGTAGTTGTCCAGTTGAATAATTTAATTAATAGTTTGATAACACATTTTGCGTTTGAAAGGGAAGAAGTGGAAATTGCCTACTTCTGGATCTCCCATAATCTTTACCATCATTTGTTACTGTATGGCACTCTTTCTGCTGGTAATTCCCTCCCTTACTAATGCAGCCTGAATTCCTCTTGCTTGTTAGAAAATGGACTGCATGTGTATGGTTGAGACATTGTCATAATCCCCAATTCCTGTTTACTTTTAATAACTGAACTTTCATTCTTTCCACATTCTTTTTAGTCACCCTATGAATTACTGAAGTTGTTTAAAACCAAGAATGCCAAGGAATTGTTGACAACCCCTTTGCAACTATGGATTTGGATAGATCAACTCTCTGGGGATCCCTGAAACAGAAAACCAGGCCTTTGTTACAAAACTTCAACATAAAGAGGACAAGGAAAAGCTCTAGAAAAATGGTGGATGGAAGGCAAAGGCAGTCATTTGACCGACGCCTCAGCTTATCAGTGCCTGACCTACTGGAGAGTGGGTCTGTCGCAGAAGAATCTACTTATACAGATTCCCAGGCCTTGCCCACCTATATCCCCAGCATTCTTTCCAGCTCAATTGTGTCTCTCAAGAGCAGCAGCACTTCTTTGAAATGGACAGGGGAGGACCGGCAATGGAGAGAGCAGGGATCTGTGCGCACAGAGATCAACACAACAGAAACGGAAGTAATACGCGTATCAGAACCCAGGCGCAAATCCAGCATTGACTTCTTTGCATTGCTACAGAGAGCACATCTGAGTGGTGATTTGACAGATGCAATCACTGAGGTAAGGGGCTATTGGATAAGCCAGGGTAAATAACCATGTCAGAATTTTCACTCTGTACTTTATCTTGGTTATGAAGTGATGGAGATAATTTAAACTGGCCTAAAAATAGTTTTTAAACCTATTGCAGATTTTCCTTTTCATAAATGCCACATTAGAACATTGTTCTATAATCTGGCCTTGGCAAGTATATGATAGTTGTAAAGGCAAATTTTTGAAGGTTCTCAAAAGAACTATCCCCCCCCCCCCCCCCCCCCGATTCAAAAAACACTTGAAGGCTTTTGACGGTTTAAGTGTGCTGCTCTCTAAAACACGTGGTGTAGCACTTTCTTTGTAATCTATTGATTACATCATAAAGTAGAGACCCACCCAAAGCAGATGGATTAATAGAGGGGGAAGGGAGAATGGCCTGAAATGTGAACTAACTGGAATAACTTGATGGAGTACAGTGAACTTGTTGGGTCCTGCTTAGGAATATCATTCATGTTTTCACTACAGGATCATCATTGTGGAAAATGCACAGACAAAAGGGTTTTCTAACACTACCACCGAGTGTGCTGCTATAAGATCTGTAGTGCAAACCTGGCCCAAGTTAGCTCTTAATCTTCTTTGTTCAATTTATGTAGCTTGCCGTTTTGAGTCTATCTCTAAGGCATGTTTCTAATTCTGTCATCATTCCTGTAGCCCTTCTCTGAACTCTCTCCACTGGCAGAGACCTACCAGTTTCAACAAAGATTTTGTTAGTGCGTCATGACTGATCAACCCTCGCATTCCATAGCCTGGTGGTTAGGATCCTAGAGTGGTACCAGGCAGACTCAGGTTCATGTCCCTGCTCTGAGTGATCTGGGATGAAGAACTTGGTTCTCTATCAGCCAGAAGAGGGACTTGAATCTGTGTCTCTCAGATACTTTTTTTTTTTTTTTTTTTTTTTTTTGGCTTATTTGCCATGGCATGAAACAATTCTCGGCTCCCCTTTTCTAACACTAACATTTCCTTGTTACATCTTCATTACAGCATTGGTCCAGAGCCTGCCCCCCACAATGGGGTTCTCTTGCACTGCCCTGAGAGTACAAACTGGTTGCAAAGCTGACCTAACTGGGCAGCTGAAGACTCTTGCAGCTCTTATCTCTGCAACATCACCTCTCAGGCCCTGAATCATGAAGGGCACCTTGCGGGAGAGTAGCTGACTTTTGGCTGATCCTCAGCTGGTGTAGTGACTCATTGGGAGCACAGTACCAGCCAGTCTAACTTAAGCAGCCATAAGTTATGTAGAGGGCCAAACTAACTCCTCTTCACTTGCCTGATGTCTCCATGGGTCATAAAATTGTATAGAGCCACCTCCTCTCACTTTCCAGTCCTCCTCCAGACACCATTTCCCTGGGCCCAAGAACTGGAGCCTGGAAGTCTCTAACCTGGTCACTTAACCTAAGATGCTGCTTCTGATTAGGGATGTGAAAATGCACTAAAGTAGATTAGGGAGACTCAAACAAGCTGATGCAAACAGTATAAAACACACCTCTGTGAATCTCCCGCACCCACATCTGCTGTAAGCCTAGGGGGTTTATCTGTAGAAAAAGCTATTCCTTCTGCCATCCTATTGCACCTAGAGTGAATCTGGTCTACTGCTTTAGCCTTGGCAGTGATCTAGTCTAGTTACAGGCTTAGCCTAGGATGCGGTTTAATCTGCATGCTTGCAGTTAAAAAATCACTGTTGCTAACACTGCGGCAACTCCTTGGTGCTGTTCCCAAGCCATTGCCAGGGTGCTAAATGTTCTGCAGCCACAGAATCCAACCCCAGCCACAGAAGTGTGCTCCAGAATTTAAGCTTTCAATTTAAAACAAACGTCCCACATGATTGCAGAGAGCAGTTTCCAAGAGCGAGACCAGTGCTCAACCAGTGTAGTGCTCCTGAAATCTGCCCATGAAACAATACAGGCACTCCTCGAGTTACAAACCTCCGACTTAGGAACATCTGCACATACAAACCAAAGCTCACCTACAGACTCAGGGGAGCAGGCAAGAGGCATGCGTGGTTGTGAGCAACACAAGTGCTGGCTGAGGGACTCTGAGGGAGCAGGGGAGGGAGGCAGTCATGCGGCTGGAGAGAAGCTTTGAAGGGGAAACTGCCGCTTGTCCCTAGCCATGGTCTGCATAGCCTTGCCCTGCTCTTCTGGAGACCTCCAGCCAGTGCTTGTACCACTCACTGTCTCCTGGGGAACGGGCACTGGGTGCAGCCTGTGAGGTAGCGTGGTCAGGGGATGGGGCTGGCTGAAGGAGCCAGCACAGCCCACGGAGGGAGGGTGGTGAGGGGATGCCCTGATGTCACACTCTGTCTCCACCTACCTCTTTGCCCTACGCTAATTAAATCTGCCTTTCCTCAAGCATTCAAGGTTAAAGTTTAAAAAAACTAATTTTATTATTTTTCATTGCAAATATACAGTATTTCAGCTACATTATGGGCTAGCCTGGGAAACCTAACTACCATTTATAACCAGGGTTGGTCCTAACCAATTGGAGGCCCCCAGCGACTGCTGGAGAATATTTGTCAAGCAAAAAAGAAGGGAGGGAGGGGAGGGCCAAAATGTGGTCACGGCCCCTTTAATTGCTGCGTGTCTCGAGCGGGCTACTGCCCAGCTTGCCCACCCTTCAAACTGGCTGGCTGTGTCTAGACGGGCAAGTTTTTCCGCAAAATCATCTGCTTTTGCGGGAAAAACTTGCCAGCTGTCTACACTGGCTGCTCGAATTTCCACAAAAGCACTGACGATCTCATGTAAGATTGTCAGTGCTTTTGCGGAAATACTATGCTGCTCCCGTTCGCGCAAAAGTCTTTTTCCGAAAAACTTCTGTGCAAAAGGGCCAGTGTAGACAGCAGAGAGTTGTTTTCCGCAAAAAGTCCCGATCACGAAAATGGCGATCGGGGCTTTTTTGTGGAAAAGCCCATCTAGATTGGCCATGGACGCTTTTCCGCAAAAAGTGCTTTTGCGGGAAAAGCGTCCATGCCAATCTAGACGTACTTTTCCGAAAATGCTTTAACGGAAAACTTTTCTGTTAAAAGCATTTTCGGAAAATCATGCCAGTGTAGACGTAGCTGCTCTGTTTATAGCATTGCTTTTATGGGAAAATGTGACTTACAAAGTTTTGAAGCACAACTCATTCTCAAGTTGGGGACTTCCTGTAGTTCTGACAGATGTTCTGCCCCATTTATTGTAAATAATTATATAGTTAGCTGTTTCACTGCTGATCATTGTAGCAGAAACATCCAATCCCCCAACCCCAAACAATGACAAAATTGCTGACTTTCCCCTCATATGCAGATGTCCTAATTTAGGGTTGGTCTACATTATTAAATGTTATTTCAGGTGCCCAACTTTCCTAACTTCACTGTAAAATTGTAATGACGTAAGCTGATGTACATGAGGAATATATATTACTGTTATAATTGAATAATCATGCTGTATGTATGTCCAGTCACCTTTTCCGTAACACATCTCCCTACACAACCTGTAGATGCAGTGTAGAGATTACTTGAGGCACAATTCTGCCGCGTAGTATAAATTATTTTAATGTCAAATTATATATAACAACAAATACTGTACTGACCTACTCAGTTCATATTCAGTTCAGAATTTCCTTGTGTGGCTTCCTAATTTATTTGAAGCTTGCCACAGAATTTGCAATCTGCATTGGCAGAGTGCCACAGAAATCTGAGGCCTTTGCCACACAGACACTGCAATGGATTATTGTCTGGTGCTTTGCCTAATGCTAACTAGATAGGACTGGTTTAAAGAATGCAACAGTGTTGCCAGGGGATGTTGTGAAGGCCAAAAATATAACTGGGTTCAAAAAATTAGATAAATTCATGTGGATTAACCCACTATGACAGGGAATACACCACAGCGACTCATCATTGTAGTGCCCTTTCTGAAATTAAACTCTACAAAAAAACGAGGAAGTTAAATTAAAAGGTACAGTGGCAAAAGTGAAATCCCTGTGAGCTGCATAGAAACTTTTTAAATAGTGCCACCGTGGCTAAACCAAAAAAGAAAAAGAAACAGTGAGAGGTAAAAAGACATTCTGTTAAACAATGGGTGTTAAATCCTAGTGAGGAAACTGGAAAGGAGCATAAACACTGGTAAGTGGAGTGTGTATATATGTAACTTAGGAAGACCAAAAAAATTTGAAGAACAGCAAAATAAAATAAGTAGGAAGCCTGCTTAACAACCAGTGTAGTGTGACCACTGGGCAATTGAGATGCTAAAGGACAGTAAGATCATTGTGCAGAAGCTAAATACATTCTTTGCGTCAGTCTTCACAGCTGAGGATGGGAGGGAGATTCCCAGACTCTCTAAGCCATCCTTCTTAGGTGACAAATCTGAGGTTTGTCCCAGATTGAGGTGTCCTTAGAGGAGGTTTTGGAACAAATTGATAAACAGTAATAAATAACCAGGACCAGATGGCATTCACACAAGTTCTAAAGGTACTGAAATGTGAAAGTGCAGAATTAACTGATTTGTAACGTATTCATCAGCTTCTGTACCCAGCGGCGGATTTAGGGCAGGGCGAGCGAGGTGGCTGCCTCGGGCCCCGCGCTTCCCGAGGCCCCACGCATGCGCCTTGGCACCACGGCGCATGCGCTGTGTCAAAGGGGGGGGGGGGCTCGCGAAATTTTGCTGCCCGGGGCCCTGCGGCGCTGGCCTGGGCCCCGCGGCATTCTCATCCGCCCCTGTCTATACCAGATGAGTAGGGGATAGCTAATGTAACTCTAAGCTTTAAAAAGAACTCCAGAGAAGATCCTGACAACTACAAGGCCTGTAAGCCTTTATTCAGTACCTAGCACACTGGTTGACATAAAGAACAAAATTGTCAGACCATAGATGAACCTGCTTTGCTGAGGAAGTGTCAATAAGATTTGTGTAAGCGGAAATCATGCCTCCCCAATCTACTCGACTTCTTTGAGGGGGGTCAACAAGCATGTGTGCACAGGGGCGATCCAGTGGATGATGTGTGCTTAGATTGTCAAAGACTTTCTGATAAAGTCCCTCTCTAAAAGCGCTTCAGCAAAGAAGGCTCTTGTGGAATAATAGGCATGGTCCTCTTATAGATTGGTTATAAGATAGGAGACAGTAGGAATAAATGGTCAGTTTTCAGAATGGAGAGAAGTAACTAGTATTGTCCCAGACAGGTCTGTACTGGGATCATTACTTTTGAATGTTTTCATAAATGATCTCGAAAATGGGTTAACAGTGAGGTGGCAAAATTTGCAGACGATACAGAACTACGCAATAAGTTAAGTCCCAAGCAGACTGTGAAGGGCTTTAAAAGGATCTCACAAAACTGGGTGACTGAGCAACAAAATAGCAAATGAAATTTCATGTTGATAAATGCTAAGTAATACACACTGGAAAACATAATTCCAACTATATATTTGCTCGACAAATAATGCAATCTACTTGCCCGTGGCGAGTAGATTGCAACCCGGAAGAGCCGGGTTCGGGCGATCTGCGTGGTTCAGTGAGCCGTGTGTGTGTGTGTGTGTGTGTGTGTGTGTGTGTAATTTTTATTTTTATTTATATATAATTAATTTTAAAAAAATGATTGAAATTTTCTGTTACCACTCAAAGAAATCTTGGAGGAGTTGTCAATAGTTCTCTGAAACCATCCACTCAATGAACAGTGGAAGTCAGAATAGCAAACAGAATGTTGGTGGTCATTAAGAAAGGGATAGAAAATAAAACCAAAAATATCACATTTCCTTTGTTTAAATCCATAGTAAGACCACTTCTTGACTGTGTGCAAATGTGGTTGTCTCATCTCGGAGATATACTGGAACTAGAAAATATTCAGAAAAGGACAGAAAAAATGTTGGGGTCGGGAACGGTTGCCATATGAGGAGAGAAGGGGCTTTTCTTCTTGTAAAAGCTAACTAAGGGGTGATGTGATTTTTATAAACCTCTATTATGACTGCTGTGGGCAAAGTAGATTAGGAAGTGTTATTTACTCATAAGAACTAGGGGTCACTAAATACAATTCTTTTGTTTGTTTTAAACCTGCTGCTTATTAAAGTATTTTCCCCCTCCCCCCACACGATGTACAGTCATCTTGTAGAACTCCATGCTAGACATTGTGAAAGCCATCAATGGACCTATCCTCCAGGAATTTATGTAGTTCTTCTTAGAATCCTGTTACAGTTTGGACAGGGATGGTGTTCCTAGCCTCTGTTTGTCAGGAGCTGGGAATGGGTGATGGGGTGGATCACTTTATGATTACTTATCTGTTCTGATCATTCTCTCTGGGGCATCTGTCATTAACCACTGTCAGAAGACAGAATACTGGGCTAGATGAACCTTTGGCTTATCTAATATGGCCTTTCTTATACTCATCTGTTTCTATTAGTAGGCCTCTTCAAAATGCACCATGAATTTGGGTGAATTTCACAATCCTAGGATTTAAAAAAAAATAGTAAATTTCACGATTTCAGATATTTAAATCTGAAATTTCTTGTTGGTGCAACTATAGGGATCCTCATCCAAAAGGGGGTGAGGATGGGCCACAAGATTAGTGTGTGTGGGGGGGGAAGGGGTCAGAGTATAGCAAACCTTACTTCTGTGCAGCTGATGGTGGCAGCACTGCCTTCTGAGCTGGGCAGCCAGAGAGTGGCAGCTGCTGGTTGGGAACCCTGCTTGGAAGGCAGCACCACTGTGAACAGCAGTGCAGAAGTACAGATGGTTTTGTTACCCTTACTTATGTGCTGCTTCTGTGTCCCACTGATTGCCTTCATTCCACCAAGTTTCTGTCAACAAGTCATGCCAAACTAATCTGATAGCTTTCTTTGATAAGATAACAAGCCTTGTGGATAAGGGAGAAGCGGTGGATGTCCTATACCTAGACTTTAGTAAGGCATTTGATACGGTCTCGCATGATATTCTTATTGATAAACTAGGCAAATATAACTTAGATAGGGCCACGATAAGGTGGGTGCATAATTGGCTGGATAACCGTAGTCAGAGAGTTGTTAACGGTGCTAAATCCTGCTGGAAAGGGATAAGAAGTGGAGTTCCTCAAGGGTCTGTTTTGGGACCCGTACTGTTCAATATCTTCATCAATGATGTAGATATTGGGATAGAGAGTACGCTTATTAAGTTTGCAGATGATGCCAAACTGGGTGGGGTTGCGACTTCTTTGGAGGATAGGGACATAATTCAAAATGACCTAAGCAAGTTAGAGAAATGGTCAGAGGTAAACAGAATGAGGTTTAATAAAGAGAAATGCAAAGTGCTCCACTTAGGAAGGAACAATCAGTTCCATACATACAAGATGGGAAGCGACTGTCTAGG
This sequence comes from Pelodiscus sinensis, assembly GCF_049634645.1. Taxonomy (NCBI): domain Eukaryota; kingdom Metazoa; phylum Chordata; order Testudines; family Trionychidae; genus Pelodiscus; species Pelodiscus sinensis. The sequence goes on along the minus strand of NC_134724.1, from coordinate 11,762,572 downwards.
AAGGAGCATGGCGGAAAGGGATCTAGGGGTCATAGTGGACCACAAGTTGAATATGAGTCAACAGTGTGACGCTGTTGCAAAAAAAGCAAATATGATTCTAGGTTGTATCAACAGGTGTGTTGTAAGCAAAACTCGTGAAGTCATTCTGCCGCTCTACTCTGCACTAGTTAGGCCTCAGCTGGAGTACTGTGTCCAGTTCTGGGCGCCACATTTCAAGAAAGATGTGGAGAAATTGGAAAGGGTACAGAGAAGAGCAACAAGAATGATTAAAGGTCTAGAGAACATGACCTATGAAGCCAGGCTTCATGAACTGGGCTTGTTTAGTTTGGAAAAAAGAAGATTAAGGGGGGACATGATAGCGGTTTTCAAATATCTAAAAGGGTGTCACAAGGAGGAAGGAGAAAATTTGTTCCTCTTGGTTTCTGAGGACAGGACAAGGAGTAATGGGCTTAAAGTGCAGCAGGGGAGGTTTAGATTGGACATTAGGAAAAAATTCCTAACTGTCAGGGTGGTCAAATATTGGAATAAATTGCCAAGGGAGGTGGTGGAATCTCCCTCTCTGGAGATATTTAAGAACAGGTTAGATAGACATCTGTCAGAGATGGTGTAGACGGAGCTTGGTCCTGCCTTGAGGGCGGGGGGCTGGACTCGATGACCTCTTGAGGTCCCTTCCAGTCCTATTATTCTATGATTCTGTGATTCTATGTCTATTATATCAATATTCTCCTTTAATACGAGGCACTCTAGCTCACCTATCTTATTCTTTAGACTTCTATCGTGTATAAGCACTTAAATTTATCACTATTTATCTGTCTGCCATTTCCTGATGTATTAGACTCTTTTTTTTTTTTTTTCCATTTGATTCTCATCTGATCTGATCCATGCTTTATCATCTTCCATCTTCTTCTCCTGACTAGATCATAGTGGAGTGCCTATTAATAGACATTCTCTAAGAGATGTCTGTCTGATCCATATGCTCCTCCGCACCAGTCGGCTTTCCTCTAGCCAGCAAAACTACTCTAACGTAGGCTAAAACTTCTCTATGACCTTTTTAGTGTTAAGTGCCAGCAGTCTGGTTTCATTTTGGTTTAGGTGGAGCCCATCCTTCCTGTATAGTCTCCTCCTATCCCAAAAGTTTCCCCAGTTCCTAATAAATCTATACCCATCCTTTCTACACAGTCTCCTCATCCACTGTTTTATATTCTGGCTTGTGTGAATGACCAAGAATTAGCTACTAGAAGACTTACCCAGTGTTGCACGGGTCCTTAACTCAAATAAGTCTTGTTTTTTCTTTATTGAAATCCTTGTTCTGGGGTGGGATAAGGGATGAAGGGTTCAGTATGCAGGCTTCCCTGGAGAGAGAGGACAACTCCAGCCCTCTCTCACCACAGCAGCTTGGGGCAGGTGAGAAGCGCCTTTCCATGGCCACTGTAGCAGACCTAGCCAACGGAGTAGTGCATGTCAGCTGGCTGGGGGACTGACAGACAGAAACACAAACAAACTCTCTGAAATACATAGTAGGTAACGGTACCCTTCTTAACCCCCGCCCCCTGCTGAATAAGTGGGGTAATAGCTGTCTCGGTCCCCATCTCTGTTCTCTTTCTGCTACCCCACACCTCCACTGTGGTCATTCTACAGTATAACTGTCCCTTCTGTCAGATTCCTCTCTTTCCATTTTATGAGAAATAATCAAATTCCAGGTGCATCTTATTGTCCTGGCATAAGCAAATCCTCACATTGCTTTAAGTTATGATAAGAAGCTTAATATCAAATTTAGTGGTCTTAACTCTTACCATTTAGGAGGAGTTCTTGAACAAATGGACTCAGTTAGATAGTCAGACACATTTCTAAAATATATAGTAAGATGTGAATTATATTGATTTTACAATTGAAGTATAGGCAGTCCAATTCTGCAAACCTAATTTGGCAAAATTATCCTTAATTCATTCTGACCCTGAGCACCTGACTTAACACTTCTTTATATGTAAATGAAAAGTCCATTTTGACCAAAGGCAAAATGTGTTGTCTCAATTTATTTGCAAAAACTAATTTTGCTGCATTTCTTGTTATATGAAACCAAAGAGTCAACGCCACATTTTTAGGAATACATATTCAAGAGTCTCAGTGAAATTAGATTTACTGAATAATAGGACTCTCTAGAAATCTAATGATAACTAGTTTTAATATCTGATAGCTAGAAATTTGTTTCAGAAATAGGATGCAAAATGTACAAAAAGATAACTAGTTTTAATATCTGATAGCTAGAAATTTGTTTCAGAAATAGGATGCAAAATGTACAAAAAAATTAAAGATTGAACTAATAATTTGGGTGTAGGTAGCTTGGTTTGCAGGTAACAAGAGACAAACATTTTTCATTTCACTTTTCTGCAGTGTTCTTCCATCTTTTGTTTTATGCAATTTAAAACAAAGCTGTAGAGCAAGACTACTACCAATACAGCTGAAGGCGCCTGAAGGAAATTCCTTTGAAATATCAGACTCCTAAAGATACTCTGTTTAATGCAACACAATTGAAATATTATGCACCCCAGTTAAGAAATTCAAAGTTAAGATTCCCCAAGTAGCTGTAACTCAGTCCTTTCGTGCAGGGAGTCTCTTCTATTGCATTATCGGATGATCGTGTTGCTGACTTTAAATGTGTTTGCAGTGTGGCCAAGGTGGGGTTACTGTGGGAACTTTAAGTTGACGTTTCCTGCCTGTCCGACAGATAAAATGTCAGTTGTAACGTTGCATTAATGTAGTTTGTAAAACATTTCTATTTTGAAAATTAAAAAGCAAGTGATAGTTTTGAGGTATAAATACTTTTGCAATTATTCATTGTATCTTTCAGTCATATAGACATTGATGTAGGGTAGCGGCTAGTCTTTTTATGTTTGTACAGTGCTTAAAACAACAGGGCCCTGATTGTATCTTTAAGCGCCATCAATATACAAATAAATAATGGTGATAGCACTTGACAATTGGGGGGAGGGGGAGAGGGAGAGGGAGAGGGTGTGTGTGTGTTAGTGAGTTAGTTCTGGGCCATGTGTGGAGTGTGAGACTAAGTCTACACTGGTACTTTACTGTGGTGCAACTTTCTGACCCGTGAGTATGAAAAAAACATCCCTCCTCCCCTGAGCGCAGCAAGCTACAGTTCTGTAAAACTACAGTGTAACCAGGTTCCCAGTTCTGTTAGCTACTGCACTGGTAGAGGTGGTTTACATAGGGTACTGAGAGTGCTCTCTCCCAGCATTCATGTTGTGCTCTTGCCACTTCTCCCCAAACCCATGCCACCTTTCTAGAGTCTTTTCTAGCTAGAGCCTTTCCCAGCCACTAGTCTTTCCTTGCAGTGGGGAAAGGCTGGGGCAGCTGCGCACTCATGGAGTTTTCCCCCACTGCTGGGGAGCTGCTGGAGCCTTTCCACTATGCTTAGCCCCTGCCAGAGACTTGGCCTGCTCCCAGAGCCTGGAAAAGATTTTGGCAGGCAGAGGGCCACTATGCTGCTATAAACTGCACTGTAGATGGGTGAGGCTCTGTTTGAGTGCTTAGTGAGCTGTGCAAGGTGCTGTTTACACACTGCACATCCCCAGGAAATAAGTGCCTTGCACGTTGTCTTCTAACTTGTGCCATGTACATAACCATAAAACACCTGTGGATGCAAACTAAAATTTGGAGAAGTTGTAATTTGGCAGAAGTTGAACAAAGGCCTTCCTCCATTGCCATATCTTTCCCCATAGGCACAGAAGGGCCAGGTAACATTTTATTCAATAATTATAGAAAATGGCATAGGGCACATTTTTTGTCCCTCTCCATCCAAACTGTCTTGTTCAGTCTGTTTTTCACTTAGTAGAACATGCTTCCCTCGTGAAGAGTTATAAACATCATATGCCAAGTTTGAGTTATTGAATTATTTGAGTTTTCTAAGATTGTACAGTAGACTTCTGATAATCCGGAACCTATGGGACTTAGGTGGTGCCGGATTATCAGATGTGCCAGACTATCAGGAGGTGCTATAAGCAGGTTTTTATATATATATACACACACACACACACTGTATACATTATATACTGTATATAAAGTGGTGTTAACCCTTTTTATTGTACATACTGTAATGTTTTAGTTTTTTTAAAGCCTCTTACCCTTTTTCGCTCAGTTCAGCTGCTGCCGCTGTTACCTTGTGACTTTTTTTTTTTTTTTTTTTTTTCTGAAGCTCATTCACTAGGCTTTTGCCATTTTGATGCTGGACTATCAGGAGTTCCGGGCTATTGGATGCCGGACTATTGGAGTTTTACAGTAGTCTGATTTTTTTGTACCTCTCTCCCCAAGCTGAGATTTCAGAACTAAAATAGTCATATTATAAGGATTCCTCATTGGAAATAAAACCTATGCCCTTGGATTGAGAAAGTGAATTAGAAATTTCACCTCGCTCTTATTCTGATATGCTCCCGCTCTTTTTTTTTTTTTTTTAAAAGCACCTGAGTTAAGATTGTGACAAATGTCTCACTATCTACAAGTACAGCATCACGAGGACTGTTGGAATGCAAAGTGGTAATCTAATTCCAATAGCTGGAAGAACTAGAAGGCTCTTCTTTTTTGTGTGGACCTGCCATCAGAGAATGAAGATAGCAATATTTCAAGATAATCTGTTCGCTTTATGATTGATGCCTGATCTACACACCGTGCCAATACAAGTGTATGGATTAGGGGTGGTGTGTGTGTGTGTGTGTGTGTGGGGCTTTTTTTTAAACCAATTATAGTTACTCCGATACAGCCACTAGTGTGGATACAGTTATACCAGTGTAAAGATGTCTTGTATTAGTGTAGCTCATACCTGTTTCTACTTGGGAACAGAGGGGCCAGTGGACTTACCAGGCCCCTGGAGAAGGCGCAGGGGGCAGTTCCATGCCCCAGAAGGGGAGGAAGGTGTCAGGCAGAAAGGACAGGCCCTTTGTGCAGAAGGGGGAGGGGCTATGGATAGCTTATTGCCCCTGCCATCTCTCGTTGAAAAGGCAGAGAACTGTAGAGGTTCAAGGGTGTCTCTTTCATACATTTTGCATAGAATATGAAGAACTGAGAATATTTGTTGTGGTAAGTGAAGGAGATCCTAGTATTTCTTTTGCTTATTTGATGACCTTTTTTTAAATTTTGTTTTTTAACAGCATCCATGTGGAGGGCTAGATCTGGACTCTTCAATGTCCTCTCAACTTTTTGATGAACAAATTGTAAGTTTATGTGTTTCAGAATGTTTGAGTCTTGAGCAGACTCTCTGGGCAAATGGGGATTAGTTAGATCTCAGCTTCTTACAGAGAAAGGTAGAGCCCTGCATTCAGGCCAGCTGATGGGTTGGGGGGAGGATGGGAGAGGACCCAGACATTCAACTTACCAGCCACCCTTGCCGCATTGCTGCCCTACACAGCTCCGAGGGCTGGAGTTGGGTGGGGGAGATCAAGCCATGGTCCGTGCAATGGGAGCACGGAGCCTGGCTGCCTCCCACCTTACTCTAGGGCCCATGATGGCTGTCGGCCCCGCCGCCTGTACAGATATAAAATGAGTATCCACATCCGCATTTTCATTTGCGAAATGACCTGTGGATACAAAGCAGAGATCTGCAGATTTGCAGGCTTCTACATACAAAATGTGTATCCGCATCCACATCTGTCTCTGCAAAAATGAGCTGTGAATATAAAGTGGATTTGCAGGGCTTTTGTCAGAGTATACTGTACAGCTGAACCTTCAACTTCCTTAAAATATTTTGGTTTAGTTTTGGGGGTGGGGATGGGGGCAAGTGGCGTGAGACAATAACACATGAAAAGAGCCAAGAAAGTAATACCATTTTCAAATGAGATCACATGAATGCTGCCACATTTTTCAAATACTGCTCAAAAGAAAAGGCAGGCTACACAAGAGCTTTCCAATTGCATTGCACATAGAAAATCTGATACTAACAAATTGCTTAATTTTGAGGAACATGCTGCCAAAAGCACTAGGGTAAATATTCAACTACTTGGAAGATAGAGGGAAATCTTGGGGTGGATTTTGGGATAGCAGGATACTATGTGAATATGGATTTAGAGCCATTTTAGTATTTTATATGGGCTTAAGATTTAACTATTCAATTAATCTTTTATCATCCTCTAGGTCCATGGTGTCCAACCAGTTCTGAAGTAATAGCCTCTATTGTGGCTACTTCTGTAGCGAACAAGCTATGCTCAACTGGCTAAATAGCTACATGTGGCTAGTGTTTAGCGTGTTGGACACCATGTCTCTAGGCAATACGATCTCCAGACAATCTAAAGTAAATTGAGTTATGACACATGCGGGCCATCTTAAAAAGGTAACACACACACACACACACACACACACACACACACACACACACACACACGCATGCTGAATGGGCAAAAATTGTATATCCAAATTTCAGATTAAAAACTTTTTTTTTTTTAACCATTAACATGATAAACTCCCATTATTTTCCTTTCTCTTTGTGAGAGTCAGGGTTTGGCTGTGGCAAATCAATGGGATGTGCCTGGAATCTGACTGTTTCTCAACAAACGGAAAGGAAGGGCTGTGACAGAGGGACAATTATACTCCAGAATGACCATAGGGGCACAGTGAGCAAGGAAACCCCCAACAGCCTCCAATAGTCCCAGGCCAGCCCCGGGGAGCCACGTCACTGGCAGGCCTGGCTGTGTGGCTCCCACTACCCCATGCCGGCCTCAGGAAGGCACACTGTAGGTGGGCTGGGTAGCATGGCCCCTGCCTGACCCTGGGGAGCAGCTGGTGGCTGTCCCTACCCCCTGTCCTGAATCCCCGTCGTCTAGCCTAACTTTTGCACCCCCAGCTTTGAAGGACCTGAGCAGTGCTGGGTAAATCTTCTAGTAATGATATCAATCAGACATCCTTTTGGAGAATATACAGCCAGAGTGGTGATAGTTAATAGTGTGGCAACATGTAGGGTTCCCATCCAAGATTATCTACATGCTGCACTAACACATAGAGACTGAAATATTAGATATCTTTATGAAAGGTTTCCAGAGAAATGTTATCTATCAGGAATCAACATTTTTGCTGAAGGTGAATGTAGAAAGTAAAAGAAAGTTGCAGTAAAAAAATTTTATGTTACTCTTGCAAATGTTAATAGAAATCATCAGTGTGCAATGCATCTCTATGGTGTTATTTGTCATTCTCACATATAGCCCATCCCTCTGCATTCCCCCACTTCAGGGCTGTAAGAGCTGTCTGGGAGAGGCATGGCCTGGACTAGTCAGTACTGAGAGCTGACTCCTAGCCCTGCCTCTTCCATCTAAGGCCTCGCCCTTTCAGGGGGCCTGGAGCTGAGGTGTCTCTCTGTCTCTCTCTCACACGCGCGCGTGCACACCTTCCCGCCCCCCCCCCCGGACCCTGCAAAATCTGTTGCCAGCCTTACCCCATTACGCATCCATAGGAAGTGGGCGATGTTTTTATTACAGTACTATTATTTGTATTGTGTGTTGGTTATGATTATTGCTAAAGCTGGCTAAAATTTGGGATTTCTAGTTCATAGGAATTTTCAATATTTCCTGCAGACCAGAAATTTCAAAAGAATTTTGCTCTCCAAGCTCGGACACCCGTTTCAAAATGAATTCTGCTCCCAGACCAAGGCAGCTGCTTTCTGAAAAGGGGAAAAACCAAATGGTCTATTGCTGGTATGAAGTGTTGGGTCACAGAGACTGTCACTTGATGAACTGATCATATTGCTGAGCCCTCCTACCTAACCTCCCTCCCCCTCCATCCTACTAATCCAGAAACTCTAGTCTTCCCCAGCAAAGGCACAGAGTTGGGGTAACAGTCTAGGAAGGCTCAGTCACAGAGACTTGACATAGCACTCAAGTGCATGGACCCCAGTGTGATCAAATCTTCAAATAAATCCATCTTACTCTGCATACAATTTTTATGCAAAGTAAGCTCATAAGGTGTTGCCCCCTTTAGTAATGAGAGATGCACAGCTTTTGTTTCCTCTCGGGTATAATTTATTTGCATGGGATTTGATAAGAAACAGAAGTGATTTTTTTTAAATATAAAAAGTTGGATATAAAAGGTTGCCAGTAATAATGGATGACTCAAAATAGACTCAGGAGGTAGCCATGTTGGCTTGTGACTTTGAAAACAACGCGTAGTCCTGTATTACCTTAGACTAACAAATACATATATAGTATCATGATTTTTTGTGGTTAAAACCCATTTCCTCAGATCCTCACAATTTATAGCAGAAAAAGAAGGGAGAGAGGAGGAAAAAAAGTACCTGTCAATTGTTGTGCTGGTACTAATGAGGCTAATTGAGTGGGCTGGAAGTGTCCCATACTTAGCTTTTGATGTCAAGTGGGTGTTGAATGTAAGGATTGCAGGTTTTCTAATGGGCCACCCAGTTCAGGTTTTTGCTCAAGCCATGTCAAATTTGAATAAAAACTTAAACAACCGATAGTCTGGTAGCATTTTAAAGACTAACAAAACATGTAGATGGTATCATGAGCATTCGTGGGCACAGCCAACTTCTTCAGATGACCAGTGATGTTCATTGAATGTTCAGTGAACGTTCACATTACGTTCAATTCCACACTTTCTCTGTAGTTGGCTTTTGAAATTCCTTTGTAGAAGATTAAAGGTTATTAAGCAAAAATAAAACCAAAGATGCCAGTTAAGCTTAATATTCTCAGAAACTAGGTACATGCAATTTTTTATCCTAACTGTAGTTTTAATAATTTTTCTCACAAACTGGGTTACCTGCTAGTTTGTACCTGATCTTCCCCCTGTTCACTCTTAATTGTTTCCAGCTGTCATCTTAGTGATAAGCAGAGGGTATCTTGGTGTCTCGAACTGCTAATTCCCCCTTGTTATCTGGTTTCCTGCCTATAGATTTTGCCAAAGGTGGGAATCTTTTGTTTTTGGTTTCAACCTTCTCCTCCTAAACGTTCCCAGCCCTGCCTCTCCTCGACCCCGAAAAGTACCACTCCATTGGTTCCAGCATCAGGTGATCTGGGAACATGTCTTTGTAGGATCAACCATAGTTCAAGCTTACAGGAAAAATAAGACTATTCACAGATGATTGTTTTAAGTACAGGGCCATTAAGTTCCTTGACTACTGCTAATGGCCTTCACTAGCATATGTACGTCATCTAGATATATAAACAGGTTTATACTTCATATTTTTAACTTCATATATAAGAATATGTGCACACAAATAGAATATATAAATTCACGGGATTACAGGTTACATGCTCCAATTTGCATAAAGCATATTTGAGTTAGGCATATTCATATTAAAAAACAATATCCTAGCTGAGGCACCACATGGAGCCAACTGGCTGAAGGCAGCCTACGTAGCTGTCTGGGTGCTGTGGATCATGGAAACTTGTGCCAGAATTTTATGACTCTTGATCAGGGAGTCTGGAAACCATAAATGCCTGCAGCATTTTTAGGCTTCCAACTGTGCAGCAGAGAGCTTTCAATCCATGGAAGGATAGGGCTGCCTTGGATCTGGAGCATTGTGCATGGCAGAGCTTCTCTGGAGCTGTGGATGCTATGAGCCCCCAAGAAGGTCCTCAGCAAGCTGCTGGAAAACCAGATCAGTTTATATGGGAACTCCTGCCTGTGATCTGATTAGAAGTTAATCAAACTCAAGATGTTTCCATTAGACATTTTGGGTTCACCAAATCAGCGTGTTTCAACAAAGCTCTGTTTTGTTGGAAAATTCCCGACCAGCTCGATTTATTATTGATATGAGGAAAACCAGTAATTTTGACAATTCTTCAAAACAAAGTCTTTGGAAGTCAGTTTTGTGTGTGTTTGCACCTACATAATCAGGATTGCCCCTTGCATAAGGAGAGGAAATGAGGCCTGAGAATTTCTAGTCACTCCAGACATAGAAAGCATGTTTTTGTGTGCATTTTTACATGTGTTGAAACTGACTTTTCTCTTACCACAGGCTCTTGAGGAAGGAAATGACAGTTTAAGCAGCTTACCCAGCTCCTTTACTTACCTACTGACAATACACCTGAAACAAGGCCGAAACCTGGTTATTAGGGACCGCTGTGGTGAGTTTGCCTGTAGATGTATACCTGATAACACTCCTTGTTTTGTTTTTGTACGAACAAACTATGGGTTTGATCCTCCCCTCATTTTGTTTTCAAACCAGTGTAAATCAAGTGTCTTCTCTCTCACTTGGATTCTTCGCAGATGGGCACTGACATTATTTCTGTCTGCCAAACCTGCCAGACAGAATGTGAAGTTTCTTGTCCCATAACCATGTTGGACACCCAAGTGAGGGGTCAGGCAGATACATATTGCTGCTTTTCTCAGGTTTCAAAATTGCATGGTTCACCATGTGACCTTGCAAAGCCAGTGCTTTCCTCCTACTTCTAGCAAAAGACCCAGTTTGATTCTAGTTTACTAGAGGAAACCAAAGGTTGTTTCAAAATCTAGTGAATAGTAGTGAAAGAGAAGACCGCTTTCTGGCTTTCAGGACAGTGTCTTTAAGAGTCTTGTGTGTTTTTATAGGGAGGACGTTAGTAAAGAACTCATAATTTGAGGGTTGCAGTGCAGGGAGGGTTTCACCTAATAAATAGGATGGGATAACGAGCCTTGTGGATAAGGGAGAAGAGGTGGAAATGGTGTACCTAGACTTTAGTAAGGCATTTGATACTGTCTTGCATAAACTAGGCAAATACAACTTAGATGGGGGCTACTATAAGGTGGATTCATAACTGTCTGGATAATTGTTCTCGGAGTAGTTATTAACGGTTCACAAACCTGCTGGAAGGTCATATGTGGGGTTCCACAGAGGTCTGTTTTGGGACTGGTTCTGTTTGATAACTTCATCAACAATTTAGATATTGGCATAGAGAGTACGCTTATTAAGTTTGCAAATGATACGAAGCTGGAGGAGGGGCTGCAAGGCTTTGGAGGATAGGGTCCTAATTCAAAATGATTTGGACTAACTGGGGACATAGTCAGGTAAATAGGAACATTTGCATTTGTCCTTATTAAACTTCATCCTACATGGAGTAATCAGTTTTGCACATACGGAATGGGAAGTGATTGTCTAGGAAAGTACTGTAGAAAGAGATCTAGGGGTCATAGTGGACCACAAGCTAAATATGAGTCAACAGTGTAATACTGGTGCGAAAAAAGCCAGCATGATTCTGGGATGCATTAACAGGAATGTTGTGAGCAAGACACGAGAAGTCATTCTTCTGCTCGACTCTGCACTGATTAGGCCTCAATTGAAGTATCGTGTCAAGTTCTGGGCACCACATTTCAAGAAAGATGTGGAGAAATTGGAGAAGGCCCAGAGAAGAGCAACAAGAATGATTAAAGGTCTAGTGCAAGGGTGGCCAACCCACCGCTCACGAAAAAAAATTGCGGCTCCTATCGGAACTGGGACAAACCTGGAACCACTCAGGTCCGCTGGTCTCGTGACCCAGCCACTGTGAACCGCATGCGTGCTTGCTCACGCCCTGCGCCGTTCTGCTCACGGCTCCCAGCGCACTACTTCATATCCTGCATGTGCAGGCCGGTCGTACTCAGTGTCCCAGCATGCACATGCTAGCAGCCGGCCACTGAGTGCAGGCAGCGGCTGTGCCTCCAGCTCCAGGTGCAGCGGCACCTCTATCCCCGGGACCTGGGCATAAGGTTGAAGGGGGAGAATTGGGTTAGAGCAGGAGGGAGATGCCTGGCTCTGAAGAAGGGAAGGAAGGGGAGTGGCATCGGTGGTGGTGGTGGTGCGCATGGTGTCCTGGCCAGCATACGCTCAAAGCTGGTCGCTCAGCGCACACATCCAGTGCCTGGGGATCGGTGGCAGCGGCTCTGCTCCAGGACCCAGGCATAGGGTTGAGAGGAGGGGGATTGGGTTACAGCAGGGAAGGGAGGTGTCGGGCTCTGGGGAAGGGGAGGAGAGTTGGATTGGGTGGGGGGAGGGGTGCACATGTTGTCCAGGCATCCCGACCAGCACATGCTCAAATCTGGCCAATCAGAGCACGCGCCCTAGCGCCTGGAGAGAGGTGCGTGGCAGTAGCAGCGGCACTCACTCTGGGACCCGGGCATAAGGTTGTGGGGAGGGGGCTTAGGTTAGAGTGGGTGGGGGTGGCTCGAGGGGAGAGGAGGGGGATTGGGTTAGAGCAGGCAGGGGGCCCTGGCTCTCGGGGGAGGGGATGGAATAGGGATTGGTTTGGAGTGGGGGAAAGGGAAGGGGGTAGGAATCCAAGTACTGCATGCCAGCTCCAACTTCTCAGGAAGTATGTGGCTGTTGTGGGGAGCAGAGGAAGAGCACGTACTTCCTGAGTAGTTGGAGCTGGCATGCAGTCCCGGGACTCCTGCAAGGAGGCAGGCAGGCGGGGGGGGGGGGGGGGAGGATTTCCCTAGACCCCGTATCCCCAGGTACCGTCCGAGCTGTCCGTCCCGTCCCCTCCCCTCCACCCCAGCACCCTGCCACCCGCCCCAGTACTCTGTCCTCTGCCCGCACCAGCACATTTGGGGCCACATTAGTGAGGCTTGGGATTTTTTGGAGGGGTTGATTTTTTTTGCATCTCACTTGTGTAGCCCTGACGGACTTTTTTCTGTGGGTCAGTGATCCCTGACTCAAAACAGGTGCCCCACCCCTCTCATAAATAAAGAGTGCTGAAACATATTGTGTTTACACATTTTATTTAAAAATGAAGCCTGGCCAACAAGCCCCCAATTGGGGCCAAGCCCCCATCTGGCCACAGCATCATAACACTCCTGCACTCCCCCAGATCCCAAACATGAGCCTGTCATACACTGGAACCCCCTGTCCTGAGCCTCTCACATCCCCAAAACTCCTGCACCCCCACATTCCCAGTCTTCTGTCACAACACTCCTGTGCCATCCACACACTGTAAATCTGTGTCCTTAGCCTATCCTACTCCCAGCCTCCCTGCCCTGAACCCCCCCATACACCCAAGCCCAAACTCTTGCACCCTCACAGACACAAGCCTGCAGCTTGCTCAGCACCCCAACCCTCCACCTGACCACAACACTGTCCAGCCTAGAGCCCCCTCCCTGAGATGGAGTACCGGCACCTGTATCCCCCCGGCATGGCTGGGTTTTTTTTGTCAACTTTCCGCCCTGGTACGTGGCTCTTCACACTCTGTCCACCGCTATTTTGGCTCTTCAGCGCTAACAGGTTGGCCACCCCTGGTCTAGAGAACATGACCAATGAAGGAAGACTGAAAGACTTGGGCTTGTTTAGTTTGGAAAGGAGAAGACAGAGAGGGGACATGATAGCAGTTTTCAGCTATCTAAAATGGTGTCACGAGGAGGGAGAAAAATTGTTCTCCTTGGCCTCTGAGGATAGGACAAGAAGCAATGAGCTTAAACCACAGCAAGGGAGGTTTAAGTTGGACATTGGGAAAAACTTCCTAACTGTCAGGGTGGGATAAGTTGCCTAGGAAGGTTGTGGAATCACCATCTCTGGAGATATTTAAGAGCAGGTTAGATAGACGTCTATCGGGGATGGTCTAAATGGTACTGGGTCATGCTATGAGGGCAGGGGACTGGACTCGACCTCTTGAGGTCCCTTCCAGTTCTAGTGTTCTGTGATTCTATGATTATTATAAGGTCTGGGGCCAATATTTTATGGCTTGGTGAAAGGAAAGACATTAAGGGGATGAGTTATTAATGTCCCACTGATTCAAATATTATAGAAAGTGTTTGGCATTTGGATCTTTGCTAGCTTGCAAGAGTTGCACATAGTCCTTGATTTAAAGGAAATGCTCCTACATACAGAGCTTAGACATGGATCTCATTGCCTTTCCAGAAACACAATTATTAGAGTTAAATTATAACTTTTTGTCCATGCAGGAACCTCTGAATATGTAAAAGGATAAACATTTTTTTCTCTTGAAATGGACACACAGTACACACGAATAACAGGAAATCCTAGACCAATTTTACAGATTTATTCATTTTCTTATAGTGGGCCCTGGCTTGTTATGGACTCTTTTCTGAAAATTAGGTTCATTATTTTTTCTACAGTATATTTTACAGTGCTAGCCAGAGGGTAAGCTCCTTGTCTGTTACCTATCTTGGCCAGCTCCTAGCACTCTGAAGACATTAGTGAATAGATGTTATGTTTCTAAATCCGTTACTTTTTAAACAGAAGTGCAGCATGTTGCAGGCTCACTAGAAGCTGTATGTGCCAAGTCGTACTACTAGAGGGCTCTGTGGAAAGGATGCTACATGCTACAACAAGCAACTCAGGCAGAGGAATGTTTCCTGAGAAGAAAGTGAGCATTCTCTCTCACACATTTGGCTCGCTGTGTCTTACAGTGGGCCTACACTAACAGATAAAGTTCAACTAAGATGCGCAACTTGAGCGACATGAGTAGCATAGCTCGAATAGACATAACTTAGTTTGAATTTCCATGGCGTCCACTACGGGAGGTTGATGGGAGAACTTTTCTGTTGACTTCTTACTCCTTGTGACTTGATGGAGAATTGGAGTTGATGGGAGTGTGTTCAGTGGTCTGTTTAGTGGGTCCTTGCTAGACCAGCTAAATCCAACCTTGAGAGATTTATCTCCGCAGTGTCGATCTCCTGGTAAGTGGAGACAAGGCTTGAATGAGACACTGAACAGGTCAACTCAGTGTAACATGGCCACACAAAGACTATCCAGGGGAAGATGGATTTTGTTGGCTTCCTGTCCCATGGCATACCAAGAGGAAGTTCATGGGGAGATGTACAATTCACTAAAATCCCTCTTATATTTGCGTACAGAGAAGTATAAAACTTGGGTTTCTCTGTCTTTCCTTCTGTCTTCCCACTGTTATGGTATTTATACACAAACTCTTGACTCTGAAAGCCCAGTTATGCTCAGACTTTTGCCATTGTGGTATTTTTTTTGACTCATGGTTTTTTTTTTTTTTTTTTTTTTAAATGAGAATCTTAGCTGGGCTTCTCTGTAGCCGTGAGTATTGGGATAAAAGAAGATCTTTTCAAAGTATTCTTAAAGGTGGAAAGTCTTGGGGTCATCCAACCCCCCCAGCAATAGGAGAATTTAACAGGCAAAGGCATGATGCCTGCCCTTTACCCATTGAGAGTCTTATTGTGGATCTGTCAGCCCATTAAGTCTTGGAAGGGCACTGGGTTATTGGGAGTCACGAAGAGGAAGTTCCTGAAATAGCTATCAGTCTATTCTAAGATCCTGGAGGAGCTCTAGTATCTGATAAGGATCCAGTATGTGTCATGGTGCATTTTATGATGTGTTCCCAATGGCCTTTCTTACCTAGAAGGTACAGTAATTACTTGTTTAACATGTGCCCACTTAACGCGTTTTTGCAATAGCACGATTTTTTTTAGGGTACATTTTTTGAATAACACGACCGTCCTTGAAATAACATGAAAACAATCAAGTGGCAGACTACTTTGCATAGCGGTATAAGTTGGTGAAAACAGTGGTAATTCGCATGAGCGGATGAACACACGTGATCACAGTGCTCCTCTGCTCACTCACGTGTTTATCTTTGTGTGTTAACAAACCGTGGCGATTTGTTGCTAGATATCTAATTTTGGTGTTGGAGTCCCAACACCAACAAATTGACTTTGCCACTACCACCTGAAACGCAAGTACCACCTTTTCCATTATTTTTAATGGGAAAATTGACCCCGCATAGCATGTTTTTGCTTAGCACGAACATTTTCAGAAACACATCTATTGTGTTAAGTGAGGAATTACTGGTTGCACTGTCTTGTGCTGTAAATACATGCTTCTGGGACCAATTCTATTCAACTTATTTATAAATTATCTAGAGAAAGGGGGTAAAAGTGAGGTGGCAAAACTTGCAAATGATACCAAACTGTTCAAGATAGTTAAGACCAAAGCAGAATGCAAAGAGCTTCAAAAAAATCTCACCAAACTAAATGATTGGGCAACAAAATGGCAGATGAAATTTAATGTTGATAAATGTAAAGCAATGCATATTGGAAAAAAATAAATGTACGTACATTATGATGGGGACTAATTTGGCTACAACTACTCAGAGTGATCTTGGAGTCATTGAGGATAGTTCTCTGAAAACATCCACTCGGTATGCAGTGGCAGTCAAAAAAGCAAATAGAATGTTAGGAATCATGAAAAAAGGGAAAGAGAAAAAGACAGAAAATATCTTATTGCCTCTTTGTAAAACCATGGTACGCCCACATCTTAAATACTGAGTACAGATGTGGTTGCCTCATCTCAAAAATATATATTGGCATTGGAAAAGGTTCAGAAAAGGGCAACAAAAATGATTAGGGGTTTGGAACAGGTCCCATGTGAAGAGAGTTTAAAAAGACTTGGACTTTTCAGCTTAGAAAAGAGGAGACTAAGGGGGGATATGATGGAGGTCTATAAAATCAGGACTGGTATGGAACAAGTGAATAAGGAAAAGTTATTTGCTATTCCCACAATATAAGATCTATTGGTCATCAAATGAAATTAATAGGCAGCAGGTTTAAAACAAACAAAAGGAAGGTTTTCTTCACTCAGTGCACAGTCAGCCTTTGAAACTCCTTGCCATAGGATGTGGTGAAGGCTAGGACTTTAAAAGAGAGAGCCATTGGTGGACCTACTCTCCATGAACCTATTAATCAGGATGGGTAGGAATGGTGTCCCTAGCCTCTGTTTGTGTGGAAATAGGTAATGGGAGGATTCCTGTGATGATTACCTGTTGTGTTCCCTCCCTCTGGGGCTTCTGGTATTGACCACTGTTGGCAGACAGGATACTGGGCTAGATGGGCTGTTGGTCTGACCCAGTATGGCTGTTCTTATGGAGGCAACCTATGCAATTAGACAATAAATATTCAGGGCCATTCTGCTTTTATTGCCAAATAATATAATGCATGCTACGGGGCACTCAAAAATGTTCCCTTAGGAAATAGATAGATCAGTCAGAATATGAAGTCATTAAACACTTGAAAAAATAACGTACTAAACTTCAGCCACTGTGGTTACGTTGGGATTTGGATGGGTGGAGTTTAGTTTTGTCATACATTTATTACTCCTCAGGCTTTCCTGAGAGCTCTGGGAAAGATTGCAAGTTACCTCCTTAATCTTATTTGTGGAAAAAAGTGGGAAAAAGTATTTGCAGGTGAGGAGGCAGGCAATTCTGGAGATAGTTATCTTGTGCATATCTGCACAAGGATCACTGGGACTCTTCCAAGAGAGCTCCTGATAATATGAAGGTTTCAGATTTAGTTATTGTCTCCCTTTCCCCAAGTGTCAACTGATGCTTCTGAAAAGTTTGGGAACTATAAATCTCCCCAGCTAACCAAGCAGTGCTGTTAAATACAGCCATCAAGTGGGTTATAAATCCACAATCCTAGCTGCCTTATTCCTGTCGTGGCATATTTGTTATACACAAGTATTTTGGTTCTGTAGAACTTCTGGGACTCTTGTAAGCAGGGTTGGTGCATTTCATAGGGATTTTGCTGTCTGTTGGGTTGAAAATATTCTTAATTTACTAAAAAAGTGTGGATCAATGTCATCTGGCAAACTACAGCAATGTTACATTACATAGCTGTCAGAGGCATTCATATGGAAAGAATACACCGTTTACCACTGTACCTGTTTGTGGTTGGCTCTGATTTGAGATCCTATTCCAAATTAGGGGAAAATTCCTTTCCAGTGACGCAAGATGAACTCCACCCTAAGATTTCTTGTCTGTTATTCTCTGTCCTGTGACTATCCCTGTGTATGCCATATGCAGAATACCCAAGGTATATAAAGCTGTTAGTATTAAACTTCAGTTGAACAGGGGTTTTATAATTTTTGTTCTAAATTCTAGAGTATAATTTCAGAAACACAAATTTTGAATAAAGTTTTGTCAGTCTTAGTCTATGTTGGTAACATGATTCTTTGACTGATCACTTTAATTTTTTGTTTTCTGTTCAAAGATTATTTGATCATAGTGGGAAAAGATGATTCCAGATGCACAGAACAACTCTGTAGTAAAATAGCCACTTGGGGAAAAATCTGTATGATCTTTATTTACATACAGATAATCCACAACAGGGGTGGGGAACCGAAGTCCCAGGGGCCAGATGTGGCCCCTGGCGTGCCTGGATCCTCCTCCCCCAAAGCTCAGGGCTTCCCCACTCCCAGCATTGGGGAGCCCATGGGGATGGAACACACACAATCTACTAACTTTCCCCTTTCCCAAAGGCTCTAGTGTGGAAGGGGAATGTGGGGAGGGTCGGTCTTTCTCAATCTGGGGCCACATCACTGAGGACTTGGGTTTTTTTCTTCCTTGTGTGTGGTCCCCAACTGATTTTTCTGTAGGTCAGTGGCCCCTGACCAAAAAAGGTTCCCCCTCCCAATCCATAAGCTCTACATGAGTAAATATGGCATGGAGGGTGACTGATAGAATGTTGTATGCAGAGATGAAAAACTGTGTTAGTGGTGCCCTCGTGTGGTAATTTAAAATGCTGCAATACAGCAGCATTTTAAATAATGAAGTAATAATAATAATGAATAACAAAGTTTATAGTACTGGGCACTTCCCTAGAAACCTTATAGGTTGAACTCTAAGCAAATACTTTACAAATATGAAATAATTCATTCAGGCCTTTTACTTGTATTCCACTACTTACCTGCACCACTTCAGGCATGGAATACAGATGCTGTTTAACAGCAGATACTAGCGCTACAGAAAAAGTTAGGACAAGAAAACAAGAACATGTTCATTGGCCAGTACTCCAGGGAACACATGAAGTTATGGGAGTTGATAAATCTGTGTGTGTGGGGGGGGGGGGGGAGGGGCGGGTTGTTTTATTTTTTACATTTTCCTCAGATGGATATCATCTTCAGCATCTCAGGCCTTCCTACCAAGAGGTTGTGGTTTTTGACCAGAAGTAGCAAAGGAACTCATGTGCCCACTCAATTGCCAACACTTGAACTAGCTCTTCTAGCAGAGATTTAAATATGTGCAAGTCCCTCATTGCCTTGCTCACGATCACAGAATTGCCTAAGAGAATAGACTACTTTTTGTCATGTGGCTCTTCCCAGACTGGCTGTTCTTCTTCCTTCCTGCTGGCAGCGGGAAATGCTGATGATGGGAGCTTCAAATGCACTTAACAGATTGACTGCCCTTGCCAGCTGTCAGACTTCCTCAGAACTCACTAACTATATTCTTAACGTCTATTAAGTTTTTGTTAGTGAAACTTGGTTAAATTCATCTCTAGTGTAAGGTTTTTTTTATGCCATCTCCTACCTGTGACATCCAGAGTCCCATCAGCAGAAAATCTTTACTTCATTGTCTTTTACCTGTTTCCTTCGTTTCCCCCTCTTCTTTCATTCCACTCTCCCAGTCTGTTTTAATTGTTCTGCATTTCCTTCTCTTCATATCCCTAATTCCAGATTCTGTTCTCCTTTTTTTCCCTCTGGTTTGTGGTCCTCATTCCCTCAGGTTCTCTTTTGCTTCCCCTCTTCATCTTCATTCTTATCTTCCCATCCCCTTAATCCTCTTCTCCTCCCTGCTTTAGCTTTCTTTCCCACCCATTCTCTCACTCTTCCATTCCTGGCAATTATGCCTTCCCTCCCACCCCCATGTTCCTTCCCTTGCTGTGTTTGGGTGCAGGGAGAACAGTTTTCCCCAACCAGCTGGAATGAGGGTGTGTGTGTGCGCGCTTTTGTCTTTGTCCTACGGATGGGAGAAGGAGGTAGGTTTCCATCCACCACTAACAATGTCTGTGGAGAAAAGTACCTGCTAAACGTCCTGGCCGCATGGCCCGCAGCTGCTTAATCAGCCCTCCCAACCAGGGGTCCAGGGCTATGCACACAGTGCCACCTGGCTGAGTCCTTCCTAGGGTGCTGCTGCTGTAGTTAAGGGAGAAGTGCCCTACCCACCCCCCCACCAGGCAGATCTGTGCGTGGAGCCCTGAGCCTTTAGCTGGACTGGGACCATTAAGTAGGGCCTGTGCTGTGGTACAGCTTAGCAGGAGCCTTGCTGTGGAGTTGTTAAGCATCACTCTCTACTAGCAGTGAGGAGAGGATGGGCCCAATCAGTTGCTTAATTAGTTAATGCTCAACTGTCTCCTAAGAGTTCCTGTTGGAGTCAGGTGTTAATTTAGTAGTAAAATTCACAGATACAAAGATGTAGGTTTTTTTTTTGTAGTGACTTTAACCAGATCTGTAACCTGCCTGGTGGTAGATAGACTTGTAGGCCTTAACAAGTACTGACCATACGTCATCTATGGGAAGTACACAGACTCCTCTCACAAGGTAATTTGGCTGCAAGCCAAACCACCTTACTTCACTTTACAATGACACAGACAGGATTAGTTTCTTCTCCCTTTAGTAGCTTTACTTACATAAACTTGTAATTTTCATAGTTAAATAACTGTGCATTGGACTGTGTGCATCTGTACAATTCTGGGTGTGGGATTAAGCCAAACTGTACAATTTACTGCTTAAGCATGGGCATTTAAGCTTTAATGATTTTCTTTGACTTTCTGGGTAAGTTTCAATTCCTATCTATCTAACCAGAAGAAATATTTTTGTGGTAAAGGTTTTGGGTAATTTTGTCTTTTGGGGAGTTTTGCTTGTCAGTAGTTGATGGCTTAAACTGTGAGGTGGATGGATGTTTAACTTTGGTACTATAAATTGTAAGAAATCACCGTAGGTCCTGAGGGTGCCGGGCAAGAGAAGTTCAACCTGTGCTGAAATAAGAAACAGAAATTCAGCTTCTCTTTGTTTCAGTTTCTGTATTGTGGTCAGTTTCAAAGTCAATTCCTGGCCTCACCCTAAAGGTATTTTTTGCCCTGAAACAGTGTATGGTTATGCTGAGTATCATAACTTATTTCTGTTAAATGACGTAACCTAAAGGGCTTGTCTTTTTTTTTTTTCTTTTTTTTTCTGGCCACACACTACAAAAAAATTGGTCTTTCTGTCTCTTTTCCACACCAATCATCCATGAACATATAGTCGTGGGTGTTTTTGTACCTTCTGTGACAGTGTTAGCACTGTGTGCATTGCTTTTTGCATCTTTCTTGCCCTGTGTGATTTCCTTAATTATTTTCTGATGTTGTTGTTCCATGATTTGATCTCTACCCTGACTTTACAGATAAATATTGTATGCGCAGATCTTGATTTCTCTCACATGGTTCCTCTCTTTTTCCCAAATCCAGGCAAACCAGGAGAGCATTCACCTGTGCATAAGGCACTAATTTCTATATGCTTGCATACCCATCTTATTACTTTGTGGATTGATTGGGATTCATTTGACTAGCTCCATTGAGGTGCATGCACCAAAGTACACTTTAAAAGAAATACATGAAGCATAATATATTTAAATCGGACCATAACTAAAAAATACTCTGATACCTTCACAATGCTAGGATATGCAGTGGCACTCTATTAAATCTGATTACAAATTGTCAGAACACCGGGGAAGGGACTGAGTTTTATGCACGTGTTCATAGCAGCTAGGCCGAGAGTAATTCATAGCAAATAAGGGATCTGATAAAATTTAGACTTTCTCTGCTTTCATGATATTTGCAATCAGATCATTAGTTCCTCTGATCTATTCATAATTTAGATTTACTAGGCAACTTTCTACCCCAATGACTGATGTAAGGCTTCCTTGTGAACAGTTGGCAAATATCTGGAATTTGAACTTTGTTAGGTAGCTACAGCTTGCTAGGTAAAAATCTCTCTTCCCTGAGTGCCTGAACTTGCAACTTCTGCTACCTGTACTGAGATGTGCCAGATGCAAATTCAATTTCTGTAAGTGCTTGTGCATGTAATTCTGAAACTGCCTCCCTTTACACTCATTCCAGTAAATGTAGTCACTTGGATGCTCATGAGAAATGGACACACAGAGGAAAGAACATTACCAGAGTGATTTCATCTAAAACCAAGAACTGTTAATTGAATATATTAAGCAGAGTCCATGCAACTCCAGGAAGAAAAATGTAAAATCTCAAACCTATGTTGAGTACGTACTGCCTCTAACAAGCAATCCATTATCTTAGGCAAAGTCATCTTTAGATAATTCCTGCTTGTGTGGGAAATCAGACTTGATTGTCTTTTTTCCTGCCTTAAAGTCTATGAATTTGTCAATACATCTTCTCTTTTTTTTTTCCTCTTCTTAATTCCACCAATGAATTAAAAAACACCTTTTAAGTAACTGACTCTTCCTGGTCCTTGGGGTGGCTGCATAGTGAGGTCTCACTGTATTGTAGAAAACATAGCTTACTACTGGGATTGCCCCAAATGACTATATGGAAAGCACTGTCAAAGATGTATAAAATAACATAGGCTGGATGTTATGGAATGAGTTTATCATCATTGGAGTCCATCCTCCCTACTTTGTTTGCTATTGATGTGTCGTTACCGTAATGAGATCAGGTGAGTGTGTTGTCCCATGTGAATTGAGTTGGTGTCTGTGGAGTTCCATGTGGGCAGGAGTTCAAAACACAACTGATACTATCATAGGTCATGCTAATTTAATTGGCTTTTTGGCAGTCCTGCAGAGAGACCAAGTGCTGAATGGACCTGGCAAGTGAATTTCCCTTACACCTTTGGTGGTGCCTTCAATGAAAGATGCGAGTCCCATTACCCAAGTGGAGTGGGGAAACTTACCCTTCCATTGTGCTTATTTTGTTTATAGTTAGAGGACTTTAGTCTTCAGGGATCTCAACCCATCATCTTTCACCAGCTGAACATTACTTCCATTTTTAGAAAATTTTTCACATGACATCCCCCACATTTTTAATACATACTCTGTGGAACATTGACATATAGGAAACAAATGAAAGATACAGTTGTGGAAACCACAGGGGAAGGCTATTTGAAAGTAGTCATATGGGCTACGTCTAGACTGGCCCCTTCTCCGGAAGAGGCATGCAAAGCAGGCAAGTCAGAATAGGGAAATCTGCGTGGATTAAATATCCCCCACGGGATTTAAATAAACATGGCCGCCGCTTTTTTTCCAGCTTGGGGAAAAGCCAGAAAAGAGCATCTAGACTGGCACGATCCTCCGGAATAAAGCCCTTTTCCGGAGGATCTCTTATTCCTACTTCCTGTTTGCTTTAAAAAGAAAAAAGTTGGTGTCACAAGTTGATTTTTGAGGCCCTTGCATTCAATAGCCTTTCTTAGAGATCAGCTTTTTGCAATATATCTTATGCTGCATCTACAGATGGTTCTAAAAAACAAACCTGCCTGCAGCTGTACACTCCTCTGAAGCTGAGCTGAGCGATTCCCTTTGGGAACATACGTTTCATTTCTTCTAGATGCCCTTGACATTTTTCCTTTTCCTTGTGTGTGTGTGTGTGTGTGTGTGTGTGTGTGTGTGTGTGTGTGTGTGTGTGGTGTTTTTTTTTTTAAGAGAGGTGAGTTTCCATAACTTTGTTGTTGGTTGTTCCTAATGGAGAAATATCCATATCATAAAATTTCCACTGTAAAAAGCTCTGTCTGGGGCTCTTGTTAATCTTTAGAGTAAGGCAAATTATTGTTTGGACAGGAAGGCTTAGGGCTTTATCTACATCGCAAGTTACTGTGCAGCAAAGTGGGGTGTGAATCTACTGCTTGCAGGTGGCGGTACAGTAATGTGTCTCGAGGACACTGCTACAGCACTGCGAAGGTCCCAGAGTGCAGCTGGCTTGCCATGCAGTAACTTGCTACATAGTCAGGCCTTTAATTGTACTGACACCAGTGTGTTCATCATAAGAACGACACTAGCAACACTGACGAGTCTATCTAAAAACGTTGAGACAAATCAAGTTGACAAAGTACATTAGTAAAGCTTAACAAAAATTCTGATTCCACACAGAACTTTTACCCCAAAAAGATGTACCAAAGGTGCTATTAATTCCAGAAGGAATGTAGCTCCTTCTATATAGATGATGCTTAGATATTGTGGTGAGCGGCAAAGTGTAAAAACCTAAGGTATAGTCTCTTCCGTATATGCATACCAGCCTCATCACTGCAGTATTTGACCAGCTTCCAGTAGCAGACCAAGCAATGTGAATAACTTTATCTATCTTGTGTGGTTTGTTCTTCTCATTTCCCCGCCCCGCCCTGGGGAATTGTGTAATGTTTTGGTTTGGCTCATGAGCACGTGTGTATGTTGTGTACAGTCTGAATGTGTTACAGAAAGCAAGTTTATGGAAGTGTGCCTTGCTCTTAATGTAGAAGGAAAGTAGGTAGGTTTATGATGGTATTTATTTCCTGTAGGCGTTCATACCCACTGCCTGGGAGAAGGAGAGAGCATTTGTTGAACAACTCCTCCTAAAGAGTAAGCGCTAGGGCCACCAAATGTTGTATGCTGCTTCCTCTTACCATAACTTAAAGCACGGTCAGGGTTTAGTTTTCCCAGGACAACTGGAAACCCAAGAAGAGGGACGGTTTTCCATAACCTGCGAGGGAAGGGGCTGCTGATCTCAAGGATGTGATGTGTGTGGCCACAGTGGACAGCGAGCCTGCAGAGTGTCCCCTGGGGGCAGCTGCAGCATGAAGGGAGAGGCCAGCAGGGCTGGGGTTCTGCCATCTTGCCTGTCGGCACACCTGCCCCAAGCCCTTTTTCTCTCTTCCGGCCCTTAGCCCTAGTACTGCAGGGGAGAGGAGAGAACAGACCCCAGGTGGGCTGGGGGCGTTGCCTGCGATGGAGAGGATAGCCTCCCTCTAGGTGGGTGGAGGGTGTTCTGGGGGGAGAGAACACGCCCCTGGTCCCCAGCTTCCTGCACCTCCCCACATTCCCAGGCCCTGTCCTGAAGGACCCAGGCAACACTCCTAACAAGTCTGCTAGTAAGAAAGTAAACAGCTATGCGGGTCAGCCTAAAGGTCCACCTAGCCCATTATCCTGTCTTCTGACCATGGCCAATACCAGGTGCCACTGAGGGAATGTGCAGAAAAGAGAATAATCAAGCGATCCATCCCGTCACCTATTTCCAGCTTCTGACTGAGGCTAGGAACACCATTCCTACCCCTCCTTAATATTAGCAGTTGATGGAACTCTCCTCACTAAATATATCTAGCGCTCTTCTGAGCCCCAGTGTAGTGTTGGATTTCACAACATGCTCTAGCAAGGAGTTGCACGGGTTGACTGTACTATATGAAGGTGTACTTCTTCTTCGTTTGTTGTAAATCTGCTGCCTACTAATTTCATTTGGTGACCCCTATTTCTTGTGTTGTGAAAAGGAGTAAATAACTCTTCTTTATTCATTGTTTTCCCATACCAATGATGATTTTATAGCTCTCTATCCTATCCTACCTTAGTGGTCTCTTTTTCTAAGCTGAAAAGTCTTAGTCTTATTAATCTTTTCTATATGGCAGTCATTCTGTACCCCTAATCATTTTTGTCCTTTTCTGAAAATTTTTCAATGCGAAGATATCTTTTTTGAGGTCGGGTGTCTGCAGAATTTAAGATCATGCATCTGACGAAGTGGGTCTTTGCCCACGAAAGCTTATGCTTCAATAAATCTGTTGGTCTATAAGCTGCAAAAGCGATGAGTCCTGTTGCACAATTCAAGCTGTGGGTGTACCATGGATTTATAGAGAGACAATAAAATAGAGAATATCTTAGTCTCTGTCCATTTCTTAATGATTCCTAACATTCTGGGTGGGTGGGTTTTGCACATCACCTTGTATAATAAAAATATATACACTTTGACTAAGGTTGAGATGGACATAGGAGATGGCATTGACTATCCAGGCAGAAGAGGTGGATGAGGCTTTTTTTTTTTTTTTAAACTAACAAAATAATCCAAAGTGCAGGATTTGGTGGTGATGGCGGTCTTCAACTATCCAGACTTCTGTTGGGAAACTAACACAGAAGGGCACAGATTATCCAGTAAGTTCTTGGACTGCATTGGAGACCATTTTTTAAAAAAAATTTCAGAAGGTTGAGAGAGCTACTGCGGGGGGAGGGAGGGAGGGAAACTCTTCTATATTTGATTTTAACAATAGGAGGAACTGGTTGAAAGTAGAAGGCAGCTTGGGTGAAAGTGAGCATGGATTCATAGAGTTCATTATGCTAAGGGAGGAAAGCAAAATCAAGACAATGGATTTCAGGAAGGCAGATTTTAGTAAACTCAGAGGGCTGGAGCTCAGGCCCTATAAGAAGGAATACTAAGAGGGAAAAACTGAAGACAGTTGGTAGGCTTTTTTTCCCCAAAAGGACATTATCAAGGGCCCAAAACAAATTATTCCCCTGCATAGGAAAGATAGAAATTTTGGCAAGAGACCATCTTGGTTTAATCAGGAGATCTTACATGATCTAAAAATAAAAAAAGGAGTCCTATAAAAAAGTGGAAACTAGGTCAAATTATGAAGGATGAATATAAGCAAATACCACAAGTATGCAGGGGCAAGAGTAGAAAGTAAAGGCACAAAATGAGCTCAATCTAGCAAGAGACACAAAGAGTAACAAGAAGGCAGTCTACAAACATATTAGAAGCAAGAGGAAGACCAAAGACAGGGTAGGCCCATTGCTTAATGAAGAGGAAGAAACAATAACAGGAAACTTGGAAACGGCAGAGGTGCTTAATAACTTCTGTTTCAGTTTTCGCCAAGAAGTTTGGGGACGGGATACCTAACATAGGGTGTGTCTAGACTACATGCCTCCGTCGACGGAGGCATGTAGAATAGACAGATCGGCAGAGGGAAATGAAGCCGCGATTAATCGCGGCTTCACTTAAATTTAAATGGCTGCCCCGCTCTGCCGATCAGCTGTTTGTCGGCAGATCGGGGCAGTCTGGACGCGCCGTGTCGACAAAGAACCCTCTCTTGATTGGCACAGGTAAACCTGGTTTCATGAGGCATACCTGTGCCGATCAAGAAAGGCTTCTTTGTCGGCGCGTCGCGTCCAGACTGCCCCGATCTGCCAACAAACAGCTGATCGGCAGAGCGGGGCAGCCATTTAAATTTAAATGAAGCCGCAATTATTTTAATCGCGGCTTCATTTCCCTCTGCCGATCTGTCTAATCTACATGCCTCCGTCGACGGAGGCATGTACCGTATATTCCGGCGTACAAGACGACCTCTGATGTTAAAAAACATCCCCCAAAAATTGGGGGTCGTCTTGTACGCCGGATGCCCCGCCGCCGGAGCCCCTCCGCGGCTTTGAAAGCCTCGGGGGAAGCCGGCGGCGGGGCATCCCAGGCGCGCATGGGCTGCCCCCCCGCCGGAGCCCCTCCGCGGCTTTGAAAGCCTCGGGGGAAGCCGGCGGGGGGGCATCCCAGGCGCGCATGGGCTGCCCCCCCGCCGGAGCCCCTCCGCGGCGGCGCGGAGGGGCTCCGGCGGGGGGGCAGCCCATGCGCGCCTGGGATGCCCCCCCGCCGGCTTCCCCCGAGGCTTTCAAAGCCGCGGAGGGGCTCCGGCGGGGGGGCAGCCCATGCGCGCCTGGGATGCCCCCCCGCCGGCTTCCCCCGAGGCTTTCAAAGCCGCGGAGGGGCTCCGGCGGGGGGGCAGCCCATGCGCGCCTGGGATGCCCCGCCGCCGGCTTCCCCCGAGGCTTTCAAAGCCGCGGAGGGGCTCCGGCGGGGGGGCAGCCCATGCGCGCCTGGGATGCCCCCCCGCCGGCTTCCCCCGAGGCTTTCAAAGCCGCGGAGGGGCTCCGGCGGGGGGGCAGCCCATGCGCGCCTGGGATGCCCCCCCGCCGGCTTCCCCCGAGGCTTTCAAAGCCGCGGAGGGGCTCCGGCGGGGGGGCAGCCCATGCGCGCCTGGGATGCCCCGCCGCCGGCTTCCCCCGAGGCTTTCAAAGCCGCGGAGGGGCTCCGGCGGGGGGGCAGCCCATGCGCGCCTGGGATGCCCCCCCGCCGGCTTCCCCCGAGGCTTTCAAAGCCGCGGAGGGGCTCCGGCGGGGGGGCAGCCCATGCGCGCCTGGGATGCCCCGCCGCCGGCTTCCCCCGAGGCTTTCAAAGCCGCGGAGGGGCTCCGGCGGGGGGGCAGCCCATGCGCGCCTGGGATGCCCCCCCGCCGGCTTCCCCCGAGGCTTTCAAAGCCGCGGAGGGGCTCCGGCGGGGGGGCAGCCCATGCGCGCCTGGGATGCCCCGCCGCCGGCTTCCCCCGAGGCTTTCAAAGCCGCGGAGGGGCTCCGGCGGGAGGGGGGGGGGGCAGCCCAGGCGCTCCTGGCGGCTTTGCTCCCGGTGCCTCTGGTCTGCTGGGGACCATCTCCAGCAGACCAGGGACACCGGGAGCAAAGGAGGCGGAGGGGAGCTGGGGTATAAGATGAAACCCTATCTTTTAATTAAAAAGATAGGGGGTCGTCTTATACACCCAGTCGCCCTATACGCCGGAAAATACGGTAGTTTAGTTGTACCCTTAGTGAATGCTAGTGGAAATGGGGTAGGTTTAGAAGTTAAAATTAAAAAAAGAGCAAGTTGAAAATGTCTTAGAAAAGTTGGATGTCTTCAAGTCACCAGGGACTGATGAAATGCATCCTAGAATAATCAAGGAGCTGATAGAGGAAGTATCTGAGCCTTTAGCTATCATCTTTGAAAAGTCATGGAAATTGGGAGAGAGTCCAGAAGACTGGAAAAGGGCAAAAGTAGTGCCCATTTATAAAAATAGAAATAAGAACAACCTAAAAAACTACAGACCAGTCAGTTTAACTTCTGTGTCAGGGAAGATAATGGAGCAAGTAATTAATCTATCTAGAAGACAAGGTGATAAGTAACAGCCAGCATAGATCTGTAAAGAAGAAATCATGTCAAACCATTCTGATAGTTTTCTTTGATGGGGTAACAAGTCTTGTGGATAAGGGAAAAGTAGTTGATGTGGTATACCTAGACCAGTGGTCCCCAACCATTTGATGTTGCTGGGCGCCAGCGGGCGTGGCCATTTGCCTGCCAAGCACCAGAGGGCGGGGACACTCACGCACCGGGGGCGGGGCCACATATATGCCACACCCCCATGAGCCACATGCCTGGGGCTGGCACCCCCCATAGCTGTGCACCAGGGGCTGGTGCTACTCATGTGCTGCGCGCCCGGAGCACTGACGGCCGCTTTGCCGCGGGCCCAGGGACGGCGCTCCTCCCCCACCCCCCCAGCCGTGCGCCTGGGGCCGGCACCCCCCCACATAGCCGCACGCCTGGAGCCGGTGTCCCTCCCCTCCCCCCCCATAGCCGCGTGTCTGGGGCCGGCGCTCCCCATGTACTGCGCACCTGGAGTGCGGGTGGCCAGCCCCAAGCACTTGGCGGGTGCACATAAATGCCCCCACGGGCACCGTGTTGGGGACCACTGACCTAAACTGTAGTAAAGCATTTAATATGGTCTTGCATTACCTTATCAGTAAACTGGGGAAATGCAACCTTAATGGGGCTACTATAAGGTGGGTGCATAACTGCCTGGATAACCGTTCTCAGAGTGTACTTATTAGTGGTTCATGGTCATACTGGAAAGGCATAAGTGGGTTTCCATAGGAGTCTGTTTTGGGACTGGTTCTAGTCAATATCTTCATCAACAATTAAGATACTGGCATAGAGATTACACTTATTAAATTTGCACATGATACCACGCTGGGAGGGGTTGCAAGTGCATTGGAGGATAGGGTCGTAATTCAAAATGATCTGGACAAACTGGAGAAATGGTCTGAGGTAAATAGGATGAAGTTTAATAAGGGAAAATGCAAAGTGTTCCTTCCGAAGTGGAGTAATCAGTTTCACACATACAGAATGAGAAGTGACTGTCTAGGAAGGAGTACTGTAGAAAAGGATCCAGGGGTCATAGTGGACTACAAGTTAAATATGAGTCAACAGTGTGACATTGTTGCAAAAAAAGCAAACATGATTCTGGGATACATTAAAAGGAGTGTTGTGAACAAGATGTGAGAAGTAATTCTTCTGCTGTACTCTGTTCTGATTAGGCTTTGATTGGAATATTGTGTCTTGTTCTGGACACCACATTTGAAGAAAGAATTGGAGAATGTCCAGAGAATAGCAAGAAAAATGATCAAAGGTTTAGAAAACATGACCTATGAGCGAAGATTGAAAGAACTGGATTTGTTTAGTTTAGAAAAGTCAGAGAGGGGACATGATAGCGGTTTTCAAGTATCTAAAAGGGTGTTACAAGGAGGGAAAAGAATTGTTCTTCTTGGCTTGATGATAGGACAAGAAGCAATGGGCTTAAATCGTAGCAAGGGAGGTTTAGGTTGGACATTAGGGAAAAACTTCCTAACTGTCCGGTTGGTTAAATACTTGAATAAATTGCCCAGAGAAGTTGTGAAATCTCCATCACTGGAGATATTTAAGAGCAGGTTAGATAGATATTTATCCGGGATGATCTAGATTGTGCTTGGTCCTGCCATGAGGGCAGGGACTGGACTTGATGACCTCTTGAGGTCCCTTACAGTTCTAGTATTCTATGACTTGGTGGATGTTTTTCAGAGATCTATCCACAATAACTTGAAGATTTCTCTCATGAGTGGTAACATCTAATTTACTCCCCATTATTTTATAGGCATAGTTGGGATTATGTTTTCCAATATGCATTACTTTGCATTTATCAATATTAAAATTCATTTTCCATTTTGTTGCCTAGTCACCCAGTTTTGTGAGATCCTTTTTGATACTCTTAAGTCTGCTTGGGATTTAACTGTATTTAATAGTTCTGTATCATCTGCAAATTTTGTCAACTCATTGTTTACTCATTTTCCAGATCATCATATATATATATAGTAGCCCAGTGTGTCTGAGTCTGTAACGCTGAAATGCTGGCTGTTCCCTCTGGGCGGCCCGTGTTGCATGGGGAGTTTTGGGCCCAAATGGCCGCTTGTGCCACTAGCTCCCCCGCGGCGGCCTGGCTGAGCTGCGCAGAAGTCAGCCGAGTGCCACGGTGGGAGGCGAAGGGGGGCGGGGTGGTGATGAGAGGCGTGACAGCAGCTCCAGGCCCTGCCCCCTGGCCATGAACATCATCGCCCCGCCCCTTGACCGTGAACATCATTGCCTCCATATTGGGAGGTGGGTTAATGATTTCTTGTTTCCAAATGAGCCTCACCTGAACACAGCCGAGCAGCCCTTCGCCTCCTGCCTTGGCACTCGGCTGACTTCTGCGCTGTTCAGCCAGGCCACTGCATGGGAGCAAGCAGCGCAAGCGACCGTTTGGGCTCCGTGCCCCCCATTCAGCATGGGGACTGTGGAGCCCAAACAGCCATTTGGGCTCCACGGTCCCCCGAGTGAGAGGCAGGAGGGGGAGGAGAGCTGAGAGAGAGAGAGAGGAGGAGGGAGAGGGAGAAAAAAGACCGACGTGGAGGAGAGACCTGTAAATCCTGTCTTATGACAGACTCATTGGCTAGTTTATGAATATTGTGACAGACCACAAACTGCAAAACTTTTATAGAAGGCAGCCATATTGGGAGGTGGGTTAATGATTTCTTGTTTCCAAATGAGCCTCACCTGAACACAGCCCAGCAGCCAGAATAGAAAATAGAGGCCTAATTAGGAGGCAGCTTGCAGCTGGGGTTAATTAAGCACCTGCTGCCAATTAAGGCCTCTGGGGTCCTATAAAAGGATTCCTCCCAGGCAGCCCAGGGGGATTTTTGGGAGGCCCACAAAAGAGAACTGGAGAGCAAAGGAAATGCTGAACCCCCAAGGACTGGCCTGTGATGAGAATGACTTGGTAAGCAGGGACCCTTGTTTCTAGGGAAATCCCAGGGCAACAAAGGGGGCTCCGGGAGTCTCTGAGGCACTCAAGTAACTGCCAAGAAGTGCAGAACCCCCAGGGAGCTACCAAGGGACTTTGTCACAATATGTTGAAAAGGAATGATCCCAGTACACCTGGAATACCTGAGGAACACCTCAAGTTACCTTTCTCCATTCTGAAAACTGACCATTTATTCCTCCCCTATTTCCTGTCTTTCAACCAGTTATCCATCCATAATAACTCTTATTCCATGACAGTTTACTTTGCTTAAGAGTCTTTAGTGAGGGACCTTGTAAAAGGCTTTCTGGAAATATAAGTACATTATATTCACTGGATCCCTCTTGTCCACATACTTTTTGACCTCCTCAAAGAATTCTAGTAGATTGGGGAGGCCTTATTTCCCTTTGCTGAAATCATGTTGATTTCCCCCACAAAATTATGTTCATCTGTGTGACAATTCTGATTGATAGGCTTAAGTTTGGGACTCTTCATGTCCTCAGCCATGAAGGGCAATGCAAAGAATTCATTTAGCTTTCCTGCAGTTACCTTATTATCATCCTTACGTGCTTCTTTAGTATCTCAGGCTATGTCTAGACTACAGGCTTCTTGCGCAAGAGAGCGTCCACACTGCATGGACGCTCTCCCGAAAGAAAGCGCTGATAGTTAGTCACAGAATGGCTACTTTTTTCCGATAGGGTTTTTTTGTGCAAAAAGAGGCAGTTTCCCGTCCACATACAACTTTTTCCATAAGAGCTCTTGTGCAAAAAGGAGTTATTCCTCGTAGAAAGAGGAATAATTCTTGCGCAAAACCCCCTCTGTTCTGTCGATTAACTTGCGCAAAAATGTGCTTGAGGTGTGGACGCTGTGAGTTTTTGTGCAAAAACGGCTGGTTTTGTGCAAAAACTCTGCAGTCTAGATGTAGCTTCAATCATCTTGTGGCCCCACTAGTTGTGTGGTTGGCTTCTTGTTGCTGACGTACTTGATTTTTAAATTTACATTTAAACTGCAGAGCTACTGCAAGGGTAGCTCCTGGACCAGTTTGAGCTGGGACAGAGCACCTTCCCTTATCAGCTAATTGTGTAGTCGATACAAATTGCATCAACTACATAATTAGTCAGTTACCCACCTCCTACCATCCTTAGTCTAATCCATGTACTCCATGGCACTTGTCATCTTTTCCCCAGCCTTTAGTTTAAAAACTGCTCTATGACTTTAATTTCAAATGCCAGCCATCTGGTTCCATGTTGGTTGAGGTGGAACTCCTTCTTCCTTCAAAGGCCTCCCCCTTCCCCTTTTTCAAAAGTTTCCCCCAGTCCTAATAAATATTATCCCCTCCTCCCTACACCATTGTCTTATCCATGCATTGAGACCCTTCAATTCTGCTTCTCTACATGGCCATGCGTGTGGAACTGGAAGCATTTCAGAGGATGCTACCATTCAGGTCCTGGATTTCAGTCTCTTTCCTTCCAGCCTAAATTTGACATCCAGGACCTCTCTCCTATCCTTCCCTATGTCATTGGTACCTACATGTACCATGACCACCAGTTTCTCCCCACCACTCAAGAGAAGTGCAGCCTTCATGGCAGGCAGACTATTCACCATGTGGCTCTTCCTGTCATCGCAGACTCAGCTGTCTGTTTCTATGGTCGAATCCCCCATTATTAACACCTGGGTGCTCTCCTACCATCTAGTTGCTTGATTCCCAGTGTGGTTTTCCATACCCACCTCAATAATGGACATGTGCCTTGGCTTCCACGTTCTTTTTAATGCTACTTGATGCTTTCTTGCCTCAGAAAAAGAAAGATATTTGTTAATTATTCCATCCTGATTGCTCTGACCTTCTACAGGCTGCATTTTACGAAATAATCCTTGTCTGCCTCCTTGTTTTTATCAGGTGTCAACTCACATTTTCCCTTTAAAAGCAGTGGCTTATTTCTGGGCTTACATACTTTCCAAATACGTCTTTACTGAAAAGTGTTTTCGTAGTTTACCAGAGGCCTTTGCTTCTTAACCTGTGTGGCTTATTCCCATTCTCTCACACACACAGCTTTTCAAATACAGTTTGTTTGTTTTTCAATTTTTTTTCCTGCTTTGCCCTATAGATATTTTGTTCATTTTTTGTTATTTCTGTACACAATTGTTAGGATATTGGCATCTTTGTATTCTAAACACAGTTACAATTCATATGCTTATGTTATCCAGCAGTAGGGGATGCATTCATGGTTTGAAAGAACACCAGCTCTGCTATACTTTTTTGCAAAGTATGAAACAAGTGTTTAGTCATAAAGTTGATGTGACAAATCTCATAATAGCTGCTAGAGGGCAGCAGTAACCATTTAAAAACACTATGAACTCTTTCTGAGAAACGAAACCCTATCTAGTTACTATGCACAGAATACATTTGTTTGTTTTAGGCAACTTCAGGTTCCAGTGAATTTAGTCCACCGATACTGAGTGAATAGACCTTAGTGTTACAGGATAAGCTGCTTTTCTAGGGAAAAATGCTACTAAAAATAATCCACCTAAAGCATGGTATAGGGTAAAAAGAAGGTCTTTCATATAGCTCAAACCTTATTCCTGCTGAAACCAAAGTCAAAAGCAAAGCTTCTCTTTAAATTTAATAGTGCAGGTCCATAGGGCTTAGTGCCTGCATTCTATTGTCTGTTTAGTTTAGAATATTATTTTCAAGTGGTGGTGGGTGGGAGAGTTATCTTTGTGTACTGGAGCCATGGCGCTTTTGCAGAACTCCAACAGGAGTACATGCATGCCCATATTCACATGCTCACTCACAACTGTAGAAGATAATGAATGATTCTTTAATACAAAAGTTAAGTACATTTAACAATCTATGGGGCATTATAAACCCCAAGGAGAAGAGAGAAGTGGTTATGCAGCGTGCTTTCATCCTGGCCACTGACTAGCACACACAGTCTGACTAATTACTTTACTTTAAAGGCAAGCCAGCTGCTTAACGAGTTGTAAAATCCAGGGAAGGATCACAGATTGAAAGAAAAAATTGAGAAACTGATTTTTAATTAAAAAATAAATTGGGTATAGTAAAATTTACTTTAAATAACCAATGTCATTTTAATAACTATCCTTCCTTTATTAATTAAAAAACCCCACAAAATTTTAAGTCACAATGGAATAATTTTTCAGAGGTCATTTTTTCCTCTCTGTTTTTATTAGGATTTAGCTTAAGACTCACAAGAAGCGAATCAAAACATGTTCATGCTTGTGTTATTTCTAGCTAATTGAGCACTTTTCTCTCATTTTCTAACTTACTGAAAATAAATTTCAAAATCTTGAGTCATACTCCTACCCTGTTTGGAAGAAAATTAAGCTAAACTGAACTCTTTCCACTGGAATTCTGAGTGAGTGTGTCCGTGCAAGGATTTAATGCAGTTTAACTAATCCAATTCAAAATTCACACCTTTAGTTAATTCAGATTAATTTTCCATGTAGACAAGTCCTAAGAAAGAGAACTGAGACAGTGAAAAAAGAGCTTCATTAGAGCTAAACAATTAGTTGTGTATTCCTCCCCCACGGGCCCTTTCTGAAAAAGGGTTGTGATTTAATGTTTTGTTCAGCTCCATTTCTAATCTGGTGCCATTGCCAGTAAAGGTTTTGATGTTCAAGCTATTTGGTTCCATCAGAATAAATACCACAGAGCTGCATTGTTTGTGAAGCTCCCGATGCAAAGGTTAAAGTCCATCTGTTGGCTGACAGAGAGGCGTCATCTCGTCATTTGTATAATCTCAGAGTTGCATTCTTGAGCAGCGGACCCCCTTTTTTTTTCCCCTGCTTGCCTAGTTGAGATGTTACTTTCCTGACAGTAAGACAGTTGTGCTCGGTGAACAAACCGCAGCATGTTTCTCCTGCGTGCTCTCCCTCAATTATTTTCCGTAACAATTAACACTGTACTAACGTGACACCCTTTTCTCGTTTGGCTTTGTAAACCATCATCCCTTTTTCTATTAATTCCAGACATTAATATTTTCTTTCACGCAAGTGCTGCCATTCACCCATGAAACAGTTTGAACATTATGTAGCTGTCAAGATACCTAGGGATTACCCAGGATGCCTTGCCTGAGTAAGTGACACCACTGAGGCCTGCTTTTGAGATGTTTATTTTGAGAGTAAGCTGACAAGCATGAAGGCTTGATCCCGGAGTGGCAATCTTATTTAATTAAAAAGACTCTTTTTATTATAGTTTTTTCCCACTGTTTTTTTTTTCATACGTGTGTGTGTGTGTGTGTGTGTGTGTCAGTGATTGCTAAAGCCTGGCTCACTTGAACAGTGCTCTTGTACAGTAAATAGAGATATATGGGGAAGAGCTGGTCATTCAAAGGAAGGTCATTCAACAGCCTTGAAACATTTCTTTGCAATAATGGCATAAGAACTCTCGCTTAGCGATTGGAGCTTGTGTTTCCTAGAAAAAGAGGCTGGTTATGTTTTGATTTTTATTCTTGTAGATTTTTTGGCTGTTTGCTTATGTTTATTTTATTTTGTAAAGGTTCCCTTCACTCAAAGTTTCTTTTCTATTCAAGAAACAGATGAATTAGAGCTGTGGACCACCTGCTTCCACTGCTCTATTCATGTTTTCATTCCATCAGTTCCCTTCCCTTGTCCTATCTTGATATGCTACCTCTTTGGGTGTAATGAATAGTTGGGGACATTTATTTATAATAACGCAGGCTGCTTCTGCTTATCGGATAGATAAAGGCAGTGTCTCTTCTCTTGTTTTTTCTCCTTTAAGAGAATTCCAATTTTCCTCTCCTGGAATATTAACAAAAGGCTACACTAAATAATCCTATTTATTGAATTTCCTAACGCAACCTCTGTTGACGGATTTTATGTTGGATTCCATCACTGTGTTCCTTTCTGTGCAAAGCGCATGTGCTTGTTCAATATTCCTTTTCTAGCTGTGTATTTCAGAAGTAAACATAAATGATGTTTCTGATTTATAGCTTAAGGGCATGATCTAAACCCATTGAAGGCAATGAAAAATCTCACTGACTACACGTGGTTTGCGGGTTGACCCTAACTGTGGGTCTCATGGAGGATCAGGAAAAAAAACTCCTTTTAACTCCTGTGCAGCATTGTTTCTATTTCCCTCTCTCCTTCCCTAATTAAAAAAAAAAAAAAAGAAGGGGGGGGGGGGAAATGTTATCACTGCATAAGTAAAGAGTGTTCTCTGGGTTGCATTTGAAAGTAGATTAATTGGGGGATATTTTGTCTTTCACCAAAATGTTTTCATACTATTTATCAAGCCACCTTTTATGAAGAAGACATTCAGGACTGAATAAGATTCTATAAAAAATTACTCTAAAATCCAATCGGAATTGGTAATGAATAAGCACCCTCCTATAGGTCTTTTGATGAGTCTATATAATTTCATAGCAGGCATACAATTCTCTATTACATTGTGTTGGCTAGTTTCAAAAGATCTGCCAAATGTAGTTATGTTCATATTGAATCCCATAACAGTTTCTATAAGTATAATTGATTAAATCTGCAGGCCTTTTTATGTATCCCATTTTATTTGTAATTCTATGTCTTTATTGTTGGTCTGTATGTTTTATAGATTCATCCTTTCTTTTGTTTGCTACTTCTCCCCCCCCCCCCCCAAAAGAGAAGAGTTAAGAATAACCAGTGTTTTTCCAAGATAACATGGCAGAGAGCACAAACATGATGTAGAATTCCACCCCTTCTTCCCACCAAGCCACTTTTTAGCCATGTTCAGTACAATTCTTAGGTTCTTTCTTCTCTGTTGTTTGTTCACTTTTTGTGCTTGCAGTGTTTTTCAGACTAATACCATTTGTATTGTTATTGTTTATAATAGGTTCAAGTGATCCATATGTGAAATTTAAATTGAATGGAAAAACTCTATACAAAAGTAAGGTCATCTCTAAAAACCTAAATCCAGTCTGGGATGAAACTGTTGTGTTGCCAATACAGACTCTTGATCAAAAGCTCCGGATCAAGGTAAATTTTGGGTTAGGGTTCTGAAATGTTTGGTAAAAGCTCTTTGAACCAATTGTTTTCTCTTTTGTGTGTGCTTATGTATGTGCTACATCAATTTGACATTTTGCTATAAATAACATGTATTCAAAACACAATGAGGATGCAAGGTTTTCTAAGCTTTATATTAAGAATTCACACACATCTTTGCCATCTTTTACTTGGATGTTGTGTTTTTGGTTTGTGAATGGCCCAGGTCAAAATAATCTGTTTGACTGGAGGCGTTTAAACCTACTGTACCAAATTCTGCCCTCAATTACATCTGTGTAACCTCAGTGAAATCAATGAGGTTTACATGAAATAATTTAAGAGTGTAATTTGGTGAACTGAGTTGAGTAGAATTATTACCTGTGAGGCAGCGGTGACAAGCGGCAAAGCCCTTTCTCATTATGAGGTAACTTTATAGTTAGCAGAGCTGCAAGCTACCAGTTATAAGCACTAATTGCTAAAACATCTGTAGCTAAAAATGTGTGTGGTTGTGTACAGTGTTTGATTCCAGTACAGACTGCAAAATATAGAGGAATGGTCACAATCCCATTGTTGCACACACAACTCTGTTCACTATTTGCCAAGAAGGCAAAACATGCTGTTAAAATACTCAGTTGAAAATCCATATTAAAAAGTGGAGAGTTATCCCTGACCAACATTCAGGTTTTGATTCCCAATATTCGAGATTAAACTCAAAATGTCAGTTCTTTTCTTTGATGTGGCAAAACTGGCTTGCGACGTGACGATAACATGCACTTATTTTGCAACTAGGTATATGATCGAGACTTAACTTCCTCTGACTTCATGGGATCTGCATTTGTGGTGCTTACACACCTTGAGCTCAACAGGTACAATAAGAATTTAGTAAAATGTTTCTGCACAGCACTTTTGCAGCAGATTAATCTTTTATCTGTGGTATGTTTGGTCTGAACGTGAAGCAGGGAGCCAGGAATTCATGTTTTATTCCTGGCTCTTGTACTGACTTATTGATGTCTGGGGCAAGTGCATTTTCTTGCATCATCAGCTCCATGACTCTTCTGAGTGCCTCAGAGGTAGGGAGACATTATCATTTCCATTTTCAGAGTGGGAACTAAGGCAGAGAGAGTTGAAATATTTTGTTCAGGGTGATGCAGGATATCTGCATCAGATCTTGGAACTGAACACAGATCATACAAGTCAAAGTCCAGTCTATAATTGTTGAATAATTCAGCTGGACAAGTCTTTGTCAGTTTCCTTGCCAGTAAAATGGGGATAGCATTGATCAGTGTTCTGCCTGTCTGCAGGCAAAAGTTATCAATATTAGTTAATTGTGGTGGAAATACTAACTATTAATTAAATGTGCTGAACTTTGTATGTTTTATGGAAGCTATAAGATCTTTTGACAGGGAATAGACGCCACAAAGAAATATGCCAGACTGCACATTTTTAACATTCAGACTCAATTTTGAAAACTTTAAAGTCTGCTAAATATCAGCCTAAAAAACCCAGAATTTGCCCAATTCAGTGTGACCTTCAATAATGAACCACAAGCTAAAAATGGAGCCTCTCTTTTCTCCTTGCAGAACTACTGAACAGATTTTGAAATTGGAAGATCCGAACAGTTTAGAAGACGACATGGGAGAGATTGTGTTAAACTTGAGTCTAACAGTCAAGCACGGAGACTTCAAGAGAACTGTAAGTGGCTTAGGAAATCAAATTTATAGCTGGAATGCACAAAAAAATAAAGCTTCCCTAATCTGATTTATTCTGTGCTGGGAAATGCCACTTTTATTTTCATCCTCTGAGACTCAGCATTGAAAACTTGATATTTCATGATTTAAAAATCAACCAGATTGGACTAGATAAAAGTTGCTTATTCTTCAAGTGCTTCTGTTCTGTGGCTTTAAAGGTTGAGCTTATGAATGAGAACAGTCTCCATATAGTTCTAGGAATGTGTGTGCATGTATAAGAGACAGATCTCTAAAAGTGTAGCACTTACTAAGTGAACGTATGCCCTGCAGAATTCAGGACTACTCTTTCAGGAAATACCATTTTTTCACTGTAAGCAAGGAGTTTAAACTTCGATTTTTGTTTAAAGGTGTGTTCTCCACATTAAACTGGGGTTTGAGAGAAATGGGCATGAGGAGCTATGTTCTTGACAAACTGGGAACATGTCAGGCACAGTCTTAAATTTCGCTAGTGTCTCCAGTGACTCACTTGGGCTTTGGGTCTCATTCCTGTTGCAGAAGTGCCATGGGCCTCTAGTATTGAACGTGGTGATAGGAACCCAGAAGGAGTTGGTAGAGGCTGCAAAGAGTGTAATTAAAGTGAGTCAGGACTTTCAGGATCAGGATTTGTGTGACTACTTTTTTTTTTTTTTTTTTAAATATCACCATTTGTGCTTCACTCAAAACATGAACCATGCCTAAGTCTGTAACTCAGCTTGCTGTCATTTAGGGAACAGCTTGACGGGGAAAAATCCCCAAAGTATATTATTTGAATAGCTTCAGTTTTTAAGCATGTGCAGTTTTAAACATGGAACTAGTAGTAAGTGTTGCAGGCAAAAAAATGGCAAGTGTTTATGTGAATATGAAATATGACAGTTTTATTTTTTTCAGAATTCAGTCTGAAAGCTGAAATCTAATGTAGGCTGTTAAACTAGACACATGGGAATTCACAATAGGCATGGGACACTCATGCAAGGGAGAATGATGATATGGGGAGAGTATAAGAAATAGACTTCACAAGAAGATGGTATGGGGAGAATATAGGAAATAGACTTCACAGGTGAGGTCTGCCTTTCATTATGGTTCCTTTCTAGTAGATGCCTGTTTTTAAGAGTTGTTAGTTTATTAGGTAATAGAATAGTGTGTTGTTGGAAAGGTTTATTTCTCATTCTGCATAGGATTATTTAAAACCTTTAGCAATACCTAATAATAATAATAACAACTAATTGTTCCAAAGCTCTTTATTTGTGTTGTGGTGATCCCACCTAACATTATATATGCTATAAGAAGATAGCTTTTCATATAAAAATAAAGACTGAATTGCCTGATCTTAACGATAAGAAAGCAAGATATTTTGTACACATGGCTGCTAATGTTTCTACCTTTCTAGTCATTAATGAGAAACTTTCTGTGTCAAAGTCCTCTAATAAACCCTGACCGCTTACCTTGAAATCTTGGCTAGACTTACTAATGTAAGTCTATTTGGCTGGGAGGCCAACTCCCCCATTAACTTATACAAAGCAAGGAATGGCAGCCTTAGGGGGTGAGATAGAGGTGCATGTTCCACTGGAGAGCTTCTGGAGGCATTTGGGAACAGTTCCTCTGGTAACATTAAGGGGAGATAGGCCAGAGTGCTACTGGGGGCTTTGGGATAAGAGAGGATGCAGCATTAGTTCTGAGTAGCAGCCTTAGGGATGCGGGGCCGGTGGGAGTGGAGGAGGAGTTGAGGGGTGTTAATAGTTAGAATACAGATGCCCGAAGAGTAGGTGCATTCTGAAAATTTAAGTGACCATATTTTAGACCTTTGTGTTTCAAATTAAAATAGCACAGCCATTTTCAATAGACTCAGAAGAGCAAAATGGCCTGGTCCATATTATGCACTTAAGAGCAAGCTGATTTCCAAACTCCTCCCCCCCCCCCTTAAATTAGTTTAGTAGGACCAGATGGCACCAGAAGTGTGAACAATGCATTTTACTAATGGCTCCAGGTCTCCTCCACTTTTTATTCTTGATGCTTTGTTTCCTTTTATTTCTGGTGCAATTCAGGTGTTTGGTTTTGTTGCTTGTTATGATCTGCGAAGGAAATAGTTTAATTGAATGCAGTAGTAGATCCAACTCTGTACTAGTAATATGCCTTCCTTACCACAGTTTACAAACCAGTGTTCTTAATTATCTGGCTAACCACTTTCCCTGTTTTCCTCCCTTTCCTTTGGATTTTCTCTGTTACAATGGTGGGCACGCATGGATAGAAGTGGTCAAATCGGAAGAAACGAACTTCATCCAAGGTAACTTCATCCCTTTTCCCCTGTAAGTTTCTTGTTCCCTTTCTCCCACAAGACACATCTTATGTGACATTTCTGTTACTGCAGAGGGTTTCCCTGAAGAAATGGACAGGTATTCTGGCTGCTAAAGAAATAAAATGATGCTATCAAGACGTGCATGTGCCATTACTATGTATGCACATAAACCTTTCAGTTTTGTTCATCTCTTTGGGCCTCCATTTTTTTTGTGTGCACCTACTTATTGCATCATACGTACATTGGATTTTAAACTGTTCAGGAAAGGGACTGGCATGATAAGCCAGCTGTATAAAGGACCCAAAATGCTTCTGCGTAGATGATAGAAACTTAAGATCTGATGCTGATATCCCGTATTTTGAGAGCTTACAACATAACTTTAGAAAAACCTAATTTGGCCCTTTTAAGAATGCATAACATCTGGGAGTTTCCTCAAGAAGCTATTTGTGCATATATTAAATGAATAATTACTTTTCCCTTCAGCGCATGGTAGGTAGAATCCACCAGGTATAATACCACCAGAATACTTTTTTAAAGAGAGGCCATGCAGTGCACATTCCTGGGCACAGGTCTGCAGCTATTTTGGCATACCCAACCCATTCCAGGAATAATGCTGGCTTTCCACAGCTGTATTCATACTGCAGGGATACAGCCAGAAATTGCTCAATGGAATATGACAGAAAGTGATGGAATAATTGAAGAGCTCAACAGTTTAGTTTTTAACGAAAGCTCTTGAAATTACTAGGGCCAACCCTTGATCAAATGTGGCTTGATCTCTTTCTGACATGTGGGCGCACACAGCTGTCACTTGAATCGCGTTGGCTTGGAGTCCCGGGCCACGGAGCCAGATATTCCAACTCTTGTCCTTTTGCTCCAAACCCATCAAAGTTCTGTGTTTCTTTTTTGTTGTACGTTATCTCTCTGTATTTTAAACACATTTTTTGAAGGGGGGAAAAAAGAAGATAAAGCTTTAATTCATGTTGGCAGGTCATTCAGTTCCCAAGGCTCCAGCTAACATCTTAACAATTCTTTTTAAATAAAATTAAGAGATGACAAAGCCTGATATTGGATTAGTGCAGGCAAGATTATTGTTGCAAGAAAAAATAACTGCAACCCTTTGCTCTATTCAGTTATAGCCACTAGAGGGTAAGAGCGCTTCAGTTCTTCACAGACAAGACATAGTTCATGCTCTAGTGTGATCTCTTAAGAAAAGCTTCTGCGGCTATCCGAGGCAGTAAAGAATTTCCCAGAATGTGCTGGAAAAAAATCTGACAAAGCAATATTTCCAGGTTTATTGATTCTGCTACTGCTTTAAAACACTAGTACTGTCCATCAATAACCATCTTTAGTTAGGAAACTCTGGGCTGTGGAAACCGTACTGGCAGTTTGTGGCAGAACATAAAGGCTAGAAAGAAAAATGGTGAGCATGGGGAATATAGATATGTAGGTGAAGGCATGAGAGGTTATAGAAAAATGGCCAGAAGAGCATGATGGGGTAGAAGAAATGCAGACGGACTGGATAAAGATACCAGAAATATGGGAGGGGGGAGCATTATATAATGGATACACAAACTTAGTACTATTGTTTAGGCTTTTACACTTTGAGCAACAGTGTAAATCTGCATCACACTGATTAAATTAAATGTGTCTCAGAAATCTACATCTCTAACATGATCAGGAAAACAAATATTTTATATTAGGGGTAGCTTAACTTTTTAACAAACTGAACTAAAGTGGGATTTTATTGTACTTTTCGTATCCTGTTGTTATGCAGTATTTTCATATGTGGGTAGAAGGACTTAAAGGGGAAAAATAAGTTATATTTTTCAGTCTTTGATTTCTCGACTCCTATATATAACTGAGGAGTCCTGTGGCACCTTCTAGACTAACCGAAGTGTTGGAGCATAAGCTTTTATGGGCAAAGACCCACTTTGTCAGATGCATGTAGTGGAAATTTCCATGACTATCCCTCTGATATATATCTGAGACAATTATGGCTTATAACTGGATCTGGTCCCCTCAGTTTTATCTTGGTTTTACGTAGCAGATGTCAATGTTGCAAATGAGTCTTATTATTTTAGTCACTAGTCCATCTTGCAGGTATCCAGAAATATCCCCAAAAGGAGCAATGATTTCACTCTGGTACCAAAAACTGCTGTAGTCTCATATGCAGAGTGGGAAAAATGTAAATTAAACCTGTTACCTTTTTAAATACTCTTATTTATTGCCTATCTTACTCTTTTTTTTTAAAGTAAATATTACTTTTTAATGAAGAAAATAGAAGATAAAAAATTATGCAAGTGTTGGCTATGGGTATGATGTAGAGACAATCTCCACTACTGAATAGTGAATATGAAATCAGTATGGTGCAAGAGGTATCAATTTGGCAGGCTTGTTTATCAGCATATATTTATCACTGATTTTGGAGGGAAGGGTCACATTAAGTTATGTGGCATGATTACATCTCCAAAGCTAGCAAGAGATATGCACTGTATTTGGAGCCCCTTGCTTGGGATGGGAATGTGGGATGACATAGCTTTATCAAAAAAAACCAAACTTGAGTGCGGCTTGCTTCTTCGCTTCTCAAACTTACCTAATGCTGCCGAGAGAAACATGGTCCCTTTGTTTTTCAGAAGCATTCATTCTACTTTCTCCATCTGTAAAAAAACAAACAAACAAATGAAGTGCCCCCTTCCCTTCCTCCCCCCCCCCCCAAGATTGCTTAGCCTGTAGAGGTATTTTGAGGCATAGGAGAAATCTATGGCTGATGCTTAGTAGCCTTGTTTCTCCCATGTGGCTAGACTTTTGCACCGAGGGTGCCCTGCATGTTATTTCCATGCTTTGTACAGATGAATAACCTTTCAGCGTTGAACATCTAGGAAGCAAACAAATGAGTTTGCTTGGGGGACTGAGGGGATTGACCTGCAGCAGTTTATTCCTAAACAAGTGATTAAATTGCCACCTTGATATC
This sequence comes from Pelodiscus sinensis, assembly GCF_049634645.1. Lineage (NCBI taxonomy): Eukaryota > Metazoa > Chordata > Testudines > Trionychidae > Pelodiscus > Pelodiscus sinensis. The sequence continues at coordinate 11,717,978 of NC_134724.1, read as the reverse complement.
TAAAGCTGATTGAATAAATTGGTTGAAAGGATGGCTCTGGAATGAAGTACTCCTACACCTCTTATCACAGGGGATAATGCTTCACCCTCCTTTTAGCGTGTGTGTTAGCCTGCCTCATTGTATTTGGCTCTCTATAGCAATACCCTTTGGGCAACGATGCCATAGAACTCAGTTGCCAAAGGGTCATGTGTCATCACAGCAATCTCACGTCAGTTCAATTGCCTTTCTCATCCTCCACTCCTCTTTCCCAGAGGGAAACTGCCTCTGCAGAACAGTTTTCCTGCCTAATGAGTAGAGGTCCAGAAACTTACTTTTTTTTCTTATTTTATTTTGCAAATTAGAGTGGTTCCCATTTCTGCTTTGACCTGTTCACAGGAATTTGAACACTTTCTGTTGTCCTGTCTCATCCTTTTAAGTACAGGAGGCGAAAGATGGGTTCATTTTACGCTTGTCCACCTCACTGTATAATTTAAATAAATGTATGACAGTTTCTTTTTTTTATTGCTCACCAGCAGACAGAAAAGCTTTGACCCTTCCCCACAAGCACCGTGCCCTTTCTGGGAGGGAGTGTAACCTAGTAATGATTGGAGGAGTGTCTAGAAGTGAGGAAGCCTGAGTTGTGTTCTTTACCAGCTCTGCCACTGATTTGCTTTGAGATCCTGTGCGCATCGCTTAACTTTTCTCTGCCTGTCTGTAGTGTGGAGGTAATACTTTCTGATCTCATGGGGATGATGCAAGGCTAACTTCATCGACACTGTGTAATTCACCTTGAAACACTTAGGTGACAAGCATGAGAGAAGAGTTCTAATGAAATCATTATGATTTGAAAATGAATGATTAAATATCTGTCCCTTCTTACCTTGGGGTGACATTCGCCTAAGTGCAAACTGTCCTCTTCGACCCATGGAAATATCCACAGTCTAGCCCAAATACTGGAATTGGCCCCTGAACCAGTCACCTTCATTGTGGTGGGTAGAGCAGCCTTCTGAGGGCTGCTGCTGCCCCCCTCCCAGGGGAGTTGATGGCCTGTGCAGGCCCCATGGCAAGGTGTGTGTGTGTGTGTGTGTGTGTGTGTGTGTGTGTGTGTGTGTGTGTGTGTGTGTGTGTGTGTGAGGAGGAGGAGGAGGAGGAGGAGGAGGAGGAGGAGGAGGAGGAGGAGGAGGAGGAGGAGGAGGAGGAGGAGGAGGAGGAGCTGCTCTGTGCTCTCAGAAGAGGTGGGGCCAGGACAGTCATCCTGCTGCCATGCCCAGAGCATGGTGCCCCACCCCCTCCATCCTCAGAGCCGTGAGGCACGCTGGAGGTGAATTAAAGGGCCCGGGGCTCAAGCTGGTGCTGTAGTAGCAGCGGTGGAGGCCAGGAGCCTCAGGCTCCTTTGAATAGCTGGGCCCTGGAGCAACGGCCTCCTTTTCTCCCCTTCTCCTCCATCAGCAGGCCTGCCCCCTTCCCTGTGGAGGTGGACAGGGATGGAGCAGAGCTGGAAAAGTCCATAAGCCAGGAAGCAGAGTTTGATGTTCAGGTCTCCTCTCTTAGGCTAGGTCTACATTATAGGGGTGGTTTGTGTGGTGTGTTGTTTTTTTTTTTTTGTTTTTGGTTTTTTTTTTTTTGGTGGGTTTTTTTGTTTTGTTTTTTTGTTTTTTTTTTGGCAGAAAGCGATGCAAATTACGCTCCCCAATTTGTGTCGCTTTTTTAGATCGCCTTTCCGAAAGAGGCTTTTCCTCCATTTGGCCCCATTTAGACCGGGCCAAATAATGGAAAAGCCTCCGCTTTCGGAGGAGCCCTTATGCCTCATAGAACAAGGTATTCAGGGCTCCCCGAAGAGCGTGTTTGCTCTTCCTCGGGGAGGGGAAAGGCAGAAAAGCAAAACGTTCCTTGGACGCGGTGGAGTTTAGATGTACCCTTACTCATGGCTGGTGCTAAAGAAATCATGCATATGGCCTTTTGTAGCCCTTCATCTTATACTGAATGTTGCCCTGAGGACTTACATACTGGTTAAGAGGACCATAGGCCTGGACCGCCACCATTAAACACTGAACTGATCAAAACCAGAAAGGATCCATATGAGAAGACTCACCAAATTTGTTTTTAAAATTTAAGTGATGATAACTTTCTTTGTTGCTGAGCCTGGAGACACTAGCTAAGTGGAAATTTCAATTTAAAACAAAATGTACTGCAGATAATAAAGTTACTCTGTTTTTTGTGAACTAGCTTCAAAACCTTCTCCCTCCTTCAAGGAAAGGGGGGGGGGGCGGTGAATCCTTGGACCTAAAGCAGCAAGTACATCACATCAAACATGACTGTGTTAAATACTAAAATGTTCAAAGTACAACTGAGATAGATAAAGGCTTTGATGGGAAGTGGATATTTCCCAGGGACATTACAAGCAATAATCCAGATGTTATGGTGTAATGCAACGAGTGTCCATGGATAGATCGGGAGCTCAAGCCAAGCAACGCCTGCTGTAGGCCTTAGCCGTCCACTCCCATGCTGTTCTGCCATATGGAAGCAATCTCTAGGCCCCTTTAATAGCCAGCGTTGGATTCCATTTTCACAGGGCTCGTAGAGCTAAGTGGAGCTGTTTTATGGACAAGTTAGATAGAAGCCTTTCCAAGATAAACATCCAATTCAAAATTAGGACATACCAAGCCACAAAATTATTTTAGGGCATATTTCATGGAAGCACTGCCATTTTTCTTAGGCAATTGCCAGACTGTAGGATGCCCTTTGATCCCTTGTGGACATTACTCCCTTTTTTATAAAAAGGATTTTGAAATAGTTGCAGTGTTTAGGGAGGAATATATCTGCTGGGACTTTGAAGTATGTCCATGGGAACAGTCATGCTTTAGCTTTTTGGCCTACAAGATGAACTTAAAAAAATTGCTTTGCAGCTGGATTTATGAATCAAAATCTCATTTTCTTTTTAAAGGTAGGAATTTTCATCCAGCGTGCCAGGAAAGCCAAACAGTACGTTTTAAATAGAAGCATATTAATATGCATGTGGGATTCAAACATTTTGGTATTTTAACCAGTAAACATCAAGTTAAAATGTGTGTATGCGCCTCCCATGACTTAAGCATTTTGTTACTGTGTAATTCTTCCTTAAAATGCTATTCCCAGGCCTGAGGTGCTCTTGCCATCTTATTATTTAGTGACACAATTTCATAGTTGGTGAGGAATTCTGTGGCACCTTTATAGACTAACTGAAGTGTAGGAGCATAAGCTTTCGTGGGCAAAGACCCACTTCGTCAGATGCATGTAGTGGAGATTTCCAGAGGCAGGTATAAATATGCAGGCCAGAATCAGGCTGGAGATGACGAGATGGATCCAATCAGGGAGGATGAGACCCACTTCTAGTAGCTGATCTGGAGGTGTGAATTCCAAGAGAGGAGAAGCTGCTTTTGTAAACAAAGACTGTGAATGGCTCGCTAACTACAAAAGCAGCTTCTCCTCTCTTGGAATTCACACCTCCAGATCAGCTACTAGAAGTGGGTCTCATCCTCCCTGATTGGATCCACCTCGTCATCTCCAGCCTGATTCTGGCCTGCATATTTATACCTGCCTCTGGAAATCTCCACTACATGCATCTGACGAAGTGGGTCTTTGCCCACAAAAGCTTATGCTCCAACACTTCAGTTAATCTATAAGGTGCCACAGGACTCCTCATCGCTTTTGCAGATTCAGACTAACACGGCTACCCCTCTGATACATTTCATAGTTGGTTTTTAAAGTTAATACGTCCTGTTTTCATGCAATTAGTGAAAGATCCTCCTAACTTTTGGACTCACTGGTTTGTCACAAATGAAGCACAGATACATGGCATGTTAAAAATTGTTGCATGGCAATTTAAATGTGGCATATGTTACCCTGAGAAGAAAGAGGTAGCCTTAAATTTCCAGTTTTTTCTGCTTTGCCCCCAAAATAAAGGCCCCTTTAGTCATTTCCACTGCCAATAAAATATGACCAATGTTCTACTGTTAGGTACCACTGCATGATGAAGTGTGTATATATATATATATGGTGTAGGTACCGTATAACCACCAGATAACAGTAATCATGTTTCAGCGGGCATCAGTATTTTTGAGCCAAAAGCCCGAATTCTGATAAGAAATACTAAAGATAAGCCAGCGAAGTGCTATAGGCTCATAACAGGTGAAGAGAATAGTCTGGTGGTTTGAATCAGTAAACCCATGCTCAGTTACCATCCTTACCAAATTTCCTGTGTGATCATTGGGCAGATCATATAGTGTCTGTCAGCTCACCATCTATATATTAAAAAAAGGGATAACACTAATTCTGCACCTCCAGAGGTAATATGAGGCTACACTAGAGGTTGTGGCACTTGGAATATAAGTGCTTCAGAGATGTATCTAATGGTATCTTCATGAAGTCAACTTGTTTTTCAGACAAGTTTTACACGAAATATGCGACTGTCTGATTCCATGCGAAGGAACGAGCTATGGAATGGGATTGTGACCATCACTTTATTAGAAGGGAAGAATATCCCAGGAAGGGGCATGACACAGATTTTTGTCCTGTTGAAACTGGGAGATCAAAAATATAAGAGTAAGGTAAGTGTTGACAATTGCTATAAGTGTGCAAGTTGGGCAAATAAAAGATGTTTTGTTTTTGGTTTTTTTTCTTTACACCACTGAGACTCTTTATTCAGTGGAATGATTCCTGATTTATAGAAGTGTAAGTGAGATCAAAATCAGGTTCAGGGAGTTTAGATTTTTTTTATGAACCTTTTCCTCATATGTACATTTATCTGCAGAATGGGAAATAGCGAATACGTTGTGTGTTTATATATGTAAAATACACGCTTCACAGTGATGGATATGCAGCACTAATATATAATGAAACCATATTCATGCATAACACATGGTTTTGTTCTCTGCCAATACAGAAGTCATTTTGTAATGTTCAGTGCGCTATAGAGGACAGACCCTAAAAATCTGTGCCTTGACTCTTTAAAAACGTTCATTGGCTTTTAAGGACTATTCATATTTAATATTTAAAAAAAAACTGTGAAATTTCCAGTGTTGCTGTCCAGAGATTGTTCTACATTGTGCTCTTCCTAGAGCAGGGCCAGAATTAATGTTTACTTGCATCCTGTGCAGTTCCCCTGTAGTCCATAGTTTGAATGGAGTTCCATTGGGCTTTACCCTTTCATTCTAAAACTGGGGGAAACACAGTTAAAAACAAAACCCTCTTAATGCAAACAGATGAGCTAGATATGCTAGACAGGATCTGATAATTCTAAAAAGAAGTTCTGGTGAGCTTACTACAGAGTGTCCACAAAACGTGGTCATCTTGTGATTGTCGTTAATATAATTCTAACCAAAGGGGAACAGCACATGACCCTGTTTCATTTAAAAAATAGTTTAAAAAAAATAACAAACAGCTCTCTTAATCTTTATAGTTAAGATGCCTTCTTTCCATCTAGGATGCACTTTTATGTTTATCTCTAACATCCTAATAAATATTAAAATTGAAAATGATTCACATCCTTTTATGGGGATTGTTCCACTTACCCTTATTCAATCACACAACAGACAAAAAAGGATAAACACTAGCAGTGGTGCAGCTAATCCAGTATCCTGTCTCTTGTAATGGCCAGTGCACATATAGAAGGTCTGCTGGTGTACTTCCAATATAATCTAATCTATTGTGTATCACAAGCAATTAAGGTTCTTATCCTGCATACACTCATGTTCCTGTGTAAATTTCTGCATGTGAATACTCTCACTGAACTCAAAGGAACTATTTGCATGCATAAAGGGGTGTGTGTGTGTGTGTGTGTGTGTGTGTGTGTGTGTGTGTGTGTGTGTGAAGGTGCATCTACCCAGCGGCGCTAGCTCAAAATAAGCTATGCGATTGAAGCTACACAAATTGTGTAGTTTATTTCAAACTTATTTGAGAGACCACTGTTCTGACAAGTCCCTTAATTCTTGTGGAACCCTACCGGGATATTGGAATAACAAGTCCGTTATTTCGATAGCATGCCTGTTATTTTGAAATGCAGTTACGACACAGAAAAGGCTATTCCGGGATACCAGAAGTATCCTGACAGAGCGTGGCTGTCTAGATGAACCCTAAGGGTTTACAAGAGCATATCCTAACTGCATATTCCCATCTTTCTAAGGTCCCTGTGTATTTACATAAAAGAATGAAAACCTGGGACCTGATTCTGATCTCATTTAAACCTGTTGAATCTCACTGACTTCCAAGGGCTTGCGTCTGATTTATTCAATAGAAGTGACATTGAACTAGTCCTGTGGTCTATTTCAACTGGACATGGTGGTTCTACTTCCTTATATGAGCATTTCTCCTGCCACACATTCACATCCATGCTTTTCTATTTATCATTATGGGGAAGAAAATACCTTTAAGAGAAATGCAAATCTGCATGACAGATTGCAGACCTCAACTGTGGATTCTCCTCTTGGTATCTGATGCCCCACCTTCAGGCCTTATCCTTGTAGATGAAATTGATGTATACATAACTGTGGAAATAAGTGTCATTTGAGAAAAGTAAACGTTATAACTGCATGTTTTCTAGACACTGTGTAAGAGTGCAAATCCTCAGTGGAGGGAACAGTTTGATTTTCACTACTTCCCTGACAGGAAGGATATGTTGGACATTGAGATTTGGGGAAAGGATAACAAAAAGCATGAGGAGCTTTTGGAAATGTAAGTTTTTAAAATGTGGATAATGATGTGTTCTTTTTTTTAATTAAATGTGAACCATTTAACCTGCACTATTCAGTCCAGAGTAGCATTATACTTTGGTTTACATTATTCCCGCAGCACACAGAGAGTGCTGTGAGGAGTGCAATATAAATATGTACAGCTACGTCTAGATTGCATCCCTTTTTCGTAAAAGGGATGCAAATTAGACGTATCGCAATTCCTAATGAAACGGGGATTTAAATCTCCCCCGCTTCATTAGCATATAAATGGCTGCCGCTTTTATTCGGCACGGAGCTTCGCCGGAAAAAAGCGCCAGTCTAGACGCTGATCTTGCGGAAAATAAAGTCTTTTCCGAAAGATCCCTTATCCCTCTCTGAAACAAGGGATCTTTCAGAAAAGGCTTTATTTTCCGCAAGATCAGCGTCTAGACTGGCGCTTTTTTCCGGCAAAGCTCCATGCCAAAAAAAAGCGGCAGCCATTTTTATGTTAATGAAGCGGGGGAGATTTAAATCCCCGCTTCATTAGCAATTGCGATACGTCTAATTTACATCCCTTTTACGAAAAAGGGATGTAGTCTAGACATAGCCTACATGTATTGTGTTCTAACATAACATGCTGGTTATTTGAGCAGAGCTTGTGACTCGCATAACTACCCAATTTCATTCTGTTTCACAAATTCTTGTAGTTTGATCTGGTGAGTCATCTAATCTATTCTGTGGACAATATAGGATTTTCCTACAGGTTATTCCCTAATTTTTCATTCCAGTTTTTTGCTTTACATTTCACAAGTGAGGGGCTTGTATCATCTTTGCTGGTGAGATTTTTTTTTCTTTTCTTTTAAGGGTTAGTATTGGAGCTTTTTGTGTTTCTGTTATAGGAAAGTGTGTGTTGTAGCTCTTTGTCCTCACCTTCCCCTCCCTCAAGTCCTGCCCTGTTTGAATTAGACTAGAAGTCTTTGGTAACCCTGATCATAAAACTCCTTCTTATTGCCTTTTCCTTTGTTAGACTTTGTAATGTCACTACTTAGTCCCTCATGCTGAGATTGGATATTCACAAGTAGATTCATGCCGAGCTTTATGCAGCTACAAGTGTCCATCTGTGTCGACCCAATCTCAGGATCAGTGACTTAGAGCAGTGGTGTGCAACCCATGGGCCTTCCTGGGGGAGGGTCGCAGCTCTTGGATCCAGCCGGCCGCTTTCCTGGCTTCCCGGCTCAGCGCCCGACGTACATGCGGCGGGGATGGAGGAGTGGCAGGCGAGAGTGGCCAGACAATTAAAGGGGCCACTTCCTTTTTTTTTTCCCCCTCAACCAAATTTGGTGGCCCTCATGGGGATCGCAGATGAAAAAAGGTTGCGCACCACTGACTTAGTAATAGATTAGGTGAGCGGCAGATGTTGCTGACATTGGATGACTTAATCTGCCTTCTCTAAACACACACAAATCATCCAGCATTTGAAAGCTACTTTAAGAGGAGGTCTGATGTAGAGCTGTCACAAGGGGCCATTATCCTAGAAACAGAGATAAACAAGGACACCATCAACATGTTAAAATGGCCACTTTGAAATATTTGTATTTGTGAGTTTAATGATGGCAAAGCATGACAACAATCGGCTAAAGGTTAAAACAATCTAATACCTATTTACAGGTGTCACTGACATGTCACAGCACTAGTGTTGTGTCTACTCTACCTCATTACCATTGTATCTTTCATCACTATGATCTCTGTTAAGAGTGTGTGGGTTACCACAATCTCCATTGCATTCTGTGCAGGGAAGATTGTGTTGAAAACTAAGTTGGTTGTGCAGTGACTTCCCCTGGTGCATTCACAAAAGGTTTTGTAGAAGCTTAGATACCACTGGGCCCTTGACAAACCTGGAAAAGTATTTCATCATCCACATTTTTCTATCCATGTTGCAGCGGTGAACCAGTATCTGGCTTCCCTATGTTCAAAGACATCCAAATCTTCTTTAAAATGCTTTTCTGATGTGCTTATCAAAAGTATTCTCATATGGCGAGAGTTTGACCAGCGACTTGTTCTTTTTAGTGGCTAGTTTGAGGCACAAATCTAGCCACTTCCCTTTGGTCATTCAGCTCTGCTATCAACTTCATTGCTGCACAAATTGTCGCTTGCCTGTCACTTTCTCCCATTTGGCAAGATCTTTGAAGTGATAAGCTCTATTGGTTATGACAATATTTACAGATTATTTTCCACCAATACTGAATAGGGATGACAGTCACATCCTCTTATTTTGTGGACAGCAGGAAATATGTTGCAGAGTCAGGGGTGAGTACATCAAAAAATGCACGTACAGGCCTGAAGCAACCCTTACCAGTTGTGCTGATAAGATGTGGATTGAAATACAGGTTGAACCTCCTAAATCTGGGATTCTCAGGACCACGGATGTCGCTGGATCAGGAAGCCCCAGTGCCTGGAGGTGCAAACCCTATCCCCAGGGAGCCCCGGTCTGGTTATGGAGGAGCAGGGCCCTGGCGGCTGGGAGCTCCATCCCCAGGGAGCCTTGGCCAGGCGGGATGGCAGCAGGACTGGTGAGCCCCATCCCACGGGATCCCCAGCTCAGTGGGGGAAGAAGTGGCTGGCGAGCCCTTTTCCCATGGAGCCTTGGCTGAGGTCGGGCAGCAATGGGACCAGTGAACCCTGTCCTTGGGGATTCCTGGTTGGACAGAGGAGAAGCGGGGCTGCGGTGGTTGGCGAGCCCCGTTTCTGAGGAGCCCTGACTTGGCAGGGCAGCAGCGGGACTGGTGAGTGGCAAAAGCAGGGCAGCTGGCAAGCCCTGTCCCCAGGGATCCTCGGTCAGGCGGGGGAGAAGTGGGGCCATGGCAGCTAGGGAGCTCCCAATAGGCTGGAGCCCAAGTCCAACCCCTGCAGGCTGGAGCCCGATGTCAGTGGGGCCGTAGCGGAGCCAACCACAGGGAGGGGGAACGTCTTGGCAGGCCCGTGGCAGGGCAGAGGACCTCCCCTTATCTGACAAATTCCTTCATTTAGGATGTCAGGTCCTGAGGGTGCTGAACAAGGGAGGTCCAACCTGTAGGCACCTTTCTCTGTGTTCCATTTCTGGAAATAGGTCAACTGATACAGATGTTTTGGTCCTTGCTATTGACTAAAATAGTAGGGTTCCTTTGACACTGACCCCCCCCCCCCCCCCCGGAACACTGAAGCCATATTGCAGAAGCATCCATGTGTCATCTTCCTCTTGAGTATAGTACAAGCCTTGGGCTCGTATAACGCCTCTGCCAGTGATGAACTTTGCTATGTCATCACTTGAAAAGCCTCCAGGAAGAAGGATGTTTGCATCCATTGTGCTGCTACACTCTTAGGTGCATTTTGAACATTTCTTCACAGTGAAATCTGAGAAGCGGCTGCTTGCTGGATGCCATTTTCAGACACTTTTTTCCATTGGAGACACAGGGCATTCACCAATCACCTGGTGTTTCTTGCATCCAACCTTAGAACCTGACTGGCACTATCTTTCTACAGTTTCACAGAGTTACTGTTTATCATACCTGTCAAAGACTTCAGTTACAGAAATAGCTGTGCTAAATCCACTAGGGTGCGTTTACACAGCAACTTTATTTCGGAATAACATCCATTATTTGGAAATAACTTTGCAAGTGTCTATACAGCAATTCCATTATTTCAAAATAATATCGAAATAACGGGCAGCTTATCCAGATTCTGTAAACTTCATTCCACAAGAAATAGCATCTCTTCTGATATAGCTATTTCAGAATAGCAGTAGTGTGGGCGCTCCCCTGCTGCTATTTTGAAATAGTTCCTCCCCCTCGGCCATTCAAAGTAATTACTCCCCAAAGCTACCTGCGAGCTCTAAATCGAGGTAGCACTTCTGTGTTAGGGAAGCCCACCTTGGACTAACTCCAAGGCTTCCCTGTAGTGTGAACATGCTACTTCGAAAATTTATTTTGGAATATGGAATAGCTTATTCCAAAAGAAGTATGCAGTGTAGATGTAGCCTTAAGGATTAGCCTCTTATATTCAGCAGCCAGTTCACTGTATGTAAACGTATCTCTAGCCATCATTTGTATGGCAGCTGTGGTATCTCTGATGTACACTGCGGTTTCTTAGTTGCATGCTATTAGCTCATGGACTCTTTCACATTGAACTTCCAGCTGATGCCCTAATTCAGCTTTCTCTGTTCTTCTCATTGTTCCATCATCATGGAAGAAGGACATAGACACACGTCCTATTGGATGACTATGAACCACTGAAACGTCATTTCTGCATCTGTGGAAAACAATTTCTGGACTGATCGTCCTTTCCTTTCCAGACTTAAATTTGGTGGTCTTGGGCATGTTAGCAAATATTTTGATGTCTGATTTCTTGACTGGGTTGAAGAAGCCATATACTGCATCCGGATCCAGGATACCTCTCCTAATCAACACTGCACAATACACAGACTTTTTGCTACATGTTAAATGGATTTACCATTTCTGGAAAAAATACTCACATGAAACCAATGAAAATTTGTAATAGTGTCCTTGGGTAGCTTTGAGCTATAAACACCATTTTAAGGCATTGAAATTAATTAATGCCATTAATTAAAATGATAATAACCAGCATTCCCTGTAAGCTGCATGGCCGCACAGCTTTACAGGTGATGAACCAGCCCCGCCCAGTCAGAGGCTCAGGACTTGGTGCATGGAGCTGATTGACTGGGCAGGACCGATTAATCACCTGTGAAGCTGTGCTACTGCGCAGCTTACAGGGAACACTGGCAATAACTATAGTCATAGTCCTGTTGCAGTATTTTGGGAACTGTGCAGAAAATTATTTTCTTGTTTTGGGTACCATTGTATCACCTGACCTAGGTGCTTATGTCACTACTTGACAGTTTCACATCATACATACATAAAGTAAGCTTTTAAATGATGTGTGTGTCATTTGGTACCTTAAATTAAAGAATATGGCCCTTTTGGAGAGCTACTGTACATTTTGTTCTTTGGGCCAGGGGTCCTGGCTTTAATTGCATTGAATTTAGCATGCTTTAGGGGTACTCATTGGAGAATAACTAGTAGGAATAGTTTATTGCTTCATTTATTCAAATAATTTGAAACTCTTCACCAACCGAAATGATGCCCTCTGGCCACACACATATTTGTGGCTTCCTAGAACAGGAAATGCTTTCTGCTGAATATATTTCTTATCACATGGACAAATGTTTACAGAAGAATCTGTTTTTATTTTGCAAGGAATATGTGCTCATTACTCTTGATTTTTCTGTACTAGTTAGGCCACGAATATTGGTATGTTTCCTATCTGGCCTAGTCCCCTTAATGTTCAAAGGATTCCTCTCCTCTTGGTTTTCTTTTAGCATACAAGGGAAAAAGACCCAAGTAATTTTTTCAGCAGGTGAAGCTCACTATTTGTTGAGGCATGAATTCCTCAGTGAAATGATTTTTCAAAACAATAGCTTTAGAAAATATTTCTGCATTAGAAGAAATGCATATGTATGATCTAAAGGTTTTGTTGGATATTTTTCACTATTTACAGAGTGTGTGTGGGGGACTTTTGTCTTTCCAAGTGAAGGGAAATACTCTCCATAGAAACGCAATGTAGAGACAATAGGAATCTACAGTTGAGAGTCTAGAAGGGGGATTCCAAGTATAGGTCAGCACTCTTTCAGGAAGTGTAATGCCAGTGTTTGTTCACACCGTATAGGAAAACCTGGCACTCCGTAAATAATGTGTGTTTTGTGAAGAGTTCATCTACAGTTCTTATATAAAAACCAGTGCTGAAAAATATAGCATTTTAAGCTTGCCATGTTGTTTTGTCTCAATTAGTCACTTGCCATTCTGTGTTCTTCATGCTCTTGTATCTTTATCCATAATTAAGAAAAAAAACTATGGATAAATTCTACCCTGGGTTGCGCCTGTGTAACCTCCCTTGTCTCCAAATTCTGTTCTCCCCACTGTGCAACCCAGATATCTCCAGTGAAACAGCACAGTTGTGAGCAAGGGCAGAATCTGGCTTTTCCGCTGGGACTTTGTTAACCATGCTGTTGCCAATGAGGGAGCCAGAATAGAATCCCCTTTGCTCTTTCAAAACCATTTTGGCTGTGAGGTGCTAGTTGGATCTAAAAAAAATAAAATGTCCTTTAACACTGAAGCACCCCACTCCTAATAGAACATGTGGTGAAATCCTGAACCCACAGATTTCAACGCATATACTGTATACAGTGAGGTGGAAACTGTATGCGAAGTGTTGTAGCGCTCATCTGCCACACTGAACCCAGAGGGGGCTGTCTTCAGTGGTGGGTGAAATGATTCTTCTAGTTAGTCTGCTAGTTACATTGTTGAGTGTTTTTGTAGCCATTGGGATAAAAGGCAAACTGTAAGCAGAAGATGACTTTGATGGGTTAATAAATGAAGCTGTTCAAGTTTGCAGAATCTGTCTAGGCTGAATGAAATTGCTTATGCCAAATTCGAAGAGAATGTTTCTGCATTAAGGAATGCGCTTTGAGAGAGAGAGACTGTAAAATGTTGATTTTACACAAATTTAGTTCTAGAAATAGAGTTTAGGAAAATTGCTAGACTTAAGGAAAGATCATTATAAGCCATTAAATAAGAGAGTAGGGATGCCTCTGGCAAGTACCAGTCGTATCTCTGCACAAAGAAACAATCCAATTATACAGCAGTGCAGTAGGTACTGAGTTGTAAGGCTGTTAAAGCTGGACCGAAACCTTGGATTTGAGCTCTACCAAACTATAGGAAGAGTTCAGAAACAAAATACCTCTCTTTAGAGCAGTGGTTACCAAACTTTTCAGCATCACGCTCCCTTTTTGATTTTTGAAAAACCCTCATGGTGCGCCCCCTCCACCCCCGCAAAACTTGAGCCCAACAAAAATAAAAGGAACTGACCGGGACAGCAAAACTTGATGGGGAGGGGAGCTTGGTTGCCTCGTGCCCCCCCCCCCCCCCGGAATTTCTTCACGCCCCCCAGTTTGGGAACCCATGCTTTAGAGTGAGAGACTGCAAAACTTGCCTCCAAACACTCCTGGCCTTTGTGGCGTTTGAGATCCCTATCCAAATATTAAGGCTCATCTTTTAGTCATATTTTCTTTTACTCATGAGATTATGGAGTATAAGCTAGTCAAGTTCTGAGATGCCTGCAGTATAAAATATTAATGTAAATTGTGGTGGTAATGAGTAAGAGGTGAAGCTCAGTCACGGTGAGTAAAAATCAGATGTCTGCCAATTATATTAAATCACAAATGAGCATGGAACTCAAGAGGCAAAAGGGGGCAAAGAACTGAATGACGCAGAAGTATTCAGACTACAAAAGTTCCGAGGGGTGATTCTTCGAAACCTGTCTCAGTATATTACAGCCAGAAGATGACCTGGTGATGGGTTTCAAACTCCCAGCTTGTGGGCCAATCTCAATCTCTAGGTGCAATTGAGCAATCTAGCCCCGGACTGTCTTCACTGCCCCCAAAACCACACCCCTTCTTGTCATCTCTCCCTCCATTTCCCCTCATAGTACTCAGTCCCCTGAACACACCACTTTAGGGATCACTGAGGGTCTGGTGCCGTGCAGTGGCAGCAGTTGCAGCCCTCGGTGCTGTGGAGAAGTGGAGTGCACTGGATGTGTGCGCTAGCTCTGCTTTCCCATGGCTCCTTTGCCACGGGGAGTGTATGGGGCGGAGAGGGCACGAATGCTTCCCATGCCCCTCTGATGACCCCCAGAGTTGTGTGCTTGGGGTAATGAGGTATCTGGGGGAGAGGCAGGAGGATGGTGGCCCTGCAATGGACATTCCTGCCCACCCCCCAGCATTCTGGATCAGATTGCACAATCGCTCCCACACACGGGAGTTTGAGATCTCTGGTTGGTAGAGAGAAATAGGATGCATGCATAGAATGTAGCTGGTATCATGAGCTTTTGTGGGCACAACCTACTTCTTCAGAGCTTGCTATACCTATACCATCTCCATGTTTTGTTAGTCGTTAAGGTGCTGCTAGACTATTTGTTGTGTTAGAAGTTTTTCCAGTTACAGACTAACTCGGCTACCTAACTCGGCTACCTCTCTGAAGCTTTTGTATATAATGCGTAGCATTGGGGGATGTGTGTGTGTGGGGGGGGGGAATGTGATTTTTGTGATGGCAACGTACCAGGGATTGAACCAGTGACTTCCAGAGCTAAACAAGTGAATTTCTATAGCTGAAATTAAAGCAATAGCGGAGGGAACGAGGCATGCAGGGAGTGCTGCAGCACCCTGACTTGAAGTAGTTTCTATTATATGCGAAGTTTCCAGTTTGAGTACAACAGCTGTCAGCACCCCTCATATAAAAATTGCTCTCACCCCTGATTAAAGCTGGAGTTCATAACACACTCAATCTGTGTGGGTAGGGAACAGAGAGGGGATGAGTAACACATGCTGATTAGTAGGTTACATCCGTATTTCTGCCGAACATGGACAGGTGTAGTAACTCAGGGGGAGACAGATTCAACAGTACATTTTAGACAGGTGATTAGATCCAAGTGCTGAACTAAGAACTGGGGAAATGTAAATCGAGGAAAAGAGACCAGTAAAAAAATGTTTGCCACTACACAGGAATGTTATATTAGGGACTTTGCTGAAGGGGGATCTCCTAAAAGCATAATCTAAATTTGTAGATTTAGTAGCTTGCTCTCAGTTTGATCTGACTGTGAGCAAGCAATTGAATTACCTAGTATTACTCATATGATGCTTCTTCCCAGGATTTTATGATGCTGCCCAACATGGTAGTATCTGAACTCCTTCCATGTCAAATCAATCGTAATGGTGACGTTCCACTCACATGTGTAACATAAGTGGGTGAAAAAAAAAGTGGTTTCCAGAGTGTTAGAGAAGCTCCGTGAGAGTAATTCGCCAAACATAGTAATAGAGTAGTAGTAATCGAGAGCTGATTGCTGGTGTAGAAATTACTACAGTCATCTGTTAAACTCAATTCTTGATTAATTTTTCAAGATGTTTTCTTGCAGTCTTATCAATTAAATTAAACAACTCAAATGAATCAGATTAAGTGTTCTAATTCGCTAAGAGTTTTGCCATTTGCCAGTGCAGATGTGGAGCCTGTTTGCAATTTCTTAGGAAAAACTATACCACATATAGACAAGGCATACCGGCAACTTGAGTGAACCCAGATGTTTTGAGTCAGTTACTTTCCATAGAATTGAGGAAATAATGCTTACACTACTCCTGCAGCTTTCCCCTCCTCATCTGCCTCCCTCCCTACATCCTTGCACTCAGTCTACTCTTTGACCTTTTGTAGATATTAATTTTTTGATTAGATGAAAACAGTCAACCTGAACTAAAACAAACTGGAACTCAATATAACTCTACTTTTATGATACAGAAGTTTGTGATGAAATTGTCACCTTTCTCTCCAGTAATGGCCACCCTTCCACTCCACCCCACCATTCTTCTATGTAGCACCTAAAGTTATGATCAATAAAAGAGACTGGAGAAAAACCAATATCAGCTTTTTTTTCTCAATTTTGTTTTTGGTGTTTGGCAACGTTCTGCATATAGTTACCAGTATTGAATGAAAGCTGTAGCTAAGCTTAGTTAGGAGAGGTGTTAGGTTGATAGACTCTGAAAAGCAACCAGAAAACATGGCCAAGGTGATATCGATCTTCTGGGTCAAAGTGATAAAGAGTTGAAGAGAATGTCTTTGTGTTTCTCCTCCCCCACCTCCTCTCCTTCCAGGGCTGAAGTTGTAGCAAAGAGCATTAAATACAATCTCTTGCACTGGGAAAATGGGTTGAAATTTGTCCTTTTGTGTAGTCATGTGGCGCTTTGATGCTCTTTTCTGGGTTATCTTGTTTCCTCTTCCATAGCATTTGAGTGCTATCAATAAGAATAAACTTACAACAAGCTGTGTGTTTAACACCGTGAACTAAGCAGAACTCAAACAAGTTAAAGGCATGTCCACTGACTCTGGTAGTTAGAATCTTATACAAATAAACCCGTCCTAATGCAGAGCAAATGAATGGCTTTCGCTCTCATCACACCAGTGACTTTTACTTCTTAGGTTAGATTTTTGTGTGTGTTAATTTAAATGTTTTTGGGAGGCTTTTCCGAACATTCCCAGAAAATAGGCTGTTAAAGAGCGGAAACCATGCAATTTATAGCAGATGGGTACAAACTGCTCCAGCTCTACAACTGGAATGGGATCAATCAGGAACAGTGCATGCACCATTTACCCAGAAGAAACCCCACCTAGGGGACCCCTGTGGAATTTTTGCCTATTAAGACAACACCTTAACAAGTTTTGTTTAAATAAAAACTTGTCGGCAGGCATTAAGTGGAATAAGAATTCTATCATCCATCCCATATCCGCTTGAGAAATGTGACTCCCCATATACCGTGGAAATAAAGCTTCTCCTTCTTTGCTTTTTTTTTTTAACTGCAAACTTTTGTTCACCTTATTTTTAAATGCCAAAACTAATAGAGCTTCCTGAAAGTTCCACTCCATTTACTGGACTTCCAAATAGAAGGCATTTAGCGGTGCTAGGTGTATAGACTTTGTCACATTTGACCATTTGCTTCCAGGCTCTCCAGCAAACTCTCTTTTGCTTTCCCCAACCTGGTCTCTTGTTTTCTTGTCTCTCATTAATGTGTGCTTTTTTTTCTTTTTTTTTCCCCCCTCAAAAGTGTCAGAGACTATAACAATGTGCATTATGAGCTGGCAGGATACCTGCAAGCCACGCTACCCCTCTGGGAAATATAACGATACACTGAAGCCTTGATCTAGTAAGGTTTGTAAAGAAGATCAGGGCATACATGTAGCATAAAATGAAGTCTGTGACTTTAAAGAAGCTTTTTTTTTTTTTTTTTGACACACAACATTAGACTTTGTTTTTCCACCCACATTATTCTTATTTATTATTTAAAGAAATCAAAAGAAGTTATGTGAGGGATGAGAGTAGAGCTGCATTTAAAACCCCAACTTGTATTATCTCTAATCCTAGTATTCTATACCTGTGCTAATGAAGGGAAACCAGGAAGCGAAACTGACAAGAAACCAAGTGAAACAAACTAGATTTACTCATTCCTTAGCTTCCCCCTCCCCTCATTTTCCCCCGCTTGACCAAACAGCCCAGATGATAAGTAAATTAGTTTTCTAAACTTAGTTCATTTGTACCTTTTGATCATTAATGATGGGTTAAAAAATGACATTTTACAAGTCTGTGTGGGTTGTTTTTTTGTTTTTTGTTTTTGTCCTATTAAAGTAATCCTCTTTATCGTTGTTCTAGGTGTAAAGTGGATATTACTGCACTACCTACCAAGCAAACTCATATTTTAGAAGTGCCGATGGAGAAGCATCTGGGGTCTCTGCTAATGCTAATTGCTGTTACCCCCTGTTCAGGGGTTGCTATCTTTGATCTGCGTGCCTGCCCCTTGGGAGACCCCAATGAAAGGAAACAGATTTCCCAGCGCTATGTGAGTTTTTGTTTTGTTTCTACTTTATTAAAAATACTGAAAATTGCATCAAAAGACGATCTGTCCCAGTCGTAATAACACAGCTTCTAATGGAAAAAGGTATCACACACCATAATTATGTTTAGTGTGACAAGTGAATTGACAGAGCAGTTAGCCTCTAGCAATTTGGCTGTTTGCATTTGGCAGTTTTTAAACTAACATTTCCCTTTTGAAAACTTGAATTACATTAAGACATTATCTTAGAAAATGAGAGACCATGAATGTTAAAAAATCATAATGAGAGAGAGCAAGCGAGAATAGTGTTTACAATTCTTTTTTCATCCTGGCAACATGCTCTGGTCTGTTCACTTTGGGAAGCTCAAGCTTGATTATAATATTTAGTATTTTCTATACTAAACCATAGACCTTAAAGTGCTACATAAGATAGATACACATTATCACCCCCATTTTATAGACAGGGAAACTGAGGCACAGACGGTGAAATGACTTAGTCAATAGTAGAGCTATGAATTGATCCCAGATCCTTGACTCTGAATTCAGTACTCTAGCCATGGGCTTAATGCTGCCTCTCTAAGTATATCTTATACCTTGTTTTAGAATAATGCAATTTTAGTATTCAAATATGTGCATAAGCATGCTTGTTTCCTGTAAATCTGTTTGCCTAAATTAACTACTAAGCTCATGTATACTGAAGATTGGTAGAGTTGTATGAATGAGTATCTATCTGATAATGAAACACTGATCAGTGAGGACAGGGACCAAAATTAAGGACTGGTCTTCACTAAATCTGTAAGTCAACCTATGCTACGCTACTTCAGTAATGTACATTTTGTAACTGAAGTCGAAGTAACTCCTCTCGCTGAACTATTATTTTAAAAAGTCTCTTCACTATTTTTTTTTCAGTGTATAAAGAACTCCCTTCAAGACATGAAGGACATAGGCTTCTTACAGGTCAAAGTTTTAAAGGCAGTAGACCTATTGGCAGCAGATTTTTCAGGTATTAAGTGTCTTCCTTCTTTTTATTGTGGGTCTCTTCTGCTGTGTTTTTGATGCCATGTTAAGTGCCTTTGAGATGTAGTACATGTTAGTGAATCCATCACTCAATGAGGCCATACCACGAGTCTAGCACAGCAAAGTAAGACTTGTGTATCATCCACTCTTTAAAGCTATAAAAGTAAAATACATGCCTAGGTCCCACAAGCCCTATGCATTGCTTAAGTTCCCAATGTAGGGCTTATGTGGCATAAAAGTGGTGAACAGGGTTTGGGGACCCACTGTACTGGATCAGCTTTTCCATTCATATTTGAGTGGCATGTCCTGTAAGGTTTGCCTTTTCCCCCAATAACTTAAGTAAATTAAGCTTCTTGTGAGTTGAACTGTGGGATGTTTGGGTGAAGTACTGTCCCTGGTACCTATCTCTAATACTGGAACTAATCTTCTGGAAAACATTATCCACCTAGAGAAGGGATCCCTGGATCTAACTCTTAGCCCTGTGCTCACACCAGCACAGCACACCAGCTCATTAAGTACAGTTTAGACTTGATGTCAAGTATAGATGGAAAACGACCTGAGATTCCTGTCTGAAGCAAAAACGCTAAAGTGACCAAATTGTTGTGGCATCAAGGTCTTCCTAGGTCACATCTGACTATCTAGGAAAATTATTTTTCCATCATCACAAACTAAAACTCTTTATAGTCTGTGACTAGTTTACTTCTAGCCATTATGCATTCCCAAGCTGTATAGTACACAATGTGAATGTTATTACTTGTCTCTTGAAGTTCTATGCTCCCCTCCCTGCCTCACCCATTCATGGCTCTAATATAGACTAGTTTTCTCGCAAGTCAAGCGATCTATTATTACTTCTATAATTTGTGATTTGTACTTGCGATCTTTAATCCAGAAGCACACCTCGAGGAGCAGAGTTAAATGATCTGGGTTCAACCCTGCCAGGGGAGCCAACAGCCAGTCTGAGCCCCAGTATTGTGGGGGAAAAGAGGAGAGAAATCTCAGTTCCATGCTCATGGAAAGGGTGGGGCTTTGGGCAGAAGGGGCGGGGTTGTGCCAGCTCTCTGCACCACCCAGAGTGTGGTGTGCCTCCCCAACCCCATCATCCTTCTCTTAGTTGCTGTAGCCATGGCTGGTAGCTCCAGGCCCCTTTGAATCACTGGGCTCAAGGGCAATTGCCCTTTTGCTGCCCTCTCCCTCCCCCAGTTAACAGGCTTGAACACTGCATGCCATTTTCAGCAACAGCCCATCCTGGTTTGGTGGCTGATAGGTGGGGTGTAACTATGTTTTACATGAAGAAAAAGAAGTATGAGCCAAGGAGTGTTCTAAGGGATGTTAAATTTCGATTAATCATCTAATCAAGTAGTCGATAAGGGAGGCACTCGCTATCCCACTACCCTTCTGCCTTTGAAATGTATAAGAGCTGCCTTCACAGGGGGGGAAAACTGTGCCCACGGCTCTTGTATATTACAAAGGGAGAGGAGCAGCAGTCGGGATAGCGAGCTGCTTCAGTCCCCACTCACGCCATTTCGCCTCTGCGTCCCCTGCCCTGTCCTCTCCCCGCAGAGACCATGCTGGCAGGAATCGGCTTTTAACCGGCTCCCCCAGCACCGGCTCCTGCTCCGTCTGCCCAATTTGCTGCCTCCATCTGAAAGAGGCAGAGGTGGTGGAGGCAAAGCGACTAGTCGAGTCACTACTCGACAGGCATATGCTTATCGGGGACTTGACTAGTTTCTTCCATCCCTAGTATGTTAAGCCCCAGCTGGAGAGAGAGCCAGGCCTGACTCTGATGGCCCTAGAACGGAGGCAACGACAGCCATTAACTCATCGGTAATGTTCTGGCTATTGCAAAGCAGGAACTACCTATGATAACACAACCTGACACATGTCATTCATATTGCCACTAAAAGGTCCTAATCCTTGGAAGGAGTCGTCCCATTCCCTTGCCTTTGACTCCCTGCTAGATCACTGTAATATTGCAGTGTCACACACCAAAACAAAACGTAAAAACTCCCTCTGTCTCTGGGGCAGGCGGCACGGCGGAGCCGATGCTGAGGGGGGGCGGGGAACCCTCTGATACCTCTGATCAGATACAGAGGCAGCAGTGCAGGGTGCGAGGGGGCTCCCCGAGTGTGGGGCCGGGAGCACATTGGCTGCCAGCTCCACGCCCGGGAACTATTGAATAGTCATGTCATCGCAAAGACTTCATGCGGTTACACGACAATTCAAATACCTGTTATTTAACATGCCTATATACTGGATTGGAGAGAGGCCTGTCAGCTCTTCAAATATATATTTTTTTAGATCATGTTAATTTTTAACATCAGCTTTACTGCAGGCTGTACCCTTTGCTGAGGTGAATGTTCGTTTGTGAATTGTGACATGCATTATTAGGGAAATCCTTCCTCATCACTGTTGAGACCATGGTTTGCTAACTAATGGGAGGCAGGCTAATGGAAGGTAGCTCTGTTTTGGGGTGCAAAAATGTGGCCCCTCATTACATGGACTAGAGAGGAGTTAGGCTGCTGGGGCATTATTTTGCTCCTCCGTCTTTCAACATGAATCTGGAAAATAAGTCTTGAAAAAGGATTTAGAAAGTGACCATGATTCAGCTTAGGGATGTTAAATTTTGATTAATCAACTATCGATTAATCAATAAGGAGGGGGGAGCTGCAGTGGGGAACCCAGTGTGAGCAGGGACTGCTTCAGTCCCTGCTAACACCAGGTTCCCAGATGCACCTCTGCCTCCCCTGTCACGGCCCCCTCTGCACCATGAAGACTGTGTTGAGTGGAACCGGCTCCCCCCAGCTCCTGCTCCTTCCCTTGTTGCCTCTGGTACGGAGGCAGCAAGGGTCGGGGGGAATGCAAATAGTCAACTTGAGTACCCTGATAAGCTAGACTTATTTGACTACTCGTTTACATCCCTAATTCAGCTGCTATTTGCTTGTCTCAGCAACCGCTGTGTCTCAGTAACCACTTGTGAGCCCATTAATTAAATAATGGAATTATAGAAATACTCAGAGTCTTTAACATTACACATATACATAGTACCCAATTAAGCATTTGCCTAGGCTGTCTGAATGTCTGGGTCAATGCTCCCTTTTAAGCAAAGGTTTATCTCTGCTGGAAAACTGAACAATAGTTCCTATACAACTGAGGCTACGTCTACACTGCAGGTTTCTTGTGCAAAAAGCTTTTTGCGGAAGAGGTCTTCTGCAAAAAGTTCTTGTGGCAAGAGCACCTCTGTTCTTTTGATTTACAGTAAATTTACTTACGCAAAAACGCGCTTGAGGTGTGGACGCTCCGTGGGTTTTTGCAGAAAAACAGTTGTTTTTGTAGCCTGAGTAGCAAATCTGATCCAAAATACACTTAATATCTGTTTCTCTCTTAATAGGAAAAATAACTTCTGCCCTCTTTTGAGGAGAGCAGATGTTTTGGGACATTAAAAAAAAAAATCAGAAGATATTTTCATTACAAACCTGTATCTGAAGTATGCCCTGTTAAAGATACCACCTAGATAGAACATTTCTCATGTCTACCATGGAAATTTTTTTTAAACTAATCAGAGAGGCAGAAAACTACAGAGAATGCATTGTCGGTCCTACCAGGGGCCCTTTTTCGGGCCAATCTCTTATTCTAAACAGCACAGTATTTCTCCAAACCAAAGATACTATACCACATTTTCAAAAATTTATCCAGTAAGTAGTGTTACACTTAAGTGTAGTCCCACTCCCCCTGGGAACAGGCAATGGACTTTTTTATATACTAGCAATGCACTGAATAACTGAAAGGAGTAATGTGCTGAGCTTCATTAAAAATATAAAAAAAAGTTCATGGGCAGTAATGACCAGGATAGAGCTATGAGAGTCAAAAGCTCTGCCTTTGATCTTGAGTTTCCTCAGCTGGCCTTTCACCTGACTGATAAAGGGTTGCTACAGTATGTAAGCCTTTATTGGTGTATTAGTTACTTTAGTTGCTCTTCATTAGTAAACTTAATAAGGCTAAATGCACTGTAGTAAAAAAAGCTTTTATAAGCTATGGGACCAATTCTCTGTACAAACACACAGAATATTACAGGGAGACTTGCTCAAGGACAGATTTGGATCTTGGCTGTATTCATCCTTCGTTTAACTCCACTGAGGCCAATGGAGTTATAGAAGCAATGGATTTGGTCTCATTTCCCTAAATGCTTAAACAGGAGTGTGTGCATTTATGTGTGGATAATGAACATAGAACGAGATTCTGGGGATCTTGATTTTGCAATTGGAAGACTTTTCATAAAGGGTCTGACATACACACACACACACATACACGTTCTGTTTGCGCCGCACAGAATGAAATCCCATGTCAGTGCAAGGTTACTCAGACTGTCATTATATTCAAAATAACCCACGCTTGGAGCCTGAGCCTGATTCATGAGGCAACTGACAAATTGTTTTGCAATAGCAGTGCTGAAAATATCCTAGTATTATGTGGTAATAGACCTGCCAAACTGCAAAAGGATGCAGCCATTTTAGGCAAAAATAGCAGAAATTTCTGTTCATGAAATGAGGCTAAAGATTAATTATCTGTTCTGAGCCATTCATAAATGATTAGTGCAGCAATTATATGCTTCCATAATAGAACCCTTCATAAGGAGTGCCTGGGAGAGTGTTCCAATTTATTATTATTTTTATTTAAAGTCATTTAAGGTCCAGCTAAATATCTGATAGAAATAATCAAGGAGACAATAAACAATACATAGGCTTCCAAGAGTTAACAGAAGAACAGTCTGAGCATGTAGCCTATTTTCTCAGTCACACAATGATTCAATGATGGGAATACTTCTGCAGACTAATTATCCAATTCTATGTACAATACCATTTTAAACCTTGTTACTTACTACAGTAATAAAGGTCAGATTTCAGTGTGGTTGGTATTTCTGTTATGGCTGCTGTGTGTTGGTACTGTACAGTTTACCAAATTTGAGTTTTCAACCTCCAGTAATAATGAGAATCGGAACAGTACATTATTGCATGCGATTCTGGCTTGAAACAGCATTCTGAAAACGCAGGTACTGTCTGACCCAAGTTTAGACCAGTTACAGCGTCCCATTCCATATTGAAAATGTAGAGCTAACTATGTCTAAGCCTTGTCAACCCCAACTACTTTAGCTTCAGCCTTCCTGTTTTTACATACATTCTTAGACAGTAGTTTTGTCAATGTGAAATTACTTTTTCTGCTTCATTGGATGTTTATGTATGCACATGAGCATTCTGCTCAAAGACGGCATTTGCTCACTGACCAAAAACCGGTATTCAGAACACAAAATTATAGAGTAGGGCTGTCTTTTGGCATATACCATTTTGCATTTGAAGTAGTTTCTTTTCATGGTTAACCACTTGTACCTGGTTGCAAGATATAGGTAGGGAGGTAAAAGAGTAGACTCTACTAAAATGTGAGATAATTAAAACTTTCCAAGAGTGACTGGGAAATCTTCATTGTTTAGATACTGGAAAACATTACTACTTAGGCTGTAAACACCTCAGACCAGAGACCTTGTCATCATTTTTGTTTATAAAGTGCAGTTCGGTTAATATATTCATAACCGCATTTTAAAAAATCAATACAAGTCTGCTTAAATGTCCGTTTTCTTTTTTAAAATATCTCAATGGCTGAGGTGCACAGCAAACTAAATAAAAGTAAGACTAGAATGCCTGTAGTTGAGCTAAAGATAAATATGATTTTGTAAGACCGGGGTGGGCAATAACTGGCCTGTGGGCTGGGTTTTACTGGGTTAGTTCCTGGCAGGCTGCCACCACTGTACTAATCTGCGCCTCTACAGATATGGGCGCTTGCACCTCCAGTTGGCTGCGGATCACTGTTCTCGGCCAATGGGAGTTGTGGGAAGTGGTGTCCCAGTCTGTGCTACTACTAGCAGATTTACTGGTGTTGCTTGGGTACTTCATTACGTGGGGTTTTTTGGACAGAACTTTCCATTGAATCAGTTTCTCACGCTGTCCATCACCTGATCCAGCAATTGAGTCCATTGTTCTGAGCTGACTCTCACTGAAGTCACTGGCTGTCTATACGGATTCAGAGATCTACTCACAAAACTTTGCCGGTGCATAATATCATCTGAGTACATGTAGCCTCACAAAACAAGCAAAGGCAAAAAAATTCTCAGCCAATGATAACGCAAAATGAACTAACTGAAGTCCTGACATTTCTATAACCCGAACTAAAAGCCTGCATGGTTCATAACCTGTGATCATTCGTGGAGGATAATATGTAAATGCGGAAACGTTCAGAATGGCACTTCCTCTTTTATTGCACATCAATCACCATCATAAAAAATGATCTTTCTTAGTCACCAAAGATTTAAAGATTATTCTCTATAAGCATTCAGTTCTCTGTTACTAGGACAAGTTGCCTACATGAATTAGAATAGAGAGTGCTTCGATAAAGTTTCAGACAGGAAAACAGTGAATACATATAGGTTGTGGTGGTAATTTAGTATGTGGTGGTAATTTAGTAATCCAAGGCAATGTCCAGTCTCCTTAGTGCAGTTGACTTTTATTTGACCTACCCATCTCCTCCTCCCTACCTGACTTCAGAAAGACTAAACTAACTACATTCATATTACCTTTCTTTGTTTTATTTTGTATTTTAACCTGTTCTTTCCACAGGTAAAAGTGACCCTTTCTGTGTGTTAGAGTTGGGAAACGACAGACTTGAGACCCATACAGTTTACAAAAACCTCAACCCGGAGTGGAACACAGTTTTTACCTTGTAAGTGAATTGCATTGGGAAACATGATGTGAATGCAAAACAGTGAGCAGCCTTAGGATAAAATACATGTATTTTAGGAAACAACAGGTAAAGTTTGGAACGTGTCACTTTCTCCCTAGGATGAAGTGGTTGACTGAGTTTTATCTCATACTAGAAGATTTACCTGGCATTTCTTGGGTATTTACCTTAATTACATTTCTTTTAAAATAAAAGGAAAATATACATGCTTTATTTAAATGATCGTATTTTTCAAAAACGCTGGTTTTTTTTAAATAAAGTAAACTTTTATTTTGTCTTTCTTAAAAAAAATTGTTAAAATTTGTCCGTTTAATTTTTTTAGCAATTTTTTAAAAATCGGAATTTCATCAAGAATATTTTTTTTCTTAATGCCTATAAATGCTTATCATTCACTATGCTTTAACAAAAAAAAGCTACAATTTGCTTTCCACTAAGATTGTCTTCTAGTTTTTAAATCTTAAGCATTGATTTAGCGGTGTCAAAACAGATCACTCCTCCAAATTTCTTTGCTTTATCTATTTTCTATAAGGTTTATTGGGAAGCAGTCCTATTCCAGGTTCAGCCTATGTTTCTTGCTCATCTTTCAACATTCACTTAGTTATGTCAGTTTTGAGTACTGTATTTGATTTGGTGATTCTATGTCTCTTCTGTTCCATTTTTTATGAAAAGCAATCCTATTCCAGACACATGACACTTTCCTGCCACAACCAAACCTAAAAGGGCTTTAAGTTATGATAAGAGGAAGCTGTATACAGAATTTGGTAGTCCTCGCTCTTGCTGTTTAAAAGGAATTTTGGCTTAGGCTGTGTGTCTCCTTTTGTAACTCTCCTTACCTCATTTGTCTCTTCTGAAGAAGCTCCAGATCCATTACTATTTATCCTGAACTTACATATCTATGCTTGGTCCAGATTGGAAAGTTTTCTTTTTCTGTTCTGTTTAGGTTCCTGAACTATGCCCGTCACAGTGTTGTCTGAACAATTTGGGACATTTTACGTTGCTAATAGCCTGTGTACAACTATTTTGATGGTATCTTTCAGTTTAACTTTGAACAAATGTAGGGGTAACACCTCTGGCAAGTTCTGATAGCAGTATGAATTATGTAAATAGTCATTAAATGTATTTGAGAGCCCAGAAAAGTAAATGGATATCATGTAGGTATTTGTCTCCCTTTATCAGCCTAAGAGATTAATGAGTTTTCTGCAATAAATTGGTAGAGGAATTAGTATTTTAGTTTATGCTTTTAGTACAATAGGTTCCAAACTTAGTCTTTGATGGATACTCCTAATTTATGGACCTGTAGCTGGAATGTTCCTGGAATTAGCTGTCTTTTAGACTAGCAGCTTTTTGAGGCTCATCTTATAAGACAGTGGCTCTCAACCTTTTGAGACTACTGTAACTCTTTAAAAGTGTCTGATTTGTTGTGTGTACGCCCAAGCTTCATTTCACAGCTTGCTTACAAAATCAGATAAATAGAGCACTGTGTGGATACAAAATTTGTGTCTACATCTGCAACAAAAATCTGGGGATACTTTCTAATTTGTAGGGTTCTAGATACAAAATTTATGTGTGCATCTGCAAATATGGGCTGCAGCTATCACAGCAGGGTTTATCTGTGGATAAACTTCCTTTCCTCTCTCCTTTCCATCCCATCCTATAGTTATTAAACATAAAGCTTACACAAAAACAAATGTTTCCCTGGATGAATCTCTCATTTATCAATGATCCTGATGATCAGTTGAATTGAATAATTTAAAAATAAGGAGAATTGCTCAAGTCAGAAAAAATGAGAGAGGTTTCCTCTTGACATGCCTCTTTTGGTATATGCACATGGCTTCCTAAACTCTGACTTGAGCTTTTTTCATGTTCACCTTGCCCACCCTCCTATGTGCTATTAATGTTAACATCCACACACACACACAAAATCTCACCATCTAGCAATAACTGTTGCCTTTCACATGGAAATGTGTGAGAAAAGCATAGGGAATAGCCTTGGTTTGATTTCATTTTTGGAATTTAATTAAATGCTGGTTTTATGCTCTAAGGTAATGCAGACTTAATTAGTGGAACCCTATTCTCTGATCTTCCTGGAGCAGACTGCATGTGTACAGACCAATTTTTGTGCTTCTCATTCCAGCCCTGTTAAGGATATCCATGATATACTTGAAGTGACAGTGTTTGATGAAGATGGAGATAAACCCCCTGATTTTCTTGGAAAAGTTGCTATTCCTTTGCTCTCCGTAAGTTATCTTTGCATATGTATCATTTGAACATTGATGGTTTCATTGGTAGCGAGTTTTATTTCTTTCCCTCTCTAGAAGCAACTCAGATATAGATATAAACAACCTTTGGGGCAGGGTGTTTGTATGTGTACGTATGTATACCCTACTGGGTGTGGTTCACTGTTCCATGTAGAGGCACTTACAGAGAGAACGAATGTTTCTTCTACAGCCTTAACTGAGAGGCACCTGACTTTTAGCTCAAGCTGTAGAGGCTCATGCGCTAAGCTCCAGATGTCGCCGTTTCAGTTCTGCCTGTCGGCATTTCATACACATAGTACTAGTTCATCAGTGCAATATGCCACTTTGGTCTGAAAACATAATTGAACCGTTTTTCTTTTTGTGACATCAACTTTCAATAGTAACATTTCAGCTATGTCTTTGTTCATTGTTGTTTCTTGTTACTCCAAAAAAGTAATTGCCGATCACAATGGAATAGTGCAAGTAGTTGTTGTTGGCACAGCTGAGTAGAATTACGTTTTACCATGTAGAGTTGCAGTTTTTGTTCTGTGAGCAAATGTGAAGAGAGGGTGATCATGGAAGAATAGAAACAGAATTGCATTATGGTATTGCCTAGGAACTCCCATTTCTGAATCAGGACCCCATAGCTCTAGGCGCTGTATAAACATATAGCAAAAAGACATTCAGTCTCTGCCCCAAATATCTAAGTAAAAGACAGAAGACCACAAATGGATACAGACATAGGTTGGGAGAAAACAAGGAAACAATGAGACAACACACAAGCTGAACAATATTACAGTGCATATTGATAAACACTCATGATATTATAGTTGGAAAATTACCTTGCATGACACTTCCCTATTTTAATGTGCTATTGGCTTGTATGAAATGTTCCATGTTGATCTCTGGTCTTGTATTTATTTATTTAGTGTTTATTATTGCAGAAGGTGCTGGTGGGGGGAGAAAGTAGATCAAAAATTTTTAGCTGTTATTTTATTTTATTTTATTTTATTTTATTTTATTTTATTTTATTTTATTTTATTTTTGAAGTGCAGGAAAACCAGAAGCAAACACCATTGTCAAGAAGTTGTAGTCATTCATTTAACAGCAAACAAAAATTGGCTGGTGTTTTAAAGCTGACTGGGACATAGTCCTCACTGAGGACTAGTTCCATAGGCTTGGTTAGGTGTGCGAGAGGAGGCAAGGTAGGGAAAAATTACAATTAAAATAATTAAGCAACAGGAACATGGCATTGGTATGAGCTTTGTATTACAGAGCACAGTCCAAACATCAGTGAGGGCATCCCTCTTTATAATGGCACTTCCTATTCTTTCTGCTTGAACCAATTAAGGAACATTCATCTTAGAAGTAATCTCATTGACTTCAGTGGGGTAACCTGTGTGCTAAAAATTGAGCATGCACTGAAGTGCTTTCCTAGATAACTTCTGAGCCTACCTGTGACTTTTTGAATGTGAACGTTATTAAACAGGGACAATTTAATTATTTTAAACAAGGAAGTTGCATAAAAAACTCTACATTAGTTGAAAAACATTAGTTCCAGCAACAATGTTAACATAGCCACAGTACGGATGTAGTGGATAGTATAACTTTTTTTTTCTGCTCTCTGTATATGTTAAGAGATGGTGGGGGATGTGTTACATGGCTTACTATATCACTGTTAATATTTTAAAAGATTTATCATTACAATGTACATGATATGTACAGCAGTGGGAGTGTTGCTGTGAGAAACAAGCAAATCAGGTCCCCTTTTATTTATGCAGCTAAATATTTTGGTGCAAAATTTTAGATACCCAACTATGAAAAACTCGGTTTAAGTAAAAGAACTGGAAACAGAAAATTCTGATGGATTAAAATGAGCTCCTCCTCTCTCCCCCCCCCCCTTTTTTAATTCCCTTCTATCCTCTGTTATCTCTTTTTGTGGGAATGAAAAATGGAGTTAATACAGAATGGTATGGATGGAGTTTAAATGCATTACTTTAGTAAATCTTACCATTTGATCCAAAGCCCACTGATGTCCAAAGGAGTGTTTCCATAGATTTCAATGGGCTTTGGAGCAGGTTTGTTATGAACATAATCTCATAATATGCAAAAGTGCTTCAAGTACTACATATCCATGTACATTCAGTCTCAGATTGGAATCACAGCCAGTTTTGCAGCCCCCTCTTTGCTCCCGTGACTCCATGAGTCCTTTTGAAGATTTATTTAGTGGCTTGAGTCACTGACGGCTGCAATTTTACAACAATATTAAAGTCGGCTTCATGTAAAGAAACATTTGATATTTACAGGGAGGAACAACTCTGAACATCTTTTATTTCATTTTTGATAGCATGGTTAATTTCCCCCCAAGTCCTCATATCCCTGATGTTGCTGGAAGCGAGTGGCTTGAGCAGCTGCTCTCCTGCAGAACCTGTGCTTGCCAAATGGTCTGCATGATTGGCAGCAGGCTGTGTGGGCTCACAGTGAGGAGATGTTAGATTTGGATCCTCTGTTGATTTTATAGGCATTTGTTGAGTATCCCTCAGGAAGCCTGTAATAAGGCATAGGAGTGGACTGTGAATGTGTGTGGTAAAGTCCAAACCCCATTCCGGCTGCGTTCTTTGTCCAAGATTGGAAATAAAAAAAAAAGTTGTTTATGCTGTCTCAAGCCAACTGAACTTCTTCTTTCCTTTCCAAACTTCTCTGCCTCCTATTTCATGTAAATCTAGTGTAAATATACTGTTCTCTGCCTCTGATTAAAAACCGTCTAGCACCTATTAACTTAATCTATTCAGTCAGAGAATTGCGGTTTTCCTGTCTCTGAAATCAGTATCCTTTTTTCTGAAATCAGTATCCTTTTTTTTTAAACCCAACGTTGTTACCACTTTGTCCATACATTTGAGTGCATTCTCTAAACTCTTTAATAGAGCAATAGCTGGAATCCCGTGGAGTTGTGGCTGGTAACCCCACAAACAGTCTAGTTTGTAGATGATTTGGCTTAAGCGTTGCCTGGCATTAAATCCCTTGGCGAAAACCAAAAATCATTTCACAATAATTTCTATCTCTTTGGTTAAAAATGCATGAGTTTTACTTGTGACCTGTTTGCAGATGAGATGCATTTACTTGTAGATAATTATGGGTGACAGAAATTCTCATCTTAATAAAAATAGACTTCAGTCTGTGTGCATATGGTGGGGAGTATTCCCCAAATATTCAAATTTGAGTTTATATTTTAATTCAGATGTGCTCAGTCTTTTCTGAGGTTGATGCTGTGCACAAAATCAAGTGTGCATGCTTAATTATTGTGAATGCTCCTCACAAATGAATTTCAAGCTTAAAGGCACAAATATTATTAAAAAACAGTTGGCCTCTCATGTTCCATTGTGATATTTAACATTTGCACTTCACCCTGAATTTGTTTGTTCCATATATCATCCAATTTAGAAATGGACACAATAATATATGGCAAGAGGGAAGAGTTCAAAAAAGAATTTGTCAATCATTTCAAATTGTGTGTGCATTTCTCAAATTCATTTTCTGTTGGTGAAATGAATAAAGCAACATTTGCTGATCAAATTATTGGTTGTGGATTTTTATACAGCTCTAGCAATAATATTTAGTGCTTACCGTTTCTTTGGTTCTTTGAAAATTTAACTGATGTTTATAATGTCCCACTGAATGAGGCATCATCTACATTTTACAGATGAGGAGACTGTATGCAGAAGTTTTGACTTTCCCAAATCCCCACAGTGTGTCAGAGTGAGTCTGGATCAGCACTTGTGAAGTTCTGGCATCTAGCACTGAAATGAAGACTAGGCTTAATTTTGAGTGTTGCATGCACTGTAGCATGTGTTCTTTGAATGCGACTGTAACACAGGATCTCAGCATTGCTTAAAGCTGAGATAGGGACCACTGACCCAGATAAAAATCAGTTGGAGGCCACACACAGGTAAAAGGCAAATAAAATAAAATAACAAACAAAAAACCCAAATCAAAACTTAGACCCAACACTCACTGACTTGGCTGCCATGAGAGAGCACTCACACTCCAACCCTGCAGGGGAAGGGGACACCGAGGCTTGGAGACCAGCCATTGGGTTGAAGTGTGAGGGCTGGCTTGTCCTACTGCAAGGAGAAGCTTTGAGCCTCACCACAGGCCAGATCCAGGAATGCCATGGGCTAGAGCTGGTCCATGGACCATAGGTTCCCCACCTATAGCTTAAAGCATTTGAAGTTTAAAAAAAAAATTATACTAATGAAAGATAAGGAATTTTATAACATCTAGCTCGACAATATGAGGAATTGAAGCTTGGTATGTTGCAGCAAACTGTGGACCAAATACAGTGTATGTACTTTATATAGCCTATCCGCAGGAGAACTTGGCTAAGAGAATGTTTTTCCATGATTTTTTTCTCTTACCCCTCTTACCTTTTACCCCTGCTTCTTACTAAAAGACCATAAGGTCGTTTTCATTTTTTTGCTTCCGAGGTGTCTATATTATACAAAGATGCAAGTTATATGGAAGATGGAAGCATGTAATGTGCTTCAATGAAGTTGAAAGCAAAGTATAATGGTCATATATAAAATATCCCAATGTTGGAGGGGCCGTCAGATGAAGTATTATGTCACAGGATGGAATGTTCTTATCTGTAGCATTATCAGCTTAATGTACACTCCAGCTGCACTCCTTTAACTAACAGGAAAAGGTCTGTAAAATATCCTCATCAAATAACCAAATGGGTTCAGTATCCAACAGCACAGTGACAATAACTAACATAAATGTCTCAGAGGTTTAATTTTCTAAGAGATGTCTCCGATTCAGAACATAGGGACCTGATCTTGCAAGATACTGAGTGCCCCATCTCCCTTGGGAGTTGAGGGCACTTAGCGTTTGACCAGTAATGCTTGGTGTTGCAGGATTAAGCACTAGATGTAACACTACAGTTGTATTATCATGCAGTGAGTGGGCTGAATACGTGGCTTACCATGCCCTCTCCCTGGGGAAGTTGCCTTTGAATAATGCCATGTGTTTCTTATGCTAGGCACTCTATGTTGCTCAGTGCAACTGTATGACCTTGTGCATTAGGGGGAAGAATTTCAGAAGTCCCAAATGCCGTAGACATTACCCATTGCCTAAATAAAGGGTGGTGATGTACAAGAGTTTTGCCCAGCTGTGTTGAGTCATATCATGAAGATATGACATTGGATTTGCATCAAAGGAGAATACACGGTAATGTTTTCCTTCAGTGCAAAAACAAACAAAAAACACACCTAACTTAAAGCGTGTTTCTTTAAGATGAAACAAAGAACGGCCTTCCTTTCTTGAGTAAGGTTCCCGTGTTCTCAGTGTTGTATGTTATATGAACTATTGGTTTAACTATTTCATTAAAATTCTCAAGCAGTCAGTAAGGGGGTTGCTTAATCAACATCAATACCATGTTCAGTCACAAAATGAGGGTGTTTACAAGAACCATTCTGTAAATATATTCATTCATTTGAGAGAAACTCAATGCACTATTGGCCTGGATGGATAGAAAGCTGAGAGAGGACTTTACAATGGATTCATGCCTTAGTTCTCATTTGGTTTGAAGGAGACATCCAAGCTCAGATATAAAATCAAATTATTGGGAGGTACGTCATGGCATGGTGCGGGGTTGCAAAGGTGCATATCTGCAACTCTGGGCTGTTTCAGGTATGGAGCATAACGTAAGTTAGAGCAACCCTTGAGGCTGCCTTATTTTGTGTCAGCTTCCCTGTGATCACCAATGGGCTGCCATGTAATCCAAAATATTTCGAGTACAAAGCATCCCAGCCACCCCAGCCCCTCCCTGACATAATTCTGCCACATAATTCCTACATTACAAGGGAGGGCAACTGGGTGGAGGTAGCAGTGTAATGCTAGCTCTTTGTAATGAGTGAATTTCTCAAGTGCGTAGTATGCTCTCCTTGGAACAGCAAGGAAAGGGCCATCGCAGGTTCCAGAATCTGCCTGACCGTACTTACTTGAATACTTAGAGCAGGAATGTCTAAAGATCAGTCCAAGGACTAAATTCACACCACAGATGCCTTCTCCCCCCAAAAATGAAGGGTGAGGCCAAAGATGATCATGTTCTTCAGTTCACTCAAGCAAGAAGTTTCTATTGGTTTGACAAGAAAGCAACAAATACAGGCAAATATGAGTGTCCATTTTAATATGGCATGATGCTCTCCCTTCTTTTGATGGAAAAATGCTGTTATGGGAAAGTCAACATTTTCCCATGGAAAATTTCCTGATATTTTTCCCTTTCATCAGGAAAATCTAACAGGTTGACCTGGATCAATACATGTGTAGGTCCAACTTAAACTATTCTGTGTAGGGCAGTTAGATGTTTATCTGTGTCCTCCTAAACTACTGCAGTGCCTGAGGAGAGTTGTAATTCAGTGCCTCATGCTTTCTGGAAGAGTACATGTGTGGTTGAACTGTAGTAGTGCCTTATGGGAATCGCATGGTGTCAGCTGACTGGAAAGCCTGGCTGACATAAAAAAAGGGGGGCTTCAGGTGCTTGAAATTGATAGCTCAGATGGGACAAAGGTTGATTTCAAGCCAACTGGAAATGAAACATTTGAAAATTTCCATTTTATGAAAAACTTCAATATTTTGACTTTTGGTCCCACTTCAGGACAAAAATTGGAATTTCCTACAAGATGGACATTCTGGGGTTTTTTTCAACCATCTCTAGTCTCAGGTCTTGCCTCAGCTCTTGAAGTGACAATGGAAAGTCGGCGCTTTCTTTGCTTGTAAAGCTTGCAGGGGAATAGGGCATTTTAGATGAATTACTATGTTTAATAATCCTAGGACTGACTTACTTATTGCAGCCTATCTAGCAACATCACTCGTATTAGGACCCTGTATGCTAGGTGCATTACAAATTTAGAGAAAGCGACGGTCTCTGCCTCAGACAGCTAACAAACTAAAAGGCAATGTGTTACCTGTGAATGTAAACAAGCAAGTAGGGTGGGGTAGGGAGGAGGAAGTTAGGAGAATAATGGTATACAAGGAAATTTTACCATCAGTATCAGTAACTGTAGTAGATAGATAACTCTTCTGTATGCATCATAACAAGGGTGAGTGAGTGTCAAAGGCATTTAAAAGAAGATGAAGTGGAAGCTTTATGGATTCTTTATGGATTGGAAGGGGGTTTGTTTTGTTTTGTTGTTTGATGGAAGAGCTTACAAGTAAACACACAGGGACTCTTGGGCAAAGCAGAAAACTGGGACTCTGAGCTATACCATTGAATACATGTTTTTTTAGGAATGAAGAAAAAAATCTGTAAGGTGAGTGTGTGTGTGTGTGTGTGTGTGTGTGTGTGTGTGTGTGTGTGTGTGTGTGTAGACAATAGGGTGAGCAGGTACATCATACTGAAGAAAACTTTTGGTTCTGAGAATTCTTCAAATTTTCTGTTCAAAGCTTTTCTTAGACATTACTTTGTCGTTTGAAATAGACCAAGCTGTGATGATGTAGGAATCTTTTTCTTCTAGCATATTGGTCTACCTAAAACCAAATTGTCTAGGAAAACCATCCTATCTGGCCTCAGACCTTACAAAAAGGAGCAAATCAATAAGTCAGACTTTCCTGCCCTAAGCTTTAAATCAACCTGTTACAGGCAATCTTGCACATAACCAGCTCTCCCAAACAATGCAGGCATTCCGTCGTGGGAACCAATCAAGGTCTAAAACAAAGGGTCTTGAAGGAGCAGCCTTAACCAGCTCTCTGCAGGGATCCTACCCTCTGCCATGTTGAAATTTAGATCAGAAGTGTGTGTGTGCGTAAAACGCATTCCCTTTTTACCTAGATGTAATATTCAGTATTCATTGACAGCCTTCCCAGACACAAGTATTGCTATACACACAACTCATTGAACTAATTATTCAGTGAAATCTCTGGGGTACCTAGCCCAAAGCAAAAGTGATGATAGTTGGGGTTACAAACAGTAGGTCAGATTAAAGTATTTTCTATCTAGCTTCAGTTTATCTGTTCATATTTCCCAGAGCTCAAGGGAATCCTTCAGTTTATCTGTTCATATTTCCCATAGCTCAAGGGAATCCTTACAATGAACACAGCCATCCCAAGAGCCCTCAGTGCCAGACATGAGGCCGTCCCCACATAGCAGACCCCACCCTCCTCTCTACCCCTTTTCCCAAGCTCCGCCCTTGCTATGCCCCCAGCCCGCCCTCTTGCCTCCTCCCCATAGCATTGCAGCCCAAGGTATTACAGGGGTCTGGTGTGCCAGGTCTCTGCTGCTGCAGGGAAGCCAAGCTCATCAAGCTAGGACTGAAGTGCAGCAGGCCCCTGTAATTCTCCAGGTTTCTCCCGTCTATAGGACGGTTGGGGTGGCTACTGCAGGGCCTCCAAAGACATGGGGCATTGAGTGGCTGCACCAAACCGTCTTATGTTTGGGATGGCTCTGGCCATGAGCAGCAAAGGTGTGGGGAAAAAGTGGACCCCAAATCAAAACATTTGAATCTCTCTTGAATGGCCACACAAGTGCACAGCTCCCAGGGAAATGTATGGCAGTGAAAGCTATCCTGGGCATTTTTCTTCTGAGAACTTTTGAGAGATGCTTCCTTTTTATTTCCATGTGACCAAGTGTACTAAAATTTCCCCACTGCATTTGTTGAATCAAACTGGGTGCTACTAGGGGTTGTTTAATTCAGTAGTCAACAAAAAACATAAGGTAGAAAAACCACCACTTTATATTCAGTTTCCCCCGTTTTTGTTTTTAAGAAGGACAGGAAACTAGGAAATCAATGTGAATATTTTCGTGTTGGACTGAACTATAATTTCCCATTTCCTCTACACAAACTAAACAGAATTCAGAATAAGAAATAAAACTGATTGTATGTTAACTGATTGTTAACACTTCCAACAGATCTAATGTGAGTACAGTTGGTGAAGTATAATAGTAATGGTGATGACATTTAAAAGCACATTTCTGGCTTTTTAAAAGATCTTCCAAAGTGAAACATTCTCTCAGATTGTATAATTTGTTGCAATGGAGATTAATTCTTTGTTGATTCCAGACTTGCTGCACATGGAGCCACACCCAAAGCATTTGAGTCTGTTCTCGCTGTGTAAATCAGGAGAGAAATCAATGGAATTTGCTCTGGTATAAAAAGGCGTAATGCCAGAATCAAAGTCAGTAGTCGAGCTAAAGCTCTTGGCCATGTTTCGTACTACTGTGTTTGATACTTTCCTTGTCTAGATTTTTGAAATCGATAATTAAATAATATGCACCGTGAACAAATAAATGAATACTGCTTACCAGATTATTGTCAAGGATGTTTTTCCACACTAGGAGCAGAGGAAGAACTATGAGAAAAGTGTATCAGAAAGATGCAGAAAATCACCAAAACATGTATAATTAGATTATATAATTCATTTTAGCTTTTGATGTTATTTTTAATTATCAGACATATACATTAAAGTCTGAATTGTATGTTGAGACACCTATTGTGGATGCGTGTTCACATATGCATCTCTGAGAAGATGTTTTCAGCAGCATTCCTTTTACTTGCTGCAGAAATGTCCAATGTGTTCTCCAGGCTAACAGGCTGCCAGAGTTACTGGCCAAGAATCCAATACATCTGGATTACTTTGAGGCTTTAGATTGCTCTCATAATATTAAGGAAGAAAGTTGTGGAGATGATTGATTCTCTAAGGTCTATGGAAGGTGTTTTTTTTTTTTTTTTTAAATGGAGACCTGTAACACACTCATTGGCTGGTGGACGGGCTGTTTGGAAGACTCTATCTAAAAATTTGAGAGTGCCATTGGTTTCAGGCCTTCTTCAAGCAGATCTGATGTCTCTTTGGAGGCCTTTATTAGTGCTGTCTCTCCAGCTAGAATGATTCCATAGGATCATTGAATATTAGAACTGGAACAGACCTCGAGAGGTCATCAAGTCCAGTCCCCTGCCGTCATGGCAAGACCAAGCACCATCTAGATTATCCCTGATAAAATGTCTATCTAATCTGCTCTTAAATATCTTCAATGATGGAAATCCCACAACCTCCCTAGGCAATTTATTCCAGTGTTTAACCACCCTGACAGTTGGGAAGTTTTTCCTAATGTCCAACCTAAACCTCCTCTGTTGCAATTTAAGCCCGTTGCTTCTTGTCCTATCCTCGGAGGTCAAGGAGAACAATTTTTCTCCCTCCTCCTTGTGGCACCCTTTTAGGTACCATATGTAACATCCTTCTGTGGCTCATCTGCCCATAGGGAAGCTGACAGACTTGCACACACCCTTAGGCAAAGTGTATGGGGGTGCAACTCCATGTTCCTGGAAGAGATGGGGCTTTGAGTAGAAGGGGCAGGGCTTGGGTTACACTCTTCCAGTCATTACTGCTGGAGGTGTCTGAGCGCCCTGGATCCTATTGAATTGCTGGGCCCTGGGGCAGCTGTCTGCTTATCCCCTCGTTTGAGGGCCTGCCTTCCAAAGGTTCTTATATCACATCAGCTGGCTATGAGGAGTGAGTATAGACTTGGTGGTATTATGTCCATAACTAGCATGGGTGGGTTCATGGAGGGAATGACGGATGTAATACATAAAGGTTTCTTGTTAAGCAGCAGAGGTGAGTGAAAACTGTGATATGCATCATTACGAACTGTGTCAAAAGGGAAGCTATCCTGACTTCCCGAAGTGCTTTAATTCTTATCATATGTCTTTCATAAGGCTGCTTGAAAACTTTCAAACAAAACATAATCAGCACCTAGCAGCTCACATTGCATCCATATACTCTTGGAATATGAGGCATAAACATGACCCTACCACTAGTAGTGCTGTTATATTGAGGGACCTACCCCCCGACAGGTCCATATTTGGCAGCATTGTCTGAAACTGGTGGGCTGTGAAGTGAGCTGTGATGTATCCCCTTTATGTTTTATCCCATGTATGTTGCACCTGTATGTGGCTTGAAATGGTCATTTAATGAAAGCAGGATCAATCTAAAATCAATTAGATAGTGTACCATATATATAAAATATTTGAAAAATAAAACACAGACCTATCAATCCCAAAACCTCCTGTTTGGTGAATTTTTGGATGACGGCATTAGTTAAAACTGGAATTCCTGTTTGAATCCCATTGAGGATGCAAACTAGTTATTTATGGGGGCTCTCTTTCCTTTAACCATTAGCCAGGAAAACCATCAATCTGTTGAAAAACTATTCAGTGAAGAGAAGGTGGAGCAGCATTGGGAAGGAAATTACCTTTCCCTTGTTATCTGAAAACATTGCACTCCCGTTTTTGCTTTCTGCCCCTGCTTCCCCCCCCCCCCCCCCCAGCCTTTACCTATTTTCACAATGGCTTGTATGAGCACTTGTACTAAATTAATGCCTTGACAGCAATAGCTATTTTAAATATGGTTGCAATTTCAGGCCCCCAAATTTCCTCTGTTATCTTTAATCTTTGCGCATTACAGTCCCCAAATGGAGATTTTCGGTGAATGGCCGTTTTTATGTTGCTGCTGTTTAGAATTAACTGGTCTGCTTCCTAAAAAGCCAAATGTTTAATCAATACATATCCTACTGTGTATAATAAATACATTTCTGCCATCACTTTTGAAGAGAGGATGCCATTGATTTGAGCCAAATAGTTTGCAAAATGGTGAAGAAGATAGGTTGTTGGGTTTTTTTTTCATAGATATTTAACATGATAGGGCCAACAGGCAGATTAGGGCATAGAAACAGCATCTGAAATTCTAAGGGGAAAGTCTTTTACAGGAATTTGTTTATTTTGAACATTTGTTACATTAACATTCGTTCCAGTTACAATGATTGATTGACTTGGACTCTTTGTTTTGTGGCTGATAATTTGACAACCTTTCAATTCTCCAAAATTTGGAGAATTGGTATTTTGATTTTTCTTGTTGTGTGTTTCTTTTTCTAATCTTTGGAAGAAAACATTTTAAATCTGCAATAACAGAGGCTGATTACTTCACATCAACTCACTGGCTTCCAGGACAGAATTTTCAAGCTTCAAGCTGGTAATTGTTGTACTGCTCTGCTATAAAAATATAAGGTCTGCAAATTAAAGTTGGATTGTAATAGTTTTAATCTGCAATTTTATAGTCCTCTGAGCCAATGGTCATGTTGCATTTCAGGATTTTACAATACTGTTATCTTTTCTGTGAGAGGGTAGTCGTTCAAAAGCTATTTTAGCAGCAGCAGAGAGTTAATATTTATTGATACACTTTATTCATTTATTATAATTTTAGATTAGAAATGGACAGCAATGTTCTTATTCACTGAAGAATAAAGACCTTGAACTTGCTTCAAAAGGAGTAATTTACTTGGAGTTGGAAGTCCTATTTAATCCAGTAAGTTTAAATGTTTTCACTTAACTCATCCTCTGCAAAAGAAACTGGAACGTGTAAGCTGGCTAGTGCCAAGGGGTTGGGCTTTTTAAACAAAGGAACTGAATGGGGAAGGTCCTGACCTGGTTGCATCTGGAGGGAAGGTTGGGCTTTATTTTTTTTTAATATAAAGAAATACTGGCAGATCACAGCGCTTCAACATTCCATCCAAGTTGATATTACAATGAAATGGCAGCTTTGGGCTGGAGATGACCACAGATGTTGTAGGATGAAGTGTGGGTTGTTGCACGAAAGGGCTTAATTTACAGCAAAAACAACAACAACAAAAAGGGAGTTAATGTTTGTTCTTATGCAGGAATTTTAATTTCTTCCCAGAAGGTTGACCCACAATAACCTTTTCAGAGTTTGTTGACAGGAACAAAAATTCAAAGCCACAAATATGGGGCACCACGCATGAAGTGGAGGTTGCAGCTTGCATATGTCCCACAGTCTTTTACTGAGTTAAATTCTGTTTTACATTCAGTGTTGCTGGAGAGCATGAAACTCACTTCTTACTAGCCACTTTTTATGGTCATGTGGAGAGCGAAGTTTTATTTATTTCAGTGGTGGATAGGGACAATTTTGCCTTATATGGAGTTTAAGTTTGGGATGTTGCTATAGGGAACAATGATCACTGTTTTTTAGCAAAGAACAAGAAGCTAAAATAAATTATGCCCCCTACCCCATTTCCAGAGGCTTTCAAAGATCTCCTAAGTCCAATTCTCTTTTTCAAATAGTCTGGAATCTATTTACTGTTGTAGCCATCACTGTAATGTCTGGGAACCTTGTTATAATATTTAGTTTATTGTATCCACCTAGCACAGTGGTAATATACAAGATGATTTATTTACAGATGATTTATTGAGGCCAAAGTAGGCTAGACCAAGGTCATACAAAAAACTTATGACCAAACCAGTGCCCTATCTATTCTTTTTCCTGTGGCTAACTTACTTTCTGTGGGCTACATTATTCCATTATTCACCTTTGAATAGCACGTCACTCGATGGGTCATTCCATTGACTTCAGTGGATCTATTCCTAGTGCAATGTAGTGTTCAGTGTGAATAAGAATATCACAGTCTGGATTAAGGGTTTTACAGAACTGTAAAATACTTTTGTCTGTTACTGGATATCCCTTATTATTTATACCTTATTATTGAATATGCAGCACAAATAGGACATTTGAGGTTGTGATCTTCAGTTCCTGTTTCTTTCTTTTCTGTATGGGGTTGATCCAACAAAAAGCACAGAAGGCAGTATGCTGAACTGTGTGCTGAGCTCAACTTTGGAGGTGGTAACACCATGCTGTCTGCCGCTTGGCAGCCAGTTAGCTCTGTTGAGTAACCTGGATTAGCACCATGTCTGTGCAGAGTAACTGATACGTATACCTAGCGCCTTGTCATAAACCCTTTAGCAACAGAAATAAATCAATAAGTAAAGGATACCCGAGCTCCAAGATAATATGATGCTACCAAGTTTGAATATTCTAAATAAATTATTTCTTCTTCAGGTAAAAGCAAGTATTAGAACCTTCAAGCCACGAGAAAAGCCCTTTGTTGGAGACAACCGGAAGTTTTCAAAGAAGGTAGGTTGACTCTGGGCCCAGCTATCACCTCTAGCTTTTCAGTATCCTCACTAGCACACCCAGATGATGGAACTAATGGAACAAACTCTATTCACATATAGAAACACCGAACACCAATATCAGCTCTGTGTAGATATTTTCATGTGCCTAAATGCTGATTTGCATTTGTACACCCTTACTTCCTGATCTAACTCTATGGTCCTACGGCCCACCTGACTTCTGGAGGGAAAAGAATAGCATAATAAAGAACGTTAACATATATGCATGTTGCACTATTAATGAAATATAAAACAAAAGCCTGTTGTTTGGTTTCATCCCTGAAGAATAAAGAAAAACAATAAGATATTATAGAAATATAATAAGATGCTAAATCAATTACTATAAAATCTATAGTGTTTAATTGAGATTAATACTCTTGCTATTTTTAGTCATCTGCAGCAAGAATACAATTCTATAGAGAGATTGGAATAAAACCCTAAACCCTAGGGAAAGAGACTCATTTTCTATTAAATTCTGAAGGAATTTGCCATAAAAGGTTTTTGTGGTGGGAAGAAAAGCTTTCAATCTTTTTTTCCTTCAGACTTTGCAGATTTTGAGGGTGGGGGAAACTCTGAAATCTTGTGGTGTCATACGAAAACACGTGGTTGCCAGAGAGAATCTCTGAAATAGAAGCGGTAGCATATGGACAAGCACAAAGGCAATTGTAGCTTGAATTGTCACTGTTTCTGAAGCAAAGTAGGAAATTGGAGCTTTAATTAAACTCTTTTCTCTCCCCTCCTCTCCGACATTTACCAGATCTTATCGAGAAATATTGATCGTGTGAAAAAAATCACCATGGCAATATGGAACACAATACAATTCCTAAGGAGCTGCTTTCTCTGGGAATCTACACTAAGGAGCATGGTAGCATTTGTGGTAAGAGGATTTCTTCATATCCCATTGAGTCATAGAGTACCCTTCTCTCCTTCTTGTTTTTGGTTGGTGTTACTATTATTGTCCTTCGGTTTTATTATTTGTCACTGTAGTGCCCACAAGACACAAGCTTGATGAGGGTCTCCATGTGCCGGAGGGTAAATGAACACAACAGTAATCCATCTAGCACAATCTCTCTCCCATACTTTCACCTATTGTAAAGGCTGCCTTTGCAACAGAACCCCTTCAGTGACTTTGTGTGGAGAAGCTATGTTGGCCAAAAGGCAGTGCTGGGGGCTTCCGAAGGCTCTTCCCATAAGGATTGGATGGGCCGCACTGACTCTCTCAATAGGCTCATGCAGAGGAGACTGTAATGACTATTGGGGAGCCTCACTGGGTCCCTGGGCAAGCTCAGGGGCTTGGCTTTGTGTTCTGGAAAGGGCGGAGCCTAGGACAGGAGGGGTGGGGCTGGGGCAGCTGGCCCTCAGTATCCCCAGACCATACCTCCCCAGCCCATAGCAAAATCTGGACTGTGCAGCCCAGGGCTCTGCAGCATGTGGCATGAAGCTCTGGTGGCAACTTAAAGGGGTCCAGGGCTCCTTCTATCATTGCTGTAGCTGTGGCTGGGAGCCTTAGGCCCTTTTGAATCACTGGGCCCTGGAGCAGTCGTCTCCCTTACCCTTCCCTCCCCCCCCCTCCATTAGTGGTCCTGATGACCGTGGACCTGGTGGTCACTCTACAATCCCCACAAAGGCGTTACAGAAGGTCACGTTGTCTGGAGTTGCACTAATGGAATGGGTACAGCCCTGTGACCTACCTCTGGCTGATAAAGCACTAGAAGAATGAGACTATAGGGAACAATCTTTTATTGATGGGATAATATGAATAAATAGGGCTTTTCTGTTCCATCCTTCATTTCAATAAGACTGCCTTTTATTGTAGCTTAGTAATGCTTGCCTGCCCCGTTAGTCCAACTGCACACAAGCATGTCTGAGCTGACAATAATGGTCTCTTGCAAGTCTGTCTACCTGACTGTAATAATAACTATAAAAACAAAAGGTTTGGTCAGCAAGTACTGGTGTGGTCTGAGAACTAACAGCCAAGTTCCCCACCTATCTGACCCATTTTTTCAGCTGTATTCTCTGCCCCCCTCTTGTAGAAAATACCCTGTTTTAAGCTTTCTCATCCACTCAAGCACAAAGAGGTTTCTCCTCCTTTTTAATCAGTAGTGTGGCATTTTCTTCATGCTTGGAGTGTCTCGCATGCCATTAAAGGTTGCAGAATTGTTTTGTGATGGTCCAGAGTGGGGGAAAGTTTTTTTTTTGGGGG
The DNA here is from genome assembly GCF_049634645.1 of Pelodiscus sinensis. Classification (NCBI taxonomy): domain Eukaryota; kingdom Metazoa; phylum Chordata; order Testudines; family Trionychidae; genus Pelodiscus; species Pelodiscus sinensis. The sequence continues at coordinate 11,673,588 of NC_134724.1, read as the reverse complement.
GGGTCTGTGAATTATAAGTTGCTTTAGTGTTCTTTTGATGAAAACGCTTCACAGAGTATTTGTACAGATGAGTAAAGTGAGCTGTCACTGCTTGAAAGGAGTGCAGAGTAAAGATGGAGAAGCTGTCTTTCACTTTGCAGGTTGAGAGTGATAAGGCAGGCAAGACTGAGGAGAATGAGAGATTTTGTTTTTAACTTGTGTTGATCATGTACACAGTTGAGTCAGATGGATCAAGAGCTTGAAGGGGTGAAAATTAGTGTTTTCCAGTCCACTCACTGATTGAGGTACTAATTGATATACCTTTTCCTGTGATGTAGTCAGATGTACTGAAAGCTAAAGGGAAGAAAACTAAAATTAACAGAACCCTGTCCTATAGACTATGAAATTCTGGATAACTTGGACTGCCGTTCTTATGCTTGAGAGTGCATGAGTAATAGCTGTGGTTCTGAGACCTAGATCTGTATGTATTCTGAATGAGAAGGTAGGATCGGACTCTTAGTTGCAGCAGGAGTGTGGGAGTGAACAGACGGAACTACATATGTGTACATGCTGGAAATGGAAAAGAAAGTGAACCTATTGTTCTTTGAATGATGTCCCTGTGGGTGCTCCACTTTGAGATCTGGTGTGTTCTCACACCAGCAACCAGAGATTTTTCTAGCAGTGCCCTGCGCATGTGCAGTAGTGTCTCCTCATGTCGTTGGTGTCCATTAGACGTGCACGCAGCACCTTAGTTCCTTCTCTGCCATCCTTGGCAGCAGCTAGAGCTCCCCTAAAGTCACCCTCTTTCCACCTGAAATAACAAAATCATTAAATTCCCTCCGTTTTTCTCTCCTATCCAAGTTTTTACTTCTTCCCTTCCTGCCTTTTAAAAAACAAAAAAACAAAAATAAAAAAACCCTAAAACAACCCTTCCTCCAGTTTTCTTCTCTGTTCTTTCACTTCAAAATGTCTGGCTCTGCAGGGTTTAAACACTTCGACTTCTTCTTATGAAATCATTCCAGCCTCCGACGGCCACTCTTCCTGCATAAAGTGCCTAGGAGAGGCACATATGTCGGAAGTGTTCACACTGCTCGAACCACACAGCCAGAACGAGATAGGACCATGCCAACAGACTGAAAACTTTCCTATCTGAGAAGTTGTTACAACCTTTGCATGATGACTTTCCCTCCAAAAACAAAGGTGCGGACAAGACCAGAGGTATAGACAAAAGTTGTCCCTCTACCTCTGTGACAAGGCAAAAGTGAAAGCCTGGGTCTCTCCCGCTAAATCATTGCTCCCAGCACCGAGCTCATGCAGGGTGACAAGCCCAGCACTAGAGTCATGGCACCACCTAAACAGTCGGGGCTGCTCAAGAGGACCCACTCTGAGCCGAGGCATAAGTTGGCAGTGCCAGTAGCACCATTGGCACCAATGTCCACCATGCTGACCAAACAGCATGGGTCAGCACTGAAGACAGTCCTGGAGAGAGCACCACATGCGGCACCTAAGAGACCCCGCACCAAGATGTCTCCTCCTAGGATGCTGCCACCAACCCCATCCTTGGTGCCTCAAAATCTCAGGCCATATGGCAGCAACCATGTATGTGGTGAGACTAGCCAGACCACACATGAGATGTTTACAGGCATGGATTTCCATGGCCTCTACCCACTCCGCGGACTCCCTACACAGACTTTTATAATACCACTGCATGTCCTCATCTCATTGCATTGGTGGACACCAGCCTCAGAACGTGCTGCGCAGAGTTCCATTTCAGCAACCTGCTCCCTCAGTTACCACAGGACAGAAGCATCTCTTATGGGGCGGGGAGCTCATCTTGCACACCACACAGTGCAAGGGAAATGGTCTCACCATGAACAAACGTTCCACATCAACCTTCTCAAGGTCAGAGTGGTACGATATGTGTCATTTCCTACCATCATCACCCACAAAATGATCAACATCATGACAAGCAATATGGAGTGTATGTACTACATCAGCTGGCAAGGTGGAGCCTAATCCACCTCCCTCTGTACAGAGACCTTAAATCTGTGGAACTGATCTATCAGTCACCATGTCAATCTTATTGTCACTTTCCTTGCCAGGAGACTTAATTTGATGGTGGATAACCTCAGCTGTATCATTTCAGACCAGCATGAGTGTGAACTAGTCACTTTGCAAATGTCTTTCGCAAATGAGGCCAACCGGAAAGAGATCTGTTTGCAACCAAGTCAATTGAAAATGCCATTTATTTTTTTCCAGAGCAGCCCTAGGCAGAGGTTCTCAAGGGGATGCTTTCCTTCTAGAGTGGGATGCTCCCCTCCTATATGCATTTCCACTACTACCTCTGATCCATCGAGTGATAACGAAAATCAGACAAGACCGAGCACAAGTAATTCTGGTCGCACTGTCATGGTACAGACAGACTTGGCTCCCTTACCTGCATAAGTTAGTGATTGCAGATCCTCACACATTTCCCCTGCATCACAACCTGCTGACTCAACACCATGACAAAATTCTCCATCCTGATCCAGGGAAACTTCACCTGAAGGCATGGCTCCAGGATGCCAAAATTACCTGTTCTGACGCAGTTAAAAAAAGCTCATCAACATACATTTACAAGGGGATGAAGTTTTCACAGTAGGTAAAACAGAACCATCGTATCCCACGTGATACCACTCCCATACCAATAATACTTTACTACCTCTTGGCAGCAATCACAGCCTTCCACAAAACCACTGATAACACTTCTATTTTTGCACATCCCATCACCAAGTGTTTCCTTACAGGCTTTCAATATACTTTCCCATCAGTACGTCCACTGACTCCTATATGGGATTTGAATTGTGTCCTGAAGAGGTTAACCAAACTACCCATCGAACCAGTAGCCACTTATTCCTGGCTACATCTCTGAGATGTGTGTTCTCGTGGGTGTTCCACTATCCTCCCTCCTTCCCTTACTTTGGAGACTCTTTGGAGCTAGAACTAAGTTAGAAAAGGAATGGAGATGCCGTGCTGTGCACACACCTACCGGACACCAAAGGCATGAGGAGATGCTACCACGCATGCGCTGCACGGCAGGGCGCTGCTAGAAAAAACTCTGGTCGACAGCACAAGGATGCACCAGCACCCAGAGTGGAGCACCTATGGGGACAAACATCTCAAAGAACCCACATGACTGCACCTGGTGAGCAACTTTCTTTCTTGGTGCCAGGTGCTCTGATTCAGCAAATTTCTTAAGCACTTGTTTAAAGTTAGGCATATAGTTAAGTATCTCGCTGAATCTGGGCCAAAACCAAACCTAGAGATGGGTCTGTTTCCAGGCTGTGGAGAAATTTCACAATGTTCGCTAGTGAAGGAAACTGAAACTGAAACACAAAGAAAAAAGTGCAAGTGTAGGAGGACTGAAAGTGGAAAAGTGTAGAGGACTATAAGGAGCTATAAGTGATGATCCAGCATGCATTAGGAGGAGGAATGGGGTCAGAAGGTGAAAAGGGCAATTTTCCAAATTCCTCTTTTCCTACTGCATGTCATAGATGCTTTCCCAATAGAATTAATGTCATTTGATATGTCATTTTGGAAGGTGTGGGTGTGGGAAATGACTGTATAATGTTAAAATCATAGAGAGTACCTTTCCCGTGACAAGACATTTTAAACCTAGCTAATTCAGCATTACAATGTTAATTCTGTCCCCCATCCCCACCCTACCCTGCACAATGAGTAGTTTTGGTATCTCTGCCAATACTTTTAGAAATGTCTTCTGCAGTGATCTAAGTGCAAAATGAAACCTGCAGCAGCAGTGAAAGTAACCTAAAATTTCTTACAGGTACTATCCTACTGCAACCCGGTCCTTGCTGGCTTTTTAAATACCTCCCTGCTGGCTTTTGCCACATCTCAGCCAGCTCTTGCAGGAGCTGCACTCTTGGGTGCACCTACTTACTTTCACTTCTGCTAGGCAGGTCAAAAGTGACTACATATAACGCTCTTGGTGTAGAAACGTCTGCTCTTCCTTCCTACTCCATCAGCTGCTCTTTCCCTGAGTTCTTGGAAAAGCCAAGGGACAAAAAGTTTAGGAGTACCTGCTGGGTTCTTATCTACTTACTGGTCAAATAATAATATGAATTAGACTAATAATGAAAACCACTTTTCTCCTTAAAGCAGCCTGATTTCAGCTGAGCCTGTTCCACAGGTCTTTTACTGTCTGGCCACTCTGATGTTAGAAGCAGGAGAGGGCTCTGAGATTCCCCAAGACATCACTTGCACGTCTTGATTCTGTTCATAATTGGAAGTACTGGAGGTAATTAGCTTCATTCAACCACAGTTGCTGATGGGCGGTACCGTGATAGTATATATTTAAAAAAATACTATTTGTGCATGATTGCCAGGCTTTAAAATATGACCAAAAACACAGGAAAGCTCCAGCCCTTCTTGCCCTCACCTATGTGCTGCTCTCAGACCTCCATTACTGTGTACCAGCAATGTTTTCTCCTCAATGTCAATAGAGCTGCAAATTTAACAAGAATATTTACTAATGGCCTGGAGGCACATTAGAGAAAGAGAGATGGATAGAACCAGAGACGGAGAGAGATCAACTGGGAAGGGGACACAGAAAAATGAGAAGAGTGCTATCTCCAAGTGGCATTAATCAAAGAGGGATTTTCCAACTACAGTAAAATGAGATTGCATTTTACTGTAGTTTAGTAATGCTTGCATGCCCTGGTAGTTGAGGGTGTGCTGCTTATCTGACTGCGGCAGCTTCCAAATGTGACTTGGCCCTCCAGTCTCATCACTAAGTTCCTCCCCTTCCAAGAAAATCCCAGTCATTCTGGACCAGCTGTTTGGTTGACATCTCTAATTGTGCAACTACTCAGTGGCTGGAAGGGTAACCTAGGTCCTTCCTGTATGCCGGATTCCAGCTCAGGGACCCTATAACATGCAAACAAGGTCTGTATTGTCTTAGCTTTTGCTGCTAATTCCCTGAGTTTCTTTCTACATTAGTCTCCCACCTTTTCTGGTTACACTAGCCTCCCAACTTCCTCCTCTCAGGGAGTAACTGCAGCCAGTCTTTCCTGAAGTGCCTCTTGCTATTTGCAGCTACTGGGCTTTTTACAGGCCCCTCCTATTCCATCCTAGCGGTGCCTGCCTCCCAATTAGTGGCTTCTTTCTGGCCTGTATCTCTCCCCTACTGGCTGCTTAATTGGTCAGTTAAGTTTGCCTGGCCTAATTTGCCCCTCAGGAGCCAGTGTGAGGAATTCATCCCATCACGCTATTTCTACAGACATTTGCACCGATACTAAACTTGAGTACTTTTTTCAATGACAAAGGTGTTAACATGAAATCAGAATTTAATCAGTTGAATCTTAGCATGTGGAAGATGAGGGGAAAGGTGGAGTTTCAATGACCAAGTCCATTGCACAAAGGGAAACTGTACATAGGGCCAATACAAGGTCTACGTACCACATCTGTGTTCAGGCTGTCTATAAACCTTTGGTTGTCTACGAAGTTAATGTCACAATCACAGCAGATCCAGAAAAAAATACATTGATATATTGGTACATAGCGAGGAATATCCAAATCAAACACATACTCCCACTAGAGCCAGGATGTCCCTGTTGCTATATTTAGGGTGCTACCTCAAACCACACTACTGCAGGTCTATCTACTTCCACTGGGACACTCACTCCCTGGTACAGTGTGAACATACACATAAAGTTTAAGGCCAGAAGGGACCATTAGTTCATCTAGTTTGACCTACTGGACATCTCATGCCGTTAAATTTCACTCAGCTACATCTGCATTAAGCCTACTCACAGGCCCACTGAAAGGGAGCAGTTGCCCGGGGGCCTAGCAATTGAAAGGGGCATGGAGTTCCTAGCTGCTGTCACTGCTACTGGGCTATTTACATCTCTGCCATAGCACCACATTTCAGACTCCGGGAACCTCTGAGGCTTGGGGCAAGGGGGCGCTCTGCACTCCAGCTGGCATGGAAGGCTGACTGCTCTAGGCCCTCCCCCCTTCTTCACTTCTGGAAGAACGGAGCCTCCCTTCCCACCTTGCCCAAGGGTCTGTGTTGGCTGTCGGCCCCCTTTCTCCCCCTCCCTCCCCCCCCGCCTAGTAACATCTATTTGGCTAAAGCCTATCTCCAGAAAGGCATCCATTTTTGACATGCAAGATTTCAGTTGATAGTTAATTTTAAAGGCTGATCTCCCTCAGTGTTAAAAATTGGTGCCTAATTTCTAAATTGAATGTGTTGATCTTCAGCTTCTAGCGGTTGGGTGTATACCATCATCCATTTCAACATCATTTCCTTAATGTACTACTCATGTATTAATCATGTATTAATTTCTATCTTCAGTCTGGAATTTTCCATAGGTATGTTCTGCTTATGAGCAAATTGACACACACAAATGGCCACAACTTGCTGGCTTTTTCCAACATTACACATATAAATGGAAATCCACAGCTTAAATTTATTTAGATGCTGTTTTTCATCTCGTTTAGTTCATAGTCAAAAAGCCCACAAATGTGATTGTGAAAGTTAAACTCAGAAGTTAATTGTGAAGTTAATTGCTATTGCTGTATATTATACATTTTTAAAATATTTTAAAAGTTAATTATAATCACAGAATGATTTTTATAAATAATTATGCATCGTTGCACGTTGTGCTTATGATTTTATACAACATAATTGCACCTTCTATTGACAATTTTCCATGCATTAATAGGTATGTCATTTAATGAAATTACAGTAATTGCATTAAGAAAACTATAATCTAGTGCAAATTGAAATAACCTATTGCCTGCCTTTTACTATTGTATTCCTTTTAAAAAAATTTCATGGAAATCGTAAGAGACATTTGACTACAGTCAGGCGTAAGGTGCAAACCAAAGATACCATTGTATCTGAGGTAACTTCTGACCTCGCTGTTGATCTCCTTCAGCAACTCCCCTGTCTTTCCTAATCTTCCATAGTGAGCTATGCCATTATTCCTCAGACTTGTTTTAGGCATATCCCACTATCTCAGTGTTGGGCCTCTGCTAATCAGAGCTGCCGACAGGGACAGAGACAGGTAGAAATTGTTTTCCAAGGCCAGACATAGCTGGTGGTTGAGGCTGGTTGGCCAGTAAATGTTAAGCTTTCTTTACCTTCTGAAATAAAAAATTGTCTCAATAGACAAAGCTACTAATGTGGTCCATGAGGTTCTTGGGCCCCAGTTAGTGCAAAGCATGATGATGAGTCTGTGAACTGGAAACTAGAACTGAGTCCCACCACACTCATTTCATAGAAGTTCCACCAACATCTCATTATATGTGAATCACTTTTAATCCTTGATTAATTGGGCTGGATCTATACTGGTGTCCTATAGCCAAAAGGTGCTGATGTTCATTAGCAATATCCCCTAATTAGCACCAGTAATATAGATGTAACCTCGTTTTCTGGAAAGATATACTGTATGTACATTTATTAAATCAAGTACTCAACTTTCTGGATGTAGGGTGGGTATTTTCTGGTTTCATAGCCACATCTCCCCCATGATTCTCAGCTTTCTACAGACAAAGCCCATCATACATGTCCCGCCCTGTTCTTAATGGGCAAGTTCTCAATAAGCCAAATACAAACGCTAAATATTCAGCATTAACGCACAGGTCAGCAAGGGGTTTTCTGCCTTGGGTAGCAAAACATTGGTATGTTTAGCTGGCCCTGTTCACACAGCATCCAAATTCACCTCCTAGTGTAATGAACAGGGCTCGCCAAGCCGTGGTGAGCCCCGCTCGCCAGCCATGCGGTTCAGCACGCTGCGCATGCCCAGACCACGTTGCGACGCCGTGCCGGGCTATAATCTACTCGCCCATGGCGAATAAATTACCTAAATTGTCGAGCCCTGATAATGAATATCGACATCACTACAATAGTTATTCCAGGCACTCCACCCTGATTTACATGAGTCAGGAGCTAGGTTTTAACCCACAATCTTGTCATCCCAGCACAGATCTCTGCTACCTCAGCCTTAGGTGAAGGGATGGTGTTATCTTTTATGAGAAATGTTCTGTAGAAAATAGGCAAATTGGCTCCCTGGTTTAGTTCCTGGGTTTGGAAGCAGACTTTGGTATAGTGGTTAGAATAGAAAAAAACAAGGCCCCTGTTTTCATCATTTGAAGGAGTTGAATCTGGGATCTTTAGATTTAAAAGCATGCGCTTTTACTGTTTGAATTAAAGAACAATTAACATCCTGTATGGAGGTATAGGATTCTGAGGCTTCCTCCATGGCAATGTGGTCCCTAGACATCCACATTGTGTTAGCAAGGGTTGGGCAAGCATTTAATTTGGTTCATTTAATTTGAAAAGTGCTGTTCCCAGCTGTGTCAGCAGTGACCATGTTTAATTTCTTAGTTATCTTTTCTGTAGTGTAGGTGATGAATGAGAGGTGCCTCCTCCAAAGTATTAGGGAGGCCTGGTTATGTAACAGTTGTGAAGTCTGCAAAGGTATTAAGACCAGCGAGTAGAAGAGCTGAGATTAGAACTCAGGAGCCATTTGCTTTTAGCTCAGTTCATGATTACAGGATATTTAGGGGGTGACTTTTCTCTCCTCCCATCAAGGTCTGATATATTATTGATTTTTGTAGCAGTGAGCGTGTGTTATGTGAGCTGTGACACCAGGCAGGTCTGATGACACCCAGGAAGGGAGAATGCTTGCCTAGCACTGTGACCATACAGATGGAAAGAGAGTGTTGCAGTTCTTAACCCACCAGGAATAGTGTGTGTCCAGAACTTGCTGATAGCTGCAGTTCAACAAGTGTCCTTGCTGTGTTTGAGTCACTTTTACCTTGCTGCCTGAGCAACAGTGAAAGATGTTAAACCTCCAGCGAAAGGGTTTTTGGGACTTGTACGAGGTCACACACTGAGTCACTGGCAGAGTGAGGAATAAAGACCAGGACTTCTGACTCACAGGCCTCTGCTAGAACCACATGATTATCTTTCCTCTTTAGAGCTGAAAGGCTAATTTACGTGAATCACTGCTCAGCTTAGCTTCACCCAAACTTTAAATGTTAAACATTGTCTTTTAACTATTGCTTACAATGTTGTGATGCTTCCAAGTGGCTATTTCCCTATTAACTTTGTCCATGCATTTTTGAAAGAGCTAGAAATAACATTTGTTTGCTTTTCTTGTGCGCATGCATCTCATTGTCATTACTGTGATTGTCACTGCTCTGGGAATATTAAGTGCTCTGGGAATATTAACTGCTGCAGCAGAACTCAGAGAAGAATCAGGCTTTCACAATAGTCTTCCATTCCTCCTTTCCAAAAATTCATAGCTTGGAGTCTCTACAAGAATGTGTTCTCACTGAGTTTCTTTTGTTGTCCATATGAGATTCTTGTTCATCAGAACTCTTGCCTGCATGTTTCTGGTCATGCTCATGTAATAGAGCTGCATGCACAAATGTGGGCTTTTATATGTAGTAGCAAGGCCATAGTGTAGAGCTGTGTTTCTCAACCTTTCTTTGCTCACGGCCCCCTTCTGACCCTCGTTTACCTCTGTAGCCCCCCTCATAGCCGCTGTTAGTTGGGGGGGAAAAAAGGTACATAATTTACCTAATGTTTCATTTTTTCCATGCGGCCCCCTGGATGAAGGGCGTTGCCCCTTGGGAGCCATATGGCCCACTGGTGTAGAGGAAGCAAAATGAAATCTTGGCTTTTATAATGTAGAGAATAATCTTATGAGGGTATAGGATAGGTCAAAGTAAGCTATGCAGTCTGAATTACATAAGTAGTGTAACTCAGATTGACATAACTTAATTCTCCTCATTGTGGGGTCCACACTAAGAGGGGTGGACCCAAAACAAAACCTCTCCTGTCAACTCCCTTACTTATCTTACTCTGCTGGAGTTGACAGGAGAGTGATCAGCGGTTGATTTAGTGGGTCTTTACTTACCCTTGCTAAATCAATTGCTAGTTGGTTGATCACTGAAGTGTTGATCCAACGTGTACTGGAGAGAATCTCATAGTTTTAAATAAAGGGCCTAATAAGCATCTCCAATCCAACCTCACCTCAGTCTGCTGAAAGTTGGGATCTGAACTTTGCAGCTCAAGCCAATCTCTTTCTGGATATAACTGTTGCTTCTCTAAAACTGTATTAGGAACCCAAGCAACACAGGAACTGAGGAAAGCCCTAGTCAGAAACTCTGAAATGAAAGGGAGGGGAAGATTGTCTCTTCGGTAGTAACACTGTTTTTCTTTTTCGAGTACTGTTCTTGTTCAGTGTGGGAAGACAATGAGTCCTTCTGGTGATTCTTTACTATTTCTATAGATCTATTTCTGATGTTTTAATTGTCCACATTTCAGTCTTCAATGACTTTTCAACCATTACTGCTACTTCCACTTACACTAAAGGAAACTTCAGATTTATGCAAAGATTTTAAGAAATCAAACAGTCATTAAGAATCTGACAGTCCTACATTGATTCTGTGATGGAGCTCTTTCTAAAGTGTCTTGAAGGACCACATCAAGCAAAACACCCCTTATGAAACAGGTTTATCAAATAGTTTTGCGGAGGGCATTTAAGGGTTAATTCTGTACTCTTCGTTGTCTGCTTAGCTGTACTGCACTGTGAATTGGACCTTTCATCGTTAGCTGTGAATTTTCCTGCCTTTGGTGGCTCAAATTCTTGCCATGATTCTAGCTTGTATTCATTTATGTGAATAATAGCAGCACTTGCATGCATCGCTTAGAAATTAATCCCTCAGCACTGGCGGCTTGGATAGTCTTCAGTCCTTGCTTCCCATTTGTCCTATACTTATATTAAACTGAATTTAAATGGAGTCTCAGGCTGTTTTATATTTGTAATCCAAAAGTTGCAGCCATAGCTCCCATTGCCTGTGGGTCATCAGGAGCCGCACATGCAGGCTTCCAAAGACAGAGATGAATTCACTGTTGTGGTACAAGGATAGATAACCCCTTAAAACAGCCCCCTCTTACTGAGCTGAATTAATAATGTGCAGTTTTCATCGGTGGCTGTCTAATAACGACACATAAAGTCAGCCCCAAATGTGCAAACATTTTGTCTAATGAAAAGGGTTCTTTAGAGCTTAAACTTGAACCAAACGTAGGTGACAACAGTTCTAACTGGCTTTCCGCTTGAGATGTGACCTGTTGGAGCACTCTGCTCGGCGCGTGCATTTCCAACTAATTTGATATTGCCTTTTTTGTGGTTCAAGCTTTGTCATTTGTTTTTAAGCTGTCATTTTTATTAGTCTCCCTGGCTGATCTTTTTGGGGCTCTCGTCAGGTGGTGTGTGTTCTCCATTGTCTGCCTGGTCTTGGCAAGCTGTCGGTCCTTTTATTGCCATATGACGTGGGCGTGCTTGTAGCAGTAGCCTGTAATTATACCCACCACAGGTGACAGTTACAAGAGAGCTTTGGTAATAATTTTAGCTGCCTGATCTGATGTTTATGAAGAGAGAACTCTCTTTGTGGTCTGGTTCGTTTGCTATAGTGTATTGTACCTTAGCAGTTTGATTTATGAAGCCTTTTTTATATCTTACATCTTAGTTTTTTGAAGTTATGAATCTAATTTTACAAGATATTATTGGTTTTATACCAATCTCACACAATTTCTATTTATTTAACGTACACTATGTTCCACAAAATAAAATCAGGGTCCAATCCCATTCCACGGGATTTCTAGTACTCCCTAGACTTTTAACAGATACAGTCAGAGCTTTTCCTTGTTGTTCTAATCACAAATCATCACAATCCAGTATCTTTCTTGGGATTCAACTAGCTGTCAAGGACATGGGTCCAAATTCACGGTCCATGTGTGCAGAATCTGTTCCGTTGCTGTCAGTGGAGATGCAACATCTACTCGTGCCAGAAATAGATTTAGCTCATTGTTCTTACTGTCATAGGTCATCCTTGATTCAGTAGGTCACATACTCCCCTCAGTCTCTATACAGAATTCCACTGACGCCAATAGGAATTTCCTACAAAAATATACAGACAAATACAGTACAATGTGCAGCTCTTCTGTCATGAGAGTGCAGTAAAACAAAATGTGTCTAGAATATATTTTGAATGTATGAGAAAACAATAATTGTAATTTTTATCATCTGACTATTCCACACACAGGTGGTAAAAATGTACTTGTAACCCATCAAATTGGCTCATTTGGTACTACTGGAAAATAATTCTCTATTTTTCAGTTTCCACACTTATAACACTTACATACTTGCTTTAGTTTTCACTTGTGGACTGCATCACAGAAAATTAACAGTATTGAAGGAATGAATGTTACCCATTAAAATTTCATGAAGATAAAACTTTTTAGCACCCTCAGAAAGTACATAGACATTAATATTAAACATTCAGTTAAAAATGTGCCACATTTTGCAAACCACAAAAGTACTTTTTTCTTTTTCCGGGATCTCTTGGAGTTTTCACTGTTATTTTAACCCTGTCATCTCTCAGAAAACTTCTCACAGTACCAGTAGGAGTATTTGTGGTATGAGGGAGACTCACACGGACCTTAATTGATTCTTCCATTAGTAGAGACTTCCTGTAGCAGTTTTATTTTAGTGTCTCCACTTAAAAAAAATTACTGAGTTTTTCATACAAGTATTATGTAAAAGAAAAAATTCTCTAAAAATTGGGCTTTTCACTCTCTTTTGAACTCATAGAAATAGTTAGAACTAGATACTCAAGTGGTAGAAATCAACATAACTTCACTGGCTTCTGTGTACCTGTGCCACTTTACACCAGCTGAGTATCTGTCCCTCTATTTTTGAGCAAACTGTTCATCTAGGATTTTTAATTGGTTTTCAAAATGAAGGAAAATCCTGTAGGTGGCGATAGACTCTCATGAATGATCACACTCCTGTTTTAATGGTTTTTTTTTTTTTTTTTTTTTTTTTTTGGGGGGGTCAGGGATTTTTTGGGCAGGTTTTTTTTTCTTCATAGTTGAACCATTTTATCTTTAATTTTCATACATACATTCAGTGCTAATCGAACACTACTTGCAGAAATCTTGACAAATGGAAGAAATATTGTGTTCTGAAGGCAATGCAACATTTTTGCTTTTGTGGTAACAATGACAGCAATGGTGAAGCACCACGAGAGGGCGAGGGAGGGAAGGGAGGTCAGCTAGCAAAGACCATTCTATTTTTCTGTTCTTTACAAGATCTGAAATGAAGGAAGCTAGGTGTGAAACCCCTTTTGCAAATATATTTTTTAAATATCTTTTCCCCCCTCTTTAGTTTTGCTTCTCTTTAATTGCAGTTTAATATTTGATGCACATGGCAGAGATTACATTCAGCCAGCAGGAAGTCCAGAGTTGTTGCATACAGTATGGCTTACGGATGATAATAATAATAATTATTAATAATAAATGTATAAATACCTAAAATCAAATAATAAGATTAAGTCCAATTGGATTTTTAGCCCAGTCTCTTCCTTTTTAGCCATTTTGAAGGAGGAGAGTAATGCATTTTTATCTGAGTGTATCCGCAAAGTCATAGAAAACTATGGAAAAATGAAATTGTTTATTACGGTGAGATGCAGTATCTCTATAGCAAAGGTTGAAACTAGATTCACAGTATAACCCTGATTTTTGACACCTTCTTTATTGTTTCACCAAACTCCATTAATCTGTATCTTTTTCCCAGCACATTTTAGAATTGTTTAGGTCCTCTTTACCTTTAATGTGTGATTTTTAGACATGTGTTTTTAAATATATGGATCATATGGTACTGTTTTTCCCCACAAATCTTTATTTTTCTGATTTATTTCAGTCTCAGCATATGAAAACCTTATATGAAAGTTAAGAGTCTCTGAGTGTAGCACACTATATTTGCAGGAACCTATGATTAAAAAAACAAACCCCAAAACAACAAACAAACTTCCCCTATTAGTTTAGGGTCAGAACTCCCAAAATTGCTTTCTATGATACACTAGTGCCTTTTTATTCAGCTTTTATCTTTTACTATCAAATAGTAACTATATAATTTTGTCTCAAAGCCAAGCGTTAATTTTCTGCTGTATTCTGTTGTTTAATTTTAAAACCACTGTACTATAATGTGATCTCTCTCTCACTCACACACACACACACACACACACACACACACACACACACACACACACACACACACACACACAGCTGCAACATGTTTTGTTGTTTTTCATGTTTTTGAAGTTTATGCACAGTTGAAAAATATTCTCCTGAATAAACTGAATGTATTTGTAACAAAGATACTTCACAAAAGCAGCTGCATGTACACTGGTGGAAATGCAAACAGAACCTTGCAAACTGTACCTAGGTATCTGACCCCTATTATCAGCTGGCCATGTACATCAAATGGTTTCAAGCACAGAAAAAATACTTATTAGCCTGATTGCAGCTCCCATTATTCAAAGGTGGGTGGGACTCTAGTTGGCTACTCTGTAAAAACCCATTTTGCAATGTCCACATAAACAATGTTCAGGGCTAGCCTCTGTCAGAAGATCACAACATAGAATTTGTCCCATTTTAAAAATGTGCTCAGCAAATTTTCTAAAAATGGTTAGACTATTAAATGGAGAGAGCATAATTTAGACAGTGAGATTAGCCTTTCAATAGCATGTTTCCATTAGGAACTAAATTATGCCTTGATCTACCAATTAGTACTTGTGGAAGTTTTGTTTTCTTGTACACATTTCGGAGGATATTTTACAACCATCCATTTTGCTTAATCCAGTAGATCAGTTTCTCTAATTCCCTCTCCTCTAAATCCCTTTATAGAAGTAAAGCACTGCATTCTTTTTAAAAGATTATTTTTGTCTAAAATGTTGTTTTAAAAACAGATTTCTCTGTTTAGGAATACAAATAACCTAAAATTATTATTAGTGTTGATATTCTGTAGCGCTGATGCCTGGTTTGTTTTTAAGTAATAACTCTACAGTCCCATAGATTGCAATGGTTTCCCTGCTCTGTGTTTTAGAAGGATACTAACAGAGATAGTGGACCTGTAATGCACAATGAATAATGTCTTACACACTGATACCTATAGTAACACATACAGAGTGACTATGAGATCAACTGCTCTGGCTAAAAAGCCTTAGGGAAGCATTATGTGTCTAAGTTCTGATCTATTGTCTGGGAGGTCGGAGAGTGTTAATGCACTCTGCAAAGATTAGACTCCTTCTCTAATTGCTCCAACACTTCCTTAAAGGATTTAAGCAGTCAGGAAAGGTGACGCTCCTTGTCAATTTTTGTCTTCTGACAGCCGTTGAAGTTTATCTGTCTTTCCACGGAGACCACTAGATCAAGTAAACCAGGCAGTGTCAAAAGCATAAACCCTGAATTAGGACTGAAAGCAATGAGTGACATTATTTACAGCTCATTTATTTCACCTTTTGGATTCTTTAAAGAGGGGGAGGAGAATCTGTTTTACATTCAAAATGTAAACAATAGAAATTGAACTAATAGCAGACAAACTCTATGAAAAGTTTAACTTCGTGAGTTTCCTTAGAAGTAACTGTTTATTTCCAAAGCTGGTCAGTTTTTGTTTTTCATTCCTTGACATAAGACTTATTGGGTTGATAATTCTATTCCCAGTGTAAATGTACAGTAACTAAATGTATATAATCTTAATTATTTTAACCACTGTAGTTCTAGTAGCCACTGTAATGCTGGTTGTGGGGCTAAGGTATGTAAATCCAGATCCTAAGCTAGTACAGTGGTGCTTGTACTTTATACAAGAGTATTCACCCAAAAGTATATGAAGCTCACTCAAAATCTGGAGCAGTTCTTATGCAGTATCGCTTTCATAATCATTAACGTGCACATGTCTTAATTTTTGGATCTGAATAGGAAATCTAAGAACAGAATTTATCAAGTGTACTCTGATCATTCTCACATGGCTAGTTGCCTCTCCCTTCTCTGCATTGCATGTTCTCTCACACTGTTGCTATATTACATGAAATGTTTCATCTGTATATAAAAATTAAAAATTCAAACAAAAATCTGGCCCACATGAAGAACAGGCCCTTTGGGCATATGGTTCATTATGCATATTCGTTTAATTACTAAAACACTTGGGATGTCTCTACTGCCCTTGCTTTCAACTTGCAAAGTTGGATCTGTTCTGCTGCAGCACGGAATATGTCGAACAGGCGTGTGTCATAAAGGGCTTTGATTTTTTTTCTCCTATTTAAAATATATATAGTTCTAGGATGCATTGTTAGAATGTATTGAATATTGGCCCAATTCACTTCATGAACTCAGCAGCTTCAATGTCTTTTTTTTTTTCCCCTTACTACTCCCCCACCCCAAAGACTAGTTTTACACTGGTTAGCTCATATCCATGTGAGTATCAAAGTAATGCGAGACTCAGGCTTTAGGTTTCAGGCACATTCCCAGAAAGCACCTAAAGCTGCACGTTAAAGCTGTATAACTTTTATTAGCTAAGAAAGGATTGCTGTGATAGTGTGACTTTAATTGATTTTCAGGGCAAACAGGTGGTGGTGGTTTAGGCATCCCCATGTCTCCTGCCATTCCTAATTTGGAGTTGTGCACATAATAGCTTTATTAAAATAAACAATCTTCTGGCTTTGGGTTTTTACCTGAACAGCTGCCTTAAATTGCAAGAAGGCCTTGCAACATTTTTAAACCATTCTGTATTTTGTAAAGCAAGATGCCATAGGCCTGTCACTGAAGAATCTTCGTTGCATAGTCCTGCTGTCAAGATTAGGGTTTTCTTGCTGCTGCTATTGATGGTCTAAAATATGCAAGACTGAGCTGAAGAAAGTTATCCTATTTAGGACTGTAATTACAATGACTATTCCCATCATTTTAGTGCATTCATTATGCACTGTAGTAATTTTGGAAGTATGCAGCTTATGAACATAATTGTGTGTGTGTTTTAATCACCGCAGGTTTTTTCTGGAAAACTAACATACTTGTTGGAGGAGGTTTGTGTGTAGGGGAGGGAGGGGAGTTACTGCTCTTGTCATCTTCCTGACTATTGAATCTTGTACTCAGATTGACAAAGAGGACTTCTGGATTCCCGAGCAATGCAATAGCTATAAACGAGCCTAGGAAACTATTAATGTACACACAGTTCTTTGTCTGAGAGTATGTTTCTTACCTTGGTGGCTTACATTTAGCTACATTTTTCTTTCCACAGGACCAGCTTGTATTGTGATCAGTGCATGCTTATCTGTTTTGTTTTATTTTTCGGCACCAGGTAAAAAACAAAACCCCTTATATTAATTCAATCAAACTCATCATGGAGTTCTACAATGGGGGACTTCATAAAGAAGGGTACCAGTTCAGTCTTAAGCACTTCAATGTACATACAGTTATTGCACACTTATGTGAGTCTATTGTAACCCAGATTCTTTTCATGTCATAGATGAAGGCTGCCAGTGAAGCAAACTTACGCACTGAACTGCAATACTCCTGCCACTGTACACTGAACTAATTCTAATTAAATACACTTGGTTTATTACAGAGAGACCTTTTTTTCTTTATTCATACTGATCTAATCTGCACTATGAACATGAGGCAGAAAGCCTTTTAAGTATATAGTTTAAGCCTCCTTTTTAGTAGCAGTTGTAACCTGATGTTGGTTTTTACCAAAGGCAAAGTACACTTATACTGAATATTTTTCCCACTTACTGTACAATTAAAACACCATCTGACTCTTACCACTAATGTTTCCTATAATGTTAACCAATATGTCTCCAAAGTGAACAGACATTTATCGGTGCAGTTAATGGTGAATTTTTTTCTTGACCTTTTTAAGTTGCTGAGCTTTACCAGGAACAAATAAAATGTTAAGTATTTTTTTCTCTTTTGCTTCCTTTTAATCAGCACAGAGGTTTTGCTGATGCTTTTTGAAAGAAGTATTTACTGAAAAATCCGACTTTCAACTTGCACAATTACTGGCATCTTCGAAAACCTATAATGAGAAACTTTCTGTCTGATCCTAGCCATGAAACTGTGACCCTACTGCTTCTGCAGAAAAGGAATCGGAGATCCAAAAATGTCATCTTTCATTTAGTTTGGACAAGATAAAGTAATGAAACATTTTTAAAAAAATCTGGTTTAAGGTACCTTTCTCCCGTTCTTTTCCCGGGATAGCTTGTTTTACCCATTGTAGGTTGGTATCAAATTGTCATAAATAATTCCTCCACCCTCTCACTTTATGAAGGTTTGCTGCATGAGGATCTTAGCCGTATTTTACTTGGCTCAGGAAATGTAAAATATGGTAGATAAAAACACAAGGGAAAAATTAGAACAGTCAGCATTCTAACAAATGGCTGTTTCTACAGTATTCCCTGAAGCCGCCTCACTCTAGAACTACTGTACATGCATAAAGATAGGTCCCTAGGACCCTTCTTACTTTACCCCTCCCTGGGGCTAGGGATGGGAGGAAGTGGTGGTAGCCACAAGAAAACTATATAAAAGCATCAAACTAGAGTTGTGGTAGGCTATTATGCTTTGGGGATTAAATGTACATATGTTAAAATCAAAGCTAGCTTTTTTTTTTCCAGTTCAAATATAGCATCAGTGTCAACACGCAGCTTGCATCATCCTTGCAATGCAGTACATAGCATTGGAAAATAATTAAGAGTGGTACTACTAACAAGTCACAACTCCACTATAAGGCCTAGTAAAATGGCAATGCTTAAGGGACCTTGTTTGCTCTACTGGGCTGCTAATTCTAAAGTGTGACCTATGACATGCAGCCTCACCGAAGAGGTCTGTGGCTCTCTCCACACTGGTGTGTCTCCATAGCACAGAAAAACCTGTGGGATCAAAGCTCAGAGTCTGAGTTCTTTGAACTGTGCCGTGGAGCTAAAAATAGTAATGTAGACATTTTGCTTGAGCTCTTAGACCCTCCCCCCTCACCAGATTTCAGAACATGGGGCCCTACCTGAGCGGAAACATCCATCCTGCTTTGAGCTTCCTGAGCCCAAGTCGTTTGAGTATTTTGGAAGGACTTAGAAACCAAATAAATTATCCATTCATCATTTGATTCTTTGCTGTCTAATGCTGACCTCACACGCTGATGGCAATGACAGTGCCCTGCCCTGGTATCCCACACAGGGGAGCCAACAGCCATGTCAGGCCCCTCGGGAAGGTGGGAGGGGCCTGGTTCTGCACTCTCAGGCTGCCCTCCTCCCCCACAACTCTTAGAACCGCCCAGAGTACGCTGCATGGTGCTCTAGCAGCTAGTTTAAAGGTGCCTTTGCTACTGCAGTTGCAGCAGCTGGGAGCCCCAGTCCCTTTAGATCTGCTGCCATAATAGCAGGAGCAAGTACAATGTACTATAGCGTAGGTGTGATAGGGTGGGCAAATAAAGACTGTGGTAATTTGCGGGAAGCCACACAATAACTTTTACTACTTACATTTAAGCACAGGGTAGAAAGAGATTTGATGCCTATTATAAAAGGAGTTAAAGTCTATTTTACATGATTTGAGCAAACTTTGATTATTCGTTGAAATGGAAGGAGAATTTTCAAATACTCACATGATGTTTTGGGGATGGTGGACAGGCTCATGTTTTCTAATGCTTAGGGTTGGTGACACAAATTGTAACTCCTAGAAGCACAATTCCTCTCCTGCTTCTTTCGTGCTTTAGGGAACAAGTAGGTTCCTTCACCCTTTTCACTGAGCAACGTGGTCCCCATGCTTCAGTACACATGGCTAGCTACACAGGTTCATGAATAGAGTGGGACGAAGCCAGGCTGTGCCTGTCTCTCCCCCCCCCCCCCTTAATCTTCTCCCTAATCTCTTTCTCACAGTGGGGGCTGTTGGATGATTAGCTCTTCCTCACCCCAGTGCATCTGAAATAGGTGCACTGGAGCTAAGGTGCTGATTTCGAGCTCCGAGAGACATTCCTGTGCAGTGTGATTGAGCTAGTGCGCTAAAAATAGCAAGGTCACCACAGTGCTGTGAACAGCAGCTCAGTACAGGGTGTCTCCACTGTGTTGCCCCGGTATAAGTCCATTCTGCACTAAAGTAGTTGACACTTGTAGGAACTGATGTGTTATAAGTCCTTCCATTCCCCGCTCTTCAGTCATGCAAAACCCCCTCCCAATTTGTGGAAATGGAAGTCAGCCATGGGGAAAAAATTAAGTTTCGCTATACGTCCATGTTTTTTGGACTGTATCTTGGACTTCTAGCGAGGGCGGCCTGTATATATCCTTTCGGAGATGGTAGGCCTGCACCTGATCAGCTGCCATAGCTTCAGTTTTAGCTCTAGCTCTATTAGTCATTGGTATATTTCCTCAAACTGAAAATTACTCCTCCATCTCGCAACATAGACATGTACTATATATTTGAGAGAGTTTGTCTGTCTGTCTATCTGTTCAATAACTCCTCTTAAATGATAAGAGCTAGGACTATCAAATTTGATAGGCCACTTCCTCTTATCGCAACATAAAGCAGTGTAATGGTTTGGTTGTACCAGGACAATGGGATGTGACTGGAATGGGATTGCTTTTCATTAAACCATACACAAAAGAAACAGAATCATCAGGAAGGTGAAAGGGGCTGACTGGGCACTCCTCCCTGTTCCCTCATCTGGGACTGCCCCAGCCCTGAACCTCCCACCCTCTCGGTTCCCTTTAGGGAAAGCGTGGGAGGCTGTAGCTCTCCTCCCTTTAATTTGTATGGGGACGTTACTGGCTGTTTCCCTTTGTCAGGGAGCGAGGGGAAAGTGCACCATTTGCTGCATTCCTCACTATAGCTGGAGAGCACGGGGGGGCAGAGAAACCTGGACCTGTCCCAGCCGACAGACATGCACCCCTTTCCCGGCTGTGCCTGCTGCAATGACCATGGAGAGGCGCTTCTCACCTGGCCCCAACCTGCAGTGGTGAGCGAGGGCTGTGGAAGTCTCTCTCCCTGGGCAGCCTGCATACTGAACCCCTCATCTCCAGCCCCATTCAAATGAAGCATGGACATTTTCATTTTATTTTCTGAAAAACAAAAATTCATTGTGTTAAGGACCTGAGCAAAGCATAAGAGGGAGAGCTGTGATGCTCTAATCCTTTGTAATGACTATCTAGGCCTTTTCCTTTTTGCTCCAGTTTTCTGTAACCAATACCTATTTGAGGTTTTTTGTTGAGTTTAAGAGCCATTTTATTACTGAGTATATGTTAGTTTCTAATCCCGGATTCTGTGCAGTGGCATGCAT
Organism: Pelodiscus sinensis; assembly: GCF_049634645.1. NCBI lineage: Eukaryota > Metazoa > Chordata > Testudines > Trionychidae > Pelodiscus > Pelodiscus sinensis. Next base: position 11,652,439 of record NC_134724.1, on the reverse strand, counting down.
CTAATGCACAGAGACTTTGTTCTTTCTGGGCATGATTTCTTTTGCTAAGCAACTAGTCCTGTGTGTGATGAAGAGTTTGCAGAGGGCTGCTAACATTTATTGGCCAGAGGTATGCCCTTAAAATCAGACACTTGATACACTGATGAGATGCACAGGGCAGTGTAGTGATAGCAGGTAACATGGCATAAATATTTAAAGATCTCCTTTTCTTCAGGTCCTCTTTTCATTTCAGCGATCCAAGCTCAATGGAACATACACTTCTTAACACTACTGAGATTCCCCACATTCTTTTGCTGGGGAAAAACAAATTAGATCGAAAGCAAATGGGTTTCTTCTGTCAGCAACTGTCTATTTAAGCATCATTTCTCTTTCTGCCACAAATTGTATGTCTCGTGTTGTTTCATTACAAGGAGAGCGGCACTCTAACGGTCTTGCTGGTCAGCCATTTCTTGAATTTGAATTCCATTGCCATTAGGCAACATATCTGGTATACTGAGGGTGTTGCATGGGCAGGAGGATTTGGGGAACCCATGCAAAGGGCTCATGATGCACTGCTGCATAGTTGGGGGAGGAGGGAGCTAGACTGCACCAGACTTTTCTTCTCATGCATAAGGCAGTGAGGCTGTGCTGGCTGTGGAGGAATTGCCCAGTACATATAGTTTGGTAGCTCATACTTCATGAGGGGTGTCAGGATTTGGACTTGGGATGAGGGTGTATAAACCTCACATGGGTCAGGAAAGGCTCAGTGGGCTGTTGAGGACCCAATCACCCCCAAGGCCATCCTTATGAATTCTGATACCCTCTACTGCCCAAGTAGTTGCCCTTTGTATCCCCCACTGGGGGAAGGGGAGCAGAATAGCTTGGGGTAGGGGACTGTGCTCAAGGCTGTGTAGGGGTCAGGAGATGTGGAGGGGCAGAAATAGGGCATGGAGGTGGAAAGAAGAGTAGGAGGAAGTGATGCAGTGCACAGCTGCAGGCTAGGAGGCAGATTAGGGTGCCAGGAGATTGGGGCTACCAGTACCAGGAGGAAGTTGAGGCTTGGGATTTCACCGCCGGAGCCGGGAGACGGTTGGAGTGAGCGGCTGGGGGATTGGGCTGCCGGGACTGAGAGGCGAAGCCTGGGAGTTGGGGGGGAATTGGACTGCTGAGACCGGAAGTCAGACCAGGGGCTGGAGTATAGGGGCCTTTGGAGCCAGCACTGCCCATGGCTGACGCTAGGCATATGCAGGGTTTTACTAGGGTACTACAGGCAGTCCCCGGGTTACGTACAAGATAGGGACTGTAGGTTTGTTCTTAAGTTGAATTTGTATGTAAGTCGGAACTGGTACATATTGTACCCCAGGTGTCCCCGATTCAGCCGCTGCTGAAACTGACCAGCGGCTGACTACAGGAAGCCCGAGGCAGAGTTGCTCTGCCCCGGGCTTCCTGGAATCAGCCGCTGATCAGTTTCAGCATCAGCTGACTTGGGGACGCCTGGGGCAGAGCAGCTGGGGTGCTGCTGGGTTGTTCCAGTAGTGCCGCATCTCGGCGCTGTGGGACTAACCCGGCAGCCCCCCAGCTGCTCTACCCCAGGCATCCTGATTCAGCTGCTGCTGAAACTGACCAGCGGTGAGAAAAGCCTGGTCTGCTGGGGAGGGGTGGAGCGGCGCGCTAGCTGCGCCCCGCCCTCCCCCCCCCCCCCAGCAGATCAAGCTTTTCTCGCCGCGGAGGATGGGGGCGGCGGGACCACGGCACATCTCAGCGGTCCCGCCGCCCGCGTCCTCCGCGGCTTTGCTCCGCGTCTCCCTAGTCTGCTGGGGGGGGGGGGGCGGGAGCCCCCCCAGCAGACCAGGGAGACACGGAGCAGCTTTTCTCGCCGCAGAGGACGCAGGCGGCGGGACCGCCGCGGCGCGTCTCGGCAGTCTGCTGGGGGGGTGGGGGGCACAGCTAGTTCGGGATCCCTCACCCCGTTCTTAAGTAGGGATCCGACATAAGTCGGATCCACGTAACCCGGGGACTGCCTGTACTGAATTTGGGACACAGTCGTGGAACTTTTGGGTGACCCAACTGGATGGCTAAGTTCCTTCAAGGTGCTGGAGGCTGAGGGGAACAGCTTAAGGCCCCGAAGAAAACAGACTGCTCCACAGCTAAGCTATTCCACACCAGAAGGGCACACACTGCGGGGGAGTGTGGCCACAATCATCAATGTGAGAGTCTGAAACAGATGTGTGTAATAGCAGAGTATTGATAATGTGACATTTCCACACTTTGCAAGAACTTACTGCTGAAGCTGCTTGCTCCTTTTTAAAAATAGGAATAAGTCTCTGCCAGAAAAGATAGTTGTCGGTGGGCCTATTTTCTCCTTTACTTTTTGAGGGCAATACCATGTAATATTGGCTAAACTCCATAAATTTGTATGGGACAGGAAGGGATCAAAAGTATTATCTGAAGAGATGTATCTTGTACTTTTGTCCACCATTGAGCATTCATTCAGTTGTATTCCCATTTGATAGCCTTTATTATGTACATAAACACTTGACTGCTCTAGCTAGGTATTAGGTAGACTAGAATTGGCGAGCTCTTCTTCCCTATGGCCAATGCATTGGTCCATATTTGTATCTCCGGTCACAATCCGAGTTCTGATTTAGAGCTAAAATGGACATCTTGGAGCAACAACTATGAAGTAGCTAGTGTTTTCCCCCCAGTTGGCCCCAAGTTCATGGATCTAAGCAAACTTTTTGACAAAGTTGGTTTTAGATTTGAGATCAGTCAGATTTTAAGAGATGTAAGGGCTGGGGAGGAGGGCTAGTTTTCTTATTTGGGGTGTGTGTTTTGCAAACGTTTTTCATAGATGCATGTGGACTTTGCTTAGGACTTTGTCTTTGGATGGTTAGCCTGACAAATTGCTGCTTCAGTAAAGATTCTTTGTTCACATTTCTGTCCTTTCCTTTTTTTATGTTTTCCATCTGATGAAATTTATTTCTTTGTACTTTTCCCATCACCATCCTATCTGAAGAAATACAATACACTATTGTTTACCTTCACTTTACCTAAAAAAGGCGTAATGGGCCAGAAGGAATCTTGTGTTAATTAGAAATTAATATTCATACTGAGAAATTAATATTCATCCTATACTGAGAAATTAAACGGACACTGACAACACCTCCTCTCCTCCCAAATTAGGATTCTGACTCTCCAAACAATTATTCTACCTACTCCTTGTTTGTGTGGTTGCTTGTGATAAATATTTCATGGGCATAGTTCAGGGGAAGCCCTTCTAAAATCTGTTTTTAATAGTCAGATTCTAAATTGGAACCAGAGGGATAGAATAGCCAGATTCAAAACGTGTTTCTAAGAGTTTATTTGTGCTTTCAGCTCAGACTGCTCTTTCTCATCTTCTCCACTGCTGTCAAAAGGGCCACTCTCATGGTTGTTCAGACTCCATGTTTCTTGACAGTAACAGTTGGACTTCTCTTCAGTGATTTTTCAGATGAAATGGCTTCCAAATCTCCAGAGCTTTAGCTTGTAGTTATTTTAGCCTCTTTGAAATAGCAACACATTAATCAGCTGAAATCAAGTGGACTCATCTCCAAATCTGTGATGTTGGTGTTCTGTTCTAGATAGAACTCCAGTTTGAATCTTAACTCCAAGAATTCCTTCTTCTCTCAAAAGGTCTCTGTATTTCTCATTTTATTTTGAACTTTTGGTTATTAACGGTTTATAATTCTATTCTTTGTTTCTTTCCCTGCCTAATTCAGCTGTTTCACAAACATTATTTGGCTTTTTTCTGCTCTTTCCTCTTCCACACTCTCCCCCCAAATATTTGGCTTCTACTCTTGCATGCTAACTTTCCCCTCTGGAATATGCAGTGTACCAGCATAGATGGCGACAGCGTTAATGTTTGATAATGAAATAAATTAGGTATTAAAATGAAGTTAGAATAGAGTATTCTGGATAAGGATTCCTTGATTCTTTCCTGTTATTCCACTGACTCTCTGTGATCTTGAATAAATCCATGAACCTTTTTTTGCCTCAGTTTCCCCAAGTCTAAAGTGAGGAAGATAATATCTGACTTGCAGTGTGTTTGAATGGAATTTGTTATATATCTTTGGATGAATGATTCTATGGAACTATTTATAAGGCACAGTTGCCCTTGTCAGTGTACTTGACAATAGGGATTAAACCTCTCTGATTTCTAGCTATCGCAGAAAACTAGCTCTTTCAAAGCAGGCTTATTGGTTCTACTGCAGTACTGCCACCTCTGGGTTGAAACTTGGTAGCTGATTACTGGTGCATCAATAGCAGTACAATAGAACATTCAAAAAGGAATTGATGAACTATCTTGTCCAGAGATCCAGACCTGATACACTTACTTGTACAGAATGTGTTGAGTGACTTTTAATTATCATAAATGAACAAGATCTTGGTGTTATATATTATCTAGTGGGCAGAGGGTTTAAAAGTTCATATTAGAATTAAATTTAGGGACATCTGTTGGATCGTCTAGTGTAGATACCATGCAACAGCTTCACTAAAATATATGTACATAGGTCCTGATTTTGCAGTTTGATCCATCCAGATAGATTCTTACAGAAACCTCTTATCTTCTGTGGCACTCCAAAAGATGACTGCAGATTTGGGACTGTAAATCCAGCAATCCCTTTGTGTCATGATGGTATTGAATTCGGTATTATCGCAGATATGCGTTGCATACATAACCTCCATCAATCGGCTACACTGATTTTTAACTTATAACAGTGCATGCTATCATTGAAGAGCTCCCACAGAAATCAAAATTTTGGTTTTGGTAAATATATGGAGATCGTTCTGGTTCAGAATGTTGTTTAGATTAGGGTCAAAACTGAAATCACCCTTACTGTATCTTTAAAATGTTAAATAAGTATAGGTATGAGATTCAAGGCAAGGAGGTAGAACGGTGGTGGACAATAATTTTTGAGGAGCCACTCCAAGATTTTGGTAAGTGTTTGAGAACTGAACCCTCTCATGATATTAATGGAGGAGGTGTGGGATCTGGGATGGAAGTTGAGTGCAGAAGGGAGGTTGGGGTAAGGGATTGGGGTGCAAGAGGGAGAATGGCGTCTGGGAGGAGAAAGTTTGGGTGAAGGAGACAGTTGTGACCTGGTGCAGGAGACGGGTTCAGAAGTTTGGGATATGACCTAGGGCAGGAAGGGATTGTGACCTTGGGTAGGAGTTTGGGGTACAGGAGCAATGCAGGGGTTTGAGTTGGGACATAGGATAGGAAGGGATTGTGACCCAGTCCTGGGGATTGGGTGCCAGAACTGGGAGGAGAAATGGGTGCAGGAGGGGGGGCAGAGGTCTTGGGTATGTGAAGTAGGATAACAGAAGTGGGGGGCAGAGGTCTGGGGAAGTGAGAGGCTGGGGTGCTAGAGGCAGGCTGTGGCCACCAGATTTACCGGGGTGACTCCTGACCAGCAGTCCAGCACGTTTCTCAGATTGGCTGCCTGCCTGCCCAGCCCCTGCACAGACTGCAAGGCCACGTGCATATGTGAATGACTGTGAGGGGAAGGGGACATGATGTTTTGTGTGCTGCCTGTTATTCAAACAGGCAGCTCCCATTGGCTGATTTCTGGCCAAAAACTGGTCAATGGGACTGTGAGGGCGGGGGCAGCATTGAAGCCTTCGTCCCCTCTTCCCTGCTCACAGTTTTGAAAGAGAATTGGCCCAGTAGCTGCTTTTCTGGGTGGGGGGAGAGGAGTGGGGAAGGCAAGTAGAGAGTCTACCTTGTGCTCCCTGCTGTGTCCCGGGTTGGCTGTGATGGCTTAGCGGGCTAGATGCAGGTCGTATTTTGCCCAGACCTGGAGTAGAAGGTTGAAACAGGTTTAGAGGAATCTCTATTGTGAGACCTTTGCCACCTTCTTTAACACCACCTTCATAGGATCGCAGAGCTCTTTCCAAGAAATATTGACTAACGCCTTGCAGCAATCCTGCAAAGTTGCGGAGTGTTATCCTTATTTTGTCCAAAATTCCTGTCCTGCTACTGTGCTCATGGTTGCATACCTTGGCAGAGTGGAGTTATGTACATGTAATTTCCACTTGTCTTTTTTTTTTTCCCCTGAAAATCAGTGTGGAAAAATTTGATCTACCTTGTCATGGTCTAACTTCCAGTGCTGTGAATCAATAATATGAGACTGTGTTGTCTGGAATTCAGTCCGTTTTGTAAACGCATATATCACAGAGGTTGTTTTATTGGATTCTGATTGCTGATAACAAGAAGATAGCCTAATTCCTTCCATAGCAACAGCTAACACAAAGTAGGACTTATCTGTGAAAAATACTTTATTGGGGGATTGCCTAACTCTGAATGGATAATAGGATGTAGAATCTTTCTCCTCTATATTCTTGGACTGAGTTTGGCCCAAGGTGGATGACAACCAAACAGTTTGTCCTGTACAAATGTCCCCATTCCTCAGGGGCGAAATCCTAACCCCATTGAAGTCAAAGGCAGAGGGGCCAGGATTTTGCCATAGGAGTTGGAGCTGTCAGTTCATGTCTGTCACAAAATCACTGCCACAAATGGCACTAATTGGCATTCTTGTGAGCAGTGTCAAGGATTAATGGATGTGGGGAGACTCAGCTGTCCTCTCACCTCAGAAGTTTGTGTGTCTGTTTTTGGACTCATTGGCAGGAGGAGGTGGAGGCATTTTCATTGCTGTTGCTGATGTTGTATCTGCTATGGAAAGTGTCAGTTTCAATGAATTTGAAACTGATTTCTAACCTTACTATGCATTACCATGAGCCCCAAGCTCAGACCCCGTGATGTCAGTAAAAAAAAAAAACAGGCTTACTGCCATCTGCATACAGGAAAGAATAAAGTGCAAAAAAGCTGTTTAGTTTGCTCTGATCCCTCTGGAAACAAAACCAGGAGATTTTAGTTCTAGATCTCCATCAGGCAGATCCCATTCCTTTCTGAATCATTTTGCAAATCAATTTCATTTTGAAATTAGTCTTCTGCTTTTAGATTCTGGCACCATGAGCAAAAATCACACTCCCTCCATGGGACAAAAGGGCTGTGGGTACAACCGAAAGAATGTAGTTCTGCAATGTTTGGTGGTGGCTCGGGGACAGGAATTTTGGATCCTACCCAACATATTGTCAAAATATGTTGACAATATTGAGTTTTTTCAGAAAAACTTCAATTACATTCACACTGAAATCGTGTTCTTTCAAAAAAACAGAGGGTGTTTTCCGGCATTGGTAATCCTCTTCCTACAAGGAAGAAGCCTTTTTCCAAAAGAACTCTTTCAGAAAAAGGTGTGTGTAGACGGGGAAGAGGGAGTTCTTTAGGAAGAAGAAGAAAGAGGAAAAAGCACAGGTGCCCTGGTGGCCACTCTGTCCATAGTAATCAGTTTAAATAAGAGATAATGTCCACTCTGAATGGACACTATCTTTCAAAAAAGCAGATCACTTTTTCAATGCGCTTTGGCAGTGTGGATGCACTCTTTCGGAAGAAGTTTTTTCGGAAGTTCTCTTCGGGTACGTCTACACTACATGGCTCCGTCGACGGAGCCATGTAGATTTGTTTATTGGGCAAAGGGAAATGAAGCGGCGATTTAAATAATCGCCGCTTCATTTAAATTTACATGGCTGCCGCGCTGAGCCGACAAACAGTTGATCAGCTGTTTGTCGGCTCAGCGCACTAGTCTGGACGCTCCCCTGCCGACATCAAAGCCCTTTGTCGGCAGCCCCGGTAAACCTCATCCCACGAGGAATAACGGGGCTGCCGACAAAGGGCTTTGATGTCGGCAGGGGAGCGTCCAGACTAGCGCGCTGAGCCGGCAAACAACTGATGTAAATTTAAATGAAGCGGTGATTATTTAAATCGCTGCTTCATTTCCCTTTGCCTACAACCCTCATCTACATGACTCCATTGATGGAGCCATGTAGTCTAGACACAGCCTTCCAGAAAAGCTTCTTCTGAAAGAAGCCTGCAGTCTAGATGTAGCCCCTGGGAGACCATGCATCATGCTGGGTCAGAGTGACTGTCCATCTAGCCCAGTAGACAGACTTGATCATCGCCAATGCCAGATGCTTCAGAGGGAATGAATAAAACGGGGCAGTTATCGAGTGATCTGTTCCCTGTTGCCCAGTCCCAGTGTCTGACAGTCAGAGACTTAGGTGTTCCTAAGCATGGGCTTGCGTCCCTGCTGAGTTTAGCTAATAGCCACTGATTTTCCCTGAATATATCTAATGATTTTGGTAATCCAGTTACACTTGTGGCCTTCACAGCAAGCCCTGGCAACGAGAGCCACCAGTTGACTGTGTCTTATGTGAAGTTGTACTTTCTTTTGTTTGTTTTAAACTTTTTGCCTGTTTCTTTCAATGTGTGACCCCTGGTTTTTGTGTTATGGTAAGGGGTAAATTAACACTTAGTCTCTTTCTTTTTCAATATTGGAGATGTTTTGCCTCACCCAGGCAATGAAGAATCAGCTTGGGTGCAGGGAAGAAGCAGCAGCAGATAGATAAAGCACTAGAAGAATCTAGCGGCCAGTCATCCCATGGGGAGTGCATGTAGAGCAGCTCTTGGGGTGGGAGGTTTCAATCTCGCTCTCATTGAACTTGCTGGCTATTAGTGCTTAGCGAAGCTCGGTGAATTTCCCCCTTAAAAAGTAGCCATGTGCATTTGTTACGAGCTGGCATCAAGGACAATGAATATCCAGACTTGGCAGCATCCCAGTAAAGAGGAAATAATGCCCAGGCACCAGCATTATGTTGGTGGCCTTGTACTCCTTTGGGGAGATGGGAACGGAGAAGCTAACAAACGTCCGCCTAATGGATCAAACAGAATGGAAAGAGAATAAGCTATCAGGGTTGATTTTGTTTATCGAAGGGGAAGGGGGAGGGGCAGGAAAATGCGGTTAACAGAGATTCAAGGACGTATTTTAGTAGGGATAATGATTGAAAGAGTTTATTATTTGTCTCTTTAAACACTCATATAAATCCCCTGCTATTGCTTTGTGTCTCATAGGTATTTGTGGTCACTGTTTGGCACATAGAGCTGTACATGGTGCCCCTGGCTTTGTTGCTGCTCTTTGCTTACAACTTTTCCCTGATCACAACCGGGAAGGTCAGCAGTGCCCAAGACACCCAGGCAAGTAAAGTAACATTAATGTTTCAGGGCCAATTGGAATCCGCCTTGGAGCAAAAATGATCTTACGGTTTACTGGTTTCCAGCTAGTTCTATATATATTTCTAGGTTCCTGTTAAAAAGAAAATAATGTTCTCCAGAATGTTGTGGTTCATTTCCTGTCATAAACCATTGTGGGACAACACTTACAGCTCTTAAACTAACTGCAAATTTTCAAAATCTAAGAATGGGATAGAACTAATGCTTTGGATCTTTTACATTGCAAGGAGGCATGATTTGAACCCCCAGGTCCATATCTAGTCCTGCAGTTTATTTTTCAGAAATTTCTGGGGCTGAGGAAGGCCAACAAAGCCTCAAAAGGGAGGTCAATTTTTAAAAATCTATTCCATGAAATCGATATCCTCCTCATTTTATTTTTACCGTGACTTTAAAAAGAAAAACAAAACTGCTCTAACCCATCTCGATTTCAGTTTTATATCTGATTTTTTTTTAAATAAAATTATTTTCTATGCAAAAATAAATTGGAGCATGGAACTCTGTTATGATATGAAATGTCATTTTTGTGATATTAATGTTAGCACTGTCCTGACATGTTATACATAGCACAGGTCCTTAATGTTAGAAAGAATTCAAGTAAATTAACACCTAGAAGATTCTGTTTTAAACCTTCTAATAATGCTGTTAATGAAATCTTGGCAAATGCTCTTCTTGAAATTTGCCTAGAAAAGCACTGTCATTTGTACAAGCAAAAAGCAATTTAATATAGTGCAAGCACATGGAGACCTTGGAATAAATGCATCCCAGAACCAAAGTGTAGACAAAAATCATTTTAGTCAGGTAAATTGTTCCTAGTGAAGTTTTGAGTCATTCCCAGGTAGAAAGTAGTTACAAAATGATGAAAATCACATTTCCAGTAGCAAGCCACGCTACAGTTTTCTGGCCATTTATCCTCCTGTTAATCTGCTAATCTCCAATATCAGTAAAGTCTAGAGTATTCATAAACGTATAGTGTGTGTTCCCCTAGCCCTTTATTCCATCACCAAAATAGGAATTTCCCACTGGGGAGAATCCAGGACAAATAGTTTATTAAATATGAAGGATAATCTATAAAACAACGTTGAGTCGGACAAACCAGATAAAGCCAGGAAAGTGTAGAGTTAATGGCTGCAGCTGCCCATCATTCATTCAGTGATGAGTGTGTTGCATCCCCTAGCAAACAGAATCCCACTGAAATCTGTGCTGTGCTTGTGATGGATACCACAAAGTGCCATGTATATACAGCTGAAAAGTACAGAATCGCTTTTTTTCAGTAAGGACTCTGATTAATCAAAAGTTGGTCACTTCCCCTATACATGCAACTTGGGAGTAATCCACACCATATGTGCATATAGCAGTGCCATTGAACTCAGTAGGACATTCTCCAGTGAGGGGAGTTACACACGTGCACTCAAGTGTTTTGCTGGATTGGAGACTTATTGAGCCTCTAGCTAGTCAAAGCATCTTTAATATCCTGGAGTCTGTTTCTGGTACCCAGATTCTGAGCTTTGCGAATTCCAACACTGTATCGCCCTTGTAGCTCAAAATAAGTATTATGTTCTGAGTTGCATAATCTCTGGGTGAGAGGAGGTTAGCTGCCCCTTTTTGGGGACGGCTAGACAACACTTGTTTTTTGGAAAAAGCTATTCTGATTCTTTTGTTAGAGGTGGGGGGGGGAGGAAAGGGAGCAGAAGCTGGTGTTGGGGGGAGCCCTATTAAAAGCCACTTCCTCCCGCCCCCTCCAGCACCATCTCTGCAGGAGGCAGGGGAGTAGTGGGGACTGGGTGCAAGCCGGGAATCAGCTGATGCTGCACCTTTGCTTTTTAAATGTATTAAGAGCCTACTGGCATTTAAAAGTCTGGTAAGCAGTGCGGGGACCCAGCACAAGCCAGGAATCGGCTGTCCTGGCTCACATTGGGTCCTCCCTGATGCACTTCAGCCTTTTAAAGGTATAAGAGCCTACCAGCTCTTAATACCTTTAAAAAACAGTGCCACCGAGGGGTTAGCTTCTAGGGACGGGAGCTAACCCTACTGCAGCTCCCTTGCTTATCGACTAATTGAGTAGTCGATGGAAAATCCATCGACTAGTTGATTAAACTAAATTTAACATCCCTAGTTTTAAATATTGGAATATGGTAATTCAAAGCTTCCTATTAAATAAGCAAGGTCTAAATTAACGTGGAGGATCCTGTTAAAGGCTCAGTTAGTAAAATGCCTGAATTGAAAGCCAGGGGTCCCGAAGTTCACATTCTAGCCAAGTGTTTTGTTTTCTTCCGCACTTGTCAAAGTGGGAGTCAGACTGAAGGAATAATGCTGGATGTGATTCCTGAGATTGATTATGTTCATACTAATGTATTTTCTACTGTCTAATGTTTCAGTAATGGCCCTAAAGGGAGAGAGCAGTCATTGTAGCACTGAGGATAGAACAAACTGAGTACAGAATCTTCAGCCTTGACATACCAACTGGTTCATTTATCAGACTAAGAACAAAGCTGTTTATAGACACTAGAAATTGGCAATGAATTTAAAAGCGTGTTGCCTTCAGACTGCTGGGCCCAGCCACTAATACCTCTATGTAGGCTTAAAATTTGCATAGGTTGTTGCATGCTGTCATTTATGATCTTGAGGGGGGAAAGGCCTTGAACATAGAGAAAATAAAATAAAAGTGGGCATTTAAAAATGGTTTACAATGGAATGTAGCAAATGAAATGTGGTAAGAATTACATAAATGGTTTTGAAACTCTACTGCCAATGAAGAATGTAATGTGGAAATATGTTTTTCAGGAGACCACTTACCTAGATGAAGATGAAGAGGAGGATGACAAGGTAAGTGTGTTATATGTAGCTACATGAGCTAGGGTTAAATAATGCAACTGATACAATCTTATTTCAGGAGATCATGGTTTATATGCTGCACGGGCTGGTTGAGGGCTAGAAGGGTGGTTTCTATTAATGATGGACAAACCTGAGAATATCTGAGGTTTCATTTGGATAAGCATGCAAAACGTGGATGCCTATCTGAAGCTTATACAAATTTATGTTCCTTTGGAGGCCCCAAAAGTATGCTAGAAATCATGGGGAAAACAGGTTCTTTGGTACAATATTTCTTAACAATTCCAGGTCCGATCTCAGATGGAAAATCTACATGAATAACATTTCTTGTGGGATTGAGGCATTTCCAGTTTTGTCCAAGTTGGAGACCAGAAGTTCTGAGATTTGTGAAGGAATGGAAAGAGTTAGCTCAATGATATGTTGGTTTTAACTTGGCTCCCAAAATGTACAAAGGATTGTGGTTTGAGAGAGGTGCCCTTTAGTTTATCTGAACATACTTGTTCATCCTCTCTCTTCACTAAGAAAAATACATCTTCTCACCTCTTTATCAAGCCAAGATGACAAATGATTAAAAGGATTAGAAGGCATGACATATGAAGAAAGATTAAGAGAAGTATATACATCTTACAAAAACATAACTGAGTAAAGGGCAATCTAATAGCTTATAAGTACCTGAGAACTAAAAGGTAAGGAATTATTTAATGAACAACAGCTAGAAAAAGAAATTTGGATATTAGGGCATAAATATTCACAAAGTTATGTGCAACTTACAACATTTCATTGTAATCTAACATGCTATTGCTTGAATATTCCATAGGTTGATAACACTTTAAGCTGAAATTGTTAACTGTTCAGTACTAAATCAAAGACTTTAGTTAGTATACAAAATCTTAACATTACCACTTGTGTACATTAAGATTAGACCTAAACAAGCTATTTGCTGGAAACAACTTCTTTAAACTTACTTTACCTTCATGTTAAATTAAAAAAAAAAAAAACTGAGCAGGATTCTGTGAGAGTCCTGGTCTACACTAGGACTTTATTTCAGAATAATCCCCCCAGGTCAGATTTATAAGTGGAATATCCATATGACCAAGCCCATATTTTTTTTGAGTTAATGGGCTGCAGAATTTGAAATTTTGCATTCCTGCTTTTCATCAAGCATAATGCTAATTCCAAGGTAGTTATTTCGAAATAACAGTAGTGTGGATGCTCCAGTGTGGCTGTTTCAAACTAATTACTCCCCAGTGCTTCCTGGGGCTTTAAGTCTGGGGTAGCCCATCCCATTAACGGAGTCTGCCTTGGACTAATTTCGAGGATTCCCCATAGTGTGGACACACTAGTTCGAATTTGTTAAATTGGGAGTTAAATTGAATTCACTAATTTAAAAATAGTTTTCTAGTGTAGACATGGCCTTAGAGTTTTATACAGTTACTAGTTATTATTTAAAACTGTGTAACAGGTTAGTTATTTTAGCTTGTGGATTCTCTCACTTCAAGTTTTGTCATTTATAATTCATTGTTTACACTCTGAGATAGGAAAAAAACCAACAACGTTTGACCAAAGTGAACGATCCTAAAGCCAACAGGAATCTTCCTTGGTGGTCATTGAACACTTTTGTTGCTAATATTTGTGCTCAGAGAATATTTGTATGATGTTCCCAGAGTAATTATTCTTCTAACCAAAAGTTCCTGTGTACATATGTAACCCACATACCTTGTGTGGTTCACTGTCCCATGCAGTGGCACCTAGACCACAACAACAGATAAGAACAATTGGGGTATGTCTAGACTACATGCCTCTGATGACAGAGGCATGTATATTAGGCTGCCTGGCATAGGAAAATGAAGTGGTGATTTAAATAATCGCCACTTCATTTAAATTAAAATGGCTGCCACGCTGAGCCGATCAGCTGTTTGTCAGCTCAGCGCGCTAGTCTGGACACTCCGCGGTCAACATCAAAGGCATTTGTCGACCACCCTGTTATGCCTCGTGGGATGAGGTTTACTGGGGCGATCGACAAATGCCTTTGATGTCGACCACGGAGCGTCCAGACTAGTGTGCTGAGCCAACAAACAGCTGATTGGCTTAGCGCAGCAGCCATTTTAATTTAAATGAAGCGGCGATTATTTAAATCACCGCTTCATTTTCCTATGCCGGGTAGCCTAATCTAATGCCTCTGTCGCCAGAGGCATGTACTCTAGACATACCCCAAGAGACCTCTACAGCATGGGCTGAGAGCCAGCTGATTTGTAGCTCAAAGGATAGAAGAGGCTCCTATACTCCGCTTCAGAGGTCCCAGGTTCAAATCTGCCTAGTAGCAGTTACACAGACATTTACAGAAAATGAATAAAGGGGTTGGGGCTAGGCCCCCTTGACACTGCCTGGAGAGAGCTATGCTGCTCCTAGCCATTAGTGTTGCCTGGAGCATGGTATGCAGCACTCTAACAGTGACTTAAAGGACCCCCAGCTTTGGACCCTTTCATATTGCTGGGGCAACTGGCCACTTTGCTCCTGTGTTGGTGGATCTGAGTTTTGTGCTAATGTAACTACACTGACTCTTATAGGCTTGTGGTGATTTTGCACTGAGATATGAGTCCAATACTCTGCATTTTGCACTTCTCCAAACTTGACCTTTTCTTTTTTTTTAACCGCTTGGGGTTTGGAATGCTCTTGAGAGAAAATGTTCAAATGTTATTTCAAAGCACCATGATGCTGTGGTCTGTGTTGCTACTAGACCTCATTGCTATGTACATTGCATGCTCATGATAACTTGCAACTGATGGAAATGGGTGAAGCTTTTCATAGCAGAAGCAGCTGCTGTGCAAACTCTGTTATTACAATATCAAGCACCCATCACCATATTACTTCATAGCTAATTGCACTAAAAACTCTAATAGAGGTTACATGTTATGGTTAAAGTGAGCCCCTTGCATGGCTATTCTGTCAGGTTTACCCTTCAATGGAAATTGCATGTGTGCATTGAGAAAAGCCTAGATCGTTAAATACCTTTAACTAGGCTCAGTGTCTTCATAGTGTGGTTGTGCTAGGGGTGGTCAGAACACCCTTGTGAGTTAAAGAAAAATGAGTTAGATGACATTATCTCAATGCAATGTCTGCATTGAAAAGAAAAATATACATTTTGTTTCCTAGTACAGGAACTTCTAAAGTTGAAATCTGCTAGTAGGGACATGGTATACAAGGTCACTGTTTCTGTTTCCTGTCATTAATGTGTTGTATCAAAATACTCGCACACATAGCTCTTCTGGATTCTGTTGCATGTTAGACATAACAGACCGTGCTTCTGGGAACTGTAACATGACCCCTGAGAGATGAACTGTTTACAAATTATAAACACACAGACGCTAAGTTCAAAAACAGAAGAGCAGATTAACTCCCTTCCACCTAAACGATCAGTCTTGAAAATGACAGGGCTTAATTGCTAGCTCCTCCTTTTCCCCCCAAATGCCGACACAGAAGACTGTGAAAGATAAGAATGCTTCGTCCCTTTGGCATAGTCTGCTCAATGGATGAATGCCTTTTCGGATTCTTGCCATCTTGGATGCAGATTTCAGACTGCATCATGTCAATTCTGGGGTCTGTCAGGATATAGCTGTCTGGAGCAGGGATTGTTTTAAAATTACATCACTAAGGCATCTCTCCCCCCCAGTACACAGATATAGGAGAGTGAAATACAGCGCACAACATAGCCGATCATTGTCTTTGTTCTCCCTATTTCTTTCAAACAATGGCTGTAGTGCTTCAAGGGTAGATAGCATCCTCATCAACAAGGGTATGTCTACACTAGCTCGGTAGTTCGAGCTAGGTAGGCAAATGAGGGCAACCGGAGTTGCAAATGAAGCCCGGGATTTAAATATCCTGGGCTTCATTTGCATCTTCCCAGGCGCCGCCGTTTTTAAATCCCCCTTAGTCCGAACTCCGTGCCCGCGGCTACACGCAGCACAGGGTAGGTAGTTCGAATTAGGATCTCTAATTCGAACTACTGTTACTCCTCGTGGATGCAGATTTCAGACTGCATCATGTCAATTCTGGGGTCTGTCATGACGTGGAATGAGGAGTAACAGTAGTTTGAATAAGAGATTCTCCGGAAAAGGGCTTTATTCCGGAGGATCGCGCCAGTCTAGACGCTTTTTTCCGGCTTTTCCCCAAGCCGGAAAAAAAGCGGCGGACATGTTTATTTAAATCCGCGGGGGATATTTAAATCCCCCGCGGATTTCCCTATTCTGACTTACCTGCTTTGCATCCCTTTTCCGGAATTTGGGGCCAGTGTAGACGTAGCCAGTGGGATTTAAAAATGGCGGCGCCTGGAAAAATGCAAATGAAGCCCAGGATATTTAAATCCTGGGCTTCATTTGTAACTCTGGTTGCCCTCATTTGCCTACCTAGATCAAACTACTGAGCTAGTGTAGACATACCCCAAGGGATTTTTATACTCCTTTGGAAAGTGGAATCTTTCATGGCCTCAGGTTGTCAGGACCTTTTGTTTCTCTTTTCCTCCAAAAGAGACAAAGCAAAGTAGCTCCTAATAGCAAGTTTGCTTTGCACATTGGTGCAGCAGAAACTCTGAGGAAGGATGATCAAGTGATTAGGGAAATAGCAAGGAGATGACCCTAGAGCTATGCCAAAGCCTTCCTGCATGATAAGTCTTTTACCTTCTGTGTCTCCATTCCCAATCTGTAAAATGGGGATGGACAGCACTGCCTTATCTCAGGTGTGTTATGGGGTTAAATACATTATTGTCAGGTGCTCAGGTACTACAGAGGAACATATACATTACCAAGATGAATAAGGGAAACTATCCTCCTCCTGAATCAGTTCCACTTCTTGCAGCATCACCTGTTGTTTGGGGAGTCTCCGATTCAAATCGTGAGTAGTGCAGCCATGGTTAGCTAGTGAGATGCAGTGGATCAGATCAAATGAGACTATGGCTGCAAGCAGATGGTAAGAAACCCCCCCCCCCCCCCAAAAAACCCAACTTCCGATAAATATAAAATGTCTTGTGCTTGGAAAAGAAATTCCCAAAGAGGCAAAGGCATTTTTTCTGATAGAAAATTTCTGTTATACTAGTTGGTACCAAAAATACACCAAGTTTTACAAGCATAATTTAGAGGCTTCAGCCAAACAAATAAAAGTCAGATTCATCCAGTAGCAAACAGCTGACATTTTCCATTTGTGTTAGATTTAGCGTGTGGAAACCTTCCGTATGGATCTTATTTGTACGGGTGGATTACGCTGAAAATTGCATTAATTTTCTCCACAGTAAAGGTCAGTAATTGAAACATGAACCAAGAGTCTATTGTGTAAGATGATATATCTCCATACTTAAGAAAGGTCACTCAAGACAATATCATCTCATTGTTTTCATTCCTTAAGGTATAAATAATTGCATTAGGGTTTTTTTCACCCCTTCACTGTAACAATCACATATAATATGTCCACATATCCCATTAATATCACTGAACACTAAAGATGATAAAGGCTTGAAAATACAATAATCTACAAAGAGTGTTCTTGTTCTAATGACGCTGTTTTAATGCTAGCTGTGGAATAGACAAGGATGTTTCACCATACTATGTCTTAAAAAAGCATAGTAGGTTTTTTAGTAGTATGAATACTCCTTCCTCTAGTTCTGCCTTGACCATTGCTTAGCCAGACTGCTTAATTTTCTATTGTATTCTTAGGAAATATTACTCCTAAGACTATAAATATCTCCACTGGGAAATAGTGACAGAAGACCCCCAAATGACTAAAATAAAGAGACACCAATGATCTAAGAAGAAGAATAAAGATGCTCTAAACAAATGGTCACAATTTTGCAACCCTTTGGGGTTAATTTGGTTTCAGGTAATACTTAGAGTAGTTTTATAGCTGCTGTATGTTACACCTACCTGCCTATGGACCCAAATGGACATTTTGACAAAGTGGGAGTGTAGGTATTGCCATGGCACCTTCTTCCTGGGAGCCTCTTAGACCATAAAATGGGAGGAGTGGTGGTTATTATTAATGCTGATTATTTATATTGGAGTAACACCTAGAGGTACCAGCCCCATTTTGCTAGGCACTGGAAACACATATAACTCAGACAGCTCAGACCCCAAAGACCTTATGGTCTCAGTATAAAAGATCAGAGATAACAGGTGTATATAACAAACAGATGGGGATGGGGGAGTAACCAACAAGACAATACTGGTCAGCCCACCAGCTTTGAAAATATATCCTTGTGAGGTTAATGTTGCTCTTGTTTGAGTCACTCTGAAACTATTCCATTAACTCAAATTGAGTTGTTATGAATTTCACACCATTATACCTGACAGCATAATGTGGGTCTTGTATGTCACTCTAGTATGTATATTTTAATCTGTTGTTCATTGGCTAATTCAGAAACATTCCAGTTTCTGTTGGCAGCCAGGCAGTCATATTTTCAGCATGGTGCTAAAAAAAATAATAATAGAAAAGCTGAAATGCCTGTCCTCTTTGGATCATATGAAGTAGATGTACAAATCTAGGCATGCATTGAGTACATTTACCTCTCCTTCTGTTAAGTAACGTGAATCCTCCAGCAGCACACAATAGACGTAATAAAGGGCAAGATTGTCTCAGCAACACAGATTGCTGAGATCATTTCTGTCTGATTTATACTTCTCTGTTATGGCTGCCCTTGGAACAGAGTCCAGTTCAAGGTTGCTGTGCTGATTTTTCAAAGCACTGCATGAAATTCATCCTAGCTACTACCGAGGCTCTCCCTTTCCATGACCACCGTTTCCTACAACAGCCTCATTACACTGGAACAATGAAATTGTTAGCCACCGAGAGAGAGAGATTCATAATCTGAGGAAATAGAACCCCCATCAGCTTTGGATCAAGACACTGAAATTCGCTGCTAGAGTGACCAAGAACTTCATTCAGAGTAAAATACGCAGCCTACCTCTTTGCCTAAGCATTCCTCTATATTGAATAATAATTAATTGACATGAACTTACACCTGGTTCTGGCAGACATGCAAGGGAGAAAGGAGATAATTATTGTTCTTACTCTTGAGACATACTCATCTACTACAGTGATGACATCAATGTATCAATCTACAATCAACCATGTTGATACAAACAGCTTCTTTAGTAGCAGGGCAGCTATTGCAACTGAGAATACTTTGACCTGACAGAATATGGAAATTCACTCTGTCTCCTATACTGTCAATAATGGTTGGGAACAATTCTCTGAGGTTTATCATCAATGAAATCCTTTTGATTTCAAGGAATACACATCTATCAAGATATTGGTCTCTGGGAAGTTTTCTTTGGCAAAGATGGGTTTGAAATACCATCCTACTGCATAGTACAGAAGAGTTACAAGGAAAATCAGGCATTGGCAAAGTCTGCATTCCTTTAAATAACCACAACATGGTTTTAAATGTCCCCATCCCTCCCCCCCCCCCCCAAAAAAAAGAACAATGAAGCAAGTTCTGCATGCCTGAGTACTTTGGATTTTTTAAGACAATCATATTTCTTCTTAATACACTGTAGAAATTGTACCTAGTACGTTGGACAGTCCCATTAAAACACTACCCATGTTATGATTTCCAGGACAATGTCAGCTTGGGTTATCTTCTGCATAAGAGCTGATCATGATAGTTAGATCTGCCTAAGGGCTAGTCAAACTTTCACAACTGATTTTTTTTCCTGAAAATTTCCAGGTTTTTCATTCATGGTTTTTTTTTTTTTTTTTTTTGCCTGTCTCACCCCATATTCCATTTTTTGTGATTTACCCATGTTAATTTTTTCCTTGGTATCCTCCTCCCTCCAACTCCATCCCACCCTTGTAACATCCATTGAATTAATATAAAAATTTCCTATGGCAAGCCAAAAATGTGCTGATGAATACCAGTTGTACGAAAGTTACATGAAATATTTCTTTTTGTGTTTGAGTGTTTTATGTAACTAAACTGAATTTCGAGTGGTATAAAGCCATTTAGGAATAATTTGTGATTCTAAGCTTAAAGTCTCATAATACCATGTGAGTCAGAAGTGCACTTAAAGAACAGCATTAGAAACTGTTCTTGAATTTGTACAGTGGGTGTTTCTATGCGGGAAAATATGTAAAGGAGAGATAATAAGGTTCATGGCTCTAAGCATGTAGGTGATTAAACATTGGGACAAATTTTCAAGGAAAGTGGTGTATTCTCTGACTCTGGATGGCTTAAGTCAAGCCTGGATTGCTTTCTGGAAGACCTGCTTAGCAATGTTCCCTCTAATCTTTTCCATCCATGTGCAGAATACATTTGTATATGCACCAGGTATGTGTGAATGTGCACCACCAAGAGAAACACAAACCTAGCTGCGGGCACTCTGCTAATCAGGTGGGCGGGATTGGAATCGCTCCTGAGTAGCTGCACAAGCACTCAGCTTACAGGGAACGCTGATGCTTAGTCAATTACAAGCGAATGAGCTCAATACAGGAATAACTGGATGAAACGTTATGGCCTGTGTTACAAGAGGTCAGACTAGATCAGTGGTCACCAGCCAGTCGATCGGGATCTACCGGTAATTTTGGAGCCTCTACCGGGATCCTGACTCATTTGGCCAGGAGGCTATCAAGCGCAGCACTTCAGCTGCCCCTCCCACCACTGCTGCGCATCTCCTGTCCTTTGTCATGGAACTGCCCCCCTGGGAGCCTCCTAGGGTTGCCAGATGGTTTTAACAAAAATCTCGGAAACACTTGATGTGACATCACAATCTACATTCAATCTTATTTAGAAAATACCGGACATTTATATTTTCTCATTTATATTTTCTCCATTTGTTTCTTGAACAGAAGGCTCAAATACTGGACTGTCCAGTTCAAAACCAGACACCTGGCAACCCTAGTGTCTCCTGCCTGTGGTACAGAGCAGGGGAGGGAGAGGAGCGGGCGCTGATGTCAGGGTGCCCCCCTCCCACCCTGTATTCTCTCCATAGAACAGAGGTGGGAGGCACAACAAGGTTTGGGATGGAGGGAGTTTGCTGGCTGCTTTTGAGAATGGTGAAGGACCAGGGCAGGGGTGAGCCTGCCTTAGTCCCGCCGAACCTCCACCCAGAAGCCACCTGAGGTAAGCACTGTCCATCTGGAGTCCGTTCCAAACCCCTGCCCTCATAGACTTTAGGGTCAGAAGGGACCATTATGATCATCTAGTCTGACCCCCTGCACAGTGCAGGCCACAGAATCTCACCCACCCCTCTTAGAATAATCCTCTCATCTATGTCTCAGATATTGAAGCCTTCAAATACTTTGAAGGCCCCAAGATGCAGAGAATCCTCCAGCTGTGATCTTTACCCCATGCTACAGAGGAAGGCGAAAAACCTCCAGGGTCTCTGCCAATCTACCCTGGAGGAAAATTCCTTTCCGACCCCAAATATGGCGATCAGCTAAACCCTGAGCATGTGGGCAAGACTCACCAGCCAGACACCCAGAAAGTTCTCTATAGTAACTCCTATCATCCCTCCATTGACCTATTTACCACTGATAATGAATGGTCAATTAGTTACCAAGATCATGTTCTCAAACCATCCCCTTGTCATAGAATCATAGAACTGGAAGAGACATCAGAAGGTCATCAAGTCCAGCCCCCTGTTCTAAGCAGGACCAATCCCTAGTCATGAACACCCCTCCTACATCTAAGCCCCAGCCCTAGCCCTGAGCCCCCCCGGACCCAAACTCCCTTACAGACAGAGACTGTACCCTGAACCACCCCTAGTACCCTAACTCCCTGCCCAGGCTCAGCTCAGAGCCCCCCCTCACACTCCAAATCCCTTAGCCCAAGGCCAGAGCCTGTGCCCCAACCCTCTGCTCCTGCCTAGTGAAAGGGAGGCAAGATGGGGGAAGAGAGGACCCAGTTAGCAGGGGCAGGGCCTCGGAGAAGGGGCACGAAGGAGGCGGAGCCAGGGTATTTGGTTTTGAAGTAGATCTTACATTGCACTTAAATTCAAAAAGTGATTTTGTAGTTGAAAAGGTTGGAGACCACTGGGCTAGATGATCAGTCTCTTCTGTACTTTAAAATCTATGCATATATAGTTCCTAATGATTTCAACTGGGAAGTTTGAGTCTAGTAAATATATCTGACCAATCATGGATTTCTGTTCATTGTGAGATATTTCAAAGAATTGTCATCAGTTTTGCAGCTGACGTGAAATTTCTTTTGTTACTGTCCCTAACTTTCTGGGAAATTACAGGTCAGTGAGAGAAAACTGAGAGAAAGTACCTAACTCTTGAAGTGAATTTGCATGGACCAGTTATTCACAGCCATAACTCTAATGAAGAGTAAAAGCTGGAAACACGTTTCCTTACATGGGCAAAGTCTTTGTATCTTGCGTTCTAAGTTGAGGCCTATGTGCATTAGTTGGACATAAAAAGACTTAATTTCTGAATTTGCTGAACCTTTTTTTCCTGACATAGTTAATCTTTTATAAGACCCCTTTGTGTTTTTGTTCATGCAATTAATATAGAAATGAAGGTTTTCTTAAATCAGGGTATGCATGGAAGATTTAAAGTAACATACTGATTATATAATTAATTCGCACTCGTAAATCTATTTTGGTGGTGTTAATTCTTTCTCAGAGGCTGAAGACTAGTTTGATTCCACCTACAGTGCCATAATCAGCTGTAAAATAGGGAAGAAAAGGACCTTGAAAAATAGAGATTTCACTATCCATTTAAAACAATTCCTGGAAACAGGCAGGATATTTTATTTTAAATTTAAACTTCAACAAAGACCTTCTGAGCTAAGGTTTTAAACCACAGGTGTCCAGACTTTTTTTTCTTTTTTACTGGGCCAATTACACAATGCATTCAGACACCTCAGGCCACAAAAAGTCCTGGTACAGCAATATCAAAAGGAGTGTAATCCTGTGGAATCTTCAGGCTGGTGTACTTTGGAAAGAGCAGGGAAGTAAAATCTTCCTTTGAATTCATTATACATAGGGCTCAAATATAGCACATTTATTGATGCCCAAACCATTTTTTTTCACGATGATTGCCTGTATTTTATTTCTTTATAAATTAAGCAACAAAGAGCAATGGCTCTCATGATTTTGAAATGTTCTCTTGTATCACTCCTTGGGTCCAAAATATTGTGGGGTGCAAACTTCGGAACCTCACGAAAGGTCAAAGAACATTGAAAGGTCAGGCCTTTATTGTGCATTATTTATCTCCCTTTGTACTATTTAATGAGTTATGCTCAGTGTGTGTGCAGTGTATGTGTGTGTCTGGACTGTAAGGTCCTTATACTAAACCCCAATCCCTTTCCCCTCACCCCCTCGAATCCGTAATGCAGAACGAGGCATAGAACAATCCTGGATTTTTCAAATGATTCTTGCAAAAGCATTTCAGTATGTAGGTACATCACAAGAACCATAGCTAAATCTGGATTACTCGCTAATCAGAATCTCATTTCAGTGATGGCACGTGTTGATTATTTTTGTAGATTACACGTGGATGCACGCTTTTCTGTCTATGTGTTTTGTATTACAACTTGGATATGGCACTGTCTTGCTTTGACTTTATATGGGTGTGCTTGCATGTATGTGTTAGGTAAGAAAACGCATACAATGGCTATTACAGCCTTCAGAATGAATCAGTGTTTTGTTTTTCTAAGGCCGCTCGATTACTTCTGCTGAAGATATGTTGCGTGCGTTAAACTGTGTTATCACCACATTCCGTAGTTCAATCTGAGATGTGTAAATAAAGTCAGCATGATGCAGAAAGTGCTGCAAGATTATTTTACAACTCTGGGCAGCAAGAGTAGGCTTGCCCTGGAAGATCACTTCTGGAAATTTTTTGCCTTCTCTTTCGATTAACTACAAGTTGGACACTAGTATGTAAAGTGCATATCAGCAATGTACAAATATTTTAAAACAACTATGACATCATTTAATTCTGACCCTAACAAGGTTATAATGGACCCATGTGAAAATGACTTTTTATTTTTTTCTATGTTGTCACTACATGGTTATTTTGTTCTGGATCATTTCACTTTCAAGCGATTTCATTTTTTGTTTTAAAAACAATTGTGTGAAAGTACTCTTTCAGTACTCAAATGTGATATTTAAAATTCTACTTCTTTTTATTGCTAAGTGACTTATAGCTAAAAGGAATATCCAAATATTTAATTTTTCATCACTAATTTTTATTAGGAATGTTTGTTTACAATTTACTTTGTGACAAAAAAAGACATTCTTTAAAAAGATATGGAGTGGAGGAGGAAGCGACATCTAGCTGTTGTCTAAGGGGTTTTTGATTTGGCATAGCATCACCATAGCAGGATCTGTGGAAAGGGTGTTTGCCTCACATATACACAAACTCCTCCCCAAGTGACCTCCTGCTACAAGGGAAGTAGTGATGAATGTTCTACCATGCCAGCTGATGGCAGCGGACCCTTCCATTCCACTGGAACCAAGAGCAACTGTGTGGCAGAGGGCAGTGATGTGAAGAGGCAGAAATATAGGGCAGTTCCATGTGTGAGTATGTGTGGGGCCCCAGATTACCCTCATATGGCTCTAGTAAATGGGGAAACAGGTGATCATGCCAGAAGCTAGTAGCACCAGTCTTCCAGGCTCTCCCCCTCCCACCCCACCCATGTTGGACTTTAATTGGTTAAAACACCTTCTCACTAAAATGCAATGTAAAATCTGTATCTATAGGGGTTGAATTTTGCACACTAGAATGTTTTGTACACATGCTAGAATGTCTGTAGTCATATCAACACACATGGAAAGAAATGCAATGTTAACACTAAAATTGTATCTTTTCCATGGCTGAAACATTCTGATTTTTTAATACAATCTTTTCTTTCTTTTTATTGCTGCACATTGGGTTCCTGTAATCCTGTGGACTAAAATAAGCAGTAAGCAATGTGATTTCAAGATGGCATCTGTAAAAGAAATGTATTATTTTCCTTTAACTTTTTCACCAAAAGAAAAGGAACATTTCTGCAGCAGAATGCTTATTTCATGACCAAAACTGAAAAGTCCAAAGCTTGAAGAGCTCTGAATGCAAATGGCAAAGTTTATAGTTTTGCAGAGGGTTGGAATCTTTAGGATTTGAGATTTGGAATTGTAATGTGTCTCCAACTCAAATCACTAAATACTTTGCTTTTGGGTTTGCATGGAAATACTGGTGTAGCAAAAGCATTGGTTATATATGCGTTTATACAGGGCGTGGATAACAAGGATTGCTGAAAACAAATGGACGGGAAGACTCTCTTGAATGGACAGGTGTTTGTGGTGGCAAGTGGACCTTGTTAGAGTGTTTCATGGTATTATTGGTCTAATCATAATAAAGAAATTTGGACATTGCATGATAAGAGGAAAGAATGTCAGAGAGGAAAATCAGATCTCTAGCACAGCCCTTGTTCTAAAGTTCAGCAGAAGTGATTTGAGTTAACATATGACATGCCCAAAGGTAGATCTGTAAACCTGATGCTGTTTTTTTGTAGCCAGACTTGTTCATTAACACTTACTGACCAAAATTGGTGAAGGCATGTTGGGTGGTTGGGAGAGATCAACCCAAGAGACTGGAAATAATTTAACTTTACATTTAGTCTCTTGACACTTATTTGTGTGTAGAATAATGTAATTTATGTCAAAAAGGCTATGAAGCCTGTTTTTAGCAGGGCATCAGATGAAGAATGGTTTCATCCAAAGAATGTGGGAACTCATTGTGTCGTATATTGTGTTTGCTTCAGAAAACCATCGCCTAATTTTGCTGAATTTGTACACACTTTAGTTGTAGTTGCTTCTAAGTATCTGAGTGGCTTGAGCCTGAAAGACTCTGAGCACTTGCAATTTCAGTAGGAGTGACAGATCCTCAGCATCTCTCTTAATCTGGCTCTCAATACAGAATTTAGTGCAGCTCAGCCTCAAGCAAGTCTTGTAGGCGTGGTATGAGATGTATTTAATTGGCAGGCCTCTGTGGGATAGATTATCTAAATTATCAATGTTGAAAACTGGGGTCTTGAAAAAGAACTTTGCTCTCCTAAGAGAGTGTGTGTATGGAGGGGAGAGAAGCACAGAGTAATATAGTATATTATAAATGGACTTTAACTACTACGTGTACTCTTTCCTCCTCCCAAACTACTGTGTGTATTCTCTCCTGCTCCCAACTGAACACATATAGGTGTGGATATGAAAATCTATTCTGTACCCATTCTGTGTATGAACACATCAGGAAATGCAGAATACGTAAAACATTTGGTTTACTTTTTCAGGAATCTGAGAAAAAGGGATTAATTGAAAGAATCCACATGGTCCAGGATATTGTTATAACAGTTCAAAACATTTTAGAAGAAATAGCATCATTTGGAGAGAGAATTAAAAAGTAAGTGAACGATGTTTTGCTGCCAACTCATAAATTCCTCCCTCAGAGAGTAGCTGGGAGTTGCAGGGGAAGAGACCAGCCAGGCCTGGCTTTGTTTCTTCTCCACAGTGATGGTACAGGTTGAATCTCTCTAGTCTGGCTTTCTCTGGTTCATCAACATCCATGGTCCAGCATGTTTTTACCTAGCTGGATGGCCCCTTAGTCATGGGTGTGGCCAAGTGTGCCCGGTCCCATAGAGTTTGTTTACAGCCACTAGTCCTGGCTCTGTGTTCTGTGCTGTTATTCAGTGCTAATTTACCTAAATGTATTCTAAGAGCCCAGTAAACAGTGGAAGTGTTCGTAATTCTGCTAGACAATATTGTGCTCCTGTGGTTTGGCAAATTCTCTGGTCTGATACCAGTCAGGTCCCAAGGGTTCAACCTGTATCACAGAAAACAGTTCAAAGCAGAGAGGAGAAAAATAATCATCAGCAGCCCTACTTCTCAGCTATCCCCTGTGTCCTGCCCTCAAACCCCTTTCTTATCTACCCTCCTGGGTGGGGATAGGCATGGGGGACTCTGACCTGTGGTCAAGGGAAAGTGCTGCTGGAAGGAGGTGATCACAAAGGTGCATTTGAGTGTTATTCCTCTTTCTCATCCACTGTCTTTGAACTGAGGTGACGATTAATGCTTGAAGTTTCTTTCCCATTGGACCCCTCCTAGGCTGGACCTATGGGTTAACTGTTGCTTGTCACCCCTATCTTGTGCCTTGAAGTGCTTCTCTATACTTCTTGCTGCCATGTGGGAACCTCGATAGTCCTGAGGTATTGTTGCATTTGGAGCTATAGGAAAAATTGCAGACTGCTCCCAGGGCTGAGATCCTCAGGAGGTCCTTTATCATTTGTCACTACAGAAGTCACTTAGTTGATGCATTACACCAGGAAGCATGGAGATGGGGGGAGGAGGGGAGCTCCCTAAATAACTTTCCTACACATACACATTTGTTTTTTGTAATGTCACCCATAGTGGAGAAAAACTGAAGTATAACTGACCCTCGCTACTTTTCTCTTTTTAACACAAAGTGGTTGTCTGTAACAGAGCCATGCTTAAATAAGGAGCTGGGTTGGGGCTAAAAATATATCAAATCCATGTGTATTGGTTCCACTCCCTCCACCCCAGCTGTGGTAGAAATGGCCAGGAGATGTATTCCGCTCCATGAACAGGGTACTGTTCTGTCCAGCTGCATGGCAGGAAGGCTCAAAGTGCTTAAACACTATTAATTCTGGTATTTATGTTGGTAACAATGATCTTAAAGAACCCATTGGTATTAATGTGGATGCCCTATGTAATTCCCAAGGAATTCCATTGTAATTAAAAAATGATGTACCATTAAAAAATTGCTACCAAAGTTGTTTTTTAAAATGATAGACCAATTTGTGCCAGAGTTCTGTCTGTCACTCTGACTGTGTAATTCGAAGGATTTCTCTGAATTTAACTATATTGAGCTGTCTTGGGATTTGGTTTTTGCTTTTTGAGTCAAGCTACGCAGTTGTGCAATAATTGTGGGAGTCCTTTCACTCTTATCTTCTCAATGTTTTTAACGTCTATGGTGGCATTCAACTATTTTCCTCCTTCTATACGTTTTGTGTGTGAGATGAAGATCTTCTTATTTTATATCCTGATGTAGTTCTGAGTGGGCCTCCTTGACTCTCTCTTCACCTTCATTGTGATGTTGAAGGTGCCCACAGACAATCCATGTAATGCAAGGACACCCAGATCTGAAACTCCCCCCATGCATGGACAAATGCCTTTGTTCTGCAGTTTGCTCAAAGTTTAGCTGCTGTTGCCAAGGAACAGATGGAGATCAGAGATGTGGCAGAAGGGCCACAGGGTAACTCTGAGGAGGCAATAAATAGCAGCATTGAGTTATTTCACCACTAGCTATGCCATATGTGGTCTAGGTCAGTAGTCACCTGGCTGTATCATGACCTGAGTGAAATAAACTTCACTTTTCAGTCTTGTTCCTAACACATTATTGTCCCCAGCATAGTGACAGAAGCTATTATCAGTCTCACTAGGGACTAAAGACTGACTGGCTGTGGTGACTGCATTACTCCTTTACCTTTGCTCGTGGTCCTTCCAAAATAAGTCTGAATCACTTTGGTGATGTGGATAGGCTTGGACTGCTGCTGACTTACTCTATTTAACGTGTGACAGTCCCCTAAATAAAAATAATAATGGATTGGTAAAAGTTGAAGAAATGAAAGGAGATATGTAGACTCCAGAGACTATTCCCCTTGTCACATCCAGCTGCAGAAATCTCTGTCTTCCAAAGGCTCTGTACTTTTCTCTACAGTTTATTTATATGCATTGAATATTGCAGAAAGAGTCATTGAGTTCTTAATGGACTGTAAATTATAGACAGCATTTAAGATCAGTAACACTGAAGAGGTTTTCTTGTTGTTATTTACAGCACATTGAACTGGACAGTGCCTTTCCTCTCAGTCCTGGCCTGCTTGGTACTGACCGCAGCGACCATTATTTTATATTTCATACCATTGAGGTACATTGTTTTAATCTGGGGTAAGTACACCACAATGTTGCATTTGCATGAGAAGAATCCAATATTAATATATGAGAGAATTTATAAACTTTCTGTCACAGAACTCAGATGTCTGGGGTGGGCATTCTGAGGATAATAAACACTCCATAAACCTTGGTGGAAATGACCACTTGTACCAGAAGTTCATCTTTCTACTAATAGACTAAGAAGTTACCTACTCTGAGGTTTATCTTAAAATGTTCTCATGGTTACTCTAAGGGGAGCCTTTGTTCAGACAAAATGCTGCCGGTGCCTTTTGTGCTGAGTTACCTAGATATGCACTGAGCAGAATAAGATGCCAGAGGTTGAAAGGCTATTGCTGCATAGCATCTACAGAGGTGATTGGGGAATGAAGGGAATGTGAGAAGGAACATCCTGGAAGAATCATCTGGCCTTGGTATCCATGAACTGACTAGAAGTATCCGAATGGTTTAAGCACTGAAGAGCCAATCCTGCAAGATGACAAACTTCAGGAGTTGAGGGTGCTCAGATTGCTAGAGGCACTTACCATATTTCTGGACTCGAAGAGGGATAGAGAGGAATTGGTCCATGGGGTGTAAAAGAGGAAGGCTAAGTTTTGCTAGTGTGAAAATTGAAAAGTGGGGAGGGTGGAAAATGGGTGGAAAACAGTGTTTCACAAGGCCAAGACTTTATACTGCAAAGCCTGCAACAAAGCCACTTCGCTGGGACCAGGCTGGCAGGGGCAGCCCGCTTTGCACCTGTGGAGAAGGCTTAGCTGCCATACGTGCGAAGCTGCCTCCGGGAGCAGGGCCAGCAGGAGCTGCTGACTCCAATTCTGGAGAGGAGGCTTTGCTACTGCAGTGAAGATGCCTCTCGGGGTATGGAACCAGCAACCCCTGCCAGCCCTGCTTAAAGGGAGGCAGCATGTAACCTGTGGGAGGGACCAGGCTGGGCCCACCATGGAGAGCGGCTACTCTAGCCAGCCGGAGCAGCCCCTGCTTGGGGGTGGGTCCTACGAGGCTGGAGCAGCCTTCTGCATGGCTCAGGCGGGGAGTTGCCCAGCCCCTATTGGTTAACCAAAACCGGTAAGCCTCACTCATTAAGGGTGAAACTTACTGGTTAACCTTTTACATCCCTACTCACAATGCAGCGTTTAAAATAATAATATATTGTGATTGTGTTTTGCTGCTCCTTCCTTTAGTGGTGTATTTGAGCTGATGTTCAGTGTTCTGTGTCGTGTCCTGTTC
Source organism: Pelodiscus sinensis (assembly GCF_049634645.1). NCBI lineage: Eukaryota > Metazoa > Chordata > Testudines > Trionychidae > Pelodiscus > Pelodiscus sinensis. Next base: position 11,622,313 of record NC_134724.1, on the reverse strand, counting down.
TCACTGCCCATTATAAAGAAGCCAGGCACAAATTACAGGCCTGATTTTCAATGGGGCTGCAGCTTTTGTGTCTGATTTGGAACTAGGGAATATAATTTTTTAGGAAAAACCCCATTGTGTGCAGACTTATGTCTGCACAAATGAGCTCAATCTGAAAATCAGACTCTTTATGTATCTTGGTAATAAGAGACAGGTCATTTTTTTTTCTCAGAATGTTTTTGTCACCCTTCATCAGTTTCTTTGGTTATTTAAAATGCTAAATCTGGAGCAAGCGAACAAAAACCAGAGGGCAGGGTAGCCTCATTGAACAACTTTGCAAGGTCACCCCATCAATGTTACTGTATGCTTCTGGACAGTGGTCAGCCCTGATTAATTTTATAGTGCTGAAGCGTCCACTAACGTCACTATTACATTAGGAAATGGAGATGAGGAGGGTGAGTGGATGATATGTCAAAAGCTGGAGCTGGGAGAAAAACAATAACATAAATGATTAAATTCCACAAAAGTGCGAATAAAAAGGAGAGTGAGAGTGAGAGGAGATTACTGTGAGGTAAAAGTTCAGTAACAATATGTTTCTGCCTCAATGTGGAAGACATCCAGAGTACACCACGGCTATACGTCCAGTCAACATCATCTAGACTGACAGGCCCTTCAAATATGATACATGTTAAACAACTACCCTGTGGCAAGGCCTCAAAAGACCTTATGGTATTTTCTGTTTTTAAAAATCAGGTACACAGAAAATTGTGTTGGCATTTTGCTGCAAGAATATAGCTTAAAAGCTGCATTCATATGTGAAGCAGGTACATTTGAGAGAGAGAGAGTGAGCACAAGGGAGGGAGAGAATAGAAGTCACTGGATTTGAAACCATATGCAGAGAAATTGCTGCGAAGTTTTAACTTGGGTTGTGATTAGATTAGGCACTTTTGACCTCTTTCTTTGCTGATAGGATACCAATACCCTAATTTTCAAGATGCATTATTGTTTGCTGTCCTTTTTCTTAATAGTATTCAGCTCTGCTGTGGCACATTTCTGCCTTCCATCTAAAAAGCTTGCTAGTCAGGAGGATAAGCCATATTACAAATGCTTATATCCAAATGGAGAAACTGAGGCAAAGAGAAGTTGAGTGCCTTGTCAAAACTGACAATGGCTGAGCAGAGAATAGAGCCCACATCTCTGAATCCCAATCCTGGGCCTTGCTCATGTCGTTGCTCAGAGAATAGGCTGGCTCAAGATTCCCTTGGATACCTGTTAGGTCTTGTCCACACTAAATGGAAGAGCGACGCTGCTGCAATTGATCTTCCAGAATTCGATTTAGCAAGTCTAGTTAAGACTTGCTAAATCGAATTCAGAGGTTGCCTCCACCAGTGTCCAGTACTCCTGCTCTTGCCAGGAATAAGGGAAGCCAATGTTGGCTCTCATTCACCTCCGGCTATGGGGATGCCGCCAAACTTAGCTTAAAGTATTCTTAGTAGCTGCAATTGTGTACCTTAAGCCAAGCTGCTGGATCTAGTGTAGACCTGGCCTGAGTTAAAATTGTAAAACATGCCTTCACGACCTCCACTTCTACCCCCATGAGTAGATCTAGTCAGAAAATGCCATTTCTTTGAGACCTAAACAGTTCATCGAAAAGGGTCTCTCTCTTTTTTTTTTTTTTTTTTTGGCAGGGGGGGGAGAGAGGTATTTATTATTATCCTCTTCCAAACAAAAAATTCTGATTTTCTGAGTAGAAGCAACTTTTTGTTGTGGAAGGTAAGATAATTCAAGGACAGTAAATAATGGCAAAAACAAAATGTTGTGGAATTCTCAAAACAAAATATTTAAAGCAACCCAAATTAAATGTATTTAATGTTCTTGGTTAACAGACATTTTTGAGATTTTTAACTGTTTGGCCTGATTTGGGCCAGGAAAAAAATTTATATCGGACCTTTTTTATGGGATCAGAAAACTATTGTCTGCCCTGCTCTCCTGATGAGCCCTGGTTCCACTGACCGGGCAATCTACAGTTTGGCTATTTCTGCAGAGCAAAGTAGGGCTATGTCTAGACTGTAGGCTTCTTTCGGAAGAAGCTTTTCCAGAAGAGAGCTTCTGGGAACACTTCTTTCAAAAGAGAGCATCTGCACTGCAAAAGCACAACAAAAAAGCAATGTGCTTTTTCGAAAGAGAGCGTCCACATTCATTAGCCACTATCTCGCATTTAAGTTCTGATTCCTGTGGATGGAGTGGCCACCAAGGCATGTGTGCTTTTTCCTGGAGGCCTCTTCTTTTGGAAAAAACCCCCTCTTCCCCGCCTTTTTCATCTACACCCGCCTTCTTCTGAAAGAGTTCTTTCGGAAAAGGCTTCCTCCTCAGAAAGAGGTTTACCTCTGTTGGTAAAACCCCTGCGTTCTTTCAATGTTCTGTCGAAAACGCAATTGCAGTGTGGACGTAAGTGTAGTTTTTCTGGAAAAACTCACAGTATAACCATACCCTCGGAGTGACTATGGTGGTGGTTCATAATTCAAGTTATCAACCGTAGTAAGCTCAAAAAATAAAATCCTAATAAGTTTTCACAGTTTCCCACAGCATCAAAGTACAATGAACATGTCAAATCTGGCTCTGCAATGAAAGGATCAAAAAGCTCTGAAACATGCTGGGAGGGGGTGGGGAATAGATTTCAAAGATTTCAGGAGCTTGCTTTTTCAAATTAAACAGAGGAAAACAAAAAACCAAAATTGTCCTCTGTCCCATTTCTCTCCTCATCCTCCAGCATTTCCCCCCAAGTTTCACAAGAGGACCACATTGGGTCTCACGGAAGCCCGTGTCCAGCTGGGATTCTGTATTTCAGAACAGAATGGGCTATTTCTCTGCTCCCTCTTCCCCCTCCCCCCACTAAAAAACAGAAAAAAGCCTATGGGTTCCAGAATCTCCGTTTTTGCAGCTACCGTGTCTCCGCTGGTGTGGTAATGGGATTTTCACCACCCAAGTAAAGCAGAGACTTTTCTATAATAACTCCCTTTCCCTCCTTCCTTCCAAGAGGCAATCGTGAATGATTCCACATGACAGCAACATGTGCCTGACTTGAAGTCTAGTCATTGTTTTCACACTAATTTTTACTTGTGAATTCCTGCCCCTCCCTCCACCTGAGCAATTATAAATAAATAAATAAATAAATCGGGTTTGTATTTTTTTGGTTTTTTTTCAGGCATTAATAAATTTACTAAGAAGCTTAGAAATCCCTATTCCATAGACAATAATGAGTTACTGGATTTCCTCTCCAGAGTACCATCTGATATTCAAAAAGTAAGTAATGAATGACCGCCACCAACAGGGGCATCAAGGCTCATGAAGCGCTGCCAGCGCTGTCCTTGTGGAATACAATGCTGAAGCATTTTGAATAACAGAGATAAGGCATCAGGGAAATCCATAACTGGGGCAATGAATGTGAGCAAGAGGGGAGCTGAAAAACTTTGTTGGAAGCATAAGATGATTGAAGAATAAACTATCCTGAAAAGAGCTACTTAAATATGACCTGGAAATAACACTGCATGGTTACTGAGCTATAAGGTTTTTTTCACCTTTTTGCTCTGATGTTTGTATGGAGGGCAGGAGGATACAGTGTCTCTGAGGCTACGTCTACACTGTGGGTGTTTTGCGGAAGAGGAAATGCAAATGGGGCACTCATTTGCATATCTTGTGCTCTCGTTTGCATATCTTCCCATCCTTTTTGTGGAAGAGGTTTTTCCAATAAAAAGCCCTGTGTAGATGGGGCTATTTGTCGGGGAAAAAACCCTTTTGTGCAAGAGCCCTTTATTCCTCAAAAAATGAGGTTTGCAGGCTCTTGCACAAAAGGGTTTTTTTTTTCCCCAAGAAGGGTATGTCTAGACTACATGCCTCTGTCGCCAGAGGCATGTAGATTAGACTACCAGGCATAGGAAAATGAAGCGGCGATTTAAATAACTGCCGCTTCATTTAAATTTACATGGCTGCCGTGCTGAGCCGATCAGCTGTTTGTCGGCTTAGAACGGTAGTCTGGACGCGCGGGGGTCGACATCAAAGACATTTGTCAACCTCCCAGGTATGCCTCCTGGGATGAGGTTTACCTGGGATGTCGACAAATGCCTTTGATGTCGACTGCGGAGCGTCCAGACTACCATGCTGAGCCGACAAACAGCTGATTGGCTCAGCGCGGCAGCCATGTAAATTTAAATGAAGCGGAGATTATTTAAATCACCGCTTCATTTTCCTATGCCTGGTAGTCTAATCTACATGCCTCTGTCGCCAGAGGCATGTAGTCTAGACGTACCCTAAATGGCCCCATCTACACAAGGCTTTTTATCTCAAAAACCTCTTCTGCAAAAAGGATCGAAGGAAGATATGTAAATGAGAACGTGAGAGACTCAAATGAGCGCTCCATTTGCATTTTCTCTTCCGCAAAAAACCCTCAGTGTAGACATAGCCTGAGCGACAGAGAGAATCATCCAAAGAGGTTTACTGAATCCCTCATCTTCTCAAACAGGAGTGAGGGAGGTATTCCATGATTTTGTGTTTCTTGTGATCTGCCTTAGGCCATCTGCCATTCTAATTTCTTCTTTCCGTCCCACCTGAAACTTAAGATTTCCTTGGACAATGCTACACTCACTTTTTATTATACAAACTGGAGATCTGTATAAAATAACGTGTGATCAAGAAGATTGATCTTCCACTTGCATGGAATTATAACTTTCAGTCTATCCAGGGTCACCCTCCCCCACTTCAGTCATGTCTCTGTGTTCAATAATCTTGTCCAGCTGGCTGCAAATTATCTGAACAGTGGGTCTTTTAGAATGTCGAGATCTATTTATTTCTCTCGGCAGAAGGAAAATAGTCTTACTGGGTGGCAAATCGCACAAAGTAAAACAAAAGAAACAATCCTTTATGATCAGCCAGAATCTTATGACCTAGGACCCTGATTCTGCCAGCCTAAATCACAGTGAAATAGCTTTTTACTCCTCAGGCAACAGTACTTGCAGAGTAAGGTGCTGCTCACTGCACATAAGGGGATCACAGTCTAGCCCATAGTGATTTTACTCTGCTGAAGATTGGAAAATGATAGTCTCCATGCGGTGTCAATGCAGCCAGTAGAAACAAAGTTGGAAAAGGTTTTCATTGACATTTGTTTCAAGAGATCTCCAGATTGGTTGTTGCCAGTGCTATAGCTAGACAAAAATATCTCTCTAGATTGCAAAAACAGCTAAACAGAAATAATCATAGAGACAGTAAGCTTAAGTGTATTTGTATTTTTGTTGCTGTTATAGAATGCATTGGATTTGCAGAGATGTTTTGCAGTTGTCCTTTTAATGTTTATAGTTAAAGATAAGCTGCTTTTTCTGTTTGTGTTCTATTTAAGATTTACATTAATAACATTTCCCTGAATGGTTTCTGTTTGATTGAACTCTTTAAGGATGGTCTGATGCTATTTTCTATGAGGAAGTGTTGGTAAAACATATATGAAGGGATCTACTTTCTTAGGGGAGCTTTGCCATAAATACTAAATAAATACTAAATAGTGAATTCATTTGGCATCTGATACAAAAATCTAATTAAAGCTGGCCCCAGGCAATATCAAAGCCATATCTGCCTGCTCCACATAACATGTTGCTAAAGCACCTTCGTTTCATTTTGCTAGAGACCTATGAATTAGAAAATACCCTTAATATCATAGCATGTTACTGTATGCTAGTAGCACATGGCCTGGACAAGAAGTATGGAATAGGCAGCATATTCTTTGTAAGATTCTTATAATTTCAATGGGGACACTTTTCAGTTATGCAGCAGGTAGTTTATGAATGGAAATTATACTACATCTAGATTTATCACGGATGTTTTAACCATTGTGTCGTGAATGAAATTGTGGGGAAGGAGGGAGAAATCTTTTTATTGGGGAAAATATTGTTCCTCTTTAAAATGATTAAGCATGTCTGTATACAGTTTTTAAGACCACTCTGACCTTACCAAATATTGGGACCCACTTGCTTTATCATTCCCAAGAGAGTCTTATTAGACTTCTAGGTTAATACAATAAAAAAATAGTCCATTTTGGCATTGCAGAGATCAGGTAGTGCCCCGTGCATCTCATTAGAACAATCTGCTTTTAATATTTTGGTTTCAAGAAATGATGCATGACTTCTCAAATCCTTCCTGCAATTAATCCCCCATGTTCCTGTGTTTAGAAAATGATTCATTACTTTTGAACCTTCCTTAGTTTCCCTTGGTTTTTCCTTAGGGAGCCATTAACACACACTGTAGTGGGCTAGAGTTACCTAACTGCAAACGTCATGTCTATTTGTTTTTACAGGTGCAGCATGCTGAATTGAAACCATACAGCAACTCCAGTTCCCTCAGGAAGAAATGGAGTGCTCTATAGGATGCAGACAGATTTTGGAATGCAACATCCCCCTCCATACACTCACATGGAAACACAAATTTTTTTCTCCCCACACCCTTTTTTCAGTTAAGATCAACATTCTTATAATAGCCATGGGCCCAGGATGGTTCTTCTGGAAAACATCTATTTTCTGATGTACACCTATCCTGAAAAGGCTTTCCTTTTGGCACAGGGGTCTAGCCCAACCAGAGCCAAGTAGAATGCATGGACAAATGAGTGGGTAGAGAAGAGCACAAATGTGTGTTTACTTCAGTTATTAGGGTAAGACTGAACATTGCAGCTCTTCCTGTTTGTATGTAGCAAGATATAATTCTGCTTCACATAGCAGATCAGTGAAGCTGATGTGAGGAGATGCTCTGATTTCATTTTTAACATATCCAAAAGATTTACTTTACAATATGACAGCTATTCTTGTCTGTTAAATCACAGCATGTAGAAGCGTTTAAACTCTGAATTAACAAGTCTGATACCCTGCTTCTGTTCAAGCAGTGTCTATTTTGAAAAGTTTTTTTATTATAATTACCAGAAACAGTTAGAAGCTCCCATAGTATCTCAACACTTCATCTAGCACTTATTTTTTTTAAAACTGCTATTAAATCCTTGATGCCAGAATTGTCTGGCATAAGGTCCATTGCTGGCAATGGAAAAACCAAGATCTCTTGTTGTTGAAGGGTTAAGAGAATCCTCAGACCTGAAAATACCATATTTCTGACTTGCTATTGATAATTCAATCTCATTAAGGTTTTTGGCATAACTGTTGCTTTTGTCTAAATCTGGAGATGTCAACACTACGCCTCTTGAAGAAAAACACTTTATAGCCTTAAAGATGAAAGTGCTTGGGCAGGAGAAGAGCACTATGCCTAAAGCAGTAGTTGTGAATATGTTGCGTTACTGTAATTGTTCTCAAACTTGTGGTTCATCGACCATCAACGTTCTGTGGAGTTTTTCCTGGTGGTTCACAGACTGAAGAGATAAGAGAACCAAGCCATGAAGAACTGGTGTTTTAGTAGGGGATGTGGTCCCTGAGAAAATTTCAGTTCTCCCCCTAATGCAAGTCCTTATATTTCCTATCCACAGAACTCCATGTATTACAAAGTTGGGTATCCATTGTTACCCATTTCACAGATGGGGAAAACTGAGGCTATATCTAAACTACACCCCTCTGTCGGCAGAGGGATGTAAATTAGATATTTCAAAAATGCAAATGAAGCGGGGTTTTAAATATCCCCATAATCGTGTCATGGCGCTGTTTCGAACAAGCATTATTTCGAAACTGAAACCGTAGTTTAGACGTGATTTTTTTCCAACAACTGGGTGCTTTGTAATCCTTGAATACAGGATCTTTCGAAAAAGCACCCCATTGTTGAAAAAACCGCATCTAAACCGAGGTTTCAGTTTCGAAATGGCGCTTGTTCGAAACAGCGCTATGACGCGATTATGCAAATGAAACATGAAATATTTAAATCCCCACTTCATTTGCACTTTCAAAACGTCTAATTTACATCCCTCTGCCGACAGAGAGGAAATAAGAGCACAAATTCCACTGACTTTCAAGGAAACTTGTGCTGCTAAATAACTTCAGCTGGTGCTGACTTGACTAAAACCTAAGCCTCTTGAAAAAGAAATTAAAGGAAACCATAGTAAAGAAATTAGGGAACCACAGGATACAGAGGACTTGAAAATGCACTATTTAGAAATAAACTGATTAATCAATGTCTATAAATATAGGCCTGAGGATTTCCTGCCTACCTTTATTGGCAGCTCTGTCTTGAACAGTTATATTATGGTGTCCAGCACTGAATAAGGAATGTAATAGTGATAGCTAATGAATTATTACTCATTCAGTAATTTCCTAATAGTTTATTTTTCAAAGTATTTTTAACAATGTTTACAGTGCCTTAATTGAGGGAGAGGAATTTTCTTCATGTAAGATTTAATTTTATAAACAAGGTGTTTCACTGAGATATCATGTTGTAGGTATATATGTAAGAGTAGAAAATAAATGACCCCTCATTTCAAAAGGAAATGTGTGTTTTGTACAGAGGTACACATACATAAATAGTGTATATGTGTATATATATATATATAAATTTATATATATATATATGTGTGTGTATTTTGTGAGTGTATCTCACATACACATGCGCAGACATTTAGAATGCAGTTTAAAAATCTTCAAGGAAAATGTTTATGAAAAATGCCAAAAATTCTAAAGCTTATCATTTTGTGTCTGGTCTTTTTCATTTTGTATCTTTCCCGGCATGTCTTTCTGGCTGAGTCAGATCTCTGCATGATTTGATTTACTTCAAGTTAATGAAGCTGGTTGGAAAGAGCCTTGTAGAAATTATAAAAGCTCCAGTAAATCTATTTGTTCATACAGTAGATATCCACCGACCCCCTTTTTTTAAACCAGTTACTCAGTCTTCTGTGTAAACAATGCCTCATTGTCTCCATCTAAACTACCATCTAGTTTATCATACTATAGCCTATTATTTGGAAGGACAAAACTCTGAGATTTTGAACACAAATGTGAGATCTGTCCATTCATTTGAATGAAAACATTCCAAAGCAGCAAGCATATCTTATTTGTTTAGAAGGCGGGACCAATATTTTAATATTTTTTTCTATAGAATATTTTAGATTAACTGATTTCTGTTCAGGAGACAGGGTAATGTCTATTTTTTTAAAATTGTAAGTGTGCCAAATTCCAGACTATTTTGTATTAGTCTATTATGCTGGAGACACCCAAAAGTGAGAGTTTTGCTATGTTCCACTTCCCACATGTATTGCAATGTGCTATTTGTTATGGTAAATATTTGAAGTGCAATAAACACTTGATTTTAAGTTGCTTTGTTTTTAATTAATCTAATCAGAATATATATTTCCAGTTCAATGTAGAACATTTACCGTGGTACAATACTTAACATTTGACCATATAAAGTAAGCACAGTATATAAGTACATGTCTTGACAGGAAGGAAGTTCAGTCTAACAATAAGAGCAATGAATAGGGATTTGTAATGGAAGCCATGCTGCCATGGGAAACAGACTGATGGGGAGGAAATAGTCATCTACACAAATCCAAACAAATATCCTATCGTCTGCAGGATTGATCTCTGGAACTCAGATCATCCACAGGTTTGGAGGGTTTCTTCCCCTTGACTTATGGAGTTCTCTAGTCTTCACTTACAGGAGCTAGCCTTGGATGATTAATTGTTCCACATTCAAATGACCAATCTTCAACCTCACTACACTTTTCACTTGATCCAGAAGGGTGGGGTATGTTTTTGTTTTAAAAATCACACTCAAGTCACAGTTGGTATAGGTGCTGTATTGTTCATTTGCTATTGGAAGGTGTTGATATAATAGAAATACCAATACACATATAATAGTATTCACATCCCAAACTCTCGTAGGATGCGTCTACACAGCACCCTAAACTCAAAATAAGATGCTCAAATGGTGTATCTTATTTTGATTGAATTTTGAAATAGCGTATTTTAAAATTTGGCGCGTCTACACATCACCAAGTTTCAAAATAACGTGCTATTTCGAGACATTCCTTACCCTTGTGGAAAGAGAGTTACAGGGATGCTGAAATAGCGGGGCTGCTATTTTGAGATCGATCTCAAAATAGCGGACACATTTGAAATACTGTGTAGACGTACCCTTCCTGTCATCATGCATTCAAAAACACAAACCTGACTTTGAGTCCAAACTAGAGAGGAGTTGGAAGCAGTGCACACGTGTACATATACACTTCATGGACAGTTGTGCAAATATCAGATCTGATGGGTACCCAGGAGTCAAATATTTCTGCATACGTTCAGCCAAACACTAGCTGCTTCTGAAAAGTTGGGTTTTGTAAATGCACCTAAAGTCCATTTTCCTTGAACATTTGTATTGGTTAAGTTCTACCATTAAAACACTAAACCTGGAAACCAGGCAAATAAAGCTTGTTAACTCGGAATAAAGAGCATTAATTTTAAGTGTGAAACAAATATTGACAGATTTCTTTGGTGGGAAGGGAGAAGCTGAGGGGCAGGTATTTGCCATGCTTTTATTTTAACCTTAAGCAGTTCCATGGCAGAGTGGTAGGGCATTATGAAAGTCGAGACCTGTAAGGGGTGATTGGGTTGTTTGGTTTGAGGGGGCTGCTTTTTTAACTCATGACATACAAAATGATCTGTTAGAAACCATTGTTGGGGTGGTGGTTTTTTTAAAATCAACCCATTGTGTCTCTTTTGCATTTGTAAAGGGACACAATCCAATTCATTATTTTTTTTCAACAAATTCGTTTAAAAATTACATTTTTCTGATATACTATTTAAAGGATTTTCTATCTTGGGGATTTGGAGGGGGTGAAGGTTGGGGAGGGAATTAAAGGATGCTGTTTGTAAAGAGTCTTTTCAGCTAAAAAGGAAATGACTAAGGCTTTGATCCTACACCTGGATTCACAGGGGACTGGCAATGTTGATCAGTGCCTAACTGTACTAAGGGATTGACGCGCTCACAAACCCAAGAAGTAGAAGATAAAATTATGGGAAGTTTTCAGGTTTTCTTTTAATCAATAGCAATGATGCATTAAAATTTTATTTCTAGATTTCAAGATAATGGTGTCCCCTTACATGGCTGCTGGTTTGTAATTCAGGTAATGCAGACTTTTAGTAACATGCATTTTCTTGATGCTTATAAAATATTTTATTTTTAGCATTTGACACATTTTTAAAACACTAATACAGTGTGTGTTCCACCCCCTGTTAAAATACCTCAGAGAGAGAGCTCAAATATATCTTAGAGGAAAAGTAACGACTTACCTTAATTGTCCTGCTATTGTTCATTCCCTTTCCTTAATTCCATTTTTTACTTTTCTTCTAAGGAGTTTTTTATGCTTGCTTGACAGTGCTGCACTTGAATAACACTGAAATTCTAAATCCTAAAAACAGCCTTGTCAAGCCCTAGTCAAGTTTTCTCCTCACTTCTTCATCAGTGTTTTTTAACTCTGACCACCTGTACAGAACAGGGGTCAGATCAGGCTCCTACACTGGTGTCCTCTTCAACCTGAGCTGAGTAGCTATTGTGATGACAGGTCAGACAATATAGGCACTTCTCCACCAGAAATGAGACTGAAATCCACTAACTCACCTCATAATAGGCCAGAAATGAACAGACAGTACCGGTCTACTACCAACCAGAGCTAATGGTAGTTGTTAATAGCCTGAACAGTCTAGAGGAGAAAGATTTACTATTGTTCTAAATCAATCACCTTTTTTTTTTTTTTTTGAGACCCTGATCTTTCAAGCACTTTCACATGCAGAACTGACATTGACTTCCCCCTACATAGATAGAATTTCACAGGGGATGAATTTGGAGGATTTGTTGTTTTTGTTTGTTTTTAAATAAGATTCACAAAATGCCTCTTAACCAAACTCCAACCTTTAGATTCTCAGCCCTTTAAGTTAATAGACTGAGAAATGTTCACTTTGGCTTTAGAGACTATGGCATATTTTAGAAGTGAATCCTCTTCTGACTTAATATTGGACTTGCATTTTATCTGTAAAGCTGCATGTGTCAGTGCCTTAGTGCATCCACCCCTTCAAATCACACAGTAACACGATAAGAGTATCTGCTCTTTAGAATCCATAAAGTTAGCAACTCAGAGGGAGGCTGAGATACTACAAACGATTGTTAATCTGGTGGGTTGCAGATGGAGTGTTTTAATCGCTCTCAAATTGGGAAGAGTTAAGCCAGCTGAAACGCCATCATTTCTGGGTTGAGGTTCTCTCAGGTGATTTATTGTGGGGAAGCCAACCCTGCAACAACCAAAATCTTACAGTGCCAAGGGAATATAATGTGAGGGGGAAAATACTTTTTATTTCACATGTACATATCCAAACCGGTTGACTAATGGTTCATTTCATGTGTACCAATATGGGCTTTCACCACTTTTAATCAGCTATTTCCCCCCATATACTGGTTTAAAAGAATGCAGTGTTAACGAGGATTTAGAAAGCGTTCGTGCGTTTAAGATACATTATTTGTGCTACCTTAATATATTTAATCCTGAAAGCTCTATTCTCAGGCAAGAAGGAGCTATGGATACTGGTGATGTCACAGTAGTATTTATGCAATTAAAAACTGGAAGTGTGAGTTGAAATTCTGAGTGCAGGTGACCAATGGACTGGAGGGTTTTTTTATTTGATTTTTTTTTTTACTCTGATAAGATGTTGCCCATTGGGCTCAGTATTGGATTGGAGTGAACATCTAGCAGGATTAAATTAGCGGATACCTAATTAAAAGAAGGGAGGAGAGTTTGATGGAACATCTGCTGACTTAACTAGAATCATGGTTCTGACCCTCAGCTTCCTTGTGCCAGTGCAAAGGTGCCCTCAAACCTCCTAGCTAGACCCTAGCCTTGCATTGGGGAACCCAGTGAATGGGGAACAGAAGGCACGGACAGGTTATTCCTACACACGTGCAATCACCATCGGATGGAATGGCTTCCATGTGTTGGAACAGCCCCCAGTCTATAGAGTGATGAAAATAAAGATGATGAATATATTCAAATAATACAGATTTTGATAGAAATAGAAAAGTGACTCACAGTATGTTGGGGACCCTTAGGCTATGTCTACACTCGTGGCTTCTTGTGTGAGAAATATGCAAATGAGGCTAAGCGTGGAACATTGTCGAGCCTCATTTGCATACCTAATAAGCCACCATTTTTGCAAAAGAGGCTATTGTACCAGAAGGAGTTATCTACGCTGCTCCTTCTTGCGCAAGAAAAACCCTTTTGCACAATGCCACTACACCGATTATTTTCAGGAATAATGGCATTGCACAAGAGGGTTTTTCTTGTGCAAGAAGAGGCAGTATAGACAGCTCCTTCTGGCCCAAGAGCCTCTTGCAAAAATGACATCTCATTAGGTATGCAAATGAGGCTCAGCGATATTCCACTTAGCCTCATTTGCATATTTCTCATGCAAGAAGCCACGAATGTAGACATAGCCTAAATGTAGAAGTTCCTTTTCCCATCCCAAATTCTAGTGATGACTTTTTGAGTAGCTGAACAGATGAGGTAAATTTCCCAGTGTGAGCCTCCACACACTTGGGTGAGTGCAGGGACAGGAAAAGAGACAAGCTCATAGTAAATAGCTTGGTATTTCATTCAAAGGGTCTGAATGCCAAACCTCCTCTTACAGTTGGGAAGTAGATGTTGCATTCATGTTTCGGTCACTATTAAACCGTTTGGACCAGATCTTCTTCTGGTGTCAATGGAAAGGGGCTTTTCAGTTACAATGTTACAGCCCGTTTACATCAGCTCAAGATCTGGCCCTTTGAATGGATTGCTTAAAACTACACTGAGTAGAACTCAATAACCCAGACTTACAGAAAAAATACCCATGAGCAATCCATTGTTGCCATGTTCAAGTCCACCTTCTGTAGGTTGCAGATGGTATTTGGCTCAACTTTCTTATCCCCGTGCCATGTGGGGCAACTTCTTCTAAGGGAACAAATCGGTGTGTGCCACAACCACACATTCCCTGATTTCCTAACACCCTCTCCCAAATATTTCTCTTCAGTTCTTAGTGGAGATGTACAGTGCAAATAGTGCAACTTCCCTCATTCAAAACAACTGCCAGGAGGGGTTGAAAGTGCTTTGGAGGATAGGGCTGTAATTCAAAATGATCTGGACAAACTGGAGAAAAGGTCTGAGGTAAATAGGGTCTGAGGTAAATAGTTCAACAAGGACAAATGCAAAGTACTCCACAAACTAAATATGATTCAGCAGTAATACTGTTGAGCGAAAAAACAAACTAATCATTCTGGGATGCAGTAACAGGAGTGTTGTGAGCAAGAGACAAGGAGTCAGTCTTCCTCTCTACTCTGCACTGATTAGGCCGCAACTGAAGTATTGTGCCCAGTTCTGAGCACCACGTTTCAGGAAAGATGTGGACAAATTGGAGAGACTCCAGAGAACAACAAAAATGATGAAAGACCTAGAAAACAAACTGAAAGAACTGGGTTTGTTTGGAAAAGAGAAGACTGAGAGGTTACACAATAGTAGCTTTCCAATACTTAGAATGGTATTCTCCCAGAGGTGGGAGAAAAAATGTTCTCAATTTCTGAAGCAATGGGCTTAAAATGCAGCAAGGGAGGTTTAGATTGGGCAATAGGAAAAACTTCCTGTTCGGGTGGTTAAGAACTGGAATAAATTGCCTAGGGAGGTTGTGGAATCTCCATCATTGGAGATATTTAAGAGCAAGTTAGATAAACACCAGGGATGATCTAGATGGTCCTGAGATGAGGCAGGGGACTGGACTTAATGACCTGTCGAGGTCCCTTCCACTTCTATGATTTTAAGTTCCACCGCCTTATGTGCTAACCGTTGCTTTGATCATGATTATTTATTCCCACCCCCGTCTCCTGTATATTTTGGACCCCTTGAGAGAGCCTCTCGAACTGCACAGCAGATCACTGCTCTAAGAGAAGAGAAAAATACATGTGCAATCTCCCTCCATCCCTAGTAATAGACGACTTTACTGAAAGTCAATGCCATCCACTTGCATTTATCACTGCCATTCTTGCTCTGCATATTTTTGGTATTCGCTATGCATTGTTAACAGTGATTGTCATGTAATTAAATCACTGCTCATCACAAGAGCCTATTTTTATGCTGAGATAAGCATCAGAAGTCTGCTGCAGCGTCCCCCAGATCAATAAAGATGTTCCCTGTAGGATTACAAATAGTCTGGGGTCGTGCAGGGCACCAGAATTAATTAGGAATGATTTCTCTTTTTCTTTCCACTTTCAATACATTTTTAATTGTTAATTCATTTTCAATGGGCTTGTTTTTAACTCTGCCTTGATGCCCTGATGCTTCTGTTCAGGGATTTTGAATAGCATGTCAGCTGTGGCAACACCTCACCACTTGTGCCATCCTTTCTATAGTCATGCCTAACAGCTGGTTCAAAATAGCGGTAAATGTTCATCAGACTGAAACATTATGCATTTGTGGGCACTCTGATGGACTTCAGCTAGTGATGTTGATGTATTTGTGTTACAGTTTTGCTTTGAGTACCCCAGCTACATACAGGGCCCCATTGCATACAAACGCAAAGAGTCTATGTACATTCCAGCTTGCCACATATTGAGTTGCAGGTTCTTGCTTTCAGGTTCTTGACTTTACCCCTCTATAGTTCATGCTCAAAGCTCTTCGATATATATTCAGGGGTGTGTAGAAGTCCCATAAGTGCACCTAGGGTGGTGGGTGACCACCTCTCTCCCCTCCTACTCTGTGGTGTGGATGTAGCCACGATGTGGTGAATTGCCCTTGAGTCAACCTAGTCCATCAGCATCATTCCCACAATTCCATGTCCTCTACTTCTGGTCTTTCAGCCTCCTCAGTGTCCTGACTTGGTCTCTGTGGACCACAAATTACCTGCTATTTTGTATACACTCACTCAGCATTTCTCTCATCTCTTTCCACACGGACTTCTCCACCTCCACATCTTGCTCCAGCTCAGTTTTCCCTGATATTTGAAAATGTTCTCCCTGCAGTGTGTGTGTTGCAAGCTGGCCAGAGAGGCTCTTGTGTGAGTACACCCAGAACCATGACTTTAGCAAAATCCCACAGAATAATCACCTCTATGGGAGCCCATGAAGGCTGGTGGAGCAGGACATCCCTTAGACGGTGGTGTAGTGTAGGGAGCAGATGAAACATCTGATGTCCCTATGCCCCACGACCAGTAGATCTGGCACATGCCTAACACATGCCCCTACTATAAAGAGAGCAGTTGGTGCCACCCCAGCATAGAGCCCATCGTTCCCTATGATGTTCTCCTGACACCAGAGGGT
The DNA here is from genome assembly GCF_049634645.1 of Pelodiscus sinensis. Classification (NCBI taxonomy): domain Eukaryota; kingdom Metazoa; phylum Chordata; order Testudines; family Trionychidae; genus Pelodiscus; species Pelodiscus sinensis. The sequence goes on along the minus strand of NC_134724.1, from coordinate 11,606,050 downwards.
CTGATTGTGAAGGTGGAAGAGGGTGGGGGGCAGGCTGCAAGATCAGATGAGACTATGGGAGGCTTGCAGTCCCAGAAGTAGAAAGTAGAACTTAAAACCCTGAATCAGCCTAATCAGCAGGGTGTGATAGTGGCCATTGGGCCCATTTTCCAAGGACCACTTTGGGGATCAAGGTGAAACAAGGGAGAAACCTTCCCTTAGCACTAAGTCCTTAGATCAATAGCAATCTCCTTCGAACATCCAACAATATGAAAAAATACCTTTCCTATTGGTATTTTGGTGGCCAAGGAGATCCTTGCTTCCTTGGTAGCCTGGGGGTAAAAGTATTGATTTGAACAGTGTACAAGTCACTGTGGGGATAAACAGTTCTCAGCATGCAAAGGAAGAGAAAGCTGGCAAGTTTTGTTCTTAATGGGCCTAATCTAAAGTCCACTGAAGTCAGTAGGAAGATTGCATTGGAGGTGTGGCCCATGCCTGGTATTTGTTAACCCTCTACAAGGGGGATCAATAATGGCAAAAGGCATCAGGGAGAAATAATGTAGCTGAGTCTAAACTGAAGGGTTGTGAGCTACCTCACAAGGGTAACTGGAGACCTCAGCAACTTGACAGTGGAGGAAATGCATTTTGGGGAGGTTTTTAATCTGCTGTTGTGTGAGGAAGGAGGGCGAGACATTAATATTGGCAACTGTGTGGGAGGTTTTCCCAGTGTGTGGAGGGCACTAAACAGCTGAGTGAGGAATTAGGTGTATTAAAGAACTAGTGCATAATGCAGCAAACATATTCAGTGTTGACTTCGATGCCCATGCTATGAATGTAGGTCAGTGAGTGGTGCAGAGAAGACCAGATGTGTATCGTTTGCTTCCTCTGGCATTACAAGGATAAAGGGACACCTGAAACTAGGAGGCAATTCACTTAAAACAGATGAGGAAAGCTTTCCCAAAATATATAGCTAGCTGGTGGCATTCACTACCTCAGGTTAATAATGATCTAAACAACACTGGTAAGCTACAAAATGTGATGAGACAGTTATATGCCTGAAAATAGCATGAGACTGAGATATCCATATCTGCCATCTGACTCCAACATCTGCCTTGACTCTGAATTTGGGAAGACAGGATTAAAGGGTTTCTGAATACTCACATTTCAGGGCATCCACTAATGTTCATCTGTGATCAAGGGAAATTTCCTTCATATTGTCGAGTGGCATAATGAACTGCCTTTGATAGGGTAAGTGACAATAGTTTTCTCTCAGATACTTGGGAATGGCCAGTATTTGCCATTGCTATCGGCTATATGCATCACTGTTCTGCCCTAAAGTGTTTTTTACTGTTTGTTTATATTGTAGGCATCTCTAGAGACCCCCCCAACTGCATTGGAGCTGATTTATACTAGGCAATAGCCAAACACACAAGATCTGTCTTCAATGCAGAGTTAACCTGGACTCTGCTTAAGTGATGCTGCTACCCCTCTTCTCATTCACAAACACAGCCCCCTCGTCTAAGGTTGGTAGTACTTTAATCCAGGGGTTGTGGGCCCAGCTGGGGCATAGTCAGAGGTCAGTAGTTGCTTTTACTCAGGCTGGTCACATGCTAAATCATGAGTGCTTGATAGTCTTCCAGTGCCTTTCATGGGTGGGGAGTGAAAGCCCAGCTGGAGAAGGCAAGCCCCTGGCCCAGTGTGCTCCTTCCACCTGCCCCTTGGGCCAACCATCACCCACCTCTGGCCCGATCCTTCCTGGCCATGTGGAGGGCTGAGGCTGTGTTGCTATGACCCCGCCCAGCCCTCCCCGGCAGCCCCAGTCTTCCGCGGTCGGGCAGGTAGGCAGTTTTGCAAAGGCTGTGCCTACATTACCCATGGTAATGGGCTGCCTTTCTACAGTTCCCTGCCCCCCACGCTCAGGACACACAAGTTCTCCCACAATTCCCTGGGGAAAAAAACCACGGGGAGCACAGCACAGTAGGGGACACGGCATCTCAAGCAAAGCTTTGCAGTTGTGGCTGTTCACCCCTAGATTAAACTGACTTGGGTGCTGATCGCTGGATCAACTCTACAGTATAGACGTATCCACAGTGAAAGCAAGTCCCTGCCCTGAGAGGCTTACATTCTCAATCAACAAATCAAAGGTAGGGGAGGGAAGCAATTATGTGTGTGCCCTTTTGAATAAGCTTAGACATGAAATCTCAGTTGTCACCCTCCTCCCCCAGGCTTTTAAAGACTGGCTCTTTCTTTAATCTGAAGTGCCTGGAACTTAATTTGATTATAGAGGAGATTCTTTGCACAGCACAAAACCCAGCAAGACTTCTGTGGTGGGGAGGAGGGGGTAGGTTTATGGAGCTCAGAATACTCCTGGGTTTATACTGAAAGCATTTGCCGTGCAGTTGCTGGCAAAAGGCAACTGTCCCCAGAGAATGAGAGAATTCACACACCTGTCAAGCAGCCCAAAGCTACCTGTCCTACATTTGCATGTAATGACACCATGCCTGAGGCCCGCAAGGGAGCAGGCAGCAGCTGAACATCCCCAGTTGCTCAATCGTCATTTTCCTGCTCGTGCACCAAAAGGCTCTGGTTTTCAAATGATCAGTGGGGAGTCGAACCTCAGCAAGCTTGTCTACACTGCCAACAAAAGACCTGCAGCGGCAGGTCTCAGGGTGTGTCTATACTACAGAGTTTTGTTGACAAAAGTGGACTTTTGTCGACAAAACTATACCTGCATCTACACTACCGCTGAGTTCTGTCGACATAACGTCAACAGAACTCAGCAGTTTTGTCGACGCTGGTAAACCTCATTTTACGAGGCATAACGCCTTCTGTCGACAGAGTTTCTGTCGACAGAAGGTGTTATTGCATGTAAACTGTCCTTTGCGTCTACACTACCATGTCGACAAAGCAGCTTGCTTTGTCGACAGAATCGAATGTAGTGTAAATGCTCTTTGTCAACAGAAGTTTTGTCGACAGTATGGGTGTGTCTAGACTACAGGGTTTTGTCGACAAAAGTGGACTTTTGTCAACAAAACTATACCTGTGTCCACACTGCCATTGAGTTTTGTCGACATATGTAAACCTCATTCTACGAGGAATAACGCCTTTTGTCGACAGAGTTCTGTCGATAGAAGGCATTATTGCATCTACACTGTCCTTTGCGTCCACACTGTTATGTCGACAAAGCGGCTTGCTTTGTCGACAGAATTGGATGTAATCTAGACGCTCTTTGTCGACAGAAGCTTTGTCGACAGTATCTGTCGACAAAACTTCTGTTGACAAAAGCCTGTAGTCTAGACGCACTCAGAGACTGGGTCAAGTGGGCTTTGGGCTTAACAATGACCCTCTAGACAGCTGGTGCCCAGGCTCTGAAATTCAATGAGGTGGGGACTGTCTTAGAGCCCTGGCCCCAACCCAAATGTCTGCCCTGGGTTTTAGCCAAGGAGCACAAGCCCTGGAAGCTAGGGTTGGTTGACCCAGGCTCTGAAATGTGCTGCCCCAGGTTTTTTGTTTCGATGTCTCTGAAATCATGGCATCTTTCTCACTGCAGTGTTTCACATTATTATTGGAAACCAATGGTTCTCTTCTCCTACCATGCCTGCAGAACCCCAGCGATGTCAATGGACTCACTGCTGATTTGCCCCATTGTAAATGAGAGAAAAATAAAGCTCAATGAGACCTGAATTTTTACCTCCTGGCATCTCATGAAAGCAGTTGGGTTTTCCTCCCCTTAGGCCCTCAGTTCCCTGAAGACCCAGAATGTGCCTGCATCCTCTGTCAGCCCTACCAAAGGGAACACAGTTAACAGCGTGTCCTGTCCCACCTGAAGAAGGCTTCAGTTAAAAGGCAACTGTTAATTAAATGCATCGCGAATCAAAGGGTGACCGAAAACTTGCACAGTGGGCAGGATCTTGTGATAGGGGAAGGGAGGGAGAAGCTTCCTGCCTCCTTCAAACCTGGGACTGGTGGGGGGCACAAATTAGAGCAGCCCCAGGAATACAGGAAATGGAAAGGGACGTTTAAAAGCTCTCGAGTGCAATGTTCAATGCCTGTCAAACACTGCAGTAGTTTTTCTGTAGCAGAGGGTGCTTCATGGAGGGGTGTGTGATGAAAGTTGTGTTGGCATGAGTTGGGATTCCGCAGCAGAGGCGTGGTGGGTTAAAACCTTGCTTTCCATGCCGCAGCAACATGTCGTCTGCACAGAAGTTATAGAAACATTATTCAATATTTTGTTTTAATTGGGCTGCCATCTCCAAGGCCAGTTGCCTGAAGTACCCTGGATAAAATCATAGCTCTGCTCAGTGAATTGAAAATTCTCATTGGTTTCAGGATTTTTCAGCCTTGTCCATGGCTGAGAGGGTGCCATAAAAACTTCAAAAACAGCTTGAGAATACCTTAATTATCATCCTTTTAAAAGCCTTTCCTGCTCTTACAGGCCATTGCTGTGCCTTGCCCATTCTTAGTATTGGGTCAGGCTAGTTTGGAAGGCATAGGAGGTGACATCCAAATCTGCGGAGAAAGAGGAAACATTCTTGGTTATTTGAAGAGTTTTGGATTGTTAGACTAAGGCCCAAAGAGACAGATTAAGAATTTGAAGCAGGTGTGGGAGTCAAAGCTCATGTTGCTTAATTTTTTTCCAGTGAGATCTTAGCTTCTACAATGAAGGGTCAAAGAACCTGGACAGAAGAGAAAAGAAAGCAGCATGACGAATTGCAGTGGCATGCAAAAAAATAATAATTAATTAAATTAAATTAAATTAATGGATGTCATGTCTGAATATGCAGTTGGCTATGTGTGACTGTGGGTATGTGAATTATTGTTTATATATATATATATATATATATATATATATATATATATATATATATATATATATATACACACACACATATACACACACACACACACACACAACCACACACACACCTCTATATGCATGTAAGTAAATCTTGTCAGTGTCTGTTTCAAAGCCCTTTCAGCTTAGTCTGCTTCCCTGTGTCCTTTGCAGCAAAGTCCTTGCAAAGAGCACCTCTGCTTTCCTCTTCCCCTTCATCGTCATTCTCCTCCCACCCCACCATCCTCACTGCTGCCCAAAGTCATCCTTCACTCTCCGAAAACTGACTTCTGTTTATGGAACGGCTGGCAGCAGCCACATTCCGGAGCTGAGCCCTGGCTAAGAAACAAGCCTGCTTTTCCCTGAGCTGTCAGGAGCTTTTAGAAATAACACCCTCCTCTGAGGAAGTCAGAATAGCAACAGGAAAATAAGTAAAACCTATTATAAAACAGTTGTCCAAGAACTTAGGCACGGCGCGGGGTAGAGATCGATATGCTGTGAAGGTTAAATCTATTTTCACACTGTGTTCTATTTCACAGTTTAATGGTGTTTTAATGTGTCTGTCACTGAGCCCCCTTCATGTTTTGCAGGTAGAGCCTTTACAAAGGAGAAAGAACCTTGGCTTTACAAGCTTCACAGTAACATCTTATTTACCAGCTGAGATCTGACACTTTCCCTTCCTCTCAGGAGATACGCCAGCATCTGACTATTTTATTTTTTAAAGGCATAATGCGGTGTTGCCTTTACAATAATTTCAAATGATTTTTTTTCCAATTGCTTTTCAGGAGACTGGGAGCAGTAGGGGACAACAGGCTTGTGTGCGGAGAGGGATGAAAAAGCCGAGGGAGAGTTTGGACAAGCTGCATGTACGAGGGATGGGCTAATGCTATTTGTCTAATTTGGAACCCAATGCAAAACGGTGGGTCCCAGGAGTTGGCTCAAACTTTAGTGCTAATGGGGTTTGTCTCCCATTTTGGGGGAGTGTGAAAAAATAAGCAGATGCACAAAGGTGAAGTGACAGCAAATCCAAGAAAAACATGGGAGTCAAAATGAAATAGAGAGAAAGCAGAAAGAAACACAACTCCGGGGTGACGCTAGAGAGAAAAGGGAGCTGCAAAGTAGGGGAGAGCAATGATTCTAGCAGCCAGGGGCTACGATGTTTTACGCATGGCCTAGTCGCTGTGCCAGCAGAGCTGTTTGAGAAGTAGGTGGCTTCTATCCCTAATACTTAGTCCAGCCTGCCCTTTAGCTTGACCAACCCCCGTTTTTGTTTGTTTTTAATTAAACCACCTGGATTTCAATTATAGGGCGGGAAACAGTTCGCAAGCCCCAGCCACTCATTATTGTTTGGGTTACAAGCCAACTGGTGATGTTTATGTTGCGACCTGCCTCGTACAGCAGCTTCAACACACCTCAGACTGCAAAGCATTCAGCTATTCCCTGCTGCTGTTGCTTGCCCCTGGCATACCACAGGTATGAGTATGTGGGAGAAGGGGGTCTGTTTTTGCACATTGGCACAGACCTCTGATTGTGCAGCTTCCTTCCCCTAGTAACTGGAGGCTCCCGCATATTTTTCATGGGATAGTTTAAAATGGCTTTCTTCAGGATGAACGTGGCGCAGGCATCTCTGGGTCAAATTCACCAGTGCCATAATTAACCAGGCTTACCTCTCGCTAAAGCCAGTGGAGTAATACGTGCTTAAGGCAACTGTTAATCTTGCCCTCTCTCTCTAGACACACTTCCCTCTTTATCTGGAACCAGTCTCTTCTCTGACCTTTTCCATAGCTTCACTCCTGGTGTTATGGGAGTCTTCTCCTCTGCATTGCCTGCTCTCTGGAATATATTCTTACATCTAATTTCAAATCTCATCTGCAAACACCGATTCTCCCTTTATCCATGTCTCTTCATTTTGCTCCCTCCCTATTTAACACTGTAGGAATATGCTGGGATGTACACTTTGTAGGAAATATAAAATGAAGGTCTATATGGTATTATATCTTACTTGGAATCAGCTGTTAAAAATCCAGTGCTTCCCCCGGTACTAGTTGCCTTGCTAGAGTAAAGTACATTTGTTCTTCCAAGTCCGTCATGGGTTGGTGCCTTCCAGATTAAGTATTGACCTGCAGAGCACGGACTTGGCTTAACCTATGCATCCCACTGTACAGGCATGTCTGTAATGTGTTTTTTGGCTTTGCTGCCTTGCATGTTCTGAGTTCCTCTTCTCCCCCTTTTCATTTTCCATTGTTGAAACAACAGTCTTCTGGTGAATGCGTAGCAGAATTGGTCCTGTATTGTAGAGCCAAAATAAACTCTGTGCTTAGTGTGTTTTCCATCCCTCGCAAGGTAAAATACCAATTCTATGAGCTACTGATCTCCTGATGGGAACTTGAGGTCTGGAAAACCAGTGGCAGACTTCCCGGGACAAAACTCCTTCTTAACCCACATTGCCAAGAGTTTATCTAGTGTCCTTGGGTATTAGAGGAGTAGCTGAAATTCATTTGAAATTCTGTAGCTGATTTTTTCAGCCAGTTTTTCCAGCTTTACTTTGAAAATGCAAATGAGTCTAATCCAAAATTACAGATCCAGAAGCAAGATCCAGATCCAGACTTTTCTAAATGTTCAGGATCTTGGATCATAAAAAGGAAACCTGCATCTGGACTTTGGATCCTGCATTTTGGTTCTACTCTCAACTCTGCGCTTTTTGGTGCTTATTCCAGCTGAACCAGACTAGATTGCTGAACACTTTGTGGGTTTGCTGTTCACTCTCTTTACCCTGCATGCTTAAAGGACTGTTTCTCTTAGCACAACCACTAGAGCAAACCCAAGAGCGCTTGCACTGCAGGCTAAAACTGAGAGAGATGGCTTAACTAGCACTGAAAAAGTGAGGCTGTCTTTCTGAAAATCCAACTGTAAATGTATGAACCTGTGTGAATTCAGCTTGGTCCTGAGACTTAAGTCAAATTTGCATGCAAAACCCCACAGATTAAAATGAAAATTTAAATCTGATGGGTAGTCAAACTATATAGAAACAAAAGCTTCAGAATGGAAAGTTCTGACTGAATAAGATGTGTGAAAGCTTCAAAGGGGTAGCCAAGTTAGACTGTAACAGGAAAAACTTAAAAAACAACGAATAGTCTAGCAGCACCTTAAAGACTAACCAAACCTGTCGATGGTATCCTGAGTTTGTGGGTACAATCCACTTCTTCAGATGACTGGAAGTCCAGATCCAAGTCCCCCACCTTCCTTTATTTATTCTTGGATCTGCACGTTTAATACTCCAGTCATCTGAAGAAGTGGGTTGGACCGATGGTACTGGGTCCACGTCAGCAGGAGGCCACACTGACTCCCTTTACTGCCCAGTTCAAGGACAGTTGCTGTGTCCCAGTGCATGACTAGTGAAGGGTTCAAGCCTCCCAGTATGCTGAGGGGTGGCTTATCAGGCTCAGCCTTCAGTTCAGGCAGAGCTGCAGGTCAAAAGTCTAGGGCCCAGCCTGGGCAAGCAGTTTATAGGGCCCAGCCTGGGACAGGGAAGGGCAGGCAAGCAAAAGTTTAACACAAGTGGTTTGATAGCAGTTTAAAGCTCTGGCCAGGTCCCAGCAGGGCAGGGGTTGGGTCTCCTCACTAGCAAAGAGCCAACAAGCATAGGGGTTTTCCCCACAGTGGGAACCTGCCACCCAAGGAAAGGGATGGCAGGGGGATGCAGGCCCACCCGCACCACTGCATCCCAGCCCAGGGCCCTTACAGTGGCAGCACGGCAGCCACTGGGTCAGCGGGGATCTGGGCCATAGCACACCGACTAGGTCTGTGGGTCAGCGGGGATCCAAGCTGCAAACACGCTGTCCACCCGACCTCCATCTCCTCTGTTGCCCCGGGGTCGGCTGTCCCTGGGCCGCTTCCCAGTTCCCCCTGGGGGCCTACCATGCTCAGGCACTGCTCCTCGGGCTCAGCTGAGGATGGAGGTACTGGCAGGGAGTCCATGGGTTTGGCTCAGGTAGGGGCCCAGTCCAGGCATCGGGGCCCAGAGGTCTTGGCATCTCTTCAGGACATGGCAGCAGTCTCAGTACCTTAGGCTAGGCATTGGGGGCTGGCAGGGGTCCTAGCAGTCCAACCCAGTCCTCCCGTCGGCTGTGGTGCAACTGAACCCTTTGTTGCAGGAGCTGGGGCCAACTGTCTGGCCTGTTTGGCTGCTGGGGTCTGACTGAGCTCTCAGCTTTTATACTCCTAGTCCCACCCTCCAGTTTCCTGTGGGAGGGGCTAAGTGAGGCTGGATCTGCCCACCAAGGGGTCTTAATGGGCCCTTCCTCTTCTGGATCAGAGGGAGGCCTTGTTGCTGTCCTAGACGCATTACAAAGCTCATGATACCATCTACATGTTTTGTTAGTCTTTAAGGTGCTGCTAAACTATTCATGTTTTAAGAAACAGAACTTGACCATCCTCTGGAATTTTGTCCTCAGTTTATCTTGGGGAGGAGGCTTGGGAAAAAATAGGACTTGAGAAGAGAAAAGTATGAATAAAACAGAAGGCTCACTTTTCCAGCCACAAAAGCGTGTCTATTGCTCTGTTTTGCAGATGACCCCTGTTTTTAAAAGTAACATTTATTGGGGTTGTCATGATCATGAGGGTTCTGGGAAATGAGGCGCTAACCTTACCTAAGTCAGGTAGATTCAGTCAATAGGTATGTAGGTAGGAATTTCAAACTGGGACAAAGGAATTTTTGGTTTTTCCCTCCTTTGTCCTGAGCAGTTTCTCTCCAGCTACTGAGGGAGTCAGACAGAATGTCTCCCTCCAAGAACAGACTCTTCTGTAAGTAGGGTAAAGTTTAGATAAATCCGTTAGGTTTTATTGTTTTATGGTTTGGGAAGTGGGATCTGATGTCTGTGCATTTAAAAATGGGCTTTGCTCTCTTTTGTAACTAGGTTCTAGGCCCATGGTGGGGGAACCCCACCATGAGTATTACTTTGTAACTTTTCCATCTAGTCATGGTGCTTGCAACAGGAATATTGTGGTGATAATAATTTTTTTCTCTTTTCTTTTTATTAACCTGGCATTGGTTAATTTTTGTGTCCTGGTTTGTACTTTAGGGGTGAGATTTCCCAAGTGATCTCTCCCCTGATTTTCTTATCATTACTTGGGTGGTGGCAGCAGAGTTTTTATCCCCAAAATCTAGATTAAGATTTTGGGAAGAAGTTTTTTCCAAAAAGATAAGGTTTTGGGGTACTTTTGCGGGCCTCCACTTCCGCATTTATCATGCCAGAGTGGAGAAGGAGCCTTGACTGGGGTAGTTAATGTAGTCATGTTGCTTAATAAAAACTCTTCTTTCCTAGAGACTCTGTAAGAAATATTTAAGGATCCAACTAAGAGACCAGACGAAACTTAAATGTTAAGGGAGGAATCAGAGGAGGGAGGCCAAGATGTTGTGAAAACTAGTTAATCCCCAGAGAGATGGAATGTGAGGATTAATTAATTTTAGAGAGTTTGAGGAGCAATAGGCTGCTCCTATGTAAGGGAATTTAAGTGGAGCCAGGTTGAAATCCAACATTGGTTTATATTGAGAAGCTCTCGCCATTATATAATGTGACCTTCTTCCTTCAAATCTGGGTTTCTGATGATGTAACCAGGCTGGACATTCACAGAAAAGGTGCTGGTGTGGAAGCCAGTGGTAGAGATTGGGCATGAGGTCCCTGAGCAGCTCCAAGCAAGGGAAGGGGGACTGGCCATACCGTGAGCAGATGTGCATAATGGAAGGGGATGAGGCTTGTTGGGTGTTGGAAGAGGTGAATGCTTTGGTGCTTGTCTAGGGCAAGCATGATTCTAGTGAGCTGATTTTAGAGACGAGTCCTTTATGTTCCCTCGTTTTCGGCTTACAAATTTGCTGATAGTAATTTACAGCTTTATCAAATGTACCTTTTTGTTTCCTGACGTGATGAGTACAATTGTGGCATCAGGTTTCTGGTTGTGATCGTCACCTTCTGGAGTTCAACATCTGCTGTTTGCACATAGTCTCTAATAGTCACTTTAATTTGGTTCCTCACAGAAAATTGTCTCCCTAAAAAATCTCATACATAGGAAGCCCCACCAGTCAATCCATGCAGTTGTATTCAAGACTGTTCATGAAACCTTTGGTGAGATAACTGCCCAGCTGTAATAATCAGTGTTCTGTGAATTCAAATGCAGGGCATTCAGGATCAAGAAAGGTGTTATCTCACCACTGAGTTCCAGTGCTTTGATTTAAGGACCTCCCTAGAATCAATGTTACAGTGATATAACATCAAAATTCACAAGCCATTAGTGTAAACCTTGTTCAAATCATATTCATGACATATTATTTAAATTTCCAGCAATGGAATTGACATAATTGGAAAGCTATCTGTTGTTAATGTGAAGTGATGTTTTATTATCACACTTTTAAAGATGGTTGGTAACAAGTTGAACGTCTCTAATCCAGCACCTTGGTACCTGATCACTGCTGAAGCAGAGAATTTGCCAAACCACAGGAGGTCAATGTTGTCTAGCAACATTACAAACACTTCCACTGCTTACCAGTGGCGTAGCAAGGGGCGGGCGGGGGGCAGTTGCCCAGGGGCACCACACTAAGGGGTGCAAATTTAGTCCCGCACCTCTCCCCCGTCATCCCTCGGCTCGCCTGCTCCTCCTCTGTTCACTGCTACCAGCTGGAGCCCCCTCCCCACCTCTCCACTCCCAGCTCAACCCTCCTCTATCTCCAGTGCATGTGGGGGCCTAGCCCCAAACTGGAGGGGGCGGGGAAAGACGTGGTACAAGCTCCCCTGCCTCAGGGCTGGGCTCATCTGTTTGCCAGGTTTGGGGCACTGCCACATGGCAGCGGGGGGACCAGCAAATTTTGCCTTTGCCCCCAGCTGCATAACACCCTCGCTATGCCTCTGCTTCTTACTGGGCTTTTAGAAAACATTTAGGGGTAAATTAGAGCTATATTACAGTACAGAAAACTGAGAGCCAGGGCTGGTGACTGTAAACAAACTTTATGGAAGTGCAGGAAACAGGGTCATACCCATGATAAGTGGACATCCAGCTGACTGAAATCATGCCGGACTAGAGAGTGCCAAACTAGAGAGGTTCAACTTATATTAATCAGCATCATGCATTGCAGACCATTGCACCAGTTAACCTTCATACCCAAGAAAGCTGCTTAGAGGCACAAAATTCTGTCCAAAATACTTTGGGTGAAATTCTTATCCTACTGAAAGTAAATGGACCCAACAGAGGGCAGGATTTCATCATTTGAGTTGGATCTGAGAGAGGAGTAGTTCAGTGTGAGTCCGCAGCAGGTGCAAATTGAAGAAGCTGTGCTGATTTACATGAGTTGAAGATCTGGCCCCTGGTTTGAAATACTGTAGTATGAAAACCTCATGCCCAGGTAGAACTGGCACAGACTGTGACATTGCAGAAAAATTATTTGGAGACAAATATGCAGTTGCACAGACCAATACATAACAATCATGCTCTTTTCACAATGCAAAGAGCAAGTAAGGAGCAGTTTTGGTTGATGGTCAGAATTTCAGTAACGTCTCTACAAACTTCAGGCGCCCATGGCATTCCATTCCTGGAGTGTTTTGTTTTCTTTTCATACCTCATTGAAACCATATGTAGCATCTCAAAGACATTTCCTAGACAGAGAGTGTAATATGTAAATAATTGAGGGACACTTCAAAGTTAGAAATCTCCTTTAAATACTCAAAAAAAAATATTAATTGTGGTGCATGTTTTGGCTCATTGAACGTTCTCAAGTGGGTACTCTTGACTTGCCTTTTGGAACCACTGCAACAGCCAGTGAAGCAGCTTTGATTTCTAGCATGAATAGATTCTTGCTTATTTTCATTTTCCAAACTATTTGCTGAGACACTTCTCCGCCACTGCATATCTGACAGCTGAGTCAGCAGTTGCTATTCTATGCTAGATGGTTAAAGAGAAGTTGTCAATGAGGTTTTGGTCTAACAATTAAACTTGTTTAAAAGCCTAGATTATGCTTTGAAGCTATCCCATATAAATACTGGTGAATTAGATCAGGCTCTGGCCCAGTATTTTTATCATTATTTGAATTTCAGCATCAGCTAGAAACTCAAAATTAGTATCTGGGCCTCTGTTGTACATATGCATTGCAAGAGGTGGCCCCTGCAACGAAAAGCTTATGACCTAAATAGACAAGGCAGACAAAGTAAGAGTGTGTTTTCATTTTCATATTATAGATGGGGACATGAAGCACAGAGAAACAGCCTAAGCCTACAGTAGACCAAGCAGGTCAGCTTAAGATACACCATCCAGCTACGCAAAATGTGTAGCTGGATTTCAGCTCCCCTTAAGCCGAGCTACTGCAGCATCTATACTGCAGAAGGACGATGGGAGCACATTCACCTGTTGACTTCCCTTACCTGTCACAGAATGAAGATCACAGGATACCAGCAGGGGCTGCCCTCAGCATTCGATTTGGGGGGAGGTCTACATTAGACCCACTAAATCGAACACTAGACGATCAACCTCCAGAGGGTCAATTTTCAACATAGTGTAGATGTGCCCTAAGTGACTTGTCCAAATCACTACTGGATGCCTGTGGCACAGCTGGGAATTGAATGCTGCTCCCTTTTGGATTAGCCCAGTGCCTTAAAAGCAAGACTGTCCTTGAGACTTATTTTCCAGGTGTTTTTTTTAAAGCACTCATGCATTGATTACATCTTTTGCATTTATACAAATGTGCACTATTAACAATAAGAATGTCACAAGAGGAAGCTACAGCACAAGGCCACACCAATAAGAAAACTTTGAAAAAAGCCTATTCCCAGCCAGGCTTCCCAAACATCCTATGCTGTATGCAGATGTAACCCACGCACCTACTGGGTACACTGCACTGTGCCACCTAGTGGCACCAAGACCACTTACAGGGAGAATAATGACAGGAGAATAATGAGTCTGCTCTACAAGCTTAGCTGAGAGCCAGCTGCTTTTAGTTTTGCAATAGAGGCAGAGGCTCATGCACTAAGTTCGATTCCAGGTTCGATTCCAGGTTCGATTCCACCTGTCGGTTTACACAGATCTCCGCTTTAACTTCCTTACTCAGGTTTTTGCCAGAATTGCCTGGGATCTAAGTATTTCCCTGTTGTGGGGTGAACCAAAATTACAACGATCCCACGGTAGTGCGTAAGAATGTAAAAGCGAGTCCTACTAGAATCAAGGGTGAAACTGACTAGTCTAGATTCATTTTACATGATGAATTGAAAGGCAACTATGGAAACAAAAGGATAAATGGTGATACCTAATAACATATTCTCAGCCATCTTACTTTAAATATCAGAGCAACAAAGGTTAGAAAGCCAGCATCACTTTGTTTTTAAAATAGCTTAGAGTTAGGTTGACATCATCCTTCAGCTAGACAACCTGGCCAAGTTAACACTGATGAAATTGACTCTCTCAGGCATTCAGTTACAGTTTGGATTAACCATGTTTACTGTGCAGCCAAGGGAGGATTCTACATTATGAAGTTCAGGAGAGAACCAACATCCTACTTTGTTTTGTTAAAGTAAAGGGAGTTATTTATTAACAAAAAATCTTGTCTCTGGAATAGTTTCCTTCCAGTATTTTCCACCCTCCCAGTTTGTCTCCTTTTCACTAACTTCACAGTTTCAGCAAGAACATGTTGCAAAGGAGCAGCATGAGTTAGTGGACTAAACCTTGGTCGAGGAGCCAAGAGTTCTAACCTAATATAAAGGAAGTTGTAAGCATGCCAAATCTAATTACATAGCTGGAATTTAGCCAGAACACTGGGGCCAACAGCTTCACCCTTGCCAAGGAATACTATAGAATTTCTAATGATCAGATATTGTCATGTTTTAAGATTTACATCTCCTATAAAAGATTGCACTTTCTACCAGTGCAACTTAACATCCTCCTTCACCATGAGTACCTTACCATACTCAGGCCAGGTCTGCACTCATAGGGCTTGTCTAGACTGCATTCCTCTCTCAAAAGAGGAATTGAAATAAAGCAGATGGAAAATTCAAATGAAGCATGGATTTATAAATCTCACACTTTATTTGCATAATCGCGTCTGAACGCTTTTTCGAAAAAGGGTTTTTCGGGAAAAAAAATACCCCACAGTCTAGACGGGGTTCTTTTGGAGAAAAAAAAGACCTCTTTTTCAAAAGAACCTGTATTCCTGAAAAAATGAAGTATACAGGTTCTTTCAAAAAAGGGTTTTTTTTCTTCGAAAGAACCCTGTCTAGACTGTGGGGTGGGGGTTTGAAAAACCCTTTTTTGAAAAAGCGCTCGGATGCGATTATGCAAATGAAATGTGAGATTTGTAAATCTGTGCTTCATTTGAATTTTCGATCTGCTTCATTTGCATTCCTCTTTCGAGAGAAAATGCAGTTTAGACATAGCCATAGGGAGCACAGAACTCTGTACACTGTTCTTCATTTTCCCGTCGACCTCACAATGGGAGGCCAATGGGAGCAAACGCTCCCGTCGGCTTTTCTTATGCTTCATACAAGCAGGCGTGCCAGCAGGGGTGCCCCTTGAGTTTGATTTAGCAAGACTTAACTAAACTCACTAAATCGCACTCTGGACGATTGATCGCAGCAGTGGCAATCTTCTGTTTAGAGTAGACATGGCCTCATAGATACAAATGCCACCCATGAAATCATTGGCAGCAACATGGCTTTCTCTTCTAGGTGTCTCATCTAGCCCATACCACATCTGACCCTTCTTTGTCTGGGCGGGGGGGATCTACCAACACCACAGTCAAAAGTATGATGTGCATTATAGCTGGTCTTTTTGCCAGAAATGCAGTTCGTTTTTTCTACTACCCCGATTAAAATGAGGAATTATTCATAGACATGGGATTTACAAACTGGATATGGCAAGTGCATACACTCTCTGGACCAACTGAGAATGAAGCTAACTTTAAAGTCAATCTGTTCCTTGGCGAGTTGGCCGCGTGTGTTCCCAGCAGGTCTGTTGGAGAGACACTGTGTCCAGTGTATTCTGGACTAGTGTAATCCCCATTTCTAATTAAGGTTATTTTCAAGTCCACTTATCTGGCATGTGCATGCAGCACAAAATAAAGCAATGAGAAACTGGTAATCTGCAAGGAAACCTTTGTTTTAAAATCCCCTCTTTTATCTCTTCCTCGCTTAAACTCCAAGCGCAGAAGGACTCCATAACAATTCAATCCGTGGCTGCAGAAGCTTGTGGCAATTTCAGAGGTTCCTATTGCTTCTCCTCTCCAGTCTATTTGGCTATAGACAGCGCAGAACTTGCTCTAAGGAAGGACTCACAGGGTACGTCTAGACTACAGGGTTTTGTCGACAGAAGTTTTGTTGACAGATACTGTCGACAAAGCTTCTGTCGACAAAGAGTGTCTAGACTACATCCAATTCTGTCGACAAAGCAAGCCGCTTTGTCGACATAACAGTGTGGACGCAAAGGACGGTGTAGATGCAATAATGCCTTCTATCGACAGAACTCTGTCGACAAAAGGCGTTATTCCTCGTAGAATGAGGTTTACATATGTCGACAAAACTCAAAGGCAGTGTGGACACAGGTATAGTTTTGTTGACAAAAGTCCACTTTTGTCGACAAAACCCTGTAGTCTAGACACACCCACATAGTCACCGTAGGCTTGATCTGGATAGGCACTGAATGCTATCACATCCCATTGACCTCTGTGGGATTTAAGAGTGCTCCAGCACCTTGCAGGATCTGCTCAGCTGCTTACAGGATTGGGCCCTATGTTTTCAACGCAATGTTCCTTCAGATGAATGGGGTACTTTCGCTATGGAGTCATTCACAGTCTATCTGGACTGGACTAGTTAAAACATGTAGGCTACATCTACATTGGCCCCTTTTCCGAAAGGGGCATGCTAATTTTACAGGTCGTAATAGGGAAATCCGCAGGGGATTTAAATATCCCCCGCGGCATTTAAATAAAAATGTCCGCCGCTTTTTTCCGGCTTTTAGAAAAGCCGGAAAAGAGCGTCTACACTGGCCCCGATCCTCTGGAAAAAAGCCCTTTTCCGGAGATCTCTTATTCCTACTTCAAAGTAGCACATCTAAATACAGGAATTAAATACAGCACATCTTAAGTACAGCACATCCTACTTTGAAGTAGGAATAAGAGATCTCCGGAAAAGGGCTTTTTTCCAGAGGATCGGGGCCAGTGTAGACGCTCTTTTCTGGCTTTTCTAAAAGCCGGAAAAAAGCGGCGGACATTTTTATTTAAATGCCGCGGGGGATATTTAAATCCCCTGCGGATTTCCCTATTATGACCTGTCAAATGAGCATGCCCCTTTCGGAAAAGGGGCCAATGTAGACGTAGCCATAGTGCAGAAATTTCCAGATTATTATTATTATTATTATTATTAATTATTTTGTGTAGGTGAATGGGCTTTCTGGTAGCTTTTAAGGTTGGCTCCATCCAAACATATCTGATCAATTAGGAACATTCTATGAATAGCCTCTGCTTTTTACCAGATCAGATTTGCATGTAGATGTGCGTTATAGCTGGCCTTTTTGCCAGAAATGCAGTTAGTTTTTTCTACTACCCTGATTACACTGCTTTCATCTCTGTCCACTTCAGTTGGCACCTTTTAAGTAACTTCCAGATCAAGTACTTGCTGACGTGATGCCGTTTTCTGTCTCCCAGCTGGATAAGAAAATAACCCTGCCTACGCAAGCTGAACCCCTTTGCTCTGTGGCAATACTGTCACTACTTTGCCATGAAATGTAGAGAATTTGTGAAGGCAAGTGGTGTGCCTGTTCGGCTTGCCTCATTAGTAACAAAAAATCTGTTTTTGTCATTAAATTAAAATACATTGGAAAAGGAGTCTCCAATTGCAATTTTTAGGGTACATCTATATGGCACAGCTATTTCAAAACAAGCTATTTTGGAATAGCTATTCCAAAATAGCTTATTTAGAAATAGCACGTCTACACTGAAGGGATGCCTCATAATTAGTGCAAGGCAAGCTACCCTAATTTAGATGTGCCATCTTGATTTAGATCCCCAGGAGGCACTGGGGAGAAATAACTTAGAATGGCCCTGGTAAGGGGCTATTTCGAAATGGCAGCAGTGGAGCATCTACACACACCTTATTTCGAAATAGCTATTTTAGAATAGGCGTTATTCCTCATAGAATGAAGTTTACAGATTTTGGAATAAGCCGTCTGTTATTTTGAAATTATTTTGAAATAACGGAATGGCTGTGTAGACACTCGCATTGCTATCTCAAAATAAAGGTACTGTGTAGACGCACCCTTAGTTTTTAAAATTAATTCCTGTATTGTTGTCAAGTGCCACATAGTCACTCTGAAGACTGGGGGCCTGGTTTTAAGGTCATATCAATGTAAATTCAGAGTAAATGCTTTGACTTTATTGGACATAATCAGCTTTATATTATTGGGCCTGGATCCCCCTTGCTGAGTGCAGTCTCAACATTAGGAGCCTCAGGTTTTTGACACACCACACTCTGCCAATGCACCTTGACCTTACTTTGAAGACCAGCCTGTTGGATTTATAGGGGTATTCCTTTCCTATAGTGAGTCAGGCCCTAGACTTTTCAGCTGAGACTGACAGTTAAGGAAGATGACAAGTTGAACCTTTCTGGTCTGGCATTCTCTGTCCAGCAACATCCATGGTCTGGCGTGATGTTAGTTATCTGGATGTCCAGTTATCATGGGCGTGGCCAAGTTCCCCACAGTTCCATAAAATTTGTTTACCACCACCACCAGACCTGTTTCTCAGTCAAGGGCAGAATTTCAAGAAAGAAGGAGGGGCAGCAGCCTTGCACACTGGGACGTGGCTTGCTTTTCTTCCTGTTCCTTTGATGACAAGGGAGTGTTCTGTGCTGTTATTTAGCTCTAAATTACCCCTAAGGCTATGTCTAGACTGCAAGCCTCTTTCGAAAGAGGCTCTTTCGAAAGATACTTTCGAAAGAGCCTCTTTCGAAAGAGAGCGTCTAGACTGCACGTTGAACTTTCGAAAAAGCGGCTTGCTTTTTCGAAAGAAAGCATCCAGTGAGTCTGGATGCTCTCTTTTGAAGAAGCCCTATTTACATTCAAGAACGCCTTCTTTCGAAAGAGGAACTTTCGAAAGAAGGCGTTCTTCCTCGTAAATTGAGGTTTACCGCCATCGAAAGAAAAGCCGCGTTCTTTCGATTTAATTTTGAAAGAACGCGGCTTGAGTCTGGACGCAGGTGAAGTTTTTTCGAAAAAAGGCTACTTTTTTTGAAAAAACCCCTGAGTCTGGACACAGCCTAAATGTCTTCTAACATCCCAGAAAGCAGTGGAAGTGTTGGTAATGCTGCTAGACAATATTGACCTCCTATGGTTCAGCAAATTCTCTGGTTCAGCACCGGTCAAGTCCCCAGGGCTTCAGACTGGAGAGGTTCATTCTGCAGCTAGGTTACATACCGGGAATTCTAGATCATGATCTCAGCCCACAGAGGACATCTCTGCTTTCGGTTATAGATTCTCTCACCACCCCCAAACTAGTCCCCTCCCCAGTGCATGCCCAGTGCTGCCAATCTTAAATGTACAAAAATCACCAGTCAGGTCTTCCCAAGTCATGCGCGTGAAGTGGGGTGAGGTTAAATGTGTTTTCATTTCCCTTCTGGTTGGTGTCCATGTGGCACACCTCATTTTTCCAAGCTTTTCTCAGTAACAGTGAGGGACAAACTTCCAATCTCTCTCTCTTGCTCGCTCTCTCTTTTCTTAAAAACACACACACACACACACACACACACACACACACACACAACCTTGAGATTTTCAGTTACTTTCTTGCTTCTAATAGCTCAGGCTTTAGGAAAAGCCTTACAATAAAATAAGACTCACAATAAAACTATAAAAGTTGTCGGCTTTGTACACCCTTCTGAAACCATCTCAACCCATTCATATGAACCTGTGGCCTCCATTGCTTCTGATAAATCCCCCATGTTCTTGCCTGACCAGGGCATAATTAAAAAAAAAGGGGGGGAGGGGGCTATGCAGGCAAAAACCCAGGCTGTTTATCAGGCAGATTATGACAGTTGTTCTTCAACTTTTTACAAAATCAGGCCCCACTTCTATCAAAATAAATGCTTTCTATGTGTTAGAGATTCATAGGCCACTTGGATGTGTAGAGCAGCCTTAGCCCTGACATCTCTCTTGGAGGATCTTGTTGCTGTAGCAAGGACTTATCCAGATGTGGAAAGACTGCTACTAGAAAAGAACATGTGAATCCTACCAGAGGCTCAAGGAGGAACATGGACCTTATTTTGAGTGACCTGTTGCCCCATGTGTCTTTGTCCCTTCATTTTTTCCTTCTCCCCTCCTTACTGGAGAAGGGCCTGAGGCAGCTGTTTGGCTTCTTCCTCTTTTCCTTGTGCCTCCCTCCCAAGTAGTTCCAAGCTTTGGGGGAAGGCGCATTAAGAGCAGAGCATGAGGAAGCAAAAGCTCTGTGTGTGTTGGCTCAATCAGCCCCGGGTGGCCAGGAGAGGTCTGCTCATCCCTGCTGCGTGTGAAAGACTGGCTGCATTTGGGACTGGAACAGGCCTACGGGGCAGTCTCAGAAAGAATCCATGGCTACCCTCACAGATGCTGTCCAGGCCCTTCTGGAGGAGCCAAAGAAGAGTCTACACTGGAATAAAAGACCTGTTGCCTGGATGTGGCCGGCCTAGGTCAGCTGACTTGAGCTCAAAGGACTCACTCTGTGCAGCTCAAAATTGCTGTGTAGACATTCAGGCTTGAGAAGAAGCCTGGATTCTGGAGCCCTCCCCCCTCAAGGCATCCCAGAGCTCATGCTTCAGCCCAAGACTGAATGTCTCCATGGCAATTTTTCAGCTCTGCAGTCAGACCCACACCCTCCCAAGAGAGCTGACCCAGGGCCAGTGGATGGTTTTTAATTGCTGAGCGCCCTTGGAGAGCCCTGGTCTAGGATGCTCTTGACACCACCAATCCAGACTATCAAGATTTGCCTAGACCTTGCTCTTCTCAGCTTCATCTGGGTTCCTGTGAGCCCTCTAGTCCTTCGTGTCAGTGGTAGCCTTACCACAAACGAGGGGTGGTCGAGCACTTTGATATCCTCAGAGTGAGAAGGGTCAGAGCATCATTGCCACAGCTTTTCTGGACCTCTATCACTGAAGAGGAATAAAATTAAACCATTCCTGGCTTAAAGACAGGAAACCATTTCTGCTGTGAGCTTAAATCTGCTGCAAGTGCAAGCCGGTGCCTCTAAATACTCTTTTATTTCACACCTCAAATTTAAGTCCCTCACTTAAGTTGCTTGTTTGCCTTCCCTTATTTTCCAGCGATTCCTTAATAAGCTGGAAATGCAGCTGGAAATTAATGCTTCCTGTCCTTTTACATAATATGACATTGAAATCCTCCCTTTTTTAAATGTGCTGGCATTTAACATGCCACAATATTTCAGTTATTTTACACTGGTTCGGGTGCCAGCATGTTATTACAGCTGTTCTGAAATTCTGACAAAGAGGTGCATGTCTTTTTTCCACTGTGTCCCACCATAATTGCTTTTTGCTGCATCTCTGAACTGTAACCATGGCGATGCGCAACATTCATCAGAGGACCCTCTTGTTGTTTCCCTCGTGTGAATGAAAGAAAAAAAAAGTGGCATAAAATATTCTGAGAAGTTTCCAAAAGGCGGCGGGTTTTTAGTTACAAACGGCAGACGCTGTGCTGGGGACGGGAAAGGACAGGAGTTTCAGCACACTGGGCTTGTTTCTATCTGAGAGAGACAAAGAGCGTCTCAATTGGGGGCCTCTTTTTTTGTGGCAAACATCCCGCAACTCCAATGCTGATGCTTTTTTGAAAGGAGCAGTTGTGAGCCGAGGGGGCAAATATAAAAGCTGGACTCTCTTTCGATTGTGTTTGGTGACAAACCAGGCCTTGTTTTGGGAATTAGTTAATGCAGATCATTATCATACTAAAGTCCTCTCAGTTCGGACCAGGGATGGAGAAACCTGCTCACTCTGAAAGTGGTAAACCACTGCTCTTTTCAAACCCTACTGGATATTTTTTCCTGTCAGTCTGCCCTTTGTACAGTATCCAGGGACAGATGTTCAAACAACTGGAAGTAGTGGGAGTAGGAAGGGATGAGAGAGAATGGAACCTCTTCTGCTCCGATATGCCTGTGGACATCTGGCACCGCTCTGTCCCGTGGTCTCTCCTCAAACTGATGTTTCAGATGACCCTGAAAACTGCCAGGTTATTAAGCAATTTAGGAATGTGTGGATAGCCTAGAGTTTCTTCGAAGCTGGGATGATAAGGCTACCCAGATTTTAGCAAAGAATGTCTTAATCAATTTTGCAGCCCACTTCAATATCTCAGAAACATATGGCTTACTTTCCAAGGCAAGATCAAAGAAAACCATTCAGTGGTTAATATGGGTTCCTCATGCTTTTTTTACTGTGCAGCATGTACAGTACATGATAAACATTTCCTTTACTGCAAAGCACTGGCACTCAACCTTTCCAGACTATTATACCTACTCCAGGAGTCTGATTTGTCTTGTGTATCCCCAGATAACCACTGACTTAAAAACTACTTGCTTGCAGAATCAGACATAAAAATGTCACAGCACATTGTTAGTGAAAAATTGCTTTCTCATTCTCACCATATCAGTATACAATAAATTAACTGAAATATAAACATCCTATAAACATTACCATAAATGTATAGACAAGTCATATGACATTTTGGTTTGTACCAACTTCACTCGTACTTTTTATGTGTCCTGTTGTAAAACCAGGCAAATATGCGTTGATGTATCTTGTGGAAGACTTCCACATATCCCCGGGGTAGGAGTGCCCTGGGTTGAGAACTACTGCTGCTGCAGAGCAGTGCGGGGCTCTTGGACCTTGTGCTGCTCCTCATGGCGCAGTTCATCCACACTGCCCCCATGGTGCTTCAGGACCACATTGACCAGCCTGGACCAGGGTACCTCTTCAAACAGACCCCGGCTCTCATGATGCACCAAATATCCCTCCAACCCCTGCACACACTGAAATGCTGCTTCTGGTGGAGGGAGACCAGTTCTGACTGGTGGGACTGCATTGTCCTGCAGCCATGGGATGACCAGTCGTGGTTCTAGAATTTCTGCATGCTCAAGTCCACTTTCCTGGAGCTCTGTGAATTGTTCGCCCCTGCCTTTAGGTGACAGGACACCCGGATGAGACCCGCCACCCCCCTGCAGAAGCATGTCACCATCGCCCTCTGGAAGTTTGCCACAAGGCAACTACCACTCCATGGGGAATCAGTTTGGTGTTGGGAAATCCACAGTCAGGGCTGTGCTCATGCAGGTCTCTTCCAACTCTAGGATTCTATGATTCTATGGGTGGTCAAGGCCATCAACACCATCCTACTGGGGAGAGTCATCACCCTGGGGGACGTCCAGCCCATCACCATTGGATTTGCTACCATGGGCTTCCCCAACTGTGGTGGGGGGGCCAATGATGGCACCCACATCCCCATCCTGGCCCCCGACCACCGGGCCTCCAGCTATATCAACAGACATAGGTACTTTTCAATGATACTACAGGCCTTCGTGGACCACAAGCGGCGGTTTGTGGACATTTACGTCAGGTGGTCGGGGAAGGAGCTTGATACCCACATATTTCAGAACTCAAGCCCGTTCCACAGGATACACACTGGTACTTTTTTCCCCAACTACACCATCAGGGTCAGGGATATTGACGTGCCCATCTGCATCCTGGGTGATGCAGTCTATTCCTTGTTCCCCTGGCTGATGAAGCCCCACATGGGCTTTCTGGACCCCACCAAGGAGCATTTAAATGCCTGGCTCAGCAGGGGCTGCATAATGGTGGAATGTGCCTTTGGCTGCCTAAAGGGGAGGTTCAGAAGTCTCCTCACCCAACAGAACCTCACTGATTGAAACCTCCTATGTGGAGGCAACCTGCAGTGTGCTCCACAAGTATCTCTGAGAGCAAGGAGGAGACTTTCCTGCTGGGGGGGGAGGAAAAGGTCAGAGGCTGAGTGACTGGCCAGGACTTATAAGCAGCCGGACACTGCTACCATATGGGGAACAGATCAGGGGCCTGTGCTCATCTGGGAGGCCTTGAGGGGGAATTTCAGCCAAGGCCATCTGGGAGACTCTTCCCTGGGCCTCCCCACAAGGGGCCTCTGCATTGCCCCTGTGTGTCTTTCCTCCCGCACTGCTCCCTTCCCCTGCCCTCCCTTTCCACCTTTCCCCCTCCCCTGCAGACCAAATAAAGACGCCTTTTTGTTTTGAAAAAAAACCTCTGATTTTTTTTTATTTGGGGCATATACAACTGGGAGGGACTGGGGAAAGAACCTGGGAAGGGGGACATGGGGGTAGAGAGACTTAGGGATGGAGCTGAGACTAATGACTGTCTTGGATACCTTGGGAGGCTTCCATTGCCTTGGAGCACCTACCGCCAGGGGGGTGGGTATGGAGTGGGTGCAAGTGCTAGGAGTTGGGGGATGCTGGTGCAGGGAGTTGGGCAGGGTATTCAAGGGACATGGCGAGGCTCGTGATGTGCTCCATACATGCAGCCATGTGCTCCATAACATGTAATTGAGGATCACATGAACTCGTGCTGGTGTGACAGCTACTCCTACATGGCCTTCTTCAGCTCCCAGTCAGCCCAGAACTCCTCATGGTCAGCAGCCTGCTCCTGGCACTTCTCATCAAAGCTCTGGATGAGGGACTGGAGGCAGGCCATGTGTTCCCTCAGCAAGTTCTCGTGGATTCGCCTCCGCCTGCAGATCTCATGGGGTCATGCTGATGGCATGGGAGATGGTGGATGTGCCACACTGGTAGCTGGCCCAGCTCTGAAGAAAAGTGACAAGGATAGTCATCTCAGAAAACTTTGTGCATGAAGCTTAGCCCCAATCTCTGAGCTGACACTGAGGTCTTGTTTATGATGATGGCAATGTGGTTCAAGCAATGCCATCTGTTGCCTAGATAGTGGGTACATTCCTACAGGGGCATAGATGTCCCAAGTGAACATCATTACCCCTGCGTTCCGGGGACAAGCAGAGGGGATGGAGTGGGGTGGCTTGGCTTCCTACTGTGTCTGGCACATGCCAGGTCCAGCAGAGAGAGAACTTCTACCCGTGCCCACTGGAGGAAGAGGGGCTGTTGGGTGAGGTGTGTGTGAGCAGCAAAGGCCACTTTCTGGAGAGAGGTGTATTAGGGTCTCCTCCACATTGCCGTGCTAGACTGGGAGCGGATGCTGACTGAGTGAGGCCATGAGCCTGTGTTGTGCATGGCACTGCTGTGTATTTCCATGACCCCAGCCTCCTTAATGGTGGCATGTCATGGGAAAGTGTCTGTCACGTTATTGGATTTTAAAGTGAGCAGACCATGGGTGGCGTTTGTTCCAAGTTCTGTACAAAGTGGGCCATGCAAAGTGTCAACTGAAAGCTTATGTTCTACTGATTCTATGTATGCTACTCATATCTTTATATGATTTTTGTATGTGAAGTTATGAATAGGAGCTCTGTTCTTGTATTTTAAATGTTCTCTGTCTGGGAGGGAGCAATGGGCCTGGACTACCTATTGTGAAGAAGGATTGTTCAGTGAATGGCTGTGCTAACTAACACTGTTTCATGGACAGTGGCTCTCAGAGTGGCCAATATACACCTGAGGAATGTGTCTGGAAGCCTGCAGACCAGCCAGTGCATAATGGCTACTTGCATGTGAGACACGGACAGGTCACTTGATCATGCGACCAGCTCCAGTTTGGGAAACACCAGGAATATAAAAATCCCATGAGGTCGTCTCCATCTTGTCTTCAATCCTGCTCCTGATTCCCGATGCATCCTTGCTAGGGACAGAGAGCTGGGAAGGATTTGTCGACCCATCTTGATACAGGATGTACACCAGAGACTTTTAAGCTAGTAGTTGGTAACATCACTGCTAAGAGCCTGCATCAAGAACTTGGTGACTGATATATGTAATTTATTCTCTTTAACAATCTCACTCTCAACCCTTTTCTTTCTTTTATTAACAAATCTTTAGAGTTTAGATGCTAAAGGATTGGCCCAGTGTGCTCTTTGGGGACCGGGAGAACCTGTTCGGAGTTGGTGAGATTGGGTTTTATAACCTCTCACCTGTGTGTAAAGTCTAGGTCTGATTGTGGCACAGGGAAAGCTCAGGTGAGTGAGGGGTTTTGATTGTGAGATTTCCTGCTGGCCTCATTGGCAACTGAAGTGCTCTGTGTGACTGGTTTGGTGCCCATGGGAAAGGACTCCAGTCAAGGGCTATAAGTAGCCCTGGTTTTGAGCAATTTGCCCTGAATGGACTCCCTCAGCGGTGCCCAGACCCGGCCTGGTATATTACAGTGTCCTACCACTGAGACCTGAGTAAGGCAGGCCTGTGCAGGAACCTTGTGAGAAGGATTGAGGGGTTCCTGTGTGACAACATCATGGGGCTGAGTTCTCTGGACTGGCACTTCATGTGCGCAGGCTGTGTGGAGGAGCAAGGAGTGTGCAGGCCCGCGCAGCCCACAGCCTGCCCCCCACATGTGTATAGAGAAAGTGATGGAACTCACCTGAGGTTCCTTCCCCAGGATCGTCTCAGCTCTAGGAGACATCCTGGGTGGGACACATGGTGTCCAAGCTGAGGATGACCTCCTGGCTGGTGGGCATGGTGTCCAAGCTAGCCTTCTACTCCTCATCCTCTTCTTCCTCTACAACCCCACCCTCATGGACGTTGATGCTGGGCGTGTCCTGGAAGGAGTCGACAGTGAAGGGATGACTGGCCCCCTCCCAGGATGGCATCCAGATGCCCATAAAAACATCAAGTGTGCTATGCCACCCCAGAGTGGGAACTTTGGCCCCTGGCCTTTGTGTAGGCCTGCCGGAGTTCTTTAATTTTCATTCTGACCTGGTCCAGGGTCCTCCTGTGCCTCTTCTAGGCCAAGCTGGCGGCCATCCATCCATAGACATCAGTGTTGCGCCTCTTAGTGTGGAGATTCTGGATGTTCATTTCCTCCCCCCAGATGAGATCTAGGATCTCTGTACCAGCCCAGCCCAGTGCCTTCTTTCACCCCTGGTCAGGGGCATCAGAGCTTGCTGCGGGCATGCTGGCAGCCATGCGGGGGGTGCAGAGGGAGTGCTGGGGTCCTGTAATGGCTGCTTTCCCTTCTGCCTGCAGCTTTAAAGTCTGTCAGGGGTGTGGCCAGAGGGGTCACAAGTGCAGCTGTGAGAGGCCTCTGAAGGCCAATCATTTCAACATAGCAGCAGAATGTCCACACGAAGGCTATTTTGAAATGAAATAAGCGCTATTCCTTATCACAAGCAAGAAGCCTGTTAAGTCGAAATAATGGGCTTGGTAGCGCGGACACTTGCCTTGTTATTTTGAAATAACTCCCTAGTGTAGACCAGGACCAGTAGAGCTACATGCTTGCTCCCATGAGGATGTAGTCAATTGCCCAGTATTATTTCAGTGTACATCAACATAATGCTATCCATGAATGAAATACATCAATATAAGAAGTGGCAGCTAAGACTATGATTAAGTAGCTCTGATTTACTTAAGTAGCCCAGTAGGCTGGGCATCAGGAGGTCTGGGCTCTACTGTGTGACCTGGAATCATTCACTGAATTTCTCTGTGCCTCAGTTTCCTCATCCTATCTTTGTAAAACACCAACCTCTGGACATAAAAACTGAGTCAAATTATTAAAAATTTCCCCAAGATTGTAAGGTCTTTGGGGACAGGGACTGGCTTTTTGTTGTGTGTTTGTATTGCACATAATGCCAGGGATATTTATCATTTGCGAGAGTCCTTTGTAACTCTTCATAGTCAGCTTTGGCTTTTATTATCTTACGTAATTTTGTTTCTTCTGTAAACTTTGCTCCCTTTTTATGCAGACTATGTATGAATCTGTTGAATAACTCTGATCTCAGGACAGATTCATGGCTTTCCCCCAGCCTTTAGTTTAAAAACTGCTCTATGATACATTTAATTTTACATGACAGCAGTCTGGCTCCATTTTGATTTCCGGGACAGCCTATCCTTCATATTTAGGGTCAACGTTCTGAAAGGCTCTCGGGTTCCTAATAAACCTAAAGCCCTCCTCTGAATGCCATTGTCTCATCCACACATACTGGCTGTGTCTACACTGGCATCCCTTCCGGAGAAGGGATGCTAATGTAGCACTTTGGAATAGGCAAATCCGCGGGGGATTTAAGTATCCCCCGCGGTATTTGCATTAACATGGCTGCTGCTTTTTTCCGGCTTGGAGATAAGCCGGAGAAAAGCGCCAGTCTAGACGTGATTCTCCGGAAAATAAAGCCTTTTCCGGAGGATCTCTTATTCCTACTTTCAAAAGGCTTTATTTTCCGGAGAACCACGTCTAGACTGGCGCTTTTCTCCGGCTTATCTCCAAGCCGGAAAAAAGCGGCAGCCATGTTAATGCAAATACCGTGGGGGATATTTAAATCCCCCGCGGATTTGCCTATTCCAAAGTGCTACATTAGCATCCCTTTTCCGGAAGGGATGCCAGTGTAGACACAGCCTGAGACTCTGCCATTCTGCCTAACTGGTCCCATGCGTGGGCCTGGAAGCATTTCAGAGAACATTACGATAGAGACCCTGGGCATTAATGTCTTACATAGGATTCTAAATTTGACACTTAGAACTTTTAATAGTGGTTCCCTCCAGTAAGGGATTTCAACCTGGGAGTTACAATCCACAGGGGAGCTTGCAAGCATGTGCGGTGGGGTAGGTGCAACCGTAGCCCAACCCTTCCTAAATTGCCAAATGTCGGGGGTCCCCACCCCATGGGAAGAGGGATTTTGGTGTGGAAAATGTATTGGGATCCCAGTGCGAACCATTAGCCTAGGTTCTTACTTGCAAGAAATGCTTTTCTTCCTTTTGTTTTGTGTGCAATGGCAGCAGTTAAACACTCGGCCGTGGCGTTAGAGGGAGCTGTTGCCTTTGGAAGATGCTGCTCCAGTGTTCCTCAGTGCGGCATTGTGAAGGTTCCCATGCTGGGAACCAGAAGCCCATTGTGATCAAGTACAGAGAGCCGAGCCCAGAACTGAAAATTAATTTTTTTAATTAAAATCCACATCTGTGAGCCTCTCGCTGTTCGCCACATTTCTGCTGATAAATTGCACGGTCGCTGTAGGACTCAAATGGCAGAGACTGGAAAGCCACTTTTCCTTCCAATTGTAATACTGGCATAGCAGCCAGCAGACTTTGCTCTTCAATTTTTAAAGAGCTGCTGGGCGGTGCCTCATGGTAAAAGGTTTGAAAATATTCCAACTACCATGAACCATTCTGGCTTGTGCATGGTATCTTATCTATATTTCTCATCCCTCATCACTTTTTACTAACTATCGGGCACGTTCCTTACATCTGGCCCCTTCTGTGCCAAACTGGATGCAAAAGTAGCTTTAAGCTGCCTTCACATTCTCTAATTGTGTGACTGCTCGATTCTGGCCTGCTCCCAAGGCTCAATTTAGAGCAGCCCCAAATTTCTGTTTGATTGCCTTGACTACCATTCTTATAGGTGGGGATTGCATACAGAAGGTCTTTAACTACACCCTCTTTTCTCCAGCCATGTCTCATATGCTGGGCCACAAATGGGGTGGCATAAAAGCTGCTTGTGTTGGGTGATTTATCACATATCTGGATACGTCAGATTTCTGGATGCTTTGTGCACAAGTATAAAGTGTTCGCTTCTGTTTCCATACACTTCCCCACACCCCTGGTTTGTTTGCACTTCACAGGGATGATCAACCAGATGATTTCCCAATGAGCAGAGTTTGCCTCTGAGTGGTCAAGGGATTAAATCAAAATGTCTGAGAAAGCAAACAGATATCAGGAGCAATTTTAATTTCTCATCTTTTCTACCATAATGGATTAAATATAAAATTCATTTCATATGATCCTTAATGTGGCTATACAAGCATCATCAGTGAACAGCTGAAGCAGTTAATTACATTCCACTGTGCTGTTCTGCCTGTGTTAGAGATGGTGGGAGACAGAGTTTGAAATGTGCTACTAATTATTTAGATTCCAGAGCTAACGCTCAGCACTTTTCGACATGGTTAGCATGACTCAGCCTCCCTTCCATCACTAATCCTATCTTATCTTTAGTGCTTCCTTCTTTTTATGCAAATTGATTTAGTATCACTGATACATAAAAAAACCAAAACCCTATATCTTACCTGAGGGGGGAGGGAGGAGAGGGGGATGTATAATAGAAGAATGGGGGAAGGTATGGGGAGGAGAGATGCCAAAAAGGTTCTTGCTGATGACACTAGCTGCAGAGAACAAGGTTCTAGCACCAAGAGCCAAGTGTTTGTATTGTGGGCTGAAAAGGATAGCAACATTAGGCCAAAGCTCATGTTAACATAAATGGACCAGGATCAGATCTTAAATGAGCAGAAGAAGGGAGAAAAGAAACAGTATATGAAAATGTTCACTGTGCAAAATCATGCTGTTTCCACTGCATCCTTCATAACAGTGAATATAGGAAAATTCTGCAGGTATACCTCTGCTTTTCATTTTATATTCTCTCTCTCTCTCTCACACACACACTCTCTCTCTCTCTCTCTCTCTCACACACACACACACACACACACACACACACACACACACACACACACACACACACACACAGAGTCTCCCACCATTTTCAGATGAATTCTTCTGAGAAAAATACTGATTTCTCCTGCCCTTTTCCCCCACTTTTTTCCCCAGAGCCTTGGGTGGTGGCTTCTATTATTTCAGCTATTTTACACCATCGAGTAGTTTTATTGTTTCTTCCATTTAGCCTGAATGAAAGGTAGCTAGCATGCTCACCAGCTTCAATGAGATCTGTAATTGCCTACAGGGTAAAGACATGGTTGCTGACAGTTATTTAACATCTTCCAGCAATAATGTTACTTTGTTTTAATTTCCACATTTTTATTTTCTTTTTTTATGTGGTTTTATAAATATATTATATTGGTATAATAATATCAGCATGGGTGTTTTACAAGGTTAAGGGTGAAGACCTCAGTAAAACCAAAGACCATCATCCCTTTCTGTTTTCCCAATCTGTTAGGAAACTAAATTCAATCAGTTTTGAAAGTTTAGCTTAAGAGGACGTCTTGCAGCTCATTCTAGAAGGGGTCAGGTTAATACCTAATCCTATTTCAGTTGCAAGCAAATCCTGGAGATCAGGCCTAATTTGAGAAATCTCTTGCTCCATATTCATGAACCGGGGCAATTAAACAAGATTGGTCAGTTCAACTTTTGTCTTATAGTCAGTTTCATTACCTGATTCTCGTGTGCTAGCACAATACTGTTATATTTGGTTTCTCAGTAATGGATGTAAATATTATAATTCTCCTGTGCCTACCAAATGTATCAACCTAACACTCTGCACTACAGTAAGTTTAAGCTGACAACTTATGCTGTCCTATCGACTCTGCCTACACCTCTCATTCTGGTGTCTGGAGTCAACAGGAGAGTGCTCAGAGGATGATTTATCAGTTCTACTACACATGATAGAACTGAATTGATCACTATCTCTCAATCCAGCAGGTAGTGTAGACATGCCTTTTAAAAGCTAACTCCTTTGCCCCGAGTAGAAGTGTCTGATGTACTGGAGTTGGGAGATGTGTTGCCATATTATTGGGATAAGCATGAGAAAATATTAAAGAGTTGTTGCCATGTTAGGAGTGATTAGCTGTCAGAGTATGTACCTAAGGTCTGGTAGGGAATTGTAAGCTGGGGGAGGGAGACTATACCCTCTTGCTGAGCTAGTTTGGGTATGTCTACTTGAGCTGGAAATTACACCAGTGCCAGTGTAACTGTAGCTGGCCTTGACTTAGGGCCAAAATGTGGATGAGGAGGAGGGAAAGGATGTTTATGCTTTATCCTCCCACTTCTGTATCCACACAGAGGTTGAAATCTTGCACCATATTTGGAAGTGGGAACGGACTTTCCACCATAGAGCACTACTAGTGTCTTCAGAGTTTTATACCCACAGAACTGCATGGACCTTTTGTAACATATCCATTGAGCCAGGTTTTCTGGGATGCCCAAAACTACATACGCTAAGTTGACCAGAGTTTTAGAAAATACTTTGGGGTTGGGTAAAAACCATAGGTCAGGTCCTCAACAGCTCTTCATCAGCTTCAGCAACAGAGAGTTTGGTCCCAAGTTACCACCTGTATTTGAGTCACAGATCGCAATTTTATAAAAAGGGTCCCTTTTATAAATAGTTTCTAAAGTGTTAATAAATTATGAATGGATGTTATAAGCATGTCGCACACATGAAGAACATGGATTGTAGATAATTATATGCACAGCAGTCAGTGATTATAAGCCACTTGTGGGACTCTTTCACTGCCTATGCCATTTATTAAAAATCTTAATTATTAATAATGTATTAACTATTTATACACATAATTTAAAGTCTTTCTGAATGTATCTGATTTGAAACAATTAAATATGAAGAGATTGTTCCAGATTCTGAATTTCCAGATTTTTTTTCTCCCAAAAGCAAACCAAAGTTTTCCCTTTGTCCCATGCTAAATTGAAAATATACCACTCTTTCCCCCCCCCCCCCCACAAGGCCTTTCAACATTTTTTGCTCCCTTTCATGCAGCTGTAAAATGTTTTTCAGTGAGCTCCAGAGTCTAGTGCATGGAGAGCAAATAAGTAAAAATAATGGTTAAGTTCAGGCTTTGTGGGAAAAGGCAGAAAATAAGGTCACTGCCTGCCTAATGGAAAGAACCAAAAATCAGAAAAGGTCTGGCTTCTGTGTATACAGGAGTTTTCTCTGCAAAAAATATGCTAATGAGGGACTCATTTGCACAGGTTATGCTCTCATTTGCATATTTTCTGTCAATCCATTTTTGCATTGGGGTTTTTGCGCACAAACAAGCCATGTGGACATTTTCTTTTTGCACAAGATTGTGGAAAAAGGGGGCTTTGCGCAAAAGGAAAACGTCCATATGGCTTGTTTTTGTGCAAAAACCCCAATGCAAAAATGGATTGGCAGAAAATATGCGAATGAGAGTGCGACCTGTGCAAATGAGTCCCTTATTAGCATATTTTTTGCTGAGAAAACTCAGTGTAGACATAGCCTGTATGCACAGAAGCCAGACCTCTTCTGATTTTTGGTCCTTTCCATTAGGCAAACAGTGACCTTCTTTTCTGCCTTTTCCCACAAAGCCTGAACTAAAATATGAACTTAGCATATTTTTTGCCAAGAAAACTCGTAGTATAGATGTAGCCACAGTGTTTACTAGAAAAGCTAGATATCTAGCCCTTAAAGCTCAAGTTGTCTGTCTGACCACAGTGCATGAGGTGAAATTGAGCAAGGATGATGTAAGGGGAATATAAGGAAACATTTCCTGATTGTGAGATCTTCTGTTAGACTGTTGAATACTCTCCCAAGAGAAATGGCGGAAGTCCTATTGCTAGAGTCAATTATAGAGTTGTCTAGACAAAACCCCAGGAGGATGTTCTTCTAAGGACCAACCATGTGTTTGGAGAAGAGGCTGGGGGATGGAAATATGAGATCAGTCTTTGTCACCTCTCTCTAACAATGTATTTCAATCCTGAGTTGGAACAGCCACTAAGACTCGGAGAAGAGGTCAATATCTGTGGCCCCTCTGCAGTGAATGCCAGCAAAGATATTGATAGAAATGTAGCCGTGTTAGTCTGGGGTAGTTGAAGCAAAATGCAGGACAATGTAGCACTTTAAAGACTAACAAGATGGTTTATTAGATGATGAGCTTTCGTGGGCCAGACCCACTTCCTCAGATCAAATAGTGGAAGAAAGTAGTCACAACCATATATACCAAAGGATACAATTTAAAAAAATGAACAATTATGAAAAGGACAAATCACATTGCAGAACAGAAGGAGGATGCGGGGGGGTGGGAAGGGGGAGGAAGGAAGGTAAGTGTCTGTGAATTGCTGATATTAAAGGTAGGGAGAGTGGGATGTTTGTGAGTTAATGGTATTACAGGTGATAATTGGGGAAACTGTCTTGATAATGGGTGAGAAAGTTCAAAGACTTGTTAAGTCCTTGTTGGTAAGTGTCGAATTTTAACATGAATGACAGTTCAGAGGATTCCCTTTCAAGTGCAGATGTAAAAGGTCTTTGTAGCAGAATGCAGGTGGCTAAGTCATTTAGAGAGTGTCCTTTCTGGTTAAAGTGGCAAGAAACTGTTTTCTCTTTGTGATCTTGTCTAATATCTGTTTTGTGGGCATTAATCCTTTGGCGAAGTGTCTGAGATGTTTATCCAATGTACATAGCAGACGGACACTTTCGGCACATGATAGCGTAGATTATATTTCTGGATGCGCAGGAATATGTGTTCTTGATCTTATAACTCACTTGGTTAGGTCCAATAATGGTATCAGCAGAATGAATATGTGGACAAAGCTGGCAACGGGGTTTGTTGCAAGGGAAGGTACCAGGGTTGGTATTAGTGTGGTATGTCCTGTATACCAACCCTGGTACCTTCCCTTGCAACAAACCCCGTTGCCAGCTTTGTCCACATATTCATTCTGCTGATACCATTATTGGACCTAACCAAGTGAGTTATAAGATCAAGAACACATATTCCTGCGCATCCAGAAATATAATCTACGCTATCATGTGCCGAAAGTGTCCGTCTGCTATGTACATTGGACAAACATCTCAGACACTTCGCCAAAGGATTAATGCCCACAAAACAGATATTAGACAAGATCACAAAGAGAAAACAGTTTCTTGCCACTTTAACCAGAAAGGACACTCTCTAAATGACTTAGCCACCTGCATTCTGCTACAAAGACCTTTTACATCTGCACTTGAAAGGGAATCCTCTGAACTGTCATTCATGTTAAAATTCGACACTTACCAACAAGGACTTAACAAGTCTTTGAACTTTCTCACCCATTATCAAGACAGTTTCCCCAATTATCACCTGTAATACCATTAACTCACAAACATCCCACTCTCCCTACCTTTAATATCAGCAATTCACAGACACTTACCTTCCTTCCTCCCCCTTCCCACCCCCCCGCATCCTCCTTCTGTTCTGCAATGTGATTTGTCCTTTTCATAATTGTTCATTTTTTTAAATTGTATCCTTTGGTATATATGGTTGTGACTACTTTCTTCCACTATTTGATCTGAGGAAGTGGGTCTGGCCCACGAAAGCTCATCATCTAATAAACCATCTTGTTAGTCTTTAAAGTGCTACATTGTCCTGCATTTTGCTTCAGCAAAGATATTAACTGTGCTTATCGTTTTGTCGTGTGGAAGAGGAAACGGACAGAGACCATACATTTAGTTCGCCCAGGCCAGCTATCTTGAAGCAGATCACTCTGTCTTTTGGTCCCTACTTTTGATTTGGGCTGGATTTGAACCAGTTAATACAAGGCAAAAAGCTCTCTGCTCTCTTAATCCTGAGTCAATCAGCTCTCCAGTGATTTCTATCTTAGAGCTTTTAGAGGCACAATGAAAACAAATTAGGCCTATAAAGCTATTCAAAACACTTAAGTGTCATGTTCAGGACACAGCTGTGTGGGGCCTCCCTTCATTATACCATGTGTGTTACTCAGCAACTAGAGTAGCAGAGTCACCAATAAAAGGCGGGCAGGTGATAACATAAGGTTACCTTGTTTTATTCTACCTGTTGTTACAGAGCACAGCTGGCCTGATTCTCTAGTACATTCAGGCAGCTTTGCTTCCTGGGCCGTGTTCAGCTTTTGAGGCCTTGGTCATAATAAAAATAAAAAGTGGCAACACTGATCCAGCACCAGAACCAGTTTGCTTATATAGTCAGCTGATCTGAGCGCACACATTCATCACGGTCTAATCTTGTGCCCTCAGAACCAACATATCTGCATTTGTACTAATGAACAGTTTTCATTTTTTAATATGATACAATCCATATCCGTGAGCAAAAATATGTTTTTTTACCAAATCACATTTCTTCATTGCTTAGATTTGGAGCTCTAAGCTGAGACAGTGGGTCACATTTTGGTCTCAGAGGGATGTGCATAAAACCAAGTTGCAAAACTTATTAAATGCCAAAAAATTAACAAGTCAATTTTGAGGCCCGCTTTGAGCTTCAGGCTCAGGCCAAATGACCCTCTGCCTTCCTCTCTGACTGCCCTGTTTAGACAGCTAAGGATTCCCTGCAGTGAGAAGTAATCTCTGGGAAGTGCAAAGCTAGCATCTCCTTCCTAACTGCTAGCACAGAGGGCATGGCCAGGGAACCCTTTTGCCTGGCTGATTGCTAGCTGCTGGAACAGCTCCCTGGAATTTTTGGCAGCTGATATACATTCAATTAGCCTTCAGGCTGCTCCAATATACTCTTGGAACTGAACTGATCCCTCAACAGTCTGCAACACTGTGGGAGCACAAACACAGTGACAGACCCCGTCCCTTAACTCCGCCTCTTTCTGAGCTGCACCAAGCATTCAAGAAGCACAGCCCAGAATCGGGACCCACACTTCCTCTGTATCATGATACTGTTTGATCAGATTCTGTGTGTGTGAGGTGGTGGGTGGTGGTGAGGATAATCTTGATTAAATAGGAATTATATTTCATCCTCTCGGGTAACTATATATAATTTAAGGCCCAAAGCTCTAGGCATCCATTTTGAAATCAAGTTGTTAAATTGGAAATGTTATTTTAAAAAGACAAGGTGGATGAGGTAACACCTTTTATTAGACCATCTGGTGTTAATAGTTAAATAGCTTGTTTGTTTGTTTGTTCTAACATGGAGCTCTTCTTCAGGTCTGGGAAAGGCCTTCAGAGTGTCACAAGGTGGAACAGATTATTAAGCATAAGGAGTTAACACCAGTTGCAAGGTGAAGTGGGCAGTTAACATCTCTACGGTCAGAGGACAAAGAAGGTTTCTGGGTTACAAATTATAATGAGCCATAAATCCAATGTCTTCTACGGAGTCCATGATTTTTAGCATCTAGCAAAATTAAGAATTTAAACTCCGAGGCTAGTCTTTTGAAAGTGTTATGCAGATGTCCTTTGAGAATGAGGACTAAAAGGCCAAATATGGAGTGATCATTTTATGAAGAGTTTGTGCTTTGGTGATATAGTCTTAGTCTTTTTTTTCCTGGGTGAATTCATTTGAGAATGCAGGTTTTTTTTTCTGGTTAATAAAGTGCATAGGTATTTTCTCTTTTTGCAACAGATGAACAAGCCCAGAAAAATCAGATACTCTTGTTTAAAGATCTATCTATCTATCTATCTATCTATCTATCTATCTATCTATCTATCTATCTATCTATCTATCTATCTATCTATCTATCTATCTATCTATCTATCCACTGTGCTAATTTCATTAAAACCAATTTTTTTAAACTGCATTTCATAAGCCATTAAAATGAATGTGGCCCTTTAAATTTCTAAATACCGGAGGAGATCCCATTAGGTCTTGTCCTCCTGTCAGTGTCTGAATGTGGATATTGAAGTCACAGATGCGGAGGAAATGTGCCCAGTTGGTAGATAACGCCTGACTGCCCTTTGACCCTCAGGTTAAACTGCTGTCTGGGCTGTGCAGTCCAGTAACCTAGTTCCAAGGAATGGAAAGCTGCCAGTTATCTGTCAGCATGCCAAGGCATTAAATCTATCACAGGGAGACAAAGATACAATACCATTTAATGTCCTTTCCTTTCATGCCCCTCTTTGTTAGAAGAGATGGGGGAAATATATTTCATATACTATCAATTGTGGGTCCCTGATTGACTGTATATTCATATGTGCCAAAGAAATTAGATTAAGTCATGTACATTGCAGAGAAAATAAATATGCTATTTTATCTTTGGACCATCACTGTCAGGCTTTTTCAACAAATGCATATTAAGGCACATTATTATTTATTTGTTCTTTATTATCCAGTAGCCCTCAGGTTTTTTAGAGTCTGTTATATTATAGGTAAACTGGTGGTTCATCCAGTTAATATGAGACTGATAAGTCAGAGCCAGAATCTTAGAGCTGCTGGTGTAATAAGGAAAAGGGCAGGAAGAAAAAATGCACATAGTTTTGATTTGATCCTCAGGGCACTAAATAGACGAATGATTGATTGTTGTTGGGTTTGTTGCTTATATCTGGGCAAGAGACCAAAGCAGTTTCTTGGCACATTGAGTTGTCACCAAAAATGCCCCCTCTGCATTCCTAGCTGTTGCAGGGAGGCATTTGGGTTAATATGGAATGGCCCTCTTGAATATACTTGAGTAGGTTATGGCTGCATTAGTGCCACTTACTGATCTGTGTAATTTTATTTCTGAATACCACCAAGAATAAAAGGCATCCTCCTTTAGTAATTCCATGGTCCATTTTAACTTAGGCCTTTAAAAAAAATTAACTTTAAAAACTTACTAGTTGATATTAGTGAAGCTCATCTTCATTATCACATTCATCTCCCTTACCTTGGTTTGGTGGCAATTAAAAATAGTTCCCAGTGCATGTTTGAGTTTGACTTTAGCTTAATGGATGACATGAGCCATTAAATGCAATACGCCGACTATTTCCTCTGAGTCCATATTAAACTGATATGGTTTACTGTGTAGCTGTTGGAGATGCCAACCTTTGATTCTATCTGTATAAGGTACATATCTTTCTCCCTATCACCCTAGCATTTGAGCACCTCACAGTGTTTAATATATTCATCCTCACAACACGCCTCTGAGGTACAGCAGTGTTGTTATCTCTGTTTTACAGACTGGGAAAAAGAGATCCAGAGAGACAAAGGCTCAGATTTTTAAAGGTATTTATTAGTTGCTGGCCTCATTGCTGCACTATTGAACTGAGTTAGGAGCATAAGTCAGATTTTCAAAAGAGAATGAGACCCTTGAGCACAAATTCCTCAGATTGTCAATGGGAAATTGGTTCCTAATTATCTAAATCCCTTTTTGCAATGAGATGTATGGTCCTAAATTCTTTAGGCATTGTAATGCTGAGTGTAGCACTGCCCAAATAACTTTAAAAAATATGGGTTTAATTAACTTGCCCAAGGTCACCTTTCAAGTCTGTGTCAGAGCAGGACATTGAATCTCTGGAAGAAGGACGGGTTTAAGGTCCAGAGTGAATAGCTTTCCACACTTTAGAAGCAAGCCTTTCCCCTGAGTGCAAGTTTTCTCTTGCTTGTCAGACATTTCAAACTGGAATACCACCTTTAAGAAATAAAGACTATATTTACCTTTGGTACAAGGGATGTTATTCCAAGCTCAATGAGATATATTCATGCTAGCTCTCAGTGAACTAGTGCACTAAAAATAGTAGTATAGTCCCGGTAGCATGGGTAGTGCCAAGAAATGGGAGAGGCTAGCTGAGTTCCAACCTACTGGGACCCATGAACAAATATTCAAGATGAATAGACTCGCTCACTGGTGAGTATGCGGCTGCTGTTACACTACTGATGAGAGTTAGCACAAGTATATTTTCTCAAATCAGGAGTCACACCTTTAGCTCCAAGTTTAAAGATACCCAAAAGTTAACAAACCCTGAGCTCTTTGGATTTGTCTCCACTACAGCTGGCTCAACTCTTGGGAGATCAATGCACCAGGGATTGATTTATCAAGTCTAGTGAAGACCTGCCAAATGGACAGCAGTTCACTCTGTCAACCCTGGTATTCTACCATGGATGAGTAGAGTAAGGTAAGTTGATGGCTCGATCCAGCATGGTGTAGACACCACAGTAAGACACTTAAACTATGTTGACTCCAGCTATGTGAGGTTGGCTTACTGCGGTAGGGCAGACATAACCATAGTATTCACATCGTCAATATCTATGTCCTCGTTAATATCTATTTATGCTTCTTTTTCAAGCTGATATGTGCCCAACACTTCCTCATGCTCACTTTTTTAAATATCAATAATCATTTACCATATAAGATACCTGTAACCCTAGAATCTTGGTGGTTTTCCATGGATTACATGAATGAGTTCTTGTCACATAAGCCAAGTCGAGAACAACTTGCAAGCTGAGATAAAGGTGATAAATACCCTTGCCATAACTGGACCAAGAAATTTACCCCACTTAGGATCTCAATTGTGAAAACTAATGAAGAAATAACGAATTAAAATGGCCTGTAACAAGAAATGTTAGTGGAAAATACGTTAAGTTGCTTTTTATGTTGAATGTTATAAGCAGTTGTAAGAGAACCAGACAGACAGACTAAATTAATTCAAATAGGCCTTGAAGTATATCAGCATGATCTTTTTCTATGTTGAAATCATGCTTACAGTTCGTGAAAGTCTAGTGTTTGGGATACAGAGGGTTTAACCTGCTAAGGGCCATGGCAGAACAAGGAGCAATGGTCTCAAGTTGTGTCGGGAGAGGTCCAGGTTGGATATTAGGAAAAACTATTTCACTAGGGCTGTGTCTAGACTGCAGGGTTTTTTTCAAAAAAAG
This sequence comes from Pelodiscus sinensis, assembly GCF_049634645.1. Taxonomy (NCBI): domain Eukaryota; kingdom Metazoa; phylum Chordata; order Testudines; family Trionychidae; genus Pelodiscus; species Pelodiscus sinensis. The sequence goes on along the minus strand of NC_134724.1, from coordinate 11,565,840 downwards.
TAGCCTTTTTTTGAAAAAAACTTCACCTGCATACACTGCCCTTGCAAGCACCCTGGTTGGTGGACACTACAAACACAAATTGCACTGGCTAGGAGGACCCAGCATTCACCATTGTTCAATCTTCCTTTATTTTTTTATTTTGCACATCAACACTGTGTCCTTTTTTTGGAGGGGGGGCAGGGAAGAGTAGTGAACACATCTGCAGGTGACGACAAGCCCCATACAAAAGCATCCATCGTTTACTTTCATCTCCTTCCTAATGGAATGGAAAATGGAGCATAAAAGCATCCCATGGAAGGTTAAGTGCTCTCTTCTAACTGGTGGATTAGGAGGAGTCACTGAAGCAAAGCCTGCCTAGGGTGGGCATGAGGAGGGGGAGGAGGACGGGCTGTATCTTTTTCTGCTGTTTGGGATGAAGCTGTGTTATGACAATTAACATTAAAGGGGGAATGCACAGGGAGAAGGGGAAGGAAGGCGAGGAAGCACTTTTATGGCAGGAGATGAAGTCTACCCTGTAAACAGTAATTGAGATAGTCCAGCCAGTCTCTCTAAAGTCATTTGTTTTTATGTGAGGTAAGAGGTGTAAAACTGGTACAAGAAATCCAAACAGGAAGAGCCCGAGTGACACATGTGGAAGAGCTTAACAAACACAAACTTAGTCCTGGCTAAAGGCTGCTGCTTATCAACCCTAGAGACTGACAGAAATATACTGGATTCACTGACATGCCTTGGAGAAACCAGCAGAGGTGCTGCGTTTGAAGGATGAATCTGAGGGGTTGTGGATTACCCTGGGGATACACTATACTGAGCTATGAGGACCCCACTTGTATTAGCTTTGAGTTATTCATTACAGTTGGATATCCTGTTATGAAAATGCATTTTGGGCGGCTGGCATTGGATGAAGAGAAAAAAGTGGCCTTCTAGAAAGCCTCTGTCAGGTGACAGTGCTAAGGCCACCTTCACTTGTGCAAACTGTGATGACAGCCGGACATTGTTTTAAAAGTATTGGTGAGGTGAAGGGGAGAAGAGAAAGGGGGGCAGGGAGGGGAAGCGATGAAATCTGAAAATAAAAGTTAATTAAAAATAAAATTAAGAGAAATGTGTCTCCAAGGCCACCTTCTTTTCAGAGACCACCTGTCAAACATTTCCCTGTCTATAAATGTAAGACTGAGAGCCAATCTTCCCTTCATTTCTTTAATTTTTAATGCTCTCTCTTGGCCTCAGAGGTGGCTTTTACAGACAGAAGCTGTCACCTCTAAAGATACAGAGGTATATGATGCACACACAAAAAGTGAGTGCTTGGATTTCAGGAATTGACACCATTTGGGAGAGGGAACTGCCAAAGAAGATTGTGAAACTGTGGAGAACAGAATATCCCAGCAGTAGTAGGAATTGTCAGCTCTTTAAAAAATAATAATTTGTCATCTCAGTGCAGTTGAATTGACAATAGAAGGGGATGTGGCCTTCAGTCAGATAATTAGAGATGTCGTTCATACATAAAACTGGGAGTCACACTCCTGAGTTCTAATCCTCACCCCTCTCTGTCTGACAAGATGTTTTTGGCCTCAATTTTCTTATGTAAAAATGGGGATCATAACTTTTTCTGACTGAGGGATGTTGTGAGTTTCAATTAGTTAATATCTGTATAGCATTTTGATTAATAATAAATTAATTCTTAGCAGATGAAAAGCAAATATTGTTATCATTTAAGTAATGGCTAACCACTCTGCTGAAAGACACCAGCAGGGTACCGATTGTAAGTACATGGTGCTTATAAACATAAAGATATGGTCTTGTCTCCAAAAAGAGATAACAATTAGTTGGCTCCAACATTGTTGTCATCAAATATTTTCAGACACAAAGAGCAAATAGATATTTTCAGTCAGAATGTTCTTCATTTTAACAGTGAAAGAAGGAAGAAAAACATAGTGTCTGTGTGAGAGAGTAAGGTGCATACATCTTACAGTTTGCTCTGAATTCTGGGAACAAAATGGCTGTTCCACAGGGCAGCCAGGGAGAGTGCTTTGAAATGCCAGTGTGTAGTACTCAGGACATATAAGGTCTATGCATTTAAGACACCTGAATTTGAGAGAGAGAGAGAAAGAGTGTGTGTGTGTGGGGGGGGGGGGGGGGGGGGGGGGAGATTGGTCCTGCCTAGAGCAGGGGTATGGACTTGATGATCTTCTGAGGTCTCTTCCAGTTCTATGATCTACAGGTTTTGGGTACACAGGCTTGGGCTTGCAGGCCACAGCTGTGTCTTTCTCACCTCTACTTGCATCTCTGACACTTGACTAGCTGTGAGGTATGTGGGATTGATGGCTAAGATTGTCTCCTATGCCTTAAGCCCCCTCCCACCCCCCCCCCCCATCTTTCCTCCAGTGAGAGTCACTGAAGGAGCAGGGGAGAGAAGCTGGACCTGAGATTCATCCACTGGTAGAGTTATAGCAGCTGCAATTTGCAGTGAAAAGGAGCCAGATGGGGAGAGATTTGAAGGTTGGTGAAAAAAGGTGAAGCTGGGGCTGGCTAATGGATTTGTAACATTTGTGAAGTGGAACATCTGCCTTTGTTTGTTATGCAGATTCTACAACTTATTTCCTAATCCTTTTCACCATGCTCAATCAGGGCTGAGAGTAAACTTTCAAGCAGACATTCAGGCCTGTCATGGGCTGCATGGGACTCGTAGATTATTCCTTATTTAGTGATGTTTCCATGATTTCTCTCCTATCCATTATATCATACTCTAGTTATATTCTCCTGGCCACTTTAGCTCCTCCCTTTCCCTTCATTTCTAAGTGTAACTCTGTCCCATAATTCTTTGTTGCCCTTGTATAAATCCTGCTGGGTTGCAGGTGGAATGGAAGCAGGCTGCTATGAGGAAAGGCTGGCATAGGTAAGAGCTGGGATGAGGGAAGGCAGATGGGGCCGAACCTAGTGAAGGGAGAGGAACTTTTTTGACGGTATAGGTACATCTACCAGTGTTAAACTTTTACCCAAGGAAAGAATCAGGGAGACTTACATCTCTCAGTTCCTGGTTTATTATTATTTTTTAATTACAGCCTACTTTGTTAGTGACAAACCATGAACACCCTGCAATGGATTTTTATTCTGTGGTCTGTATGAAATGAAATGGTGGTCTCCATCTTCAGCCTACGAGACATGCACTCACATCAGAAATCCCCCTACCACAATGGGTTGCTGCCCAGACAATTGATACCCTATGCATAGGCAGCCTCAGCAGAGGAAATCACATTGAAGTATTAGGATAGGGAGGTTAATGAGGAAACGTTCATGGATTCTGCTCATGCCATACCTTTTGTGCGGATAAATAGATGTTTTCAGTTTCCAGGGCTATTAATCTGCTACATTTTTAGGAGCATTCCATTTGTTTGGATGGGTATGTGGGGGAAAAATAAACTGTAGAAATAAAATTAATATAATTGAACGTAGTTCCAGGTATTGTGATATAAGGGCTGCAAACTGTATTTGGCGTTTACAATGTCAGGTTTGCAGGTCTCTGATTTTGTTGTTTGGGGATGACTTGTGCTGTGGAGGAGACTCTATTTGTATCAGCAACTTAGAATGTCTGCAGGGGATCCCCAATTTGTCATTTGTTTAATATCAGTGTCCTTTTAGTGCAACACAATTTACAATTTTGCAATAGTGTTTCAGAGTCATCTGCAAGCCCCGTTCACCTGGGTCAGGAGCAGTTATCACATTTAAAATGATAGGTTCACATGCCATAAATACCTAGATTAATATGAGGATGCATCTCAAGGCCAGGTGAAGCAGGTCAGCTGCTTAGGTCACAATCTACCATGTTGACCATTTTGCCTCTTTCCATCTATTGTCACCTATCTTACACGGAGTGTAAGCTGTTTAGGGCTGTACTGGTCTCTTTGTTCAGGGTTTTGTAAACTTCTTAGAACAATTGGGACATGGCCCATGACTGAGGTTCCCTGGTGCTACCCTAATATGTTTAATAATAGGCCAATAGGCTACTCTACAGCCTCTAGTAATTGGCACAACCTTTCTGTTTGAGGGGGTTTCCTGGAGAATGAATGGATGGATATTTGGAACCAGGAACAATTTTGCTCCAGCGCATCAAAGATGCGTACAGCAGACGAAAAGCTCTGCAGGTGTTGCTACATCTCCAAATGGGTCTCAGTCCATTTTTAGAAGGGCAGCATTAAACATGACGCACCTGTTTAGCACCTCTGTCCATAAGGAGCAAATGAAGGGACTTTGTGCTATGGACTTCTGCTGTTGGGACCTGGGCTGAGACCCACGCTCTCATTGATCTAATTATAGCGCTGCATAAGAATGTGATGTGCTACAAAAATGAAACTAAATCATTGTAAGTAAGGAGGCTTATTTATAACTGAATGGCACATCTTTTAGGCTCGTCTCTTGAAGCTGGGATCTTGGAGGAGGAGCAGCAGAAAGGTAAGAATAGAAACAAAATCCATTAATATGCTTGTTCTGTGCCAGACCAAGTCACTTAAAAAAATAAAGTTTTTTTAAGTGTCATTGATTATATTTTCATGTGCACACATCTTTAGGAAAATATTGATTACCCAGTGTATATTCCTTGACAACCCACTCTGAATGGATTAAGTACACTCTACTCAATGAAGCAAAGAAGTGTTGATGATGAGAAATTGAACTGAGATAATGTTCTGTCTCTTAAAATAGAGAGTATACCTCAATCAGCTGTTCAGTACATTGTAAAAAAAAAATAAGTTGCGAGTTTTGAGTGTTATCAAACTGATATACAGGACATAATTATAAACTGATGTAATGGAAAATACTTAATAAAAACTTCTGATGACTTTCAGTTCAGAGAGTGTTGTGGCTTTTAAAGATTAAGCAAAAACAGGATTTCCGATTTGGCAATTTCCAGTTTGGATAGTCACATTCTGCTTTACATTCTGCTTCTGTAATATTCCCCTTGCAGTTTCAATAGAAGGAGAGTAGGATGACAGTTGTCTGTGGAATGCTTTAGGATCCTGGTGGATAAAAAAGCTTTAAATAAATGTAAGAAATCATTGTAAATGGAGAGAAAAATAAATAATGAACAGAGGGCAAGAAGGTTAAATAAGGGAAAGAACAGGTGAGAAGACTTCCAGCGCAGCCCAAGGGCGAATTGGTGTTGGTAGATCAGTCCATGAATGCTCCATAGAAGATTTAAAAGGTGCTGCTGTTCTGATCTGCCTAACAATGTGATGGAATGGATTGGGTTTTGTTAGTCAGTTTTATTTCTGGCATGGCCTTGTGTCTTATTTTCACCTTGAAAAGGAAAGAACCAAGTTTGTTTCACTTGTTGTCATTTGTCTTTAATATGTGTGTGGGTGTGCATGCTGGTAAGGTACCTTTCAGAGCTGAAACCCATGAACAATGTTGGAATAGCAAAACAATGACAGTGTTGGTTTACTTTTGTCTTCATTGTGGTTTTTTATGCTACCATTATACTGTGTAATAGACGCAGTCAGCATATAGGTTGTAGCATGAGCCAGCCTTCAAATACAAATGCTTCTTTGCAGGAGATTATGCTGTTATTTTATATCATTTTTTATATGCAGTATATAAGAAGTCTCTGAAGAGGGATCTGTCTTTTCTAACAGCCGTCATTTTTATATAAAATTGAAGGTATTCATATTATGTCTTCATCTTATATATCTCAACTAGTAACAATATCACAACTACTCCCTCCTGACAACTATATTCATTTCTCATTAAAGATATTTCATGTTTTATTCAGGAATTTAAATGAAGCTATCAGAGCTGTAATAGCATCAGTTTGGGATAACTATATCTCATTGATGCCAGCCTCAAGAGTTCTAATTAATATATTTTTAGCTCCCTGGCTGCCTTCAGACTTGAACAGTTGAGTGTAAACGACAGGGAGTGGAGGGTAAAAAACCCCTTCACCCTCATGTTGAGATTTGCAGGGGAAAATCTTTGAAAGAGGGAATTTGGGTAGTTGTGCATTTCCAGTTCTTGTTTTGCTCTTGACTATTTTCAGCTCAGAAATCTCTTCCAAGATGTAGATCCCTTTTCTGTAGGGCTGTGTCTAGACTACATGCCTCTGTCATCAGAGGCATGTAGATTAGACACATAGGCAAAGTCAAATGAAGCCGCGATTTAAATGATCGCGGCTTCATTTAAATTTACATGGCTGCCGCGCTGAGCCGACAAACAGCTGATCAGCTGTTTGTCCGCTCAGCACGCTAGTCTGGACGCTCCCCTGCCGACATCAAAGCCCTTTGTCGGCAGCCCCGTTATTCCTCGTTTGTCGGCTCAGCGTGGCAGCCATGTACATTTAAATGAAGCAACGATCATTTAAATCGCGGCTTCATTTGACTTTGCCAAAACAACAAATCTACATGGCTCCGTCAATGGAGCCATGTAGTTTAGACGTACCCTAGGGGACGGTGGAGGGCACATTAATAAGCTTTCTTCTTTACTGACCACTTGTAAAATGAAACACCCCCCACCTCCAAAAAGGAAAAACATTTCTATCTGTTTCCTCCACATGTATAGGGTTACCAGATGGTTTCAACAAAAATACCAGACACACTTGACATTAAATCACAATTTACATTACATCTTATTTAGAAAATACTGGACATTTATATTTTCTCAATTTGTTTCCTGAACAGAAAGCTCAAATAGTGGACTGTCCGGTTCAAAACCAGACACCTGGCAACCCTACACATGTATCACAGGATTTGCATTCAGTTTTGGTGATTATTCCTCTCTAGCCTTCTCCCCAAATCTCTACCAAACACAGAGACTATTAAAATAAAAATCATTCAAGTTTCGCAAATATGGTCAGGAAAGCAAACAAGCTCCTATTAAAGTTCTTAATCTTAAAAAAAAAAAAAGATACCAGCTTCATTACTGACAGATAGAACCTTACCATGCACCATTCAATGTACTATCTTTGCCTTCCCCACTTTTCAGTGGTAGGAAATGAAGCTAAGAGGATTTTTTTTGGGTGTTATTCTGTCATTGGAATTCATAGCACTTGAATTCACTTAGAAGCCCGAACTATTTTCTCAAATCACTTCAGTCTCTGTGACTCTCTCAGGCTGTAGTTTATAAATCACTCTTGTGGTAGACTATCTAGAGGGGATCAAGACCCCTGGAAGCTTGAGTCATATTGAATTGCATTATATAGCGGAGTGTCATTAGGAGTTTACTGTAAGGAGGCAAAAAGAGGCCTTATAAATAGGCTAATTCAGCTGGCACTTATATGTTTTAAAGGTGTTATTGAAGATAGAGGATGGTAGCATTATTTGCTCCCAATTTCACTCTCATCAGCTTCAGCTAGCGGGTGGCTCTTGAATAGAAGAAGAATAGAAGTTTTAGAGAGAACCTACCTCAAAAAACTTGGATTTTTTTCTATTTAAGCAACTTCTAGGGATCATTTAGGGTTTATTTAGTTTGCTTCAAAGCATGCAACTAATATAGTCTATATTGTCTCAAATTGCTGCAGTCTGTCGCCTCCAAGGCATTCCCTTTATCTTATTTCAAGTCACTTAAAGAATGGCCTTTTGGAAAAAGTCTGCATAGTACAGTAAAACTCCAAGAGTCCAGCATCCAATTGTACAGCACTCCCGATAGTCCGGCAACAGAATGGCAAGAGCCTAGTAAGTGAGCTTCGGCAAAAAACAAGTCACAAGGCAGCAGTGGCAGCAGCGGCAGCAGCTGAACTGAGCGAAACCAGACGGGACCGAGTCAGTCTGCCACTGGAATTGTGTGACACTGGACAGTGCTTGTACTACAATAAGGGTTTAAAACATTTTATATACAGTATATACTCTGTGTGTGTGTGTGTGTGTGTGTGTGTGTGTGTGTGTGTGTGTGTGTGTGTGTGTGTATATAAAACCATCTTATAGTCTGGCATATCCGATAATTCGGCACCACCTAGGTCCCAGAGGTTCTGGATAATCGGAAGTCTACTGTAGCATGTGTGCATTTGAAAAAGGGTTTTCTGACCATGAAAGGATTTTTGCTGGAGTGTTTACATAACAGCTGCACTTTTCTCTCTGATCAGACAGTAAGGAATGCCAAGGTAAAGCATCTTTCTCAACTGGGATGATGGTAACAAAGATGAATTTATTTGTGTGTGGTTCATTTCCAGATTAGTTAGCACACGGTGTCCATGACTGGGTGTTGCCTCATTTGTGACTGTCCCCATTTGGCTGAGTTTGAGGGTATAAAATACCTGGATATCCTTATTGTGATGACAGGAGTGTCATGGTGAGAACAATGACCAGAAACAGGTGCATTGCATTCTGGGAGATATGTCAGGAGCTCTGGCTCATTGCCACTGCAGTTTGGTCTCACAATAAAATAAAATAAAATTGCAGACCTTGTTCCATGCCATCTGCAGGGCTTTTACGTTTGGTGTAAACAGGACCTGTGTGCGCACACACACAAAAGTACTGTCAGAAGTTTGAAGGGCGGGGAAGTTGTGTACACTCAGATGGGCTTATAAATGAGGTCTGGTGATTGGCTGGCCTTCACCGAGGCTTTACATAAAGTGTTTCCTTGGGATTTAGTTGATGGGTTGCTTTGATCCTCTGTCCTTGCACTTGCATAACCTGGATTGGAGTCTAGCCCAGTCCTAAGAGATAGAGGGTCACTCCAGTTTGATAGTGAAAGGTCAAAACCGGAATGAAGCTGTGCTATCTCAATTGCGGTTCCAGTGTATAAAAGTATAAATCAAAAAAGCAAAATCCTTGAAGGGACACCTTGCAGCTGTCTCGGGAAATGAAAGGCTTTAAAATAAGTAGATTCGAGAACAGAAGAATCCTGTGGCCAGAGCAACTAATAATATCCAGTATCCACATGAAAATACTATTCCTCGTATGGAAAAGTACAGGACACGGTGTTAAAACACATTTAGACACTGATACGTTGCTGTAATTTCAAGCCAGAAGCAATCATTCATTATATTTGTGTGTGTAATATATATCATGTGTTTATATAGAAAATATTTCATATTTCCATATAAATCTCACTTTTTTCCCCAGAACTTTTTAGCAAAATGAAGCCTGAAAATCCTACTGACGACTCAGATAAAGCTCTGATGACTCATTGGTCCCCTTTTTTGTGCCCTTGAAAATTATGGACTAGCCCAAAGTTCACCCGTTTCATCGGGAAAGGGGAAAGGAGGAGTTTTTTCAGCCACATTTCTCCTGAATGCCACTGTCTCATTTTGCTGCAGGATACTTATAATTTTATGCTTATTTAAACAGACACATTTCTAGGTTATGGGCATATTCCAGAAAAAAAACCCATGTAGCTTAGAGTACAGTTCTGATGGGCAAACACCTGATCCCCTTTAATAAGAGATAAAAGGGAAACTATTGCCTTGCCAGTTTGCTATATTGCCATGCTTTGCTTACAGTAATATACTGGTAGCTTGCCCTTCTGACTAGTCCTCAGCACCGCCCAGGCTAAACTTGCAGGTACAATTATTATAAATGGTTTGTGAAAACACTACTTAAACCTATGGTTGCAGAACTTGGAATGTCTCAATGAATGCCCCAGAATGATGATCACAAGAAAAAGTTTAAAAATTCAGTATGTGCATATCTACCAGTGAAATCCAGGTTAGGAGGTAAATCGAATTGGAGTCTCAAGCTGTGCTGGGTTGAATCCTCACCATTTTAAAGATCCAAAGAGGTTTTTATTTTAATATTGGTTTGATATTTTTATTAGTCTGTTCTATGCAGACAGCAAATATCGTGCTCAGAAATCTTAAACTGGAGCTCTGATTGTTTTGTTTTTTACTGGTGATATTTATAGTCTTGCATCTAAATAAGTAATAGGTTGTAAGCCTACAATATATATTATGTTATCTAGTATGTTTTGAGGGGCCTTAACCTGCTCATGGAGGTGTCAAAAATAGCTTAAAACCTCTGGGCCTGCAGCATAGCATGGTAAAAGAAATATGGGATGAACTGCTACACTGAAGTCAACAGTATATTTCACATAGAAAACAAAGAGCCTACATAGCTAATTCAGGTAACAGGTTGATATGCAAATCTTTTTCTAGTGTCAGTATTCATGACATCTGAGTGCCAAGAGAAAGGTAGAGAGATGAGATAGCAGTGGTCATCCCAATCAGTGGGACCCCTCCCCAACAGTTCTGAAGAACACTGCCATGGCTCTTTAGTCCCACATGACACTAATGTGGGTTTGCAGGGCTATGGACTGTACCATAGCTTGGATCCACAAGATGACAGACCTTCTGGGAGGGAGATCTATATAATTGCTTCTCTTTCCAATGTTTTGCACTAACTTGATGCAACCCAGTTCCATTTTCCAGTGTAGTGGTGGGGAATTTAGTCTCCCCTTTTACCTCCTCTACAGAGCAATGCCATTTTACTTGGACTTTGTTAACATGATCCAACGGGGTCCCTAAGAAAACTCTCCTTCTACTATGACCTGTCTATACTTACTCGGACATCAACACTCAGAAGATTGACCTTCTGGGGTTTGATTTAGTGGGTCTAGTAAGGACCTGCTAAATTGATTGCTGATGGTGCCCACATTGACCCTGGTACTCCATGGGGGTCATTTTTTTCCTTTTTTAATTAGCATGCCAAATGACACCTATCTAACATAAATAAGATAAATATTCAGATGTGTTTCAGTGTTGATGATATAATAAATTAGTCACTATCAAAATCTTCACATTTACTATATTTAAAAAGTCTATTAAAATAACCACTATAGTTTGTTGTGTAATGCGTAGTTTAAAGCAGCTAACCCCGTTTCACACACAAGCAGTGGCTACATGTCACTGGTGACCAGAGTAGATAAGCCCACCTGCTCTCTTTCATGTCAATAATGCACATTGGCAAGTGAAAATGCTGCATTTGTCCACTCATAAAATTTGATGGAGACCTGCCACTATCAATTCTTCACAATTCATGTTCTTCATACTCCAAGGCCATGCACCTGGAGCCCGTGGAGTTCTCATGGGGAAGGTGAAGGAGTACGTCGCAGAATGGGCAATTCCATGCTCTCTCCCTCCCTTGACCTGGCCTCCATAGGTATGGGCTCCTCTTTGGGTACGTCTACACTGCAGAGGTTTTTTTGAAAAACAGCCATTTTTCCGAGAAAAACTTCACTTGCGTCCACACTGCAATTGCATTCTTTCGAGGAAAAAAAATCGAAAGAACAGAGGGTTTGTTTGACATTGGTAAATCTCTTTCTACAGCGAAGAAGCTTTTTTCCAAAAGAGCTCTTTCGGAAAAAGGTGTGTGTGGATGGGGAAGAGGGAGTTCTTTCGAAAGATGAGGAAAGAGGAAAAATCACAGGTGTCCTGGTGGCCATTCCGCCCATAGTAATCACAGCTTAAATGCGAGACAGCGTCCATTCAACATGGACACTATCTTTTGAAAAAGCAGAGCACTTTTTCAATGCACTTTTGTTGTGTAGATGCTTCTTTTGGAAGAATTTTTTTTGGAAGATTCTTCTAGAAAAGCTTCTGAAAGAAGCCTGAAGTCTAGACATAGCCTCTGTGCCCACATATGGAGTGAAGTATAGTGACTAGAGTTGGTACAGTCCATATAAAGCCTCTTGGCTGCCTTTAGATGAAGAGTAGTATATAATTGGGATCATATAGAAGAAATACCACTGAACATACTCAACCTTTCAGTTTTTCTGCTTTTTTAGAAAGCTTATGTCTCTCTTCTGCAATGCAGTTTTATGCCTTCAGTTCTCTTTTTACTGGGTCTATACAGCAGTCATCCCTTTGCTGTCTGTAGAGATAGGCTGCCATTTTGTGTTCAGTGCAGACCATTACCAGAAAAGAGTTAACTACACCTTGCTCTTTCAAAATTCATTTCTGCCCTTTTTGGGTTTTATTATCTTTCTCCAGAATAAAGGCTGATTCTGGCTGAAAGTACAGTGCCCAATCCTGAAACCCTGAAGTCAAATGGCAACTTCCTCAGTCCTCACACAGATTAAGTCAGTGCCTTCTTACTGCTGACTATTGGCTTGTCTGCCCTCGCGTGCCTTATTATAACTTGATCTCGTCAGTTAAAATGTTTCAGAATTCTCTCTCCATTCTGAAACCCATTAAACTTTTCACAGCATCAGCTGCTTGAGCCTGACATCTCTTCCCTTTCCAAGCGAGAAAGAAACGGCACCTACTCAGGGAAACTAATGATATTGAAAATCTGTCGAAAGCGGGAGAGGGAGAGAGGGGATTAAGGGCAAATCCTGGTTTGAATCCATCCTTTTGTTTTATGATCAACATAGCCTCTTCTTGATGCATCAATAGAAACAAGGAATTGAAATCAGATGAGAAGGGCTGGAGAGAATATCAGAATTGTCTGTAGTGTTTCCACAAACCCACCATTTGCTTTTGCCAGCAGAAGGCTATTATTCCACCCCACCCCCCCCTCTCCTTGCCAGTGACACGATACTACTTGGGAACATGTTATCAAAAACTAAGAATCAGGCCAATGGCTGCTGATGTTAAAAGGACATGACATGTGCACAAGGCAGGGCATAGGGGCTGGCTGCACATATTAAAGTCAAACACATCACAATCCGATTAGCAGAAATGGAGTGTGTGTGCTCTCTCTCGGCTCTTTTTTTCCCCCAAGTAATACTTTTTTTGTGCTTTTTTTATTGATTTATTTATTTTTTAAGGAAGTAATTCCCTTCCCAGCTTCTCACACACCTCTGCCCCCTCCCAGCCCAATGTTGCTTTCTCACCTCACAGAACTCCCTGAGAACAAGCATTCAAAGGAAAACAGGAATAAAAACAATGAAAATACTGCAAATGCAAAGAACTTGCTAATCGCTTTCTGGCCTGTCCATATAATAGGCAATTTCTGCAAATCTAACACAAATGTATCAATCTTCAGATCTGGGAGGCAAAGAAAAGTAACACACACATTGTTTTGGAAGCATTTAAACAAAAAAGAAAAAATCAAATATGTATTTATTTTATATATGCCATCTTAATATTTTGAAGAAGACTTTTCTTTAAAGGATGCCTTTAATTTTGTACACAGCTACATCCCACACAATAGTCTAGTCACCATCAAGGATTTTATTTTATTAGTAAGTTATTTTGTATCTTTCTTCAAGTATCTCAGTGTGGGCAAGTGGAAAGAAAACATACAAATGCTTATAGGAAGAAGAATGTTCCAATCTGTTTCTTTAATGAATAAACTTTTCATTTGAGCAAAAAGCAATAGCTGCAGCATGTTCTGTGTCTGTCCCTCACAATGGAGAAAAAAGAATAGTTTTTCTGAGATGAGACTATATAATATTCTATTCAGAATGTCCATCACCATTGTATATGAAAACATTTCAGCTGTTTATTAGGGGCCCAGTCCAGTCCAGTACTTACACATAGGCTTAATTTTAAGCTTGTGAGTCATCTATTTTATATCTCTGTCACTATCTCTTGGATTCCAAGTCCCATTGAAATCATGTGTTGCTGAACAGGGATGGATTTCCTCATAGGCTTAAAGTTAAGCAGATGCTCTGGTAAAAACAGTGTGGGCATAAAGTTAAGCTAAGCAAATGGCCAGGTAGTGTAGCAATTTAGAAGGTGTTTCTTTATATACAGAGCCATTCATATATAGAATTAGCTAGAGGAAACCAGTACTCTGTGAGCAAGAGAATCTCAGATGAGGCAAGCAGAACTACGTGGGCATTTTAGCTTCCTCCCTCCCTAAAACTTCCTCTATTCCTATAATCTCAGCACAGATGTTTCCTTTTTAATCCCTGGCCCCAGCTGGCAGTGCATCTCTGCTCTACTGTACTTAGTCGCAATTACCGTAGACATTAACTCTGCACATGGTTAGGAAATTGACTTCTATTTCTTCCTCAGAAATCTTGCTCATCATCAGGTTTTTTAACAGCTAGAAATAAAGGCTATTTGTGTTCTGATGAATCCCATTCCCCTGAAGAAATGTAATAGAAATGAAAGAGTCGGGGAACAGCCTTGTAGATGACTGAAATCCTAAAGGCTGCACTATGCCATTCAAAATGCCGCCTTCTGTATGGAGATGATCTGCAGGTTATAAATTGGGGTGGCATGTGATATTTGTGTCCCATACCATTTACAAACACCTGCCTGCCTGATTGGGATTTATTCTAATTTTTCATGCCTAAGAACAGGTTCAGTTTTATTAAAAAAAGAAAGAAACAAACAAAAAACCAAAACCACAAACCCCTGCCTCAAACAAACAAAATGTTTCTGCTTTCTATTCTCAAACACATTAGCACAGTGGGGACACTATTAAAAGTGGGGGTGGTAAGCCCCCTTACCCTGTCACCCAGCTCATGCTGGGAGCAAAGCCCCCACACAGGGTTGGCAATAGAAGCTTCTAGTCCATGAATTAGAACCCCAGGATGTGTGGCTGGAAGCAGAGCCCCTGGCACACAGGCCAGCCTCTGGGAACTAGGTGTTAGGCCTGGAGCCCAGGGGTACTGCAGTACCCTCCACCACACAACACACCTAGTTCCCACACCTATGCCTACACATGCAATCCCTCTCTGCTTCCCAGGTGTCCACATGCATGCATGGAGATGTGTGCACACACACATATTTCTGTGATTCAAAGTGCCAGATAAAGACAACCCAGCTTTTAATCAGTAGCTCATTTTCTAAACATAAGGATACTGTACCATGGAGAGGCGGGCATTTCTGTATCATGTGAGATTTTGATTTTGGCTTCATTCCAAGTAGGGCGGAAGACCCAGAGTTTTTTAAATTCTCTGCAAAGAAGGATCTCGACAAATATTTGAAATATTTCATTTTGACAAAATTGTATCATTTGGGCTTTTTCTCTTGTTATAACGTGTATTATTTCAAAGCAAAGAGTTAGAATGTTTCATTTGGACTTCTTCCCTGGTTTTCTTTCACAATGAAATTCTGACCTAACTGCATCCCAATTAGAGAAGTGAAGAGAAGGGAAGTGAGTAGCAGAAGGCTACACTGTGAGCCAGTGATGCATCCCAAATCAGGGACCTCCTGACTCCTCCTAACTTCATGCTCATCCCTCAATCTGTGATATGCTTATCCAAATCATGAATTGTCAGGCCCGATTTGCAAAAGCATTAGGAGATTTGTCATGTGTGTCATTTAATGAACCTGTGCCAGGAGGGGATCTGGGTATGCGCACAGCCATCAGCAGACAGGGGCAAACTGACTTATCCATTCACGTTGGGCATGTCCACACACAAAAGTTTCTGTCCATGCTTGCAAAAGAATCAATCCAAATCTTTACTGAGTTCTTACATGAGCAAACTCTCACTGAAGCCAATGAAATACTGAGTAAGAACTTCAAGATGTGACTCAATTGTATGGAGTGTGGATTATGGGGTGGAGCATACAGAAATTCTGGGTGCTAGTTCCAGCTCCACTGTAGACCTTTTATATAATGCTGATAAACTGCTTAATCTTTGTTGGCCTCACTTTCTCTGTCTGTAAAATGGGGATGATGATGAAACGTACATACTTGCCTGCCGCACAGGGATGTTGCTTTTTAATATTTGGAAACTACTTTAAGAGTCTGTTAATGAAAATTAATATAGTTGTGTATACATGTTTTAGAAAACATTTAAGCATTAAACATGCAAAGTGTGTTGTGGGGCTTCTGATCTGACATTGTAGGCTGAAGTACGACTGATGATTACAAAGTGATAGCGCAGGGAGGGGTAGGCATCACAGGGCGAGGTACCATGGGAACATCCAAACTGTGTTAATAATTTTGCCCTTTCAACTATAACAATAGGCAGAGCTTCTAATATTTGCAGGTGTGAGGTAGTCTCTCATCTCCAGAGATTCGGTTTAAATGTAATGGGTTCTGACACAATACAAAATTACCTGCACCCACCCCATAGGTGACTTTTTAAATTGAAAAAAAAATTCTATAGTAAATAGAAAATGGAAATGATGATTTCTACTTACCCTTAAACTTACTTTATATTTAGGCCAAAATCAGAAATAACCAAAGTATCACAGAGGAGCTATTCTTATGGTTTTGTGGACCTAAAGAGTATTATCTAGTCCTGGAAATCATGCAACAGAGCAGATTTTTATAAGACTATCATGCCTGTCCCTAGGCAAAATGTACGACTATACTTTAAACCTGGGGTGCATTGGCAGATACTGTAGACATATCTGGCTAGCTTCAAGCTAGCTAGCTAGGGGTATCAAAACAGTGAAGCAGCAGCACAATGGGCTTCCGTGCATGGTAGCCTTGAGAGTAATTATCCAGAGTTCTGGGCTGGTTTGCACTGCTATAGCTTCGTTGCTACAGCTTCACTGCTCCAGAACTCAACCTAGCTAGATTAAAGCTAGCTCAGCTACATCTGCATGAACTGCAATCATACCCTGTGATTGCCAAAGAGCAGTGATTCTCAGACTTTTTAGCCTGTGGCCCACTCCACTAAACGCAGACCATTACACAGACCACCAGCCAATCACACATGATAACAAAATAGGTGCAGGAGGTGGTGGGAGTGCAGAGGTTGGCCAGGAGGTTGGGTGCAGTAGCAGGCTGAGGGTGGGAGGTCCGGGAGGGAGGGTGCAAGAGCAGGATGGGGGCGTGGGGTCTGGACATGATGGGGGGTTCTTACCCACCACTCCCAGCCACTGCTCCATGCTGTGCCCATTGGCCGTGATTCCGGCCAATAGCAGCAGTGGGAAAAGACTCCAAGTGAGCAGTTTCCTGTGCTGCCATTCCCCCAGTCAAGGAAGGAGGAGCAGCATCAAACACAGCCAATTCCAGCCCCTGCAAGACAGATACAACCTCTGAGGTGCACCAGTAAGCTGTAGCAGCAAAGCTATAGCAGTGCAAACCAGCAAAGAACGCTGGATAATTACTCTCAAGGCTACCATGCTCTGAAGCCCATTGTGCTGTTGCTTCACTGTTTTGATATGACAGCTAGCTAGCTTGAAGCTAGCCAGATATGTCAGCAGTATCTGCCAATGCACCCCAGGTTTGGAGTATAGTCATACACTTATAGTGGTCTGTATGATAATCTGTGAATGTCTAGGAGTTTGTGGCTGAGGCTTAGCCTAGAACTACATAACAAATGCGTATTTACAGACCTGGTGGGAAACAGATTTTCTCAGGAGGGGAAAACAGTTGAAAAAACCTGAGATTTGATTTTTCGCCCTACGTTAAAAAGAGAAATTAGAAAGATCCTATTTCTTCTCCCCCGCAAAGTAGAAAAATCAGTTCAGGACAGTCAACGTGTTACCATTTCAAAATATTTCAGTTAGAATATTTTTAAATGGAAAAAAAATCTAAATATTTTAAATTTCTTAATTAAATATAATTTTGAACCAGAAATCAGAACTTTTGTTTAGAAAACATCACAGACTATTTTGTTAACTTTTTTGCCGGAGAAGGGGGGGAGAGAATTGAAAAATTCATCAAAAACCAAACTTTTCCCAGGAAAAGTTTGTTCAGCCGATGAGAAATATTTAATTGAAAAATATTCAACCAGCTCTACTCAGATAGACACTATTCAAAATAATAATAAAAAACCTGTGGTTTGTTTCAGATGAGGGCTCTTGGGTTAATGGAGGTAAATTACTGATGGATCTGAAATAAAACATAGTAATTTTGGATGCATTTATGAAAAATCCCAGGAGCAGCCCATTAAATCTAATATGTTGTGTTTGGGGCAGTGTTTATTTAGGCTGGGTCTACATTAAGGTATATCATCCAGCTACACAAAATGCGTAGCTGAAGATGGCTTACCATAAGCTTAGCTTTGGTGGCATTCACACAGTGGGAGGCCAACGGGAGTACGTGTTCCCATCAGCTTCCCTTACTCTTCACAGAAGGAGGAGTACTGGATGCTGGCAAGGGCTGCCCTCAGCATTTTATATACGGGTCTATATAAGACCCGCGAAATTGAATGCTAGAAGATCAGCCTCCAGAGGATCAATCTTGCTAGTGTAGACAAATCCTTAGAGTGCCTAATTCTATACATATCTTCAAAAGTAATTATTGTTTCGTACTCCGATTCAGTGATCCAGCATTTTGGTTCTCCTTCACTTAGTGGGCTTAGGGTGAGGAGCAAAACTTGAAAAAAAAATTCATAGAAGACAACTTTCAAACCTTAAACTCTCAAGAAACATTTCAAAGAAATAAAAAGCTATTCCTTTTGAAAACCTGTGCAGTTAAAATGTCTTCACGTTAAAACTTTTAATAAACCCCTTCCGATTTTTGACCAGCTTTGATTATTTCCGTAAATCACTCCTTCAGTGTTATAAGCTACAGTGTTATGTATGGATGGGAATCCATGATAGCTGCTATGGCAAATTTGGAGAGAGAAAAAAAAGTGCAGCTGCGTTACTACAGAGAAAACTAACCATGCAAAATCTGCCATGTCAGTAGAAACAGGAAGGAAAAAAAGGGAAAGTTATTCACTTTATTAGCTTTAGGGCTTATTTCCTTCACTCTCATTTCATGTAGCATGACTGAAAATGCCACAAATTGATTCATTTTTATGACAAATAATGACCTACAAAAAGTATTTGGTTGCTTTTTTATTTTTTTGCGTTTTGTGTTGCAGTAACAAAACTCCTCAGCCTATTTAAAAGAAAGCCCCAGACAAATTTTCTTGCAGCTGCAGCTGCGAAAAACCCCCACTAGGCACAACAAGATCATAGCCCCAGCATGGACAAGCAGAGACACAAGGCTTGTCCAGCACAATGTTTAACGTCTCAGACCAGTTCCATCTGACTTATCAGTTCCTTGGGCTAGTGAGAAGACTCCAGAAACCATCAGCAGTAAGAAAATATAGCCCATTAATTCCAAATCTGAGTTGTATTCTTTTGAGGGATGAGACTACTTTCTTTCCCTCTCCCTCGCCCCCCATTTCTTCTTGAACTTCATATTAACAGTGCTTAAATTTAAATTACATTGCCCCACTAAAGCCATGTGCAGGGTTGTCATCTTTAGATTTTATTAGCTGACCTGGTTGAGTTGACAGCTGAATAAATGTGTAAAACGATCTAAACTGCATTGATGTATAAATCCAATGGATTCTGTAAAAAAAAGAAAAAAATGCTACATGTCCTGACAGTGAATAAAATGGACCTAAATGGGAAGCTGGATTCATAATTATATTCTCCAATTTTTTTAATCAATTCCTGAATTTAATATGGGTGTTGGCTCTGCTACTGCCAGAATGCATTGGCGAGTGTCCTGCTACATTTAGATCAGAGGTGAGCAATAAAATGGCAGAAGTTCTCCAGGGTTAGCCCTGGTAAGTTGGCACCACTATATTTACCTCAGGTACCAGAGATTGCAGCTCCTGTTGGCCGCAGATCACCGTTCCCAGCTAACAGGAGCTGCGAGAAACTGAGTGGACTGGAACACTGCTTCCTGATACTCCCATTGGCCTGGAATGACAATCTGCAGCCAATGGGAGCTAC
Source organism: Pelodiscus sinensis (assembly GCF_049634645.1). NCBI lineage: Eukaryota > Metazoa > Chordata > Testudines > Trionychidae > Pelodiscus > Pelodiscus sinensis. Next base: position 11,546,390 of record NC_134724.1, on the reverse strand, counting down.
AATCGCCAGTACCTGCAGAGGCGCAGGTAAATATAATAGTGGTGGTCCGCCAGGGGCTAATCCTGGCAGACCAGATTTAGCCCACAGGTTAGTATTTGCTCTCCTTTGATTAAGAGTATGAATCGGTGTACGTTCCACTGTCCCATTCGGGGGCAGACGTTGCAAGCAGTGGCAGAGAAGGGAAAGGGACTGATTTTTCATGGATTCTCAAACAATAGATTAGGCTTAGCTATTTCCATGCAAAAACCTGTTTCCTAAAACACTTACAATGTTAATGGAAATTTGTACAGTATTTGCCCATAGCAACTTTGATCGGAGAAGTTACATTAATGGCCTCTCTAGTTTTTCTTTGCAATCATGTCTATAAGGAACACAAATTGGCTCCATGAGATTTTTCTAAGTGTCTGTATTGCAAGTGCGGACCAGTATTTGAAACCCTAATAATGTTCTTTGTGCTTCTTACACTATCACTAATGACCAGTGACAACAAAACTTACGAGTGCACCGCATGGAGCTGTGTGTGTCTATGCAAGATTATTAAATCTAGTGCAGGAACAAGGAAAGGGAGAGCCAAGAAATATATAGGTATATTTCATCCACTCCTTTGGGACAAATGTTTTTCAATGTCTCTTCTGACCGTGTAAGAAAGCACTATAAGCAATAGATTAAAAAAAAGCTATTAAAGAAAATGGTGATACTATTTTAAGGGGTGATAGCAGCCAGCAAGCTACCTTCAGAACCATTTAAAATCAGGCAGGCAGAAAATAATTCTACCTATGCTATTTAGAATCATGGGAAAAAAGAAAAGGGAAAAAGGCCTTTTAGGTCAAACAGTCCATCCCTTGCCAATGTAGGCATGTTCCTTACAGTACATTCACATACATGAGTGCTTTGTCCAGTCTACTTTCAAATAGCTCTAGCGATGGGGCTTCCATACATTCCCTGGAGAGATCATTCCATTTATTCACTATGTGCTTACTATATGGATTTTTTAAGTATTATTTTTATTTTCATTGACAAACCAAGCAACACAGATTGGTCTTCCAGGCCCAAACTTCTCCAAATTGCAGGTTCTTCTGGACTGGGAAAAGCTTTCAAACAAGAAAGGGTCACCCTCCCCCACCTTGCAACCAGCTGTCATGAAACCCTAACCAAAGAAGCTTCTTCAGCTCCTGAAGTGTAATCCCTTTAGATTTAAAAAAATCCCCTGAAAATACTCTTTTGTTCCTAAGGACAAGAAATAATGGACTGTATCCACTGTGCAGTTAAAAAGCAGGATTTGCCTTGTATTAAAGTTAGCTTTTACTCGGACATAACTATACATGTATCTTTGAAGTGGACATGTGTTACAATTTGACATGTATTGTGCTCCACATTGTTTCTCTTATCAAGTAGTCACACGTGTATTTCTGATCCCAGCATTTGCAATTTTAACACTTTGAGCCCAATTCTGACCCTGCTTGAAATGCTGATCTAAATCCATAATAATTCCACAGAAGTCAAAGAGGTAAGGTTGGGGCAAGACTAATATGGACAGGGCCACTGATTGTGGGGGGCAAATGGGTTAGTTTCCTATGGCCTGTCAACTTAAAGGAGTCCAGGGCTCTGGGCTGCTGCCATGGCTGGAGCCTTGGGCCCTTTAAATTATTGCAGGAGCCCAATGAGGCATAGTCTGTGTGGTGCTTAGGGAGGCTAACCTCTAGCCCTGCCCTTTATCCTGAAGCCAAGCCCGCTCACCCCCATACACATTGCTCTGAAGTTTGTCACCGGCCCTGAGTGGAGGTTAGAGCAGTATCAGACAGGTTCCTTGTTAAACAGGGCTTTGTGCCTCAACCTTCATCTTGAACTTGCTCTTCCATCACAAACAGCTCTTGCCCAGGCAAATGGTTAACATGGAACGGCCACGGCAAATGACTGCTTTCGCAGGTTCTGTTTGTGCACACTCAGAATGCTGTGCTGAGCACAAGATTCTCTGTACTAACTGGAGTGCTAATATGAAGTATTAAATGTCGCACTAACATCGCGTGGTATGCATATCTCCCCCATTGTACTGCCTGTTTATGCTTATTCAGCCCCTTGAATAATTTAACACATTTCAGACTCCAAATTACCCACAACAATTTGATGGGGCTGCTGGCAGTTTACTTCAAATGCTCAGTGTTAGATCAAAGTAGGGCCCGAGCATTTTCTAACTAGAAGGACGCTTTATAGTCAGGCTATACGTACTCACCCTTTTTAAAAGGTGTACAAAAATAAGTCTAAATATGCTTTGCTAAGACCAGTCATGGTAGATGGGATTAGGTACCACACATACCACTTTCTGCATGCATCCCTGAAGAGATGCATAATTTGGGCCAAAGAATCAGAGTCATTGTAAGCAGATAATCATCATGGATGGAAATGAAGCAGGAAGTTAAACATTTTTCAGACATCTACATATCAATATCCTAGGCCTGCAACCATGAGGATATTTGCTTTTATGCTAGTGTAGATTCAAACCAAGGGATTAATGAAAAGGGCTTCACGGGTGACTATAAAATACTTCACCAGTGAAGCAAGATCATTCACTTTTTGGATTCAGATTTAGTGCGGGTAATTTTAGCCAACAGGAGATTTTTCCCAAGCTCATAAATTTCTACAAACGTGGTATTATAATGTATATTTCAATCCATGGCGTTCACTGCCATTGTTTATTGATCTCTGGTCACTGGGATACACTGTGTTGAGAGCACTTAGGCTTTGTCTACACTGCAGGGTTTTTGCCAAGACATTTTTTGCAGAAGAGATCTTCCACAAAAACTTCTTGCGCAAAAGCACGTCCCCACCTCAAAAGCACATCGCAAATGCAATGTGCTTTTGCGCAAGAGAGCATCCACACTGCATGGACACTCTTGCACAAGAAAGCTCTGATGGCTATTCACAGAATAGCCGTCAGAGCATCTGTGCTTTTTGTGATAGGCTCTTTTCGCACAACAAACCCTTGCGGAGCATCCACACATGCCTTTTTGTGCAAGAGCTGTAGCTCAAAAAGGAGTTATTCCTTGTGGGGAGAGGAATAACTCTACCAGCAAAAGCCCTCTGTCCTATTGATGTACTGTATTTTTTAATTTTTTTTGAGCAAAAATGCGTTTGAGATGTGGATGCTCTGCCGGTTTTTGCGCAAAAATGGGTGGTTTTGCGCAAAAACCTTGTAGTGTAGACATAGCCTTACTGAATCTGTGTGGAAAGGGGGCTGGTATATGTGGAAGCATGTCATAAGCAGGAGAGCTCGGCAGTGGTTTGAGTATTGGTCTGCTAAACCCAGGTTTGTGAGCTCAATCCCTGAGAGAGCAGTTTAGAGATCTGGGGCAAATCTGTCAGGGATGGTATTTGGTCCTGCTATGAAGGCAGGGGACTGGACTTGATGACCTTTGGTCCCTTCCAGCTCTATGAGATAAATAGGTATATCTAACTTCTCAATCATTAATGTGATTGGCAGTCTGGAAAATGCTGGTGTTCAGTTAGCAATGGGACATTGAACTGGTAGGCAGAGAAGGAAGATGTCTGGGTAGAGTCATGTGCATGGGTAAGATGTGACCCCTGTGTTGCAGCTAGGATTGTGATATATCCTGCTTTCACTGTACTACGCGTGTAAAATGAAAACACCTTTCATGCCACTTAGAATTTTACCTGTCTCTTGCGGGAGGAGAAGTCTGGCTCCAGGGCTGAAGTGGGCCACTGATGCCACAAAATAATCATGTAGCCACACACCCTAACAACACAGCTAGTGCAACACAGTGGCCTTTCAATAGATTCCGGTTTGAGCTGGCATTAGACTAGAAATCCCATCCGATTATTTTTTTTTGTCCTGTGTTTACCTCCCTGTCAGCAGCACAAACACTGGGGTTTCCCACTCAGTCTGTTGCAGCTGCTTGAAGCACTAGGACATGGTGTATTCAGACATACCCACAGGAGTGGGCTGAGAGGAGGGGAGACTCTTTCCAAAGGACTTCCAACTTGGTTACTGAACCCCCTCCCCCAGCCCTTTTCTGTCCCCTGATCCTCCACTCTCCTAGAAAGCACAGGACGTGGAGGGCAAGGTGTTGAACAAGAAATGATCATTTTTAATTAAACCTTAAAAATCTGAATGCAGATGAGGCATCACCTAGAGTGGAATCTCCTGCCACTAGATATGTTTCGGCTCAACAAAGTCTTGAACATCCAATGATGCAAGGTGCAGTCAGCAAAGATATTTGTTACATGACAGCAGGGCTCTGATTGAATGAACCCTCTAGGTCTGAAGCCCTACTCTGCTTTGGAGGATATGCTGAAAAATCTTTCTCTGGGATTGGAACAGCCTTCCTCCAAACTGAGATTCTATAATGAAATGTTTGCTTATCATCCATTTAACCTGCTTCGAAACAGCCTGAGCCTGCATTGTAACCTTGGGTCAAAACTATTTTGGATAGCTGAAACTCATGATAAACACATGCTTTGGGAGGTTAGAAAGCTATCAGCAGGAGACATCAGATTCACTTCTTTTATTATTAGAAGGAGGGGGAGGGGGAAATCCAGAAATGTTAAGAGGAGCAAATTTTGTATAAAACATGAAAAGGGGAGGGGAGACAGACCTCTTTCTGGTGACAAACTACATTGCCTATGCAGCAAATCCTTTTTCTTGTAACTTAATAATAATCTTGGAATAAGGAGCCCATGGTAGTTTGCAGTAGCAGCAGGCAATCCATCGTACTGGCTGCTTGAGCTTTGTATATATTCTCACTCATAAACTAGTCACTGAGTCCCAATGTGCCATCCTCAGTGGTACCCCATTATTTGTGTGTGTGTGTAATGTACCATTGAGGGGATCAGTGAGCCCTAAAGGAAGAGAAGAATATTAACACAAGGTGCCCATCCTTATGAAGAGCAATCGGTGGCTTTGTGTAAACTAAGCCACAATGTAACACCTTTAGCTTGATTTTAGCCAATCAAACTATGTGCAGTGGCACTGGAACAATTTTTAGGATAGTGCTGCTGAGTTATATCCCTCCCAGCTGCCAACTTCCCTGGACTGGACTGACTGGACACCATTTGTGGTGATGGCGTCCAGTCCATCCAGGCTGGAAGAGTTGGCAACCCTAGTCCCTCGCCACCCCAGGCTGGGGGCAACTGCTGAGCCCTGTGCTGAGGCCAGAAACAGAGACCTAGGCTGATGGCAGGACCCATGGGTCAGCGGAAACTCCAAGACCAGGATCCCAGGGTTGACAGGGCCAACAGGCTGCAGAGCCTGTGGAGGTGGTGAGTGAAGGAACCCTGACGGCCATCAGAGCCTGTGAGGAGTGTAGGTGGCGGGACTCCAGGGACATTAGCAAAGCCAGTGGGGCTGGTAGGACCCTAGGGAGAGTGGCAAAGCCAGTGGGCCCAGCGGGACCTCAAAGGCCCAGTGAGATCCCACACAGGCCACCCAGAGCCTAGGGCTGGTCAAGCCAGCATGTGTCGGAAGTCAGGCTCAGGTCCTGGGAGTGAGAAAGCTGGGTGCAAAACCTGGGGGTACCGCAGCTGTCCTGCACCCTTACTTCCCATGCCTGCGATGATATATGGAGGTTTTTTCAACTGAGTTAAGATAGTTTGATTAAGATAATCAATGAGAAATAAAGCACTATTTCTCCAGGTCTAGACTAGATCTAAAGTGAAAATCTTGTAGCTCCTTCTATGGCCCGGGAGGGGCCCAGACACAATGAAACTGAAGCAGTTCTAATACACTGGAAGGTGAAAGGCCTATGCAGTGTCCCATCCTAACTGAATTTTATGAAGATGAGCACTTTGGGGTTCCTGTGTTTGAGACACAGGACTGGGCGGGAGGAGTACACACAGATAAGAGGATCTGCTGCTAGAAACCATTGCATTGGCCTCAGGGATGTCAGGGCTCGTATAGTCACAAAACATCTCTATAGTCTGGGGAGAGAATTCCTTCCTCATTCACCAGCTCTGCAGAACCCTCTGTGCCGAATCTGATTTCTCAGGCATTGCATGGGGTATCAGATAAACCTTTAATTATGTATCTGCACAGCCCTTTTGAATCACCAGGCTTTGAGACCTTTATTTTTGTAAAATTCCCAGCCCTTAAAGGCACAAACTTCCTCCCCTTGAGCAACCTCCTCTCTCTGTTCAGACACATTTTTTTCTGAATAAAGGATATTGCTCTATTCTGTTGCTTTTCCTTTTGTTCATAATACCAGCCATATTGTGTTCAATACAACAAATAAGCTGTATCCATGTACAATTTCTGCCTCAATTATAATCCTATTGTACAAGGTTTCCTACAAAAGTGGGCAACAGCAGGTATAATCTGAAAAGTGACTGCAAGAAATGATAGTGTGAGGATCCACCTTTACTGTCTTCCAGCAGCTTTTGTGGCAAGAAGGCTTGGTTTCTAAGTTAAAGGATTATGATTTTGCACTCTGATGATTGCGAATTGCAAACTCTGTCTGGCAACTCACTATCCAGCTATGTTCTTTCTGAATCTTACACTGTTACCAGTCATTAAAGCTCAATGAAAAACCAAATAGTTTATCCAGCACTTAAAGAGGAAAATGGTGTGAAATTTGTCAAATCTGTGGTTTGACCCATTTTATTTAAGTGGTTCTAAAGATTCTGGAGTGAGAACTTTACTAATCGCTCGTTAATGATGCGTGATTCAGAAAACAGCTTCATTCTCCCTCTGATGGCTGTGTCTGCTCTGTAGGATTAAGTGTGATACGCTCTCTGTTTTAGGGACTAACACAGCTACCCCTCTGAGATTTCTAAGGTGCTATAGGAATATTAGTCTGAAATTTTAAAAAACAACAAACAATTTATATATATATATATATATAAAGAGAGAGAGAGAGATTTTGCAGGCAGAACCCACTCCCTCAGATGAGCAGTGACTCTCCACTTTGCTCTTCTGAGGAAATATACACACACATGCGCGCGCGCGTGCGTGCGCGCACACACACACACACACATTATTGCTAGATGGCAAATCACCTATTAATTAGACATTGGAATGCCTATGGTCTCTTTGTGAATCTAACCCAAAGACATTAAAGGGCTGCTCCTCAGTAGGAATTAGGCTGAAATCTTGAAATGTATCTAGATTCCCTCATCACTATGGCCAAGATCCTCAAAGGTATTTAGGCTTCCAACTTCTATTGAAATCTATTGTCATTAAATGCCTAAACACCTCTGAGCATTTATGGCTCAGTTCCCCAGCTGTAAAGTGGAGGGAAGAGGGAATATTTCCCTACTGTGCAGAATTGTTGGGAGGGTAATTATATTAAAATTCATGTGATGCTCAGATACTATGGAATAGGGCCCAGATAAGTACCTTTGACGACTTGATGGCCTAAGTGACTTTTCCAATGTCTTGTGACTACCCTGTGAAGAGGAAAATTGATCTCTAGGTTAGAATGGCAGCTATTGGACCATCCTAACAAAGGACATATGACTTGGAACACCTAAAAGAGGGTTAGAAAGAGAAAAAATGTTCTCCTTGGCTTCTGATAATACAAGAAGCAATGGGCTTAAACTGAGGCAAGGGAGATTTTGGTTGGACATTAGGAAAAAACTCCTGTCAGGGTGGTTAAACATTGGAATAAATTGCCTAGGGAAGTTGTGGCATCTCCATCACTGGAGATATATAACAACAGGTTGGATAGACATCTATCATGGATGATCTAGATGGTGTTTGGTAGGGCAGGATGACCTCGCAAGGTTCCTTCCAGTTCTAGTATTCTATGAAGATATGCAGGGAGCAGTTCTACACAGAAAGAAGAGGCCATGTTTTTCCTCTGTTCATAATAGAACCTTTGTATCCTGATATTTCTGCACAGATTAGGGATGTTTAGGAAAAGTCAAAAGAATAGGGATAGGGATAAAGACTGCTTTTTTTTAACTGAAAGACCAGAAGGCCTGTTTTCTCTGAAGTTCATCAATTCTATGCTCCATCTGTAAACAATAGCGTTTCCACACAAGATGAAAGGGCAAACACATCTTGCCATCAATTTTGACTCGGTAGTGATATAACATGTAATCTATTATTTTTTCCTGCAATTTGTTAGTGACTGTTGCTAGGTAATGCCTTTTCTACTAAGCATCAGTGATCTAATCTGAGGGCTTTGAGAATGTTTCATTATATAATTAAGCCCTTGGTGGTGCTGACTTCTACATTATAAAAGTCTCAAATATCTATTTCATGTTAGCAAAAAGTTATTACAATACTATGCACGGGAACATAAAAAAGCACCACCGAGGGCTATGAAATATCTTTAGAGCTTTATAGTGCCGCTTCTCTTATTATTACGGAACACATTTATAAGGCTCCGATCACTGTGATATCTAGCCACACAAAGAAAATCAGGAACACATGGCATCTTTTCCAAAACCAGGAAACATAACGGCTTAGAACATGATCAGATCACATCACTGCATCCAAATGTCTCTAATATTCCACTGACTCAAGATGGTCTGTTTATTTTCACATCTTCTAGAACCTTAGATGAATAGTAACTGGCAATAAATGCTGCTTGATAGGGACAATAGGAGAAAAAAAAAACTGCTTAATTGGGATGCATTTGGGTAATCCCAAGGTGATAAATAGAGCTGGGCAAATAATCGATTTTTCAGTTCAGTGGTCAAACTGAAAAAGCTGAAAAAGATTGTTTGGGGTCAATCTAAGATGAATTCTTTTCTGCTTTTTCCTACTGAAACAATAAATAAATTCAGGTTGAACAAACCCTTTTAAAAACCCTGGGATGTTTTTAAACATTAAATCTATCTACCTTTTGAAATGAATGTTTTTAAATGAAAAAGTTTAATTTTTTCATTTTGAAAATGTCAAAACGAAAGAGACTTTTAAAATTTTTTTTCCCTCTGGCTAACATGAGTCACTGAATTTGACCCACATTCACAAACTGTTCTAGTCCCCCTGAAATTGCATTTTTCAGCAAACTATTTGCCAAAACAACTTTTCCCTGTTTTAGTAACCTGTCTCATTCACCCAAGAGTTACAGAACTACAAGATTCTGAGCTTTATATTTTCATAAGCCAGATGTCCTCAAATTAAGTTCAAGGGCTTGAATTTGGAAGACTGCACCACTTACATGCTCTCAGTTGTGCCAAGATTTGTCCACCTGTAATTTTGGTGGTTAGGAATGCTGGGGCTTAGGTGTCTATTGGACTGGGCTCACAAATTAGGAAAGGCGCAAGGTGTTAATTTCATACACTTCATATCCTGGATGTCCAGAGAATAACGTAGGGGGCCTTTCAACCACATAAGCTTTCACTAGCCACAATATAATAGAATCTTATATTGGAAAACCTCATGTCATTTTCACTACATGTGTCAGTTGTGAGGAAAAGAAGTTTTCCTTGTAACATCACCTCCTGGTTACAACCACTCCATCTTACAAACTGCATTGAGAAATAAAGGCTATAAGAGACGGCAAGTCAATCATAGTGCTGCTATTTACACAGACGTTTTGTAATACAAAACCACAGCCAGACAACTTCCATGAACTGAAGGCCCCACATTGACTGATGGGTTTATTGACTGATTTGTTTAATGGGCCAAGACTGGCGTGCTGGGCCTGTCTGTAGGGGAGGTTGCGAGAGTGGAACGGGGTGCTGTGTTGTCTTGAACTTGCCCAGCACTCAGTTTATTACTCAAAGTGATGTTCGATATTGCTTTGACTGCATTATTCAGCCAGCCCTAGGGAGGAAACACTGGCCCTGTTTATGATCATGAAGGAGTAGAGGGAAAAGCAGGACACTCCCCTCCTCTTGCATGCTCAGGAGCTACTCACAATAGCCCTTCTCCATGCCACAAGGACTCCTTATGTCTACTCCCCCTGAAAAGATTGGGAAGAGATGGAAGGACCTTGCATTCTCTCTTTTTTTTCTCTTTTATAGTGAATTTAGTCCTGGTAGAAGTTGCTAGACTGACAGCTTTGGAGAGGGAAGTGCCTCTGTAGACAGGTACGTCATGGACATCTGGTACAAGTGCCTTCCTTCTACCCCATCACAATGTACTTTAATCCAGTTGAATCCGTTTCTGTGGCCTATGGCCCATGTTCATTTAGTCTTTGGCCTCTGCTGATAATAGCCTTTGATGGGGCCAACTCATGCCAGTTGTGTTAGTGGCTTTGCAGTGCATCTAGCTTTCTGAAGTAAATCAATAGGAACATCACCAGCTCATTTCACATAAATCACTCAACTCCCATTAGATGATACTGTTCTCTCCCTGGGTCAGATTGGATCCAATTCCCTAGAAATTTCCATATCACATTGTCAGGGTGTAGGGTTTGTTATTTGTTTTAAATGTTAAAAATAGTAATGTAATAATGATTATTAATAATTTAATTTCTTCTGAAATAGTCTGAAGAGCTTAGTATTGATCAAGCATGAATTAGCATTTACTATATCCATTTAAAAAAGGTAAGTACTGCCTCAATTTTACAGTTCCATAAAATGAGGTGCAGAGACTTTAGGACTTGTTTAAAATCACTCTGAAAGACAGTATCATCTGGCATTTAGAACTAGGGATCCCAAGGGCAAGATTGGTGGGTTCTATTCTTTGCTTCAGTCACAAACAAATATGCATCATGTTCCCATTCATAAGTATTCTAATATTAATTGCCAGCAATAAAACTTTTATTTAGCCCAGTCATACAAATAAATGTAAAGTAACCCAACATTTTACCACCATCACTGTTTTCTTTTATCTTCCTACAGGACATAGTTTCTAAGGATCAAACACAAACTACTAGCTGCAATTTATACCTTAGCCAATACATTGGATTAAAATTTCATTGTCTATAAATACAAGTTTTAATCTCTCGTTTTTGTATCTCTCTTTGGATGTGTCCATGCACCCACTACAATAGCAGAGGCAGATACAGTGTATGCAAAAATCTCAGGCAAATATTGACAAACACTTCCAGAACTGGATATAGAATCCTAGTCACATCATGCATGCTTCATTAATTTAAATCCAAGCCATTAGCTCTATTAGATGCTTGCTTACTGTACTACAGGAATTATTGCTGGATATAAAACATGTTTCAGAGCAAAAGTATGCTTATAATGGCTGTAATTTACTGCACAACATACCTACAAGCCAATACATTAACCCTAATCTTTGTCACACTTGAACCAGCATTCCAACAGTGTTTGGCATTTCATGAATGCAGCATTTATCTCTGAAGTTCATACAAAGTTGCAAACCCTAGCAAGGCTTATCAGGCTTTACAAACCGTCTCTGTCCATTGGAGTGTGACATGCTGAATATAATTCCACTCACTGTGCAGTCATTGGATGCAAAGTGGGTGCATCAAAGGAACATTTAAGATCACTTTAAATGAATCATGAAATCAAATGTCCAAATAGCCTTTAAATTGCTGCAGGTGAGGTATAACCTGCAACCTGAGCACTTAGAGTGTTTTCTAAGCCAAATAAACTCCCTCAACACTCTCTAATGAAGTAATTATGCCTTTACACACAAAGGACCAGGGGTTGTAGCCTGGTAGTCAGTACTCCTGGATTAGAACATAAGAACATCTATCTATATATTTTAGAAATGAGAATCTGTCTGTCTGTCTGCCTGTTTGTTCAAGAACTCCTCCTAAACGATAAGGGCTAGGAACCCGCACTGTACATGCGCAAGACCCGCATTGCGCATGCGCGTGCCTTCGGTGAACGGGGAGACCGGGCTGAAATCTACTCGCCACGGGCGAGTAGATTCAATGATTTGTCAAGCCCTGCTCATTAGCATAAATTGTGACTTCATTAGCATATTTTCTGACAATCTGTTTTTTTCGCCAGGGGTTTTTGCACCAAAACAAGCAGTGTGTGGATGTTTTCTTTTTGTGCAAAAACCCCTTTTTGCGCAAGATCAGTATACCTCCTTTTTTGAGGCATAAGGGACTTGCAGAAAAAGGGGGGTTTGCGCAAAAAGAAACTGTCCACACTGCTTGTTTTTGCACAAAAACCCTAGCGAAAAAACGGAGCGGTGGAAAATATGCAAATGAGATAGTAACTCATGCAAATGTGTCCCTCATTAGCATATTTCTTGCCAAGAAAACTCGTAGTGTAGACGTAGCCTAGCTCTTCTGGTAGCTTAGAAGTGGGCTTCTTAAAGCCCTGGACTTCCTGAGTAGCCCTGCCCTTGGTTAAGGTTTGATGGGTGGGAAAGGGATTGGATATCAAAGCCTAATTAAGAAACTCTCAGCCTTGCCTACAGACTGCTAGCCTCAGCAAACAGTCCTTCAAACAAACAAGCTCAGCACATGACCACCACTCATGTGGGTGGATTTACAGTCATTAGCTCAACTCAAAAATTCTTTTGTTGACCTAGCAGTGTCTATACCAGGGCTTAGGTCAGCTTACCTACATCTCTCAGATACATAATTCAGGGGTGGGAAATTTTTCTAAGTCAACCTATGGATCAGGTGTAAAACAGCATCTCCTCCCTTCACCTGTGTTGGTAGCTGAAATAAAATGTATGGTATGTGGTATCTGAGACTTCGTCTACACTACCAACTTATGTGGGTATAACTTTGTTGCTCTGGGCGGGGATATGGAAAAATCCATGTCCTTGAGTGACATACTTATACCAACCAAACTCCTGGTAGACAGTGCTATGAGGATGGCAGGGCTTTTTCCAACTCTCAGGGGCTACGTCTAAACTGGCATGATTTTCCGAAAATGATTTTAACGGAAAAGTTTTCCATTAAAAGCATTTTCGGAAAAGCACGTCTAGATTGGCAGGATGATTTTCCACAAAAGCACTTTTTGCGGAAAAGCGTCCGTGGCCAATCTAGACACGGTTTTCCGCAAAAAAGCCCCGATCGCCATTTTCGCGATCGGGGCTTTTTTGCGGAAAACGGTACTGTGCTGTTTACACTGGCCCTCTTGCGCAAATGATTTGCGCAAGAGGGATTTTGCCTGAACGGGAGCAGCACAGTATTTCCGCAAGAACACTGACGATCTTACATGAGATCGTCAGTGTTCTTGCAGAAATTCAAATGGCCAGAGTAGACAGCTGGCAAGTTTTTCCGCAAAATCACATGATTTTGCAGAAAAACTTGCCAGTCTAGACACAGCCAGGGAGTTGGAATGCCTATGCCAATGGAAGAAGCTCTCTCATTGGCCTAGGTGGCATCTCGTTGAGTACTACAACAGGAGCAGGCACACCAATGCAGCGGTACTATTGCAGCTGTATGTGTAGACAAACCCCAAATAAATTATTAAAATATCTTAAAGGGAATTTTACATATAAAAAGTGTAAATCCACAAGGATAGAGTTGATCTTTTTGACAATGAAATCAGTGGGTACACATGTTAATTAGAGCTGGCCAACATACCTTGTTTGAAACTAGTTGTTTTGATGCCATTTTTCATCTAAAAGAAAGGGAGGGGGGAACACATGATACTTTTTAGCAGAAATCTACCAGTTTTGAGATAAATAAATGTAAAGTTTTGAGAGAAGTTTTTTTAATCTTGTTTTATTTTTTTATTTTCCTTCTCCCTTTTCCGTCTTTATTCATTTTTTCCACTTCTTTTTCTTTTTGTCATGTCTTGTCAAACTTTTGTCAAACATTTAGGAAGTTCTGAAAAGTCAAAATGGAAGAAGAAAAAAAGAAAATAGAGATGAAAAATGACAAGAAATAAAGCAAAACTTGACATCACTCTTACCTTTTGAAAAAAAATTTGGCTACTGAATACAATAGAAAAAGAGGCAAAACAAACAGAATTTGAACTGTTTTGAAGATTTTTATTTTTCCATTTGTTTTTCTTAAATGTTTTAGAAAAAATAAAACAGTTGCTTCATTTCTTAATTAAAAAGACTTTGAACTGCTTCTTGAAATATTCATTGTTGTGAGAGCTGGTTTGAAATTCCAAAATGATTCACAAAACTTTTTTTTTTAAGTTGTAGGAAAAATAGTGTTCATTGTACTCTTTAGATCAGGGGTGGGGAACCGTTTTTCGGTCGGTGGCCACTGACCCACAGAAAAATCAGTTGGGAGCCACGCAGAAGTGAGAAGCAAAAAAGAAAAAAAAACCCTCACTGACATGGCTCCCGACTGAGAAGGAGAAAGACACTCCACACATTCCCTTCACACACCAGACCTTGGGGGTCCCAGCCTAGTAGATTCTGTGTGTTCCAGCCCCATGCTGTGTGTGTGTGGGGGGGGAGCCCCAAGCCTTGGGGGCCAGATCCAGGCAAGCTAGGGCCACATCTGGACCCCGGGCCTTAGGTTCCCCATCCTTCCCCCATCCAAGGAGATTGTAGACTCCTTGAGCTAGGCACCATCTTTTTGTTCTGTGTCTGTACAGAAGGGCTGTGTCTACACTGCACCCCTTTTCTGGAAAAGGGATGCAGATGAGACAAGTTGGAATTGCAAATGAAGCGGGGATTTAAATTTTCCCCGCTTCGTTTGTATAAACATGGCTGCCGCTTTTTTCCGGCTCGGGGCTTTGCCGGAAAAAAGCGCCAGTCTAGACGGGGATCTTTCGGAAAATAAAGCCTTTTCCGAAAGGTCCCTTATTCCTGATTTTAAGAGAAATAAGGGACCTTTCGGAAAAGGCTTTATTTTCTGAAAGATCCCCGTCTAGTCTGGCGCTTTTTTCTGGCAAAGCCCCGAGCCGGAAAAAAGCAGCAGCCATGTTTATACAAACTAAGCGGGGAAAATTTAAATCCCCGCTTCATTTGCAATTCCGACTTGTCTCATCTGCATCCCTTTTCCGGAAAACAGATGCAGTCTAGACACAGCCAAGCAGTTCAAGGTTGTGGGAAAAGTAGTGTTTATTGCATTACTTGGATTGTAGGTTCATGAAGCTAGGAACCCTCTTTTTTTTTCTTCTGTATCTATACAATGGAGTTCTGGGGTCCATGATGAGGACTCATAGGCCCTACCATAAAAGAAGCAATAAATAAGAGCCAATATCTGAAACAGGAGTTGGGACAAAAGTGGCTTGTGTCAGCCTGTGCGTCTTCTCCATGTAAGGACTAACTAGCAAACCAATTCAACCTGCAGTATAAGTCACAGGTTGAAGCTCTCTAGTCCAGAACTCTCTGGTCCGACAACATCCGTGGTCCAGCATGATTTCAGCTAGCCATATGTCCACTTATCATGGGTGTGGCCAAGTTTCCCTCCATCGCATTAAATTTAATGGCTCTCAGTGTTCTGTGCTGTTATTTAGCTCTAATTTACCCCTAAATGTCTTCTAAGAGACCAGTAAGCAGTGGAAGGGTTGGTAATGCTGCTAGACAATATTGACCTCCCATGGTTCAGAAAATTCTCTGGTTCACACTGGTCGGGTCCTGAGGGTGCTAGAGAGGTTCAATCTATACTTTAACTTACACTCAGTTGTCTGTGCTCCAGGAGGTAATTTTTCTGAGCCTGTTCAATCTTGTGAATCCTCCTATATCAAAATGATTTCTTATATCCACTGTCTTTATGAACTTTTTAAAAACTATTTTCAAGAGGCAATAGCACACCAATGAATCGGGCCATGTTTTGTAATGCATCTGCATAACAGCTCTGAGTTTGGGCACAATCAACCAAAACTTTGTCATTTCCTGTTTTGTGAAAGCTTGGAAATGCATCATAAATCCCATCAAAACAGCAGTTTTAAGAAAATATTAAGTGTTTTCATATTTTCACGTGAATGGTGTTAAATGCAAATTATTGGAACCCCCCCAGTCACAGTGCATGGGACATGGTTAATCTCAGTATCTGTTTCCTTCCCAGACATTGTCCTGTGCTGTAGCAGGTTGAGGTTCAGGTTAAAGTTGCTCCATATCACCTACTTGTTGGACAGGCCTTTTCTCTGATTCAGAGCATGTTCCCTGTCCTGGCCCTGATTGTCTGGTTGGATTTGTCTTCTCTCCTTAGTGGCATCTGATGGCTCTTGGAACTTCAGCTTCATCAGATCAGGTTGAGGAACAAATTTCAGTCAAATGCTCACAACTGAGGATGTCCTGACCCAAGATAAACAAACTATGATACTGTCATCTTGTGGAGGGAAATTGTCACCTTGAGTTCTTGAGCTGATCTTAATTGTTAGAACAAAGCACTGAGAGAAATATAGTCTGTAAGACCATGTCTACACTAGGATTATTTCGAATTTACTAAATTTGACTTCTGGGCATCTGATTTTACAAATTCAAACTTTGATGTCCTCACTATGGGGAAGCATCGAAATTAGTCTGAAATAGAGCGTACACATTTAATGGAGTGTACTTCCACCCCAGGAAGCACTCTTGTGAGTGCGCCAGGAGGGCGGATACTTCCTGTGTCTGCTTGGTCTGGCAAATTGCTTTGGGTGCTTATCATGCTCCTTTCCATGCCAGCATCTCACAAAGCATGTGGCCACTCCCTCCCCCCTCACAGGACAGAAAAGAGACACAGTGGCCACATGCCTTGTTGTGCTCTGGTTGCCTGCTCGGATGCCACAGTACTGAGCCAGAGCTGCTGCAAAGCAGTTGCATGTTCATGGAACTTGTTCTGCACCTCATGGTGCTCTACTTCCAGACTGCCCTCATGTTGCTCCAGAAGAAACAGGACAAAGACAAGGAGGAAGAGGAGCACAAAACCTGGCATGGCCCATGGGCTCTGCTCAGCCAAGTCCTGGTACTCCTGCTACTGTGCACACTCCTCAATCCCCTGGACACAGTAAAATGCAGAGGGAGATGAGCTCAGAGTGGTGAGACTGCATCATCCTGAAGGGATGGGATGACCAGCAGAGACTGCAGAACTTCTGCATGTGCAAGGTCACCTTCCTCGACCTCTGCGAGTGGCTCACCCCTACCCTCAGGTGACAGGACACCTGACTGAGACCCACCATTCTTATGCAGAAGCACATGGCCAATGCCCTCTGAAAGCCTGCCATGCTGGACAGTTACTGCTCAGTCCAGAACCAGTTCGGGGTGGGAAAATCCATAGTCAGGGCTGTGCTCGTACAAGTACCCAAGACCATCAACCATATCCTGCTACGGAGGGTCGTCACTTTGGGCAATGTGGACAGCATTGTTGATGGCTTTGCCAACATGGACTTCCCCAACTGCAGGGGGGCCATAGATGGAACACACATTCCCATCCTGGCCCCCAAGCACCGGGCCTTGGAGTACATCTACTGCCAGGGGTATTTCTCAGGTGCTCATGGATCACAAGGGATGCTTCAGTAAAATCAGTGTTGGATGGTCAAGAAAGGCACATGATGTGCACATCTTTTGGAATGCCTCCCTCTTCAGAAAAATTCACACTGGCACTATTTTCTCATGCTGGACAATCAGAGTCGGAGAGGTGGACAGGCCCACTGCGAATCCTGGGCGACACAGCCTACCCTTGTTTCCCTGACTCATGAAGCTCTTCAAGGGCAGCCTGGACCCCAGCAAGGAGGAGATCAATGTCAGGTTGAGCAGGTGCAGAATGATGGTGGAATGTGTATTCGGGCATTTAAAGGGGAGGTTCAGGACTCTAATCACCTGTCTGAACCTCAGGGAGCTCAACATCAGTCTATTGTGTGCTCCACAACTTGGGTAAGAACAAGGGGGAGACTTTTCTGCCAGGCTGGGGGAATGAGGCAGAATGCATGGCCAGGGAGTTTGAGCATCCAAACACCAGTGCCATCAGGAGAGCACAGCAAGGGGCAGTGCTCATAAGAGAGGCCTTGAAGGACAGTTTTACACAAGGACAGTTATGATACTCTCCCTCTGAGGCTCTCCACAAAGAGCCCCTGCATTCCCTGTGTGTGTCTTTCATCCTCCACCCTCCCCTCCCCTCCCCTGCAGAGCAAACAATAAAGAGATTTTTCTTGAACAAACAGGCGTCTTTATTCAGGGAATATACAACAGGGGAGGGAATGGGGAAAGAACCTGGAATAGGGGAAGGGGACTCAGGGCTGGGGCTGGGACTGGTGTCTGCCTACAGGTGACCTGGAAGTTCTGGCAGCCCTAGAGGACCCCTCCCCCATGTTCTGGGGCCCTGGTGTCCCCTAGGAACTCTTGCAGGGGAGGTGGCTGGTGGCCCGCTCCGTGGATGCCACCACACGCTCCATCACCAAGGTGAGGGTAGAAAATGTGTTCTCATGCTGGTGTGCCAGCTCTTCCCTGGTGGCCTTTCTCTTCTCCCAGTTGGACCACCGCTCCTCTCTCTCAGTGACCCGGTCTAGGTGCTCTGCCTTGAGTCCCTGCACAAGGAACAGCAGGCAGACCATCTGCTCCCTCATGAGCGCATCCTGGGTTCTTTTTCTCCTGTGGATCCCACACTTAGGTGAGGAGATGTAGTAGGAGGTGGGAGATGCACCCAGCTTGCAGAAGTCCCATCTGTGAAGAAAAGTTACAAGGGCAGTCCTCACAGGAGACATTTTTTATGAAGTCTAGTCCTAATTTCTGAGCTGATGCCAAAGGTCTCAGTTCAGACAATGGTGATATGGCCTTGCTCAAAACACAACTTGCCTATAAAGCGTGTGCCTTCCAGCAGGTGCACAAACATCTCAGGGGAGCATCACAATATACCTGGCCCAGGGACAAGCAGGCATGGGAAGATTCCGGCCAGTCCAGGTACCTGTGGGCAGGGAAGGGGGGACAGGATGGCTCAGCTTCCTACTGTGTCCTCTACATGCCAGGTCCGGCACTCATGGCATCCTGCAGAGAGAGAACTTCTATTCCTGCCTTTGGAGGGGGGAAGGTAGGTGTTTGTGAGTGGCAGACACCACTTGCCGGAGAGAGTGCTAATGGGTTCTGCTCCTTTTCCTCCTCCCAGTAGATTCCCATGCATGATTATCAGTCTCCTCTTCATCACTGCGCTTGATCAGGAGTGGCTGCTGACTAAGTGCAGGCAAGAGCTTGGGCCATATGCTGCACTGCTGTGTGGTTCCATGACCCCAGACTATTTACTGGTGGCGTGGCATGGGAAGGTGTCCTACCATGGTGGCCGAAGTAAGGAGCCTCTCCAGGAATCTTGTGAGAAGGATCGAGGGGTTCCTGTGTGAGAGGGTCATGAAGCTGAGTGCTCCAGACTGGCGCTATGTCTGCAGATACATGAATAAGCTATTCTGCGACTCCCGGGCTGACTAGGCCAAGAGAGGAGTGTGCAGCCCCTTGCCTGACCCTGCCTGTAGATAGAGAAAGTTACTGAACTCACCAGAAGTGCCCTCCTTGGGGTTGTGTGAAGCGTGGGAGATGTCCTGGGAGGGGGGACTGACTCTGAGGAGGAAGAGGTCAGCCAGATGACGATGCTCGAGAGCCAGAAACTGCTTCTCATCTTAATGTCATTGTCTGCCACCCTGTCCTCCTGCTGGCTGACGCCAGGTGTGTCTTGGCTGAATTCGACAACTATGGTGGGTGAGGTGACGGGCACCCCTCCCAAAATGTCATCCAGCTGTTTGTAATAGCGGCAAGTGTGAGGTGCTGCCCCAGAGCATCTGCTCTGCTCCCTGACCCTGTGGTAGGCCTGGTGTAGTCTTTTATTTTGAGCCTGCACTCCTCCAGGTTCCTGCTGTGGCCTTTCGCTGCCAGGCTGATGGCAATCCTTCCATAGACATTGACATTCCTCCTCTTGGTCCAGAGTTCCTGGAGGTTGGACTCTTCCCCCATTCCTTGATGAGGTCCAGGATCTCCTTAGCAGTCCAAGCTGGAGCTCTTCTGTGTCCCTGGGTGAGGGAGACTGTGGGAGCAGAAATGCTGGCAGCCGTAGGGGTATCCAAGGGGATGCTGGGGGTGCTCAGTGTACTGGTTGTTTGAACAGACCCTTCTCCAGTTCTCGGGACTTTTAGAGCTCTGTGGGAGGAGGAAAGTAATGGAGATGCCAGGTGTGGCCACAGTGGGAGGCCTCTGGAATGCAGTTAGTTCAAATTAGTGGCACCAGAGCATCTTCACTAACATTATTTCAGACGTACAAGTTTGGAAATAGCATTATCTCGCCTTAAAAGCTGGAGTACAGAGTTCAAATTCCGTGGCCCCTTATTCCAGAATCATGGGCTTGGTAGTGTGGACACATTGCTTACAAAGTCAACCTTGGCGAAGGGGAGTTAGTTTGGAATAAGGTCCTAGCGTAGACCAGGCCTAAGATATCTAAGACTCAGACCATGCCTCTACTTTATACTGCAAGCTCTATTTATTTGTACAGAATTTGTTGGTTTGAGTTTGTAGCCCTTCTCCACCTGTGTAAGGAATTCTCTTTGCCAAGAGGTTTGTTGTTATTGCTACCACGCAGTCTTCAGATGAATGGGGAGATCTTGCAATGACTCACTCACTTGAACATTGTTGCCTAGTTCTGTACATAAGACATACTGGCCACGAATTAGGTCTCTTCTCCTCAAGAGCATCACCTTGATTACACATAGCATGATCCTCAAATGTCTCTCTGTACTGAGTTAAGTGTCCTATGTTTTCCCTCCATCATAGTATATTATAACTCCCTGATTTATGATTTGTTTTGTAGACACTTACTACCCCGTTTCTTAAGACTGTCTTTTCACAGTGTCTTAGCTATATCTTTGGGACTTTATTCCTTGCATGTTTCATTAGCATAGTAGGTGTGTATGATATAAAGAAGCATGATGCAAACTTTTAAAATAATAAACCATGCTGTAGTAATGAGTGAAAACTTGGGAGAAAATCAATAGAGCTACAGCAGATTTTTTTTAAAAGAAAGATTTCATTGTAAAGGGTCTATTCATCTCTTTTGCACTGGTGTGCTTAGTCTCTGAAGCACTAAAGTCATTGGAAATACTGTCCCTTTAAAGAATGTTGCTTGCTGGGGTAAGATCACATGTAATTGTGGTAGCTATCTTTAGAAAAACCCAGACTCGGATCTGAAAGACAGTGTTTGCTGTTGCTCTGTGGAATCAAAGGGATGGCAACACTATCCAGGGGTAAATGGGAGCTAGATCAATCTAAGGGTATGTCTAGATTGCATCCCTCTGCCGACAAAGGGATGCAGATTAGGCAGGTCAACATTGCAAATGAGGCAGGGATTTAAATATCCCATGCCTAATTTGCATAAAAATGGCCGCTGCACTTTGCCAACTCAGCACTTTGTCGGCAAAAAGCAGCAGTGTAGAGAGGGATCTGTTGAGAAAGAAAGCCTTTTTCGACACATCTTGTAAACCTCCTTGCAGGAGGCATAAGGGATCTGTCGAAAAAGCCTTTCTTTCTTGACAGATCCTCCTCTAGACTGCCACTTTTTGCCGACAAAGTGTTGAGTCGGCAAAATGCAGAGGCCATTTTTATGCAAATTAGGCATGGGATATTTAAATCCCTGCCTCATTTGCAATTTCGACCTGCCTAATCTGCATCCCTCTGCCGACAGAGGGATACAGTCTAGACATACCCCATATTCAGAGGTATTTATAGGTTGCCAGTCACAATGGTATCTAGTTCCCAAGGCATCCACCAAAAATTACCACTACCTTAGGCCCTTTCTGACTCTCCTTTCTAATCCAGCATCGCAACCTTTCCTCTGTTTCTCTCATTACAAGTGCCAACCACACACTTAGTATTGAACAGACTCTTCCTAACCCAGCACCTCAGTTTATCCACTTCCAAACTTCCTTTATCTCTCACCAGTTGCCCTCTTCTCTCGAGCTCCCAACTGTCCTTCTGGGAGGAACATGGAAGTAGCAGTTTCTTCTTGACATACCTAGTCTCCTTGGAAGCATCACTTGTGACTGCCTGCTTTTTGGCTTTTGGGGACTGCTGATTTTGGCTTCTCCAGTGCTTCTGCTGCCGTTCCAGAAATCCAAACCCAACACCCATAATCTTCGCATTGGGATGGCATTTAAGAAATCTGGACCGGAACCCAGAGCCATATTTCACAGTTCGGGCCTCATTGTTATGAATGAAACAGAACCCCCAATAAAAATACCCAACAACTTTGATATCCAGGCCCAAACCTGATTTGCTGGTTGGTCCAACTTCTATTTATGGAGAGACCAGAAGCGCTAAAGAGAGAAGGGTCTAGTTTGTAGCAGCTGAAGACAGAAGACTTGATTCATAGTTACTTCAAGGCCTATTTATAGCAGCTCTGTAAGTGTACAGGATAAGTATAAAGGGGCCTTAAAACAGCCAGTTCCAGCCCCTGGGGAATTCCCATCACAAGCATGGTGGAGGGGGAAATGTCCCTAGGTGATGCAGATGGAGCTATGCTGAGGCTTGTATCCATGTAAGCAATCTGGCTGTGAAATGTTCAAATACAAGTTAGTATAGCAAGGATTGAGCTGCTCACTAGAGACCTACCTGCTAGACAGAAACAGGGGCATAGTAACATCAACAGACAGCATGTGTGCTAAGGGAGCAGAGCATAGCTTGATCCGTGGTTGATTAGGCTTTTAAGGGCTATTCCTTAAAATATCTGAGACTTGTGCATTTTCTGACACATGCTAGTTAGATGGCTATTAGGGATGGACAATCTCATTTTGTCTAATTTTGAAATGAAATCAGTGTCTTAGGTTTGAAAATATGACTCAAGTACTAAGATTAAATGGCTAATGAATGTTAACTGGGAAGCTGGCAGTAGTGGGTAAAGCAGACACAGGGAAAGACAGACAGCTCTTGCATGGATCATAGAAAACAGAAACCCTATTTCCACCCTTCGAAGCATAGATAAATTCAAACTTCCCAGTGGTTATTCAGCTTGAATCAAACTTGGCCCGAACCCTTTCTGGAATTCTACCCCTCATGCTGGACCACAGCTGTAAAGTTTCAGGTTGGAGATGGTTCTTACAAAATAGACTCTCTGGTTTGGATAGATTGTGTATGCTCAGTGTGTACCCACTAGGGAACAACATGCCATCCTGTATGTGGCCATGCTAGAGGGTACAGATTTGACTGGTTGCATGGGGGCAAAAGGAACCCGCTAGATCTGCCTGCAGCACAAGTGACTCCGGAGGCGGGGGGGATGTTCAGAAGGGTGAGAGATGTGTTCAACATTTCCTTCCTCTGTGCACTTGGCTGCATCAGTCAAAGGGGGCTACACAAGGAGCCTGGAATAGCTTTATAAAATGTGTTGCAAGATCCACTCCTCACCATGCTCCTCCATAACCTTCAGAGGCAATAGTGTTTATGTATTAGGAATAATAACTCCAGCCAATATTGCTCAGGCAGTGCACCTAAGCCCATGCTGTGCCACAGAGAGGCCTAATTTAACCTAAGAATGGGTAAGTCTCTGTCTCATATACACATATATGTCTAATCAAATTTAGTACCCCCCCCCACTGTAATTGAAACCAATGATTTTCAATGCAACGACAGAACTCTTTCCCTCAGAAAACGAAAGGCCTCTCTGTTGTATCTGCCAGTAGATGTCCCTGTTATACACAACTGCAGTGATTGCATCAGACACTCTATTGCAACTGTAACTTGTCCTGCTTGTGAAAATTGAGTTCATCTCTTGCCAGAGACAAGACATTGAACTTTACATCATTTCTGATGGGAATTGTTCGTATGGATTTTTTTTTCTATTTGAGTTTCTGGTGTAAACTTTAATCAAAAAGCACAGAAACAGACACAAAGAGCTTAAAGGATAAGTTCACCCTCCTGCTTCAGAACCTTTTTTTCCCCTTTGTTGGGGATATATATATATATATAATATAACGCAGACCTGCCATGCAATCAGAAAGCCAGAAACAAGCCCTGGGGCTGCCCTAGACGCCGATCATCTTATGGATAATGCAGGCAAGACAACTGTCCTATTGCAACTGGTGCATTCATGATTGGACTAGTTTTTATTAACTGTAATAAACCACCACTGTGAAAGAAAAGCTGCACATTCAAACTAGCACAAAAGAATTTGGGGTCAGATCCTTAGCTTGAGTAAATTATTGTCATTCAGTTGAAGTGTATGGAGCTATGACAATTTACACTACCTGGGGTCCTGGCCTCCCAAGTTTGAACTATAGCAGTTCATGGGCTGGTTCTCATGACCAGGTAGGTGGTCTTCCACCATGTTTTACACTATAATCTGTATACTGATTATAATAAGGATAACTTTCCAACAGTACTCTAATCTTAGTACTCTCCTGTAATTGCTACATTACAAAGTATGTCTCTGCTATTTTTTCTCGGTATAAGAGGGAATAATTGTTGTTACCATGTAAAATTTGACCCACTGTCTCTCATGACTCAATAGGTTTTGTCTCGTAAAGGACAGCAAACAGCCATGCCTTCAGCCCAAGCTGTTGCTGCTCCCTGAGCATCTGATGAGAGGCGTTAGATAGCAGGCAGGGCTCTCTCACCAGGATGTTCAGGAATTAATTCTGTGGCAACAACCTTTGTCAGCCCAGCAGCTCAGGTGTACACATTTCATAAACATTCAGTAAAGAGCTATTGTTTGTGATATTCCCTAATATTTCTTTGACTCTTCTGATGCACTGTACAAAAACAAGATGTTTTTAAAGTGGAGTGTTCCACATTTGTGAATGGAAGAATGGCCAGACAGGTTATTAATCGGACTGGTTTATTTATGACATCATGAACATTCTCTTTCTCTCTTTCTTTTCTTTTTTTCCCCACATTGCCTTTTGTCTTTTAAAGCAACTTTCTTTTAAATTTATGTTCCATGTTGTCACATCAGGACAAAAAAAATGATACATGTTTGGTTATGTCAAATGTATTACGCATTACATCAGATGGCATTTTGGCCTCATGATATGTAATGCTCCATAAATTACAAAAAAAGTTACAAACTGAAGGGGAATGCTGTCTGCAAACTATGGAAATGGGGGGGGGGAAGGGGTAAAGGGGAGGGAACAGACATGTTGACCCCTGCCCTCCAAGTAATTGTGTGTTATTTTCAATATCGTACTTAGAATGTGGATTCTGAATATTGACAACAGAAAATTGTTGAGGACAGAAGTTACTTGAAAATAAAGAAGAAAACAGATGTTGTTCCACCCACCCCATAATCCAACACTACTCTGAGAATCACCACTCCTCAAGGTAAAATCTTTCATTTCAAATCAGAATTAAATGAATTTAGCACTTGGTTTAACATTCCAAAGGTCAAGTGTTGAAGTCCTTTTCCAGGCAAAATTAGCCTAGAGGTTAGTTGGGTTTTGCCTGAGTAAGGATGCAAAGGTTTGGTCTTTAGACCAGGAAGGTGTCAGCTGTCTCTGACCCTGGACTGCAGCTCAGATATTTCTACCCAGCATTCCACTGGCTGTCTTCCTGATTCTCCTGGAAGGTTGTCATCAGACAAAATTTGCATATCTGAGCTCTCAAGGACTGAACAGAAAGAAAAAGCTAAATCTTGAGGCAAGTGGGATCTTAAATGTTATTGAACATGACAGTCTTCAGTTCAGAACCACTGTGACTAAAGGAAACCACCAAGTGGAATGGCTGAGCAGACTTACTCTTCCCCAGAGAGCCATAGCCACCCAAAATGCATCATGTGGATGGCGTACATGCTAACCAAGGGGTAGGATATATGCCAAGAGTTAGAGGTGACAGAGCTACTGGGGCAGGGTGGAGAAAGGGGGATAATTGCTGAAATATCCTACAACAAACTGTGTATCGACCAAGATATGAGTTCAGGTGCTATTGGTTCTCTTCTGTATGGCATCTTATACCACACACATCACCATGTTGTCTATTGACTCCTTAAAAAGCATAAGCAGTGCTGTGAGTGGCAGTTCCCTGATGAGTATCCGAGGGGTAGCTGTGTTAGTCTGTAGCTATAAAACCAGTGAGGAATCCTGTGGCACTTAACAGTCTGTGAGTATTTAAGGTGGCACAGGACTCCTAGTTCCCTGATGAGTGCATTTAAAGAACTGTTTCAGGAGAATCAGCACAGGTACAGGCTGAGGAATTATTTGAGTTGTTCATTGCTAATTTAGGAACGTCATGGCACAAAAGCCATTGGGCAGCAGGGCAAGATTTCTGGAAGCATTAAAATGTCTCTTGCTGCTGCCATTCAGAATATATCAGTCAGCAAGGACCAACAGAAAAAGGTGACTAGCATCTTTTTTCTCTGAATTTCAGAGAAATTGGTCTTAACCTAAGCCCATGAAAAGTATAGGTGTAACCTCTGTAGTCCTACACTCTCTGTTCTGCAATACTGGTGGTCAGGAAGGATTTTAGTTAGCCAGATGTGCACTTGTCAGAAGTGTGGCCAAATTTCTCACAGTCCCATAAAGTTTGTTTACAGCCACCAGTCCTGGCTCCCTGTGTTCCATGCTGCTATTTAGCTCTAATTGATCCCTAAATGTCTTCTAAGCAGTGGAACTGTTGGTAATGCTGCTAGACAATATTGACCTCCCATGTTCTGGCAAATTCTCTGGTTCGGCACCGGTCAGGTCCTGAAAGAAACGGATTAGAGAGGTTCAACTTGTCACTGCTGATTGCTTTCTTTTGTGAGCGAGAGCACTTAGCATCCCAATATCACTAAATAAATGCTTACTCCCAGTGGCATTTGTTTTACTGACAATAGTTTTATTTCCCTAAGCACTGTTGAACTGAACATAGGATGGAAAGGCTGCATGGCAAGGAACAGAAAGTCAACATTATGATCACTTTGCTGAGGATTAAGAGAGAATTCTCATCCTCTGACTTCCTTTGCCCTGAATTATTAACTGAGTTTATTCTAACCTGTGGGCTGCAGTACAGCAGAGCAACAGAACTGGGCTGTGCTTTTAGACTTCAATACAAAACTAGTATTTGCTTTATACAGCCAGTGGAGGGCAGTTAAGTTACATGAAACAAGCTAAATAGCACTCTGACTGGAAGCTCTCAAGAAGCTATGCAAAGGTTGCAATTAACTGTCCCTTTAACTGTGTAAAAGAACACTTAGACTACCTGAAGAATATTTTAAAAAGCAGTATTTCTCTCCTTCTAAATCTTCTTTGTAGGAGTGGGAGTATACATTCAAAAGTTTCCTCCAGAAGTGGAAGAAAAGTGTCCTATAAACATATGTACAAATTTCAAGTGCTTTTTAAAAATATGTTAATCAGTCTTTCCCAAAGCTGTATATTACCTTCAAAAAGTTCTTGGTGTTTCTATTTCCCTTCTGGGATGTAACTTCAACTGTCTTTTTTTTAAAAAAAACTATAGTTTGTTTATTTTTTCCACAGAGAATGCTTCAAAGAAAAATGACACCTTTTCCCTAAATCAGAGGTTCCCAGGGTTGTGTGTGTGTCTGTGTGTGTGTATGGGGTGGGGGGTGTAGGACGATTCTCTGTGAGGAGTTAGTAATTGTTGACCTATTATTTTTTAAGCTCCTCTAAAAGAAGTGTTTAGAGAAAACATCCCAACTGGAAATAGGATACTAATCATTGTCCTTTTACAAGTGGTTTCTTTTTTTATTCTTCAGCTGATAACACTTACCCTGGAACCAGTATAGTCCAGCACATTCTCAAATGAAAGCAAATTTTTTTTCTGAGTCTGGTCCTGCATTACGCATAAATACTAGCAGTTTCGGGTTTCCAAGAAATGCATGAGCTAGTCCTCCCTTGCATTTCATTAGCTAGAACAACACTCTAGCATGTCCTCATTGTAAATGAATCATTTACATTTCATTCACTGTAAAGAAGGATGATAGGGTGGAGTTAAAAGAAGGATTTAAAAGTACTGTGATCATAACTGAATATGAATTGTCTTGGGGTCAGAATTAAAGTGTTTTCAAATCAGAGGTAGGCTCTATTTTTCAAATTTTAAAATGTGTTTATCAGTGTCATTTCCAGGCACATGTTAAAACAGTACTAGAATTGATAGGCCAAGGTCAATCACAGAGTGTGTGTCCGAAATTAAACTGCTGTGAATAACAAAGATTTATTACAACGTGTAGATCTATCATGTTTTCTACTGGACAATCTCAAAGCATGTCACAAACATGGAATCAGTCTTTCAGCATCCAGAGAGGTTAGTATTATTATTTTTGTTCTCTGAAGGAGGAAACTGAGGCATTCTGACATTAAATATTTTGCCAGTGATCACAAAGGAAATACACGTCAGAGTTTAGATTAGGTCTCAAGACACCTTTTCCCAGACTTGTACTTACTTTCAAGCTGTCCCCCTGATCCAGAATCATTTGGGAAACAAACATTGTCCCCTTTTGAAGACATAATGAGCCACAAAATAGTTCCAGGGTTTCGTTAGTTCATATACAGGTAATAATACCAGCTGGTATTAGACCACTAAGGTTGGAAGTTCTATTCTCAATATGGTATCCTACATCTCTTAGATGCTATTTCAATAATGATATTAAAATATTTGGGACCATGCCTTTAGAACTTACTTTATAACCTGTCTTTTATGCAGTTGGGGTTTTTATTTGACATGCAAATACACCGTACTCTCTGCAGTCCTATCTAGCAAATTGCAAGGATTTGCTCTGTAAAACAATGACTGGCTGTGATTCCAAGTCTCCCATATTCTGTCCATCCATCTTCCATATTCCCTCCATCTCCATGTATTCCGTCATCCATCCATATTCCGCAAATGGAAGTGCTGGGAGGACTATATGCTGGGCAGTCTACATGCTTCTGACCCCAACCTGCCCACTTGCCAAGTTTTCCTTTCATTTTCAGGGCCTGCCGACTGTGCAGAATGTTGATTAGGTGCTAAAAATGACCTGTCCACCATGGGGAACAATAAGTGGCTGATGTTGAAATGTCCCTGGAAGAAGTTCTCTGGAGCCATGCTGAAGAGTTGGGCATAGAAGGAGCAGGGGTAGAAGTGGTGGGAAGACAGTTAAATTACGGTGACAAGTTCATTCTACTAATAAGCAAATGATGGCAGTATAAATAAGGACTATGGTCCGGGTAAAGTCCTGGAGAGAGCTTGTTTGAAGACTAGGGTTGGAAGACATATTTTACTTTACATACATTGTAAAATATGTGCTATTTTAACTCTAAGCTCTACTCCAGTTTGAACTGCAGTAGAGCTTAAGTCCTATGTATTTTAATGCCCTGTATGTAAGAACAGAGGATAACTGGTACAATTAAATGTTAAAAGCAAAGTGTTTCTCCTGGGGAGAAGGGATATATTCAGGGTTTTCTTATGGATTTACTGGTTATGGTCGTGTACTGAAACCATAGAATATCATTGGTTATTTTATCCAATAATGCTTGGATTTTTGAGATGGTGGAAAATGCAGGATGACAGAGAGGAAGAAGTATAAATGCATTTGAGGGTATGAATTTAAGATCATAACTACAGATGAGTCAGCAACTTCCAAATGCACACCAGCTGCTGGATTTCCAAAGTTACAATAGTACTGCACTGCTATACACCCCTCATAGGGTGTGCAAAAGGGCCAAATTAATCCCTGGTGTAACTGAAATGAAGCCCACCGTGCTACTCAAGGGGATGAATTTTTCTTTTAGAGCAGGGACAGCCAAACTGACTGGACCTCTCAGCTGCATACAACAATCTTTAAAAGTTCGAGAGCCAGGAGATGTGTGATGGGGTTTGAAGTTTCAGCCCTGTTCCTGCTGAATCCCTGAGCCCCAGCAGTTGTGCCTCAAAGCTGAGGGCTTGAGAACCCCTCCCTGCTGGGCAGAAGCCAGAAACAATGGGTAAGGGAAGGACATGGGGTTATAGGCCTTCCCCCAAATTTTGCCAGGGTTTGCTGGCTCTGTGTGATCAAATGGTGCTGCCAGGCCCCCTGCCTTCATGGCAGCTGCTGGAGCTGGCAAGTTGGCAGCTGCCCATGGGGAGAGAGGCTGTGGCAAACAGCTGGGGGCTACTGAGAGAGCCACAGCTTTTGCTGCAATGGCTCCTCATGGAGCTAAAGTAGCAGCCCCTCCCTGCAGCTCCCAGCTGTTTGCCACTACTGCTTCTTATGGAATGAACACCTGGAAGCTCAGGGAGGGGCCACTGAGGTTAAAAGGGGTGGGTGTGTGAGACTCAAGCTGCTAGATGAGGTGAACTTTTAAATGGTGGAACCAAACTCTCAGCAGGCCCCTGTCATCTTTGGCAGAAGCCTAAAGCCTCCCCCCCCTGCCCTCCCTGCTGCAGGGCAGGAGCCCCAAATTCCCCCCTCCCTCCACTCTAGTAGGTATCAAATGGGGGTAGAGTGAGAGATTCTGTGAGGAGCACTTTGACTGTAAAAGAGCCACAGTTTGGCCACACGGCTTCTACATCTAGAGCCTAAACTTAGAAAATGCCCCCTACATTAGACAAGTGAATTGCATCTAATCTGACCCCCTTCCTGCCTTCTACCTGAGGCAAACGAGGCTCACTGCCGTCTAATGTTGGGTCTCACGCACAGAAAAACAGCTATTCCCAAAACAAATCTTTGGACTGTTTCCATCAAGCAACAGGAATGCTTTACTCTGCTAGGTATAATTAACCTGTGGGATGCATGTCTACAGGATACACTCAGTAGATCACTATTCATGCTGTCAATGTTAATGGTTCAGGGTATAAACTGACTACCAGTGGCGGCAGGAAGCAATTCACCGTCCCTCCTTCATCGAACAGTATGGCACTGTCACATCGTGCATTATGAGGGCTTTAGGCCTTTCTGAGCATTGGCTGCTGTCAGATGGAGACAAAATCATCGCTCCATTGTGGTAGGGACTGACTTTGGTTTATCTTTATGAAGTTTCCTTTAGAAACAAAGTCCTGTTCTGTTTGGCTACCCAAACAGATGGTCTGTGATTGAGGGAGAGCAGATAGCAAGAAGCTGCTATTTCATCCCCTGCTTAGGCAAGAGAAACCAGTGTGGGAGGTGTAGGCTAAATTACTACACTGGGATGTTGGTGGTGGTCACAACACTACCCCTGTTCCTGGTCTAGTCTTTCTTTTCACTACACTTACATGCAATAGCTGCATCTGTCTTTGCCTGTTTTATAGCAGGCTGAGCCTCTCTAATCCAGCACTCTGGGGACCAGACCAGTGTTGGCCTAGAGAATTTGCCAAAATAAAGCGGTCAATATTGTCTAGCAGCATTACCAACACTTCCACTGGTTACTGGGCTCTTAGGCCATGTCTGCACTACAGATAACATCGGAGCAGCTGCAGTCAATATTCTGGGGTTCGAATTAGTGGGTTTAATGAAGACACACTAATTCGAACTGAGAGGGTGTTCGTATCAGGGCTGGTAGTCCTGCTGCTACAAGGAGCAAGGGAAGTCTAAGAGAGAATGTACTCTCTTTGACCTGCTGTGTGGACAGTGCCAAAATGTGATTTAAGATATTTTGACTCCAGCTCTGTAATTAACATTGCTGGAGTTGCATATCTTAAGATGACTTTACCTGTTGGTGTAGACCTAGCCGAAGAAGACATTTAGGGGTAAGTTAGAGCTAAATAACAGTACACACAGGCTGTGTCTAGACTGGCCAGTTTTTCCGGAAAATCAGCCACTTTTCTGGAAAAATTTGCCAGCTGTCTACACTGGCCGCTTGAATTTCTGCAAAAGCACTGACGATCTCATGTAAGATCGTCAGTGTTCTTGCGGAAATACTATGCTGCTCCCGTTCGGGCAAAAGTCCTTTTGCGCAAAACTTTTGCGCAAAAGGGCCAGTATAGACAGCCCAGATTTGTTTTCTGCAAAAAAGCCCTGATTGCGAAAATGGCGATCGGGGCTTTTTTGCGGAAAAACGCGTCTAGATTGGCACGGGCGCTTTTTCGCAAACAGTGCTTTTGCGGAAAAGCGTCCGTGCCAATCTAGACGCGCTTTTCCGAAAATGCTTTTAACGGAAAACTTTTCCGTTAAAAGCATTTCTGGAAAATCATGCCAGTCTAGATGTAGCCACACTGAAAGCCGTGCTGGTGGGTTTTAACAAACTATATGGGACTGTAGGAAACTTGTCAACACCCATGATAAATGGATATCCAGCTAACTAAAATTATGTCGGACTCTGGATGTTGCCAGACCAGAGAGTGCCAGACTAGAGAGGTTTAACATATATTAACACTGCAGATGTTTTGAAAAAATGTTAAAAAAAATTACCCCAGCTAAATCTAATTCAGTCATGAAAACTCAGTAGCTCTCCTTTAGCTTGTAATGATGAGGAATTCACATACAGATGTAGGTTTGATGTACCTCTACTATGGGCTAGGGAATTTGCAGCAGAGATTCTCCGTGCAACTGGCACATCGTTGATCTAAACAAAACTAATTTGCCATCACACTGACCCCATGAGTGATCAGGGCTTGTGACTGTGTCAGACTAGTGGGGAAAAGGGGATGGTTACCAAAGCAGAGGGTTGGGCTTCTAAACCGGCAGACAGAGGACAGCTTCACAAGCACGAAAATCAGAGATCACCCCACCTATCCACATAAACACCTCTGCTCAGTTGACTGCGTAGCTCCAGCAACTAGGCGAGCGTGTGTGCCAGCCTGCCTCTGCCAATCTGGCAAAACAGCTGGTTTGCTGAAGCCCACGTCTCGAGAATATAAATACATAGAAATGAAGTAACCTTTTACAGTCTCGCATACGGCAGGATGCTAATAATGGCTTCTGAGGCTGCTCTACAGTTCAATCAATAGTTTGATTTCCTGCCCTCGAGCTTCCACCCACACAAACCCCAAACCAAACCAAATGAACAAACAAACCACAGCAGACAGAGCCTGAATGAGAAAAAGAGTAGAAACACAGGGCATGATAACTGGATTCCTGGGAAACTTTGACAGGGGCCTTTCCTGTCAGGTACAATCGTGGTACGAGCTCTTGAATCAAGCCCTTTCTGTTCTCATGCTGGGTTGTTTTAATCCAATTAATTAATTAATTATAATCTTGACCGCAGAGCATTAGGTTTGATGAAGGGCAAAATGGATTGAATGTCATTTTAACGGAGGGAGGTGCATTTCCATTTGAGGCAGAATACCTTATTTTTACCTTTTAGCTCCTAGAAGAGTAAAAAGTGAGAGGTCAAACCTGCATCACCATGACAACCCCTGCAGCGATGTGTTTTGAGCGAATGAAGGGAGGTGATAATGGAAATGAAGTTTCTTCTCTTTCACCTGGTATCTGTTGTGGTGGATAGGTTTTTCCCCCCTCTATCCTACATGGTGTGTCCCTGCACAGTTACAGTGGGCTGAGACACATGTCTTCCTTCTAATTTAAAGCACAGACACATTCAGTTTGTTTGTGTGAGATCAGCCCTTGATGTAAGACTGCAAGAATATGTGGCAAAAAGAAAAGCGCATAGCATGCATATGTGAAACAATATGGTCTAGAAGATCATGGGAGTGAGCCATGCAAAACACCAAAATGATCCTCGGATACATACCCTCCATTTGGCCAGGTCTAATTTCCTCAGGAGGGAGTGTGTTAAATATTAAGTTGATACCCAGGAGTGTAAATTGGCCTGACATAAGATTAGAATCCAGTAATATTAGCCACAAAATAGCCATCCTAGGAGGCGGTAAGACCCTGAAAGAATTGAAGGGCCAGAATCTTGCTAGTGGAGAACTAAATCATCTGAACAAGCAAACACAATAAAGAATTGCACATAAAAACAGAATCTTACATGAGGAAGCTAAAATCATGCTCCAGTTTCCTGCCTTTGCACAAAAAGTTGTCTGATAATTGCTAAGTAGGCAGCAAGCTAAGACTATTGCCACTGAACTGATGGCAACAAACCCAAAATGAACTATGGTATAACTACTAAGGGAACGTCTAGACTGCCCGTGGCTTTTGAAAGAAGATATGCAAATTTGACACAAATTTGCATATCTTCTTCCGATCCCGTTTTCGGAAGAGTTTTTTTGAAAAAAAAAAAAAAGCAGTCTAGATGCAGTTCTTTCAAAAAAAAAAAAAAAAAAACACCCTTTTCGAAAGAACCCTGTACAGCTCTTTTTTTTTTTTTTTTAGGAAGAAGCCTTCTTTCAAAAAAGGGGTTTTTTTTCTGAAAGAACTGCATCTAGACTGCTTTTTTTTCCTTCAAAAAAAATGGGATTGGAAGAAGATATGCAAATTTGCACCAAATTTGCATATCTTCTTTTGAAAGCTGTGGGCAGTCTCGGCATGCCATAAATGTGCCCATATGCTAGTGTACACTAATCGGTGAAAAGACATTCTTGTACAGGTTGAACCCTTCTAGTCTGGCACCATGGAGACCTGACTGGTGCTGAAACAGAGAATTGGCCGTACCATGGCCAATATTATCTAGAAGCATTACCAACACTTCCACTGCTTACTGGGCTCTGAGAAAACATTTGGGGTAAATTAGAGCTAAGAACAGATGCGGCAATTTAAAGGCCCTGGGACTTCTGCCTCGGTAGTGGCAGATGGGAGCCCTTTGAATCACTGGGCCCTTTGCTCCCTTTGTCGACTGGCCTGTACGTAGCCTTATGTGACCAATTCAGATATACAGAATTAGGCTTGAAATTATGAAAATATACTGAGGAAGTGTATTTTTTTCTTCTGTATGTTTTTATTTCTGGTTCTAAACAGCTTCTTAGATTCATAGACAAATACATTTAAGGCCAGAAGGAACCACTGTGATCATCTAGTCTGACCTCCTTAATATCACAGGACACAGGACTTCCCTGAATGAATTCCTGCTTCCACTCCAATGGATGTGGTTCAGCTAGAACAGAGCTTTTCAGGAAAAAACCATCAAATCTTGATTTAAAAATGTCCAGTGATGTAGAATTTACCACAATCCCTGGTAAGTTGTTCCCATGATTAATTACCCTCACTTTAAAACCGTGCACTTTATGTCTTGTCTCAATTTCTCTAGCGTTAACTTCCAGCTAGTGGATCTTGTTACGCTTTTCTCTGCTAGAATGGAGAGCCTATTATCACATTTCTGTTCCCCCTGTAGGTATGTATAGACTGTGATCAAATCACCCCTTAACCTTCTCTTTGATAAGCTTAATAGATTGAGTTTATTGAGTCTTGCCCTGTAAGGCATGTTTTCCAATCCATTTATCATTCCCATGGCTCTTCTCTGAACCCCCTCCAATTTTTTAACACCCTTCTTGAAGTATGGACACCAGAAAAAAGCACAATATTCCAGCAGTGGTAAGCACTAAAATGTGCAGTGGTACAAGGAATATGAGATATGGATTAGAATATCAAATATGTTCATTTTGAGTTGTGGGCAAGGTTTCAGAACAGTTCTTACTATTTTCAAAACTCCTTTCCCATTTTTAACTACATTTTGAAAATTATGATATGCATGTGCATTAACTCCCCATAGTGGCAGTTTTGCTAGAGGATAACAGCCTAGTAATGTCCCTGTTTAGGAGCATAATCCCCAATGGTCTATTTAAGGATCTGATCATGAGTTCCCTAGATCAAAGTGAACCCACCATTTCAAGAAATGGAGCAGGGCCCTTATGGTTAAGTAAGGTACTTTTGATTTTGGATATACTGGCTCTAAAACCCTTTTCTAATATAATATCATTAATGTTGGAGACATCTTGATTCCTCTTGTCTAAACTCATGTCAATAGATGATATACTTCTTTTAAGACTGGAACTCATTGCCATAGGATATTATAGAGCCAAGAATGTAGTGCGATTTTTAAAGGAATTGGATATTTATATGGATAACAAGAATAGCCAGATTTATCATGGGTAATATTTATGAAAGATTTGAATGTCTATAATAAAGTATAATTCATGATTTAAACCAGCTTCTAATTATTAAGGCTTTAGATGAGACCTTCATGGAAAGTGGATTATCCACACCTGCCTGGTGTTTCTTGCACCTACATCTAATGCTGGCCACAGTTAGAGTCTGGGTTAGATGGACAATGGGTCTGATATATTATAGTAATTCTAGTGGTCTTGAAAGACTCTATTGATAGTGTTTACACCACTTTCTTTGAGGCAACCACCTGATCTGCACATCTGCTGGGCAAGAGAGCAGTGCAAGACCAGTGGGATAAACCTGCTAGTAAATCAAGGGAGATGTTGATGTAGTGTAGCAATGGTAATTTCACTCCTCATGCTGGTTGAAAAAGGGAAGCCAATTCAGAACTTTACAAGCATGGGGGCCAGAATGCAGCCCTGTGGGACACCATCAAAGCGCAATAAAATCAGCTACAGAAAGAGTGAGTTATCAATTACATACAATGCATCCTTGGCTAGATAATTTCTAGAAAGATCCTGGATTATAATCTGTGCTGCAGGCCTCAGAAGGATTTAAATGGCATGGGGCTTCTTTGAACTTAAATCAACGAGTCTGAAAAAAAATGTGTTAAATGTAATGTCCCTACTTGAAAGAAAGTTGCACAGCATTCATTTAAGCAAGATCCTTGATGTACTGTATATGAAAAACATGCCAGAATTTGGATCAGATTTCATGGCTCTAGTCCATCTTGAGGCTAAATCAGACTATATTAGAGACATTTGTTTGAGTTCATGTGAGTTTAGGAGTTATATTTGAACTTTCAGAAAGTTTATGGAGTGGTATAAGGTTTATATGTGAATCTGAGCTGCAACCGACATCTATTCTATATATTTTCCTATGTGAAATAAACCATCATGAAAGTTTTGTTAATCCAAATAGTGTTTTGTGAATTAACTATTTTTGTTTATTTGTTTTGAATAGTTTGCTGGTCACTTTGGTCTCCCTGGAAACTTCTTGTCTTATTCAATATCAATTTACACCTTGGCTTTTTTCCTTGGATGAAAACTCATGATGTCTTTAGTTTGTTAGTAATAGTTTTGAGGGAACACTTGTATCCTTCTTGAAGACCAGCTGCTGGAAGCTGAAATGAATGAAAAGTAAAGCTCCACTACAGCAGCAAAACTTTCATGAAATCCTAATGTTGTAAATACCTCAAAGTATACAAAATGATGCTTCAGAGTTGTGTTTCTGTCTGACGCACATGGTTAACAAGCCATGTGGAATCTATGCAGATACTTCAGTTTCAGTAACTTTGCAAGAATGTTTTCTTACAATAGTCAGAACATTTCATTGAAACAATAATAAACTAGAAAAATCCTGAGGATTCACCTAAAGTGAGCATGATCTGGAAGTTCAATATAGCAATGTCCAATTCTGAGTGGACAAAAACAACTGCCAACCTGGACTTCCCTAGCATCTCTTTTTTTATGAAAGATGCTGGCACGACAAGCTAATATTACTGTCCATAGGTTAAAGGGCAAATGTATCACTTGAGTAGATTAGAAGCATACCAGGAGAAAATGAGTAGCTATTTCCTTCAGGGAGTAGTGATGAGGGGAAAAGGAGATGACGGGGTGTGGAGTAAGACAGCACAGACTTTGTACAGTAATTACCATAAAAATAAATAAATGCCACACACTAATTTCATATGGAAGTGCGTTTTAATTATGGAGCAATAGAACAATGAGCAGTTTCAGTAAGAGTCATGAAAGTCATCCCTAGGAACTGTCCATGAGAAGAAAGAAATAAACAAGAAAAAAAGACTCTTTTGTGTAGAGAAAACATCTAATATGAAATACTTTAGAAAACCATTCCCAATTAATTTACCCAGTGATATTTAATAATTAATTTATTGCTTAGCTTTATGTGGTGGCTATCAGTTTTAAGATCAACAATTTTTTACAGATGTATTTTAATCCAATTTAATTCATTGGCAGAACATTTGTGGATATCAGTGGGAGCAGGAACATGATATATGCAGTGGGGAATCACCCACCCACCAGTGAAATGCAATGGTTTCTGGGGTGGAGCAAAATACCCGTTCCATAACATACATACTAGATGTGCTTTTCTGGAGGGGAAGTGAAGAATTTCTTTTCCAGTAAAACTCATGATGAATGTATATGTCAATATGGTCTTAATTTAGACTTCAATAAGTGATGTGAAATGTGGGATTTTGTTTTGCCTTTCTAGCAGCAACCACGGACCTTGTCTTTCTGATGCAGAATTGCAGAATAGAGTTTTGATTATTTTGTGCTTTGAGAGTGCCCAACCCATTGTTCGCACTGCAAGAAAACAAACAATAATAATTACTATTTTTATGGAATCCTGGATGTCACAAAGGGGAAAAACACCCACACCATTGTATTTAAGTGTAAGGTAAGCTTACTAACCCTCATGGTGTCTTTTCCGTCAGCCTAGATCTCCAACAAAGCATGTACCATGTACTATCTGCCAAGACTCACTTCAAATGCACTTCAGCTATAGCCTACGTCTCTACTTGATTCAGCATCTCCAGAACAATTCTTTGCACGGGGGAGAAAAAAAAAAGAGAAGCAAGTTCCACAGAAACTGAATTGATAAGGATTCTTGTAAAATAGAAAGAAAATAGCACCATGTTAATCTACATTGTGTTTTTGAGGTCTGATTCCTCTTTTACACCCAGGGTCGTCATTTACACCTGTGTGATGCAAGGGTACAGTGGATTTAAATGGCTATCATGCCAAAGTTTAGCTCATTAAAATCTTTGTTGCATTTTGCAGTCTTTCTAACTTCTGAACAGTTTTCAGCTAGACAAGATTCAAGAAAAGGACTAGTTGTAGCTAGAGAAAAATTCACCTGTTGATTTCCTATGGTTTGCGTGTAAGCTTTTTGGGTCAGCGACCATTTTTTGTTCTTCATTTGTGCGACACCTAGCCCTGTGATCACTGGAGCTCTTAGGCACTCCATGTTGCAAAATGTAGCAGTAAATCAACCATCAATGGGGATTGCATGTTGCTTCTTGCTTAAATGAGTAAAGAAGCACGTTTGGGGGAATAATCTGAAAATCAGAATGAATATGACTTTGAAATTCAGCCTCCGAATATTCGTAGTGGTTAGAGTATTGAACAGGACTTCGGAGACCTAGGTTTAGTCCCACCTCTGCCACTGCCCTGCTGGATGATCTTGGGCAAATTGCTTCATCTCAACGGTACCCTTTTTTGTAATTGCTCTGAAAGCTAATGAGGAGCTAAGTATTATTATTAATTTTCCATCTCTCAGATGTCCACAGAAAGCAAACCCCAATGGAGAAAAGAAGTAATCAGTTCAAAAAATTGGAGTACATTTTTGTTGAAAACTCTTTGCAGTATTAGCCCATATCTGCCTTCTACCCACAAATCCCCAGGGATGTTGAGAAGGCTTCTAAAAATACCTGATATCAGGTACATTACCTACCCCTTACTTACACTTCTCTGAAAAGCGCAAGTTCAACAGGAGACATCCAAATGCCAGTCAGGAGGCAGTGTTGATTCCTTTGAGTTGAAAGCTAAACACTTTATTGAGCATGGTCATTTAGTCCATAATGCACTGTTCTCTGGGTGGAACCCAAGCACTGCAAATAACCAAAAAGCCTGTATGAATTTATTTTAACATGTGATACCAAAATATCTAGTCCAACCCACATAGTTCTGAACTCAGAACTAAAATCTTCCAAGAAATGATCATCATGTCATGTTCAGAGACAAATACATATATGCTGGATACTGTATATTTCCATATTCCAGAAAGTCCCAACGAGAAACACATCTGCCGAGGGTTGATATATAACTCAGTGGTCAGCTATGGTTCCTTTTTTAGGCATATGATGTTCTTATTCAGTCTTGCTGACCCTTTTTTTTTGTTATAACCCTTGTGCCTTCCCATTCTCCGCTCAGTCCCATTAGCAGGATGTTGTGCAATATGGTGCTTGTCATCTGTTTCAAAGACACAGTGATGTGATACAGGTATGCCAGATGGATAAACCTAGTGTGACTAATTATTGTGTATTTGCCTTTAATTATTATCATTTATTACCGGAGAAAAGACAATAGAGGTTCTCAGACTCGAAAGGGAATGTCGGCAGAAGGGGATATTTTTTTCTAAAACAGCAATGTACATGGGGAAAAAAGTTTTTCTTTTTTGGGGAGAAAAAATCTAAAGAACAAAAAGAAACAGCTGACATCATCCATCCATGAGAGATGCCATCCAGTCATTCCCTATGCACTCAGAATAAAATATCTCTTTGGTAATCAAATATTTTCTTGCTAACCGTCACCCAGGATTGTCCCTAGTATGCAAATCCATGTAGGAAAATAATGAGCCAAAAGTATCACCTTATTCTTCCGTTCAAACAGTATTAGGGAAGGGGTGGAGCCATTAGTTCCACCTTTTCATTGCACAGGCAGAACTAGTATAGGGAGGGGATAGTCTGCACTGATATAGTACATTACATTGACTATGTTTTAGGCTATAGGGCAATGTCTAGACTACATCCCTCTTTTGAAAGAGGGATGTAAATTAGGCAGATGGACATTGCAAATGAAGCCGGGATTTAAATTTCCCATGCTATATTTGCATAATGGCGGCCGCACATTCTTTTATAAAAGGGTATTTCGAAAGTAAAAACGCAGTCTAGATGTGGCTCTTTCGGGGGAAAAAACCCTTTTTTGAAAGAGTTGTAATGCCTGAAAACATGAGGTTTCATGAACAACCAGTCTGCAGAAATATTTCTGTTTAAAGTCACAAATATCAAAGTCTGTACATGGATGATTTACAAATAAGAAAAAGGGCTACATTTATTGCTATTTTCTCTCTTTAGTTCAGTCTGACTGCTGGCTTGGAAATTGTCTACCATGGTCTACTCTACAGGATGTCAACTGTAGCGTGTTTTAACATGTTGCACACTCATTTCCCATGTGGACCCTGCTAGTGAGAACTAGAGGCACTGAGTAGTCTTGACACATTTTACTTAGTGCCAGCAAGCTCTATGTACACATGAGTGAGCTTTAGAGTTTATACTACCATAGACAAGATTGCTGCTCCATGTAATCATGTACTTGGGTTCGGACAGAAATTATTTTCCTTCTCACAGATTGTTAAAGTAACAGGCATGTCTATACCAGGGAGTTATTTCGAAATAACAAGGTGAGCGACCATACTACCAAACCTGTTATTTCGAAATAATGGGCTTGTTATTTCTAAATAGTGACTCCTGTTTGTGAAGAAAAATAAGCTTATTTCAAAATAGTTACTTTGGGTATGTCTACACTACAGCATTATTTAGGGTAACTAAAATGATTAGGGGTTTGGAACAGGTCCCATATGAAGAGAGGTTAAAGTGACTGGGGTTTTTCAGTTTAGAAAAGAGGAGACTTAGGGGGGGATATGATAGAGGTATATAAAATCATAAGTGGTGTGGAGAGGGTGGATAAAGAAAAGTTATTATTAGTTCCCATAATAGAAAAACTAGAGGAAAACAAATGAAGTTAATGGGTAGCAGGTTTAAAACTAATAAAAGAAAGTTCTTCTTCACACAGCGCATAGTCAACCTGTGGAACTGCTTGCCAGAGGAGGCTGTGAAGGCTAGGACTATAATAGAGTTTAAAGAGAAGCTAAATAATTTCATGGAAGTTAGGGCCATAAAAGGCTATTAGCCAGGGGATAGAAATGGTGTCCCTGGCCTCTGTTTGTCAGAGGCTGGAGAAGGATGGCAGGAGACAAATCGCTTGATCATTGTCTTCGGGCCACCCCCTCTGGGGCACCTGGTGATGGTCACTGTCAGCAGACAGGCTACGGGGCTAGATGGACCTAGATGGTCTGACCCAGTATGGCTGTTCTTATGTTCTTATCTAATTTCAAAATAATTATTTTGAAATATCTTATTTCAAAATAACGCATCTACACACAAAATGCATTTCGAAATGTCTTTTTGCTATTTCGAAATAGTGCATCCACACTGATTGGATGCTGAATCACATTTAAGGCCAGCCAGAACTGATTCTGGCAGGACATCAGGTCAGAAGTTACCTTGTGGCCAGGATGGCAAGCAGGGCACCCTGGGAAGGGCTGGAGGCCCACTATTTCAAAATAAGAGCCTACACAGCGCTTATGTCAAAACAGCAATTTTGAATCAGCACTATTCCTCGTGGAATGAGATTTACCAATTTCAAAATAAGCCGCCCTCTATTTCGAATTAATTTCAAAATAGCAGTTGGCTTGTGTAGACGCTAGGAAAGTTATTTTGAAATAACAGCTGTTATTTTGAAATAACTTTGCTGTGTAGACATACCCTTTGGGAGTTGTTATTTTGAAATAGCTTATTTCAAAATAACATGGTAGTGTAAACATAGCCGTTGAGACTGTCATTTTCTTGCCTCGGCAAATGAATAGTTTGTATTTTGGGCCTAGTGGCCCTTTAACTCATTTGAATATAGTTTGAATAGGGTTTGGAAGAACACTTAATAGTCTGTATTTTTTATTGATCGTCGGATTGTAATTCAAAACCAAATGTACTGTCATTATTAAAAATATATGGAAAACTATCCCTATAACCAAAGATTATTGCATTACATCAGCAGATTGAGAATAGAATATGCAGTGTGAAGCTAATGAAATAAACTTGCTTTTTGTTGCTTCCATTGCTCCCCGAGAAGATTTAAAGCTAATCTCGCTTGGATATGTTTCCGTCCAATTATTTTTCAAGAATTTCTTGGATTTCTTTTCCTTTTTAACATCATTGTTCAATTCTGAACATTTTTTTTGTGCATAGCAAGTGAAGAGGAAATCAGTTCAGAACCTTCCCTAAGTAAAAATAAATGCACCCATAATACAATTTAGATAGAATTTCATCTTTGCTTTTTTGACCAGTTCTGCACTTTTATCTCCAAATTATGCAGCTAAATCAAAGTAAGTTTCCTATTCTTTTCCCCAATGAGAGATAATTATACTTAGTGGGAAAGATACAATGTTTAGCAGAAGACCAGGACCCCTTGCTCCATTTTTCTGAAGAAGTGGTAGTGCCCACGAAAGCTCGTGATACTATCTACATATTTTGTTAGTCTCTAAGGGTACGTCTAAACTACATGCCTCCGTCGACGGAGGCATGTAGATTAGACAGATCAGCAGAGGGAAATGAAGTCGCGATTAAAATAACTTCAGAGATCTAAGTAAATTTCTTAAGCTGTTTACACCTCTTAGCTCTTCAAAACTCATACAGCAAAGAAATACATAGAACTCCAGTAACTAACCAAGCATCTTTCTCATAACAGTGTAAACACACAATGATCCTACAGAGTAAAAGCTTAAGGGAATAAGTAGCTTCCACTCCTCTCAAATTCACCCCATCTTCCTTATTATTACTCATTTCCTCACTAAGGGTATATCTAGACTACACTGTTTCTTCAAAAAAAAACTTCACCTGCGTCCACACTGCAGGGTTTGTTTGTTTTTTGACATTGGTAAACCTCAAATTACGAGGAAGAAAGAGCTCTTGGCTACGTCTACACTGGCCCCTTTTCCGGATGGGGCATGTTAATTTCAGAAGCCGTAATAGGGAAATCCGTGGGGGATTTAAATATCCCCCGCGGCATTTAAATAAAAATGTCCGCCGCTTTTTTCCAGCTTTTAGAAAAGAGCGTCTACACTGGCCCCGATCCTCCGGAAAAAGCGCCCTTTTCCGGAGGATCTTATTCCTACTTCGAAGTAGGAATAAGATCCTCCGGAAAAGGGCTCTTTTTCCGGAGGATCGGGGCCAGTGTAGACGCTCTTTTCCGGCTTTTCTAAAAGCCGGAAAAAAGCGGCGGACATTTTTATTTAAATGCCGCGGGGGATATTTAAATCCCCCGCGGATTTCCCTATTACGGCTTCTGAAATTAACATGCCCCTTCCGGAAAAGGGGCCAGTGTAGACGTAGCCCTTTTGAAAAAAGGCGAGTGTGGATGCAGAACATGGACATTTTTCAAAAGAAGAGTCAATCGAAAAAAGCACAAGTGTCCTGGTGGCCATTCTGTGAATAGCAATCAGGGCTTTCTTTCAAGACAGCATCCATGCAGTCTCTTTTTCTATCCAGTTTTGAGGTGTGGATGCTCTCTTTTGAAAAGAGCTTTTCTGAAAGAGCTCTTTTGTAAAAGCTTCTTTTGAAAGAAGCTTGTAGTCTAGATGTACCCTCAAGATATATCTACGCTGTGGGACAAAGTCAAATTAAGATACGTAACTTCAGCTACATTAATTGCGTAGCTGAAGTCAAAGTAGCTTAACTCGGCTTTTGACGCTGTCTACACTGCAGGAAGTCAAAGGAAGAACACTCTTCCTTCAACTTCCCTTACGTCTCTAAAAATGAGAGTTATAGGAGTCACAGTAAAAAGTCCCCCTTTTTGACATTATTTCAAAATAATGGCTTACTGTGTAGACACACGTTTTGTTATTTTGAAATAACATCATTTATTCCAAAATAATGTAGCTGTGTAGATGTACCCTAAGGTATTAAGACTTTCCTACTTCAGAACAGGTTTGTCTTCGATCTTTGGTGTCCTCTGAGGCTAGC
This sequence comes from Pelodiscus sinensis, assembly GCF_049634645.1. NCBI lineage: Eukaryota > Metazoa > Chordata > Testudines > Trionychidae > Pelodiscus > Pelodiscus sinensis. Next base: position 11,502,278 of record NC_134724.1, on the reverse strand, counting down.
TTTCTCTTCTATCTCCCCAGAGCCTGTTGATTTTCCTTGCCTGTGAAAATGGCCCTGTGTTAATTCCTCTACAGATGGAAAATAAACAGGTGCTGGAGTTCTGGGAACAATTGTGGTTCTGTAAACACTGGAATGGGTACTGGAGAAGACATCCAACCAAACAGTAGGAATACAGGTATATTCTTTTGCTCCAATAAGATTTGCCTCCCATTTTCACCCCTGAACTGACATCCCCAATGAACTTCCTTTACTCTTCTAATTCAGACTGAGCTATAATGAATGCCCATAGAATCATTTTTCTAGATTAGGTTTAGTTCTGCGTCCTTGAGGGTCTTCAGGGCAATTTTAAAATGTCTTCTGGATTACAATGTACATTTCAGAACTACCAGCATTTCAATTGACTCCACTGTGTCAGAGAAGGCCCAAGGCTTTACAATGGAAGAAACAACCCTGGTCTCCTAAGCTATAGTTTAAATGATGACGAGGCTCCTTCCCAGCACTGCAGGTGCTGTGTCCTGGATTCCAGATGTGTTGCAAACTCTAAAGAGAGAGAAAGACTTAGGGGGAAAATATTCTAGAAAGGATGGAGGGAAGAATTCAGATAACCCCATATGACAGAACAGAGCATTCGCCATAGGGTTTCTTTTGCCTATATTAATCAGTTGAAGTGTTTATCCTTGTACAGCCTATTGTATTGTATGTCAGAGACCAGCCTTGAGGGGCAAGTTTTCCAAAAGAGCTCAGTTCCCATTGGCCTCAGCCCAAAATGAATATACTAAGAAAACTTTTTTCCTCTGTGACTACCTGGGCAAGCCTCACTCTTGTGAGGGATTTGATGAATCCATGTTTAATACATCAACAAAGTACTGTTGCTGAGTTTTATACAGTTAGTTTAGCCTCGTCCCTTCCAGCTGAGCAGAGGTCCTGATGGTTTAATATATTTAGTACAAAAAGCTGCACGAAAGAGCCTGCTTGTGGTGCAAAACACAGGTTTTACTAGTCCTATAAAACCCAAGAACAATGCTAATTAATTTGTTTGCCATCTACCAGCACCCTTTTTATTAACTGTTTACATAGTGCGCGCCTCCAACAACATTGTGATGGGTGTTGTATGAACAATAAAAAAGATGCTGGGGCAAAGCTCTCCTCCCAGTTTATCTTGGAGAGACAAAGTCATCTTTCCTTGGATTGGCATTATGGTACATCTCATGAGTAACTTCCGCTGGGGTCAGGACTTGCGTGTGAAACAGCCAAAGAAAGCCAAGTGTAGTTTTGTTGATTCAGTAAGGAATGCTCCTCTTACTGGAGCAGCACTGAATTGTGTCTAGCAGTAAGGTATGTGGCACTCTGCTGCGAATGGACATGTCATTGGGTTAAGACGTGCAAACCATATGTTGATTATACGGAGTTCCTAGGGACACTTTTTTGAACAATTAGAGGAGTGCTAAAAATCCTGTGAATAAGCCCTGTGGCCAGAAGCCCTACGCAGTAGGTAGCTCACTATGGATAGCTGTTGAACAATAGGGAAAATAATAGCCCACAGTTGCAAGGGAACTGAGAAAAAAGGAGGACGCTCGCTACTGGTGCTGACCACAGGGAAATGAGGGAATAGGTCATACCTCATTTGCATATCTGTTAATGGACAGTTTGGGCTTAAAACAAAAGTTTTCAGTTGGGATAGGGGCAATAAAGTGTATCATTCTTGCTGGGGAATGAAAGAACAAAAGACTGGCACCAAATGAGCCTGGTATGAGGGATCACCCTAAGTTGGACTGCAGTCAGGCACATGTGGGTAAGGGAGCCTGGAGCATGTTGGGAGGGGAGAGATGAGCTATTTTTTTCTGGGAGCACCTTCCTAGAAGCATAGACTCTTTTAAGGTTCCTATAGCCAATTCATCCCTTTCTGCAGAGACACTTTTAGGATAGTATATGGTTTTTCGGTAGAGCTGAGTTGAGCTGAGCTGAGCTGAGCTGTCTTCAAGAGGTACATCCAGCTGAGGCAGGTAAGAGTGCTGAGATTTCTTAGGCTGAAGCCATAGAGAGCAGCAGCCTATGAGCAAGAATGTTGTTGTGGGCCCCTCAGCCCAGCAATCAAAGCTCAAATCTTTGCAGCTGGGTTAGGGGCTAGAGGCTGGAGACTGCATCAGCCCTGAATACCAAACTGGGTGGGTGGGTGGGTGGGTGGGTAGGTTGGGGAGGCAGGAAGTCTCTAGAATATTTAGGCACTCAGAACTGTGGGAGTGAGAGTGGGATTTGGTCTATTGTAAAGAAATTGTGAGGAGGGTGGGAAGGCAGGAGTGGGAATGGAGGGAAATCTTCACTAATTCATACTGTGGATTTGTGACTTTGTGTCTTTCCCAAGTTCATTCTGTTGTCCCTGCCTTGGCCATAAAGTTTTCACTGTTGTAAATCTCTGAACTCAGTGCTTGAGAATGCGGAAGTATTGTCTATCAGAGAAAACCAGGATGATACATATATAGTTTTCCAGGATTCTGGTAGAGGGTTGCAGCTGGTGTTTTCAGAAGAAGCTCCTGAATAATTAACATAGCTTTTTTTTATGTTGACAGCATCTGACAAAAAGTTGCCTATCCAATTCCAGTTTTGATAAATACAGTCTGCTTAATGAAAAAGACTCATAATCTGTTGCAATCTTTTAGTTGTCTTTCTAAACAGTTGTTTAGTCTTGCTCAGCACTATGCAATGACAGATGTGTTCCCTAACAGCACTGGTGAAGTGATATTGATTCTGATTTGATTTACACTACTTTAACTCTAGTGAAATGAATTGTCTTAGGCTAGTGCAAAACTTGTATGAATGAGGAACCAGGTCTTGGTCCATTGCAATTCTACAGCACATTCTTTTGGGGATCCAAAACCTCTTAGAAACATCACTGAATTCAACCTCACAGCACTGATGAAACAAAGTCAAATGCTGCCTCTGAGATTTCACTGAGAGGTGATAGCAGTTGTGGGGATAAAACTTGTACCTTCAGCTTCCTTTTAAACATTAGGGCTATGTCTAGACTACATGGCTCGGTCGACGGAGCCATGTAAAATAGTTTATTCGGCATAGTCATTTCACGAGGCATACCGGAGCTGTCGACAAAGGCTTCCCTTGTCGATTGCGCTGCAAGTAGACTGCTGCGCTGTGCCGGATCAGCTGATCGTCGGCACAGCGCGGCGGCCATTTTTATTTTAATGAAGCGGGGATTATTTAAATCCCCGCTTCTTTGACTATGCCGAATAAACTATTTTACATGGCTCCATCGACGGAGCAATGTAGTCTAGACATAGCCTCTGTCTCACATCTCCCCAAAATATATGGATTTCCTTAAAGTCCTAGAAAGACAATAAGTGCCTATTAGATGCTGCCTATGAGTTTCAAGTCTAAAGGGTTCACTCCGAGATTGCATCCAACTGCTGGATGTGGGATATTACCAACCATATGGGACTCTAAACCTGATAGACCAATGGCGTCAGAGGGGTAGCTGAATTAGTCTGTAACAGGAAAAACTTTAAAAAACAACAAATAGTTTAATCATTTTGTTAAAGACTAACAAAACTTGTAGATGATACCATAAGCTTTTGTGGGTGCAACTCACTTCTTCAGATCACTGGAGTATTAGAAATCTGGGTCCAAGAATAAATAAGGGAAGCGGGGAGGAGAGGAGGAAGAGAAAGGGAAAAAAAGAGAGAAAAAAAATGAAGGGAGGGAAAAAAAGGGAGACAGTGAGTAGATGTTTCAAATAGTTGCAAGAGGCTGATAAGAACAATTAGCACCTCCATTGGTTGGTTGGTTAAGTCAATAGATGTGGAAGGTAGTGTGAGCCAGCCGATGTCCCTGTTCATTCCCTGTTCACACCATCACATGATGGACCAATGTGATTTTCCCGTGGAAGAGTTAGGAATTGGGGGATTGTATTATATTGAGGGAAAGTGTCCTTTGCCTTAGTATATACTGGGATTGGGACAAGCTCTGAAAGCCTTTGGTTTCATCCCTGAGAGGTTTGCTTTGCTCCCTTCCCCCATCCACCGCATAGTTGTTCATCTTTACTTTCTCTTCAGTTAGCTTCCCGCTTCAGTTTTGCCCACAAAAGCTAATGATTCTATATATTTTGGTTAGTCTCTGAAGTGTGACAGGGCTTCTCATTTTTAAAGTTACAAACTAACACTGCTACCTCTCTGAACCTTTCTATTCTGTTTTACCCCTTTATCTAAACTCTACCGTATTCCTCTCTCTCTCAAAATCTGTCAGTTGTTTTTCATAAATCCATCTGCATTTAATTATTTATAGTTATGATAAAATTCCTTTCAGTCTAGTGTCTATTTTCTTCAACAACAAGAATAATATGGGGAATTGTCCAAAGACCCAAGAAAAGGTCTTAACTTTGGACACCAGACAATGGTAACTAAAAAGTACAAAATAAGGTAGAGGGTCTTTTAAAAATAGATGCCTTTTAAAATAATAGTGCTCAGTTATTTTTTTCTGTAGCTAGCGCTCAAAGCAATTTCTGAATACTAGGCCAGGTTAATAGCCCTGGGTTCTCATGACTCAAAGGGGATGGAGTGCCTACCCTACTAGGATAGGAATCCACAGGATTTATAGAGTCACTACAGTAGGCTCTAAACTACTTGTTCCTTTATGCTCTAGGTTTTTGGGTGGGCCAGGGAAAAGCTGGGAAATATGTAGACCATGTTATAGTATGCTGATGATTTCTGGACAAGTGGTCCAAGCCATCAGACTTCAGTCCTATGGGTGAATGAAGCTTCAGTTTGGGCCCTGGGTAGTCAGGCTGTGGTTTTGGCTTTGGTCCTGGGAAGTGAGGCACAGGCTTCAGCTTTGGCCCTGGGCCCCAGCGAGTCTCATGCCAGCCCTGGCAACCCCATAAAAATGGGGTCACGATCCTCTATGGGAACTTGACCCACAATTTGAGACCCACCATTCTAAAATAGCTGCTTGTGGCATTGTCTGTTGTTAGTCTTTATGGTTTCTTTGTCTACTTTTGTTTTATGACTTAAAGAATACGTGAAAGTTGGGGGTAAAGGAATTATTCAGGGGGAGGGGAAAGGATATTGAAAGGGGTGAGATATGGGGGACTGGAAATTGTTCACAGGGAAATGCCTGCATGACCAGCATAATGGAAGGGAAGAAAGCTGCAGATGAGCAAACATCAACTAGAGAAGGAAGTGGGGAAAGACTTTATGTTAATTGCACTGAAGTGGGAGTGGAGGGAGATTCTGAGCACACTGAGTGAGAGGGAGACTTTGATGTAAAAAGCTACACCAAAGACAGGCCGGAGAAATGGAAGCAGGGAAGAACCGATTATGAAAGTTGCTTCCATAAATGCCAGGTCCAAAAGTGCCTAGAGACCTTCCCAGAGACCAGAAGAGCCTGAATCAATTGCAGTATCCTAGTACACCACTAGGGGAGCCCATCAGAGGGGGCTTGGAAGCACCCAGCTCCCATAGGGTATGTCTAGACTGCATCCCTCTGCCGACAGAGGGATGCAGATTAGGCAGGTCGACATTGCAAATGAGGCAGGGATTTAAATATCCCATGCCTAATTTGCATAAACATGGCCACCACATTTTGCCGACTCAGCACTTCGTCGGCAAAAAGAGGCAGTCTAGAGGAGGTCTGTCAAGAAAGAAAGTCTTTTTCAATAGATCCTGTAAACCTCCTTGCAGGAGGCATAAAGGATCTGTCGAAAAAGGCTTTCTTTCTCGACAGATCCCCCTCTAGCCTGACACTTTTTGCTGACAAAGTGCTGATTTGGCAAAATATGGTGGCCATTTTTATGTAAATTAGGTGTAGGATATTTAAATCCCTGCCTCATTTGCAATGTCGACCTGCCTAATCTGCATCCCTCTGCCGACAGAGGGATGCAGTCTAGACATATCCATAGGGATGGAAGTGCAGGAAGATCCCAAAGAGAATAGATTGTCAAGGAGGGAGGAAGGCCATGACATGGCTGCAGTGGGAGGATGACACTGCTGTCTGTGACACTAGGCTGCTCAGAGAGGCAAAGCAAGAAATGCCTGCAGGGAGATTCCTTCTTCAATCATCCTCCTTGCTTCCCCCACCAGCTGGCGCTCACTGCACCTCCCCCACTCATCCCAGCACACGCAGTATTGCCATCAGTTTCCTGTTTCAATGCTATTGTTTCATTATCCCTACTTCTGGCATCAGGAGCCAACGAAGGAATGGGGGCACTGGACAAGCAGGGAACCACACAGCTGTATTGTTCCCCTGTCCTTTGGGCTGAGTGCAGGGAGGGATTATGGATTTGTAATGCACAACCTCTCCCTCAGGTCCCCAGGGAGTGTTGTAGTCAGATGCGTGATGGTGTTCTCTTTGGGCCAAACTTTAGTCTTTAACCACCACTCTGACAAAGAACAAATACCCCCTCTGCCATGCTAGAGTGAGGAGCTGATCCCAGAGTGGTTTATCAAAACTTTGGGGATCTGGATCAAGTGACATCTGGACTTGGAACATCATTGCTGCTTTGGCGGTGGGAAAACAAAACAATTACAGTGTCATTTTTGCTGAACTTAAAACCAACCTGCTTTGCCTGATCTCTAATGACCAAATTGTCACTGATCAGAAGTTACAAAATACCATCGGTGAGGGGATCCTGAAGCAAGTGCTCCTGTATTTCAGCCAGACGGACTGAGGAGATTCTCAATTCAGTTAAAGGAGAAACAGAAAGTTTTCTCTCTTCACCTTGCCTTTTTCTTTCTTCTGTGCATTTCTTATATATATATATATATATATACACACACACACACCCACCTTCCTCTTTCCAATCCTTCCTTTAAGGTTTAATTTAACAATAACATTTGCGATTGGGGTCCTGCGCATCTCAAGGGCATTGCACTTGAAATTGCACACACTCCGCACCATTTATCATAGCCTGACATGTGTCATGTTCCAGACTGCAGCTCCAAGAGGTTACAGCTCACGACTGCTCCTTTGTTGATCAGCTGCCGAGACAACTGAGGCACCTTTCTTTCTTTCTTTCTTTCTTTCTTTCTTTCTTTCTTTCTTTCTTTCTTTCTTTCTTTCTTTCTTTCTTTCTTTCTTTCTTTCTTTCTTTCTTTCTTTCTTTCTTTCTTTCTTTCTTTCTTTCTTTCTTTAAATCTGCATCGTCCCCCTTTTCAAAGGGCAAGCACTGCTCGCCACAGAAAAACAATCACCCTAACCCTCAAAAATATTTTACATCGGGTGCTTCGCTTGCTGCTGTTCACATTTCATATGATAGGAATGCGCCAAAGTAAAGTTAGATCTCTGTTGAAGGAAAAATGAAGTCTGTTGTTGAGAAATGGGAAATTAGAGGGTTCATATAAAAGGAGACCCCAATCTCAAACCCCCTCAGTTATGCTGTGGCAAAAGTAAAAGTTGGCTGTCAAGACTGTGCTAACTCAAATGCAACACGTCTATGATTAAACCCAGCCAGTGAGGTTTTGCAAAACCCAAACTGCAAATGTGCTCTCCTGTAGTGCTGTTCTTGGTTATTGTACACCTTCTCTGATGCTTCATTAATATCAACAAGGCCATGTCTACACTTCAGAGAAATTCAAAGGTGCTGCAGTTGATCTTTCGGGGTTCAGATTAGTGGGTCTAGTTAAGACATGCTAATTTGAAATGAGAGGTCTCACCTATCGACGCCGGTAGTCCTGCTCCTATGAGGAGTAAGGGACGTCGAAGGGAGAGTGTGCTCCCATCGACCTCCCACAGCGTGGATGGCGCCAAAAGTTGATTTAAGATACTTAGACTCAAGACCTGAAATTAACTTAGCTAGAGTTGCATATCTTAATTTGAATGTATCCCCTAGTGTAGGCCTAACGTAAGAGACTCTCTGAGTATCAAGTGAGTCAGGACTATAGGATAGAATCCTGGGATGTGCCTAGACTGGCAAGTTTTTCCGCAAAAGAAAAACTTGCCAGCTGTTTACATTGGCCGCTTGAATTTGCGCAAGAACACTGACGATCTGATGTAAGATTGTCAGTGTTCTTCCGCAAATACTATGCTGCTCCTGTTCAGGAAAAAGCCCTCTTGAGGAAATGTATTTGTGCAAGAGGGCCAGTGTAGACAGCTCAGTACTGTTTTGTGCAAAAAAGACCCGATGGCAAAAATGGTGATCGGGGCTTTCTTGCGCAAAACCGCGTCTAGACTGGCACGGACACTTTTCCGCAAAAAGTGGTTTTGCGCAAAAGTGTCCGTGCCAATCTAGACGCTCTTTTCCGCAAATGCTTTTAATGGAAAAACTTTTCCATTAAAAGCATTTGTGGAAAATCATGCCAGTCTAGACATAGCCCTGGTGTGTACATTTGCTGAGATGATGCATAATGTAATAAAGCAAAGCCTGCCATTTGGAAAAACATAGAGGAGAACCAGTTTGAATCATGCTTATACAAATCACTGAGGTCTTAATTGTGCCATTTGATTCTTCCAATTATCCACATCCACTTTCAACTGGTGGCTGCCGACAATGTGATATTTCAACTTAATGCCAAGGACGTGTTGGATGGGCAATGCAGCACAGAGAGAATGAGACAGGAGCTGAATGTCCATCCAGAACCTGAAACAGGCTGGGTTTCTGCTCTTGTTTTGATGATTAACTCATTTTTAAGGTTAATCTTTGGGGGGTTTAAAGTGCTTTGAACTTAAACAGTGCTGGGCACATGCTAAGTGTTTCCCTGCTTCCCCTTTTGATTTCATTTTCAGATCCCTCCCTGAGAGACTTGTGACAGGCTGTGCTCCCCACACCAGCCCTGAGAGAGCTGAATATGGTGAGGGCAGGTCAAAGCAGCCAATTAAGGAGCAAACCGGATTGATTTAGGTTGTGTGGAGAGCTGAGATTAGAAAGAAGCTCATCTGTGAGGGAACAGACAGGGGCTTCTCTAGAGCCAGGAGGCTGGCAATGCAGCAGGTGGGCAAGTTTGTTGTGTCTCTCTGCCAGGAGTGAGGGAAAAGGAAAGGGGAGGGGGAAAGAGGGAAATAGCGAAACCTCTCTCTCTGAGGCCTACTGGGTCTCCCAGACTCCTAAATAGATTGGAGAAACATGGTGGTATACAGAAGCCAGGAGCTAGAAAAGATCTGGGTACACCCACAAATCTCAGCCACTTTCTAGAGAAGCCTGGATTGGAACCCAGAGTAGGGACCAGGCTGGCAACCACTGCAGAATAGCACTATTTGGGAGCAGTGAAGGGATCACTGTAGGAGTGACGGGGTTAGGGCAGTGAGTGTGAGGACTGCCTGACACTGCTGGAGCAGAAAAACTTGTATGGACTGCCCTGAGGGAGGGAACTGCCATGGAACTTGGCCAGAGGGCTGCGTCACAATACTGCTATGCAAGGAGAGCTGCAGAAGGTAAAAGAGAAGGAAGTGGGTTTTGACCTGGGGAGACCAAATCCCAGCTGAAAGATTCCAGCCACATCCATGGTCTTGCAAGATTTGGCTTTCTCCTTCATCCTCCTCTACTTGTGTAAGATCTCTAGCTTTTCCTTCCTTCTCCTAAGCCTAGCTCAGGCTTTGGTGGTGAAGCCTTACCATGTGGCGAGGCATTATCTTGAGGGAGCACAATGACCCCCTCTAGTTCCCAGTTGAACCACAAAAGGTTAATTCATAACCTCTCTTTTGGCTGGCATAGAGAGGGGCAGATCCCTGACTGTGCCTTCTCCCCGCTCCTTTTTTATAGGAGTTGCCATATGCAGCAGAAACTTGATAATGGCCCCATTGCTCCCCCAAGTATAGTTCTGAGGAGCCACAACATAGATTGTATAAGGGGACTTGTCCCTATGGCCATGTGGCTGGGTGAGATAGGCACACTTCAGCTCTCAGCAGTCACAAAATGAAGACGGCTGAATCGAATGGCATCTGGTGGACTCGGGGAATAGGAAAAACAGCCTATGGCATCTTAAGAACCTGTAATTAGACAAGCCTTTAAATCTCCTTAAGAGACCCTCAAAGAATGATATTCTCATTTTAACATTGTTCAGAGATAGACTCCTTCTGAGCCATTGGTTGAGGTGCTTTACTGATACCATGATAAGAAAAAGAAATGACAATGGAGACAGCAGAGGTTGCAGAAAGGCATGCTTTGTCTGCAGACATGGGTGCATCTGAGTGGAAACCATACTTTGAATATCTCAACCATGGAATAGCTCTGGCAGTGGACTCAAAGGTGGCTGGATGTTTTGGCCTCCCAAGCAGAGGGAAAATGCTGGAGCAGTGTCCATTTATTGGGATGATGGTGGAGAGGACAGAAGTTCAATTAAATGCTCAGATGTGAGGGATAAAATTAATCTCTGACTAAACGGGTCCGTCGGCTAATGAGAGAAGGAGGTAACCACCAAACCAAACAGAACATAATTACGTGAGATCCAATAATGACTTAAAAAGCAGTTAAATGCAATCAGGACAAGATGCCGGAGATATCTGAGGGAAGAATAATGACATGCACAATGGACACAATGTAGATTGCAATTTAAAACAGGATACAGGAAGGAGCCCAGTGCTTGTGTATGAGGCCAAATTTCGGCATATCTGGTTTTTCATTGTCTTAGCAGGGAACACTGGGCAGTGCTGGCAACTAAAGCAGATCATCAGAAAATCCATGTGTTGATGAATATGTCAGTATCCAAGGAAATAACTTGGTTTGTACTTTGGACAATATGGCCGCATTCATCCTTTTCCAGTGCTATCCGCAGGGAACCTACCCTCTGCTCATTCTCATCAGGTAGAGATGAAATTATCTCCATTTCATGAATACAGTCATCATCAGAGTACCTCAGCTGCAGATAATTTACTCTGTGGGTATGATTCCTCCTGTCCTTATACTTGGGCAAAATTCCTGTTGCTCTCATCTCCATTATCTTGTTCCCATCCCAATGCACGCAGAAATGTGACACATCCAACTCATACTCAATGCACACGTGCAAATCAAGCAGATGCATGAATGCAGCTCAGACCCCATGGGCTTGCACTTACACTGGGTATGTGTGGAGGGCTGCAAGAGTAAAAGGATGGCAACAGATAATGGTATATCGAGGAACCTGATCCCAAATTATTAATATATGGATGGTAGTACCTTGAGGCCCCACTGAGACTGGGGCCTCATTGTGTTAGATACTGTACTTATACATAGTGTGGGGCAGTCCCTATACTGAATAGCTCACAGTCTAAACAGACAAGACAGACAAAAGCTACCAAGGCAAACAGGCACCAAGAGCTGGAGTAATTTCCCGAGGCTCACAGAGCTGGGACTAGAATCTAGGTCTCCCAGCTTTCAACCCTGTGCCCTATCAACTGGAAATGCTGTCTCTGAATTAATGGAACAAATGCTGATTGGCTATCAAGATTCTCTTACTTAAATGAAGAGTGACACAAAAGAAGGGAGAGTAGAGTTAAGTTGCTCATTGGTGTGAACAGAATCCTGTTTCAAGCCACATCTCTGTCCACACTTTTGCAAGTAAAAGACTGTAAAGAGTTTGACCCTTTCTCTTCTCTGTGCATGCCAAGAGCTTTATCTTAATGGCACCCTCCCACAGGCAGCCTCCTCTCATATTGCTATTGGAATACAACAACCTGGGGCACCATAAACTCAATCCAAAACTCTCTGACATCAGTAGGAATCCTTCCATTAGATTTGGCCCTGTGCTAGGATTTGAAGGCTCCAGGCCTTTGTACATCTCCAGCCAGCTGTGTGTCATCAGACTTCATGGACAAAATCTGGCAATTCCACTTTTCATTGCACGATGGAGGCACTCAAGAGCAGATTAACTATTCAGGACCAGACTGATAACTGTCCATTCCCTTCGCATTATTCTTAAGAAAAACTAGGCACTGTGACTAATGTCAGTGGAGCCTAGCAGCCAATGGCTCACGAGGAATTTTTTATTTGTTGCATTGTTTTAGATAATATGCGCAGCCTCTCTTCATTCCTACAGAAAATAGCAGAAGCACAAATAGATAAATTAAGACAGCTTTGTTTCTAGAATGTGGGCTGTTTGCTCCCAACGTGGAGGAGCGGGGGGCGGGGCGGTTGGGCTTGTGTTTGCTCTTTCAAACAGGCATAAACAGCCCTCTTATTTCCACCATGCTTTCTAAATGCAAAATTTGCATAAACTGATGTTGTTAATTGATTTATATGCATGCAAGCCATGCTCTATCAAAGGTAGGGAGGACAGAAGGTCATCCCCTATGAGCCTCCAGGGAACAAGTACCCATCTGAGGTAATATTGAGAGTGGCATTGTTGGATACATAACCATTCCCAAGTAGGAAGTGATGGAGTCCTTTGTCATTAGCAAAAAATCATTTTCCTATTAATATTGTAATTCTCTTTTTAATAAAGGCTGCCCTAGCCGAGGCCTAGAAAAATGCCCTACAGGTCTGCCAAGGGGTGGCATAGATTGCAGCTGGCAGGCTGGCTGCCTTCCCAGAATAGGGGAAAGGCATGTGCTTTTGGCAGCTTGAGCAGATAAAATATTCTATTCAGGTTCTTAAGAGCATAAGAATGGCCATAATGGGTCAGATCAATGGTCTGTCTAGACCACTATCCTGTCTTCATGCCATAACCAATGCCAGGCGCTTCAGAGGGTAAGAACAGAACAAGGCCACTATAGAGTGATCTACCCCTCCTTTCTACCCATCTTTCACTCCTAGCTTGTGGGAGTCAGAGGCTAGGAACACCCAGACCATGGGGTTGTCTGTGACTATCTTGGCTAATCGTCAATGATGGACTGATCTGTCACAAACTTATCTAATTCTTTTTTGAACCCAGTTATAGTTTTGGCCTTCACAACAACCCCGGCAAGGAGTTCCACAGGTTGAGTGAAGAAGTACTTTCTTTTGTTTGTTTTAAACCTGCTGCATGTTAATTTATTTGGGTGATCCTCTAGTTCTTGTGTTATGGGAATGCATAGATTTCTTATTTACTTCCTCCATAACACTCATGATTTTATAGACTCTATCATACCTTTGCTTAGTCATCTCTTTTCCAAACTGACAAGTGCCAGACTCTTGAATCTCTCCTTATATGGAAGATAATCCATACCTTAATCATTTTGGTTCCCCTGCCCTTTACCTTTTCAATTCTATTGTATCTCTTTTTGAGATGGGGCAACCGGAAGTGCATGCACCCCGGGTCTGGGGATACCATGGATTTATATAGCTGCATTATGATATTTTCTGTCTTATTAACTTTCTTACTTTCTTCCTGGATCCTAATACTGTTAGCTGTTTTGACTGCTACTACATATTGATTGGGTGTTTTCTGAGAACTATCAACAATGATTCCAAGATCTGTTTCTTGAGTGGTAATAGCTAATTTAGATCCCATCATTTTATATGTATAGTTGGGATGATGTTTTCCAATGTGCATTATTTTCCATTATTAACACTGCATTTCATCTCCCATCACCATTTTGATGCTCCATCATCCAATTTTGTGAAATCCCTTCGCAACACTAAACAGTCTGCTTTGGCCATAACTATCCTGGGTAATTTTGTATCATCTGCAAATTTTACCACCTCACTGTTTGCCCCTTTCTCCAGATCATTTATTAATATGTTGCACAGTGCTGGTCTCTATGAAGATCCTTGAGGGACCCTGCTATTTACTTCTGTCTATTCTGAAAATTGACTGTTTATTCCTACCCTTTGTTTCCTATCTTTTAAGCACTTAAGGTCCTCTCCTGGATCAGTCCCATGACTACTTACTTTGCATAAGAACCTTTGCTGAGAAACCTTGTCAAAAGCTTTCCGAATGTCAAAATACCCAATACCCATTGGATCACCTGTGGACAATATTTGTTGCCTTTCCTCAAACACTGTTAAGCAATTGTCAGTCCCTTATGCATACAATTTGTCCCCACCTTGTATTTATCTTGAATCCTTGGATTACCTTCTTCACATAAGAAAGAGTGCTCTAGGAAGCTCAAAATTCTGTGCTTTCTACCAGTAGAAATTGGTCCAATGAAAGATATTACCTCACCTATATTGTCTCTAAGATAACATGGTTATATCTATGTAGTTTCCCACTACATATTTTAAATAAAACCAAAATGGATCTTACTGATCCCCTACATAGGTTTGTCTGAATTGGCTAGTGATCTAACTTGAATCCTTGTTTGTTTGTTTGTTAATAACTAGGGGTATGTCTACACTACAAAGTTAGTTCGAACTAACAGACGTTAGTTCGAACTAACTTTAATAGGTGCTACACTAGCGCTCCGCTAGTTCGAATTTGAATCGAACTAGCGGAGCGCTTAGTTCGAACTAGGTAAACCTCATTTTACGAGGACTAACGCCTAGTTCGAACTAGCTAGTTCGAACTAAGGGCTGTGTAGCCCTTTAGTTCGAACTAGTGGGAGGCTAGCCCTCCCCAGGTTTCCCTGGTGGCCACTCTGGCCAACACCAGGGAAACTCTATGCCCCCCTCCCGGCCCCGGACCCCTTAAAGGGGCACGGGCTGGCTACGGTGCCCGTGCCAGGTGCAAGCCTGCCAGCACCCAGCTAGCAGACCCTGCACCTGGCACGGCACAGAGCCACCCACCCGATGCCCCCCAGCCCACCCCCTCTTGCCGGGACCAGGCTGGCGGCTCCCGGGAGCTTGCCCTGGACCTCAAGAGGCGGGCACCTTCCTGGGCTAGTGCGGACATCGTGGACCTTGTCCACGATCTCCGCACTAGGCACAGGAAAGTGGCTGTCTAGGGCAGGAGAGCTGCCAGCCTGGCCACCCAGGACCAGGTGTGCATGAAAATCAAGGGGGTCCACTGAGACCCCCGACACTGAGCCCTGAGCTTACAATGGCCGTACTGGGTCAGACCAAAGGTCCATCTAGCCCAGTAGCCTGTCTGCCAACAGCGGCCAACCCTAGGGACCCTGGAGGGGATGGACCGAAGACAATGACCAAGCCATTTGTCTCGTGCCATCCCTCTCCAGCCTTCCACAAACTTTGGGCAGGGACACCACTCCTACCCTCTGGCTAATAGGACTCCATGGACCCAACCTCCATCACTTGATCTCACTTCCCTTTCAACTCTGTTCTAGTTGTAGCCTTCACAGCCTCCTGCAGCAAGGAGTTCCACAGGTTAACTATTTGCTTTGTCAACAACAACAACAACTTTCTCTTACTAGTTTCAAGCCTGCTACCCATTCCTTTCCTTTGGTGTCCTCTAGTCCTTCTTTATGGGAACTCAGGAAGAACTTTTCTGAATGCACCCTCTCCACCCAACCCCTGCTTTTAGAAACCTCTATCCTGTCCCCCCTCCGTCTCCTCTTTTCTAAGCTGAACAGTCCCAGTCTCTGTAGCCTTTCATCATCTGGGACCTGTTCCCAACCCCTGATCATGTTAGTTGCCCTCCCCTCTCCCAGCCTTTCTCTTCCCCTCTCCCACCTCCTTTTCCCAGTGTCCCCCAGTTTTTTTCAATAAAGACAGAGTCAATGTTGGAAGAAACGTTATCTTTATTTTGTACATCAATAAGAAGAGGGGCTAGGGAAGGGTAAGTGGAAGGAGGTGAGGGAGGAATGGGCTACGAGCCCCCGATGGGGAGGACTGGGCTGGCTCTGCGGGCTTCTGGGGGTGGAAGCTCTCCTGCAGCCCCCCAATTACTCCCTCTCCCCAGATGGCAGCCTGCGGCAAGTGCAGCCGGGCTGATGGCCGAGTGGTGTGATGTGCCCAGTGTGGGCACTCAGGGCACTCCAAGCCAGAACTTCTTTGGAAGCGGGGCACCCCTTAGAACTGTGTGTCCGGGGTGGGGGTCGGGACCCTTTAAGCGCAGCCCTCGGCTAGCCTGAGACAGCATCTCCATGCTCTAAGTCCTCCTTTTATGCCCTGCCGGCACTGCTTCCGGCCATCCTTAAGCCCTGTTCAGAGTCCACTCAATGTGGACTTACTAGTTCGAACTAGCAAAACGCTAGTTCGAACTAGTTTTTAGTTCTAGACGCGTTAGTTCGAACTAGCTTAGTTCGAATTAACTAATTCGAACTAAGTTAGTTCGAACTAGCGCTGTAGTGTAGACGTACCCTCGGGGTATGTCTACGCTACCACCCTAGTTCGAACTAGGGTGGTAATGTAGTCAACCGGAGTTGCAAATGAAGCCCGGGATTTGAATTTCCTGGGCTTCATTTGCATGTTGCCAGGCGCCATTTTTAAATGTCCGCTAGTTCGGACTCCGTGCCCCGCGGCTACACGCGGCATGAACTAGGTAGTTCGGACGAGGCTTCCTATTCCGAACCACTGGTACACCTCGTTCCACAAGGAGTAATGGTAGTTCGGAATAGGAAGCCTAGTCCGAACTACCTAGTTCGTGCCACGTGTAGCCGCGGGGCACGGAGTCTGAACTAGCGGACATTTAAAAATGGTGGCGCCCGGCAACATGCAAATGAAGCCCGGGAAATTCAAATCCCGGGCTTCATTTGCAACTCCGGTTGACTACATTACCACCCTAGTTTGAACCAGGGTGGTAGTGTAGACATACCCTCGGATTGAAGTCCAATGGAGGAAGCAAATCTCGAAAAAAATCCTTTTACCAGAGTAATCAGCTTGGTAAATTAATACAATTCCCCAATTTTATGAACTGCAATTACAGCTGAACCCTGAATAAATATGAGACAGGTTGATTGTGATACCCTTCAGTTGAATATTATCATACACCACCAACAGTCCCTGGTACTCAGTGGATCTAGTTGTGCAGTAATGAGCTACCCTGTGTAAGGGTGTCAGAAGCTGGCCCTGAATCATACTTTTGGTTAACAAACAGCAGTGGAGGAGGGAGGGAGGGGCACAACTAGATTCAATGATTTTCTCTGTGAAAGAAAATCCAATCTGCTCTTGATGGTCAGATGCAGATGGGACTTGGGAGAGGTGCAAATGAAAGCATAAGTGTAAAGCTGTTAGCGGCAGTTCATGGTGAGAGAGTGGCTCCTGCCAAGGAAAGGCAGGTTAGGTAAACTTTCCAGGTGTTTGGAGGTGAATCTTTTCATTTCTACACAGCCCTCATTTGACCCAACTATTTCACATCATTACCAATTGCTTTGTTCGTACGTAGCAAACTTCCTTCTTGTGCTTTATTGGTTTCTGCTCCTGCTGACCTCTTCCAGCAGTTTACTTTCTAACATCCTGAAAGCTTCATCATCATCATTCAGTCCATCTCACCTTGGTCTGAGATTAAAAGGGGGGGGGGGAGAGGGGAGGAGAGAGTGAACACAACAGAGAAGAGCTCTCTGCAGCATCCCGGTGACAGTAGGGAAAATGGTTTGGGCAATCACCCAGAAGAAAGGCGAAAAGAAAAAATCAAACAAGAATTGGTTCAAGCAGAAAGATCCAAGTGTGAGGATTTGTGGAAATAGCAAACTGAGCAGACCTTCTTAGACAGATGATAATTTTTTTTCTTTCAATAGAGAACGAACGACCCCAGTTACAGATATGTATGTTTCAATATAAAATCAATTAGTTTAAGGCACAAAACTTGGATCCAGATTTCCAGTATCCACTGGTTGATTCTCCTGGGTGCCAAATCTCTACTTAGAATGAAACAGTGGAAGACAGAGGGACAGGTCTGCCACTGGGAGGGGTGGGGACAAAAGGGGAAACTGCCCTGGGGCCCGGTAATTCAAAAGGATCCAGAGCTCCCCATCACCTTTCAATCTGAAAATCTTACCCCACAGATACTTGAATCTAGGGAGGTGTTAAACCCATCACAAGATCTGAATTTTGCAAATAGGTTTAATGTTATTGTGAAGATTCAAAAAGTTTAGGAGAGTTTAGATCCAGATTCTTGGCTGGATTGCATCTCTAATAAAAAGCAGAGCACAAGGAGAAAATATGCGTGCAATGGGAAGGCCACGAACAAATACCAACCGGGGTCAGATTTATGGAAAACAAAAATGTGAGCACCATGTTGGCTTTCCCACATAAATCTCCTTGCAAAAGAACCACTGTAAAATATAAGGAAATGGTGATAGGTCTGGAGAATTATGCACATTTTGCTGCACCAAGCATGTAATGAAATTCATATATTTTAATGGACTTTCCACTTAAAGATTTAATGCTAATGAAATGACAGCCTTGGAGTCTAGGGCCTAGCTCCTCAAAGATTCTTAAGTACCTAATTGCCACTGAACTGAATGAGAACCAGACACCTAAATGACTTTGAGAGTTTGGCCCTAAAGCCCTCTTTTAATGACAGAACAAGTGCTCCATGGACAGCAACTGTGCCAACCTCTTCCTTTTCAGGACTCTGAAAATCTTTCAGAGATAGGGAAGTTTTAGGTTTCCATGACCTCCACTGGTCTTTCTCCAACTAAGGATTGGGAAAGGCAGTAACCATGTCCCACAGTATGAAATTCTTTTGTGATGGCATCACTGACATCTTGATTCTTTACTGTGTCTATCTCATGATTCATGTAAATGATGCCATACAATGGTAATGTTTTTATGAGGTCAGGTAGGCCACACTTACAGCATGGGGGCTCTATTCTGGGAAGCAGTGACTCTGAAAAAGATGTGGGGGCTGTGGTAAAAAAAAATCAGCTGAACATGAGTTCCCAGATTGATGCTGTTGCCCGGAGAGCAAATGTAATCTGAGACTCATAAACAGGAGAAACTCAAGGACAAGCACAGACATTATTTAACATCTGTATTTGGCACTGAAGTGACCACTTCTGAAATGCTGTTGTCCAGTTCTGGTGCTCATAGTTCAAAAAGGATGTTGATAACTTGGACAGAATTCAGGCAAAAGCCAACCTTAAACTTTGGAAAATTTTGGATCTAATTTCAAACTTTGTAGCTCAGACTAATGGCTAATTATTCTACACCTATAGCCAGATGGTTGTGTCTTTTACTGCTGAAATTATTACATCTCTGATTCAAATGGCAAATTGATTTGTTAGTGCTCCTCTGGATTTAAAAGTAACCTTGAACATGCTTCTTTATGGTGGTAATCATAGTGACTATCCTATCCTTCCCCCAAATGACTGTTATCTTTCCTCCCCAACCTTTCTGCAGCAGGTTTCTGAAGATCTTTTTTGATGTAGGTAAGATTTTTTTAAAAAATATTTCATCTGAGACTTCACAGAGTGACCAATATTTCCCAGTTTCATGAAACCAGCCAGAAACATTGCCTATGTATATTCTAAAGTACTCAATACAATCTGGATTATGATTGAAAAAATAAAGAACATCTCTTAACAATCACCTTTTTATTGGAATGGCTGGGCCTTTTAGAAGACAGATACTGTAAAGATCATGCAAAAAAAAAAAAAAAAAAAAAAAGCCAAGAGGGATCTACGGGTGATAAATTCGAGAACATCAAACTGTATTTGAAACAAGAACATTAAAACAAAACTGAGGACAGAAGCCATCCTCCCACTGGGAGAATGAATCCTTAAAATATATCTTTGCCTAGTTAAAAGAAAGAATGCAAATACTGGGCCTGATTTTGATCTCACAATTGTGTAAATCAAGTGTAACCTCACTGAACTTAACAGCAGCTTAAGGGATCTAAGAATCAATCTTGTCATGTCTGGGCATTGCAGAAAAGGATTTAGATTTTTAAATAGAGGTCAGCTCCTATTAGACCTTGATTACAGAAACCTAGTGCAAGGAAGTGCTAAACAATAGCTAATATAGTGCAACAGAGTTTTAACAAGTGTGCATTGAAATTGTAAGAAAATGTGCCCTTGCTGTTTAGAAGTAGGCTTATTGTATATCACATGATGTTTATTACAGCCGTTACTAAGTCTTGCTATTTCATCTCAAGTTTTGTGATAAGTGGTTGTTAATGTCTCCCCAAGTCATAAGAGTATATGATTGAGCTTTCAATTAAAAGAAGAGTGATATTTTTAGGGCTCATTGTATACAAATGCTCAAAAGGATGTCTTGGTTGCACCTAGCTTATAAAGCAATTGGCTTATAGAGCAGAAGGCTAAGAAACTGCAAAATCATTATTATTTTCATTATTCGCTTGTTTTGGTGAAGTGCCCAAAGCCTTCCGTCAGGATTCTGACTCCATTGTGCTGAGCGCTGTACAAACATACTCAGTAATGCAGGCCCTGCCCTGGTGACATTGTTTAAATTAAATTGTAAACTTTGTAGTGCTCATTGTGGGTGATTAGAATGGGTCTTGCATGCCCTCGGAATCTTCAAGGCTGAGTGCTGGTGTTTAGAATGAGCCTGCATTCTGTGTTACTCTGTTCTGCCCAATCATCACTAAAGCCCTGATCCTAAGTGAACTCTGATGGACTGCTGTTTTAATGTGCAGCAGGTGTGCCAAGCTTGAGGTGGGTAGCTTTTTTGTGTGTGCAATGATTGTGGGGCATTTTCCTCTGGCTGCTGTTGAAATACCTCAAGGTGCTTTTGAAAAATATTTGCTGCCAACAGTGAAATAGAGGAGCCTTTTCCTTCCCAGCCTTTTCTTGTCCCATCATCTCTCCACCGAGGCACACATGTACTATCAAAGTGACCACTGCATCAAGTGCCCCTCTAGATTAAAGAGGGGACTCCCATAGCCTGGTAATTCAACAGGAGTATCGGAACTTAAAACACTGCACTGTCATTTCCTCTCCATTTGTTTCTATGGAATGGCTATGTATGCAGTCATCCATACTGGTGCTGAGATACTCTAGAGAAAGATGGAATTGCTGGGGCTATTTTTCACTATTACATACTTCGCTTCCTCATAAATGAGATCCATAGTATGTGAACACCCGATGTACAGCATTGTACCAGCAAGTATCGGGAACCTAATCACTACACAGCTAAATAAAATAAAGTCAGTCGGACCAAGGAAGAATCTACTGATGAGATAGTAGAATGTCTGGTACTGTAAAGTATATCCTCTCCTGCTGTCACTGACCTTGGGCTGTGCATTATTTTCTTATAATAGTTTCAAGAATACAGATTTTAAAGGCAGTAGTACTGCACAGGTATATAGTAGCTTTCAACTTGAGCAAAATTATGGCTACCCCTATCCTATAGCAGAAAGCTCTTAAGCTCTGCAATTCTAGCTATGTGAAGAACATAGCTGGAGTTGACACACCTTAAGATAGGATCTCGCATGATCAATAAACGAGGCAAATACAACTTAGATGGGGCTACTATAAGGTGGGTGCATAACTGATTGGATAACTGTTCTCAGAGAGTAGTTAACGGTTCATAATCATGCTGGAAGGGCATAACAAGTGCGGTTCTACAGAGGTCTCTTCTGAGACCGGTTCTGTTCCATTTTTTCATCAACGATTTAGATATTGGCATAGAGAGTTTGCTTATTAAGTTTGCAGATGATACTAACCTGGGTGAGGTTGCAACTGCTTTGGAGGATAGGGTCTTAATTCAAAATGATCTGGACAAACTGGAGAAATGGTCTGAGGTAAACAGGATGAAGTTTAATAAGGAAAATGCATAGTATTCCCCTTAAGAAGGAACAATCAGTTTCACACATACAGAATAGGAAGCGACTGTCTAAAAAGGAGTACTACAGAAAGGGATCTAGGAGTCATAGTGGACCATAAGCTAAATATGTGACACTGTTGCCAAAAAAAAAAAAGCAAATATGATTCTGGGATGCATTAGCAGGAGTGTTGTGAGCAAGACACGAGAAGTCATTCTTCTGCTCTATTCTGCACTGATTAGGCCTCAATTGGAGTATTGTGTCCAGTTCTGGGCACTATATTTCAAGAAAGTTGTGGAGAAATTGGAGAAGGTCCAGAGAAGAGCAACAAGAATGATTAAGGGTCTCGAGAACATGACCTACGAAAGAAGACTGAAAGAATTGGGCTTATTTAGTTTTGAAAGGAGAAGACTGAGAGGGAACACGATAACACTTTTCAAGTATCTAAAAGGGTGTCACAGGGAGGAGGGGGAAAAATTGTTCTCCTTGGCCTCTGAGGATAGAACAAGAAGTAATGGGCTTAAACTGCAGCAAGGGAGGTTTAGGTCAGTCATCAGGAACAACTTCTTAATTGTCAGGGTGGTTAAACACTGAAATAAGTTGCCTAGGGAGGTTGTAGAATCTCCATCTCTGGAAATATTTAAGATAAGGTTAGATAGACAACTATCAGGGATGATCTAGATGGTACTGAGTCCTGCTGTGATGGCAGGGGACTGGACTCGATGACCTCTCGAGGTCCCTTCCAATTCTAGTGTTCTGTGATTCTATGATTAAGCTGACTATGCTATGGAGTGGGGGGGGAGTCGATGGGAGAAATTCTCCCATTGACTTCCCTTATTCTTCTTGTCCTGGGTAGAATAACAGGGTCAACAGGAAAGTAATGGTTAGTCGATTTGGCAGGTTTTCCCAAGACCCACTAAATCGACCACTGGTGGATCCTTCTAAGAGCATAAATCTCAATTGTAGTATAGACATAGCCTCCATCTACAATGGTGCTACTGTACTGCAGCTGTTGCTGGGGTGGGTGACAGGCATGCAGCAACCAACAGGTGCTCAGAAAAATGCAGAGTGATGAATAGAAGGGAGCTTTTGCTCAAATACATGGAAGCTATGTTCATTCAGAGCTGACAGAATCTTGGCTTTTAAGGTTTCATTAGGAAAACATCCAGGTGCCGAACTGCATGATACTTAATCTGTCTAGCTCAGGAAGAAACAACTCAGCTGGCCATGCTAAGATTTTCACCTGTTCTAAGAATTCCAGGTATTTTAAACTTAACTCCTAGATGAATGAGCCACCACCCAGTAGCACTAAGCAAGCTTGTTTAGATGCCCTTTTCTATTTGGAGCAGAATGTATCTGGATGTGCTTCAAGCTTTGATAATGCTCCTCCCCCTGGCACACACCTGTAATTCACTGTATTCAATACCAAATGCCTCTCTTTTTCTACTGATATATTAACATGTGATTTGGATGGGCTCAGGCCTGGACCCAATGCAACACTAGATGAAGGCCAACATTCAGAAATCACAATAGTGGCAGAAAAGGAATCCACCAATGAATCTTCATAAAGTGTTTCAGTTTTAGTTTGGTATTGACTCAGGCATTGTGTTTTGATATGGCCCGGCTGATGGTCCCCGATTTCTTGGACATGAGGTCCAATGCATTCTTCTCTATACTTGTGACGTTCTCCGTTTGCTACTCATTGAGTTACTTATTGAGTGCAACTTTTCTGCTTCTGCCCTTGTGGGTTCAACCCGTAGCAATAGATCTGGTTAATCCATTATTTTGCTACAGAAGGGACCTTGGAGAGCTGCTCTTTTTTAATTCTGATCCATGTTCAGTCATGTGACTTGCCTTCATTCTGTAATGAGAACAAAACCTCAGTTCTGGCTGTTGACCTTTGGTAAAGTACTTTATCTAAAGCACAGATATGGCAGGTGGAAGAGATTGAACCAGGAGATTCTTAAATGGGGAAGCAACACATTTTGGATTGTGGATAATAAAATAAACCAGTTTGGAAAAGAGCCAGTTATGGCAATGCTTTTAAAATCATCAGGAGGGAAATGAGTTATCATTAAAGGGAGTCTTTTCTTTTAGGATGGGGCTCAGGTAGAGAAAGCACATAAGAATCATAGGGTTGGAAGAGACCTCACGAGGTCATCGAGTACAATTCTCTGCCCAAAGCAGGACCAATCCCAACTAAATCAATTATAGAATCTACCAGACAGAGTTAAGGATTTTATCCAGCAGTTGCTTGGTTATCCTTGTCTATCCCAAAATTGTAGCACCCATCCTCCACTTCCACAACTAGTGCTTCCAAATTCCAGGAGTTCTGCTCATGGTTTGCCTTCCAGAGAGTTGAGAGGATTCTGGTTTGGTTAAACTTTATGCCTCTCAGATAAAAAACAGCAGCAATTTTCTGCTTGAATTTCTCTGTGACTAAATCCATTGATCATCCTTTCTCTCTGAGAGTGAGGAGTGTGTTTTTTCTTTAATAACTCCTATCCTTCTCCCTGAGTAGGTTTTTTTTTTCTCCTCTCCCCTTCGCTTGTTTGTGTTGTGTTGGTCAGTCCGCTGCACTATTCCTCCGAGAGACAGAGCGAGCGCAAAATTGAAGTTATTTTATGCTTGGTCTCCCTCGGTCCCAATTTTCAAATCTTCATGTCAATTTTCACACATCAGTGTCATATGGTGAATGTTATGGAAATTTCAGTGGGGTCCTTGGGAGACAATTTATACATGACCCCTCCCCCGCCCCCAGCACTACTGCAGCTCCTGTCTTTTCGAAGAATAAGTGGATCTATAATTAATGTGGATTTTAAAATATAACTACATTCAGGCATTCTCCCCATTGCTTTTCAGTGCCAGCGCCTTTGCAGTGTGAGCTGAAAAGCACACAGGTGCTTTGCTCTCTCCCTTTCTGTTCTAATAAAGTGGCATACGTTAAATTAATAAAAATTACAGCGTGTTGGAGGAGAAGATCAACTCATTACTCATTTTATTTTTGTAAAAAATGTACTGAAAAAGGTTTATCATGCAACTAATTTGGTAATCACCAGTTAGCAAACGCCCTACCATCACCACCTACCTAGGTGCCTCAGAAGGTTAGTAGCAAATCAAACACATTACAGTTTGGATTGGTAATTATATCCTTTTTAGTAAGCCAACGAATGAAAGGACTTTCAGACATTTCCTTAAAACTTTACTGTGAGAGTAAGCCAGGTGGCAGAAGCAAGAGCTGTGCTGACAGCATCAGAAAACTCCAATTATTGACCTTGGGTTGGGTCTCTCACACTGGTTGGGGGCGGGTGTACCTTGCTGTCTATATTTGATCATGTTAATTATCTTCTTGGAAAAAAAAATCAAATGACTGTGGATCTGGGGCTGTCGCAGGTCTCCCTACCAAAGATTTAAAATGGTCTGTGATGTAATCTGGACGCTGTCATCCTTTGTTGTTTAAAAGAGCATGCCCCTGGACCTAATTAGAGTTCTGTTCCTGCCCTGCCTGCCATTCCATTTGCACTAACAAGAAAAAGGCCAAGATTGTGGCATTGGCACCACTGCCCCTTGAAGAGACACAAACACAAGTGCTGCTGCTCCCTTGTGCATAGACTGCTCCATTCGCTAGGATGAATTAGGTTGTACTCCCCATCAGGAGAGCCAACAGTTTCTGTGGGGACTTGGGCAAGGTGCGTGGGAGAGACCAACTCTATGATCCTCGAAGGGGTAGGGCCTCAGGGAGAAGGGGTGCGGCTGAGACAACCAGCCCTTCACACTGCCTGGAGCATGGTGCAGCCCTTCCCCCCAGCCCTCAGAGCCACAGGGAGCAGGTGGTGTGGTGCTCCAGTGGTGATTTAAAGGGTTCAGGGATCTGACCTCTGCCACAGTAACAACGGTGGCAACTGAGAGCCCTTGGCTAGGCACCAGGGCAATTGCCCTTTCTGGCCCTCCTGTCGGCAAGCCTTCCTCCCACTGCGCCATCCCAACTGTTGGTTGGTGATGGAACATCAGGGCTGTAGCCTATGGTAGCCACCCCCTTTTCAGAGTCATATAAGAAGAAGAGCAATCCTTGCACTCCATCAAAAACAGGGACTGCTACTGGGTGTGAACCCAGCCCAGCTGTGCAAGGAGGGGGGTATTTATTGCTCACTCATCAGTCCCTGTGTAGCTACACACAATCTAGCCCCCAAATAATGAAGAAGCTGGGAAATTTCATTGCCATGTAGTCTCTGAATCACAGTGATATAGGAAGTGTCCAGGTGATTATCTGTGCTTATATCCATTCCCTAACAGGGCTCTCTCTCATGCATTTGAGACTCGGTTATTGTCCTGCAAACTTCCTTGTGCAAGTGTGAGGGCAACGATTTTGGATTCTGCAATGCAACATCTTGTCCAGGTGGCGTTGAAAGCACCATCATATTGTTTGTTTAACCTCTATCAAAGCCATCTGGAATGTGTCCAACAGCGCATTAGAACTCTCCACCAAGCACCCCTTCCCATTGGATTGCATGAGCCACCCCGGGATGGGGGAGCTTCATCATAATCATTATCCGCCTTCCTTCTGAATGTGGGAAATGAAGTGGATGAGTCCACTGCTGTGCCATGCAGAGACCAGCCAATACTGTCTACAGCTTCACGGCAGAGAGCTCAGGCAACTATATACACGGGCTTGAAGTTGCTCTACTAACGTTATGCTCAGACAGGTTGTAGGAAATATCTTCACTTGGCAGGTTGCCACGTTACCTTGGGAGCTGTAGCCTGAGCGCATCTCACAAGTGAAGCAGGGACAGGCCAGGTATAGTCTTAAATGGGAAATCAAGTAAATGGGAAAAGTGTTTTACAGGTCCCAGAGCTGAGCCTTCATTAAATGGTGTTCTTCCCTCCTGAGTCATTCGTGAGCCAATGTTTACATCCAGGACCAAACCCTGGCATGCTTGTACAACCCCAGAATTGCATTAAGGTAGCTGACAGCATGATTCAACCCTTGGGATATGTCTACACTGCACCAAAGGTAGCGACCCTGCATCTACACAAGCCGCCCATTATTTTGCAATAGTTTTTGCAATAATGGATGTGCTATTTTGCCATCCTGATAAACCTCATTGCACGAGGGATAAGGGATGACTCAAAATAGCAAGTTATTTTGAAATTTGGCACTGTGTAGATGCACCAAATTTCAAAAGAAACTTGTTGGAAATAGTTTCCAAATAAGATAAGCAATTTTCGTAGCGCAAATTGAATATCTGATTTTGAGTTTAGAGTGCTGTGTAGACACACCTTGGTTCACCAAATCCACCAAAGCTGGACAATCTAGCACATGCTTTTTGTTGAGGGTGTGCAAGCTTGGTGTGATATATTGGCAAATATATGAGAGCTATAATTTCCAGACAATATTGCTGCTCTGAAAACCTTTTTCTTTCCCCCTGGAAGGGTTGGTGAGCTGGCTCTGCAGTCTCAGCTTGACAGCTCAACTCTTAGGCCAGCTTGCAGTCACTAGCTATAAACTTAATTAGAAGCAGGGGGAAAAAAAACAACATAGGCTGCACTGAGCAGAGAGGAGAAAATAACGAGCTTTAATACCTTTGACATTGAAGCACCTGCTAAGGGCAGAAACTGCTGTACAGCTGACTGACCCTTCTCCGAAGACAGGATGTGTCACATCACTTGCCCTGGATATCTGCAGCCTGCAGCCACCCAATAAACCAAGGAATCAAATGTGTGACTTAGGGGGCTCTGTGGAACTCTACGTTTCATATGGTGCCATAAGGCAGAACTTCTTACTGGAGTAATCAGAGAGGGAAGCTAAACATAGCTGACCATATAAAAAGGGATAGATCTGGCTGCTCCCGTGGTCAATGTGCTTCATAGATTTCATTCTTCTCTTTCTGATGTGCAAGGTTATTTTCTGTGTATGCAACAAAATACAGCACTGTAGCCAGCTGTGAACAATTCCCCTGACCCAGCTGGCCTCTTGCTTTAATGCTCCTTTCAGAGCGTTCTTTGGTTAAAATGTTGAAGCAAATAGTTTGAAACTTCTTTTTAAAACATAGTATGCCTAAATTGAGTGCTGGGGAAATGTGGCAAACTGAAAGCCTTAGACACAGGATTCCTCTCTCCAAAGGGCTCTCAACACAGTGCAAAATTTCCCAATTCTTCTCCCCCAAGAGGTGTCTCAACGTTGATCTTTTTTTTCCTGTATCAGCTCTGAATCCCTTCTAAGTGGAAAAAAGGATGTACCCATCACCCTGTCCGATATTCGGCTGCTGTGTTATGGACATCTTAGTACCAACAACTGGACAGAGATCCACCAACTCATCTCACACAGAGTACAGAACAGCGGTCTGGGATTGTAATAATATGCAGGTACAACTGAGGCTGGATTGGGACTCTTGCCCTATAGGAGAAAGTGTCTGCCTTTAATTACTAGAACTAGCTGAAAGAAATGAAACTCAACATGTTCATGGCATTTTTCATTGAAGGTTCACATTTTGATGATCTGTCCCCAAATTATTTTTTTTCTAAATTTTGTTTTATTTTTTATCACTGTGCCTCCCTTTAGCTCTTTTGTGCAGAAAGATAAAGAGAACATCTGTTTCTTCATGAAACTTTTCTTTTGCCAAGGAAAAAGAGGGAGTAAAGATTTTTACACATATATGACTAACTGAATAATACTGACTTGGAGAACAAGTTTCTAGTCTAGTTATGACTACAAGATTTGAGGGGCTAGGTTAACATAGCATCTAGAAAATGAGTAATAGCCTTTTAAATAGTTTAGAAGCCATCTTGCAGCTCTTTCTTTTCATCTATTGAAGAAGAAGCCAGAGCAGCAGTGTCCTTAGATAACCAGGCCCTGCACGTTTGTACACAGATAACAAACATGGTTATTTGGAATCCACCTATGCCGGTGTGGTTTTCTCCTTAATCTCATGAATGTTGTGTAGATAGCCAGGAAGCAAAGAGTTAATCCCTGTGTTGAGGCGCCAAGCATTGCTTAGGGTGAACTACATGCTTCCAGGAGACTGAGCAGACACAGACTGAGCTGACTGCTCATGCTGTCAATACAAAGTACCCCTTGCTCTCTGTTTTGACAATCCCACCAAGGATTTACTAAATGCTACTGTAATAGCACGTTATGGTTGTCCAGCATCTCATGAGGAAGGAGCCTCTTCTCAGTTTAGTTCCTCTCATCAGACAAGTGGTGCACGTGACAGAAAAGCATCGTGACAGTAAGCAACCAAAGCAGCCCATGGAAGCTGACCATGTTGAGACACATGGCTGGGTAGTGCAGCAGAGCTATGCCCATGCTGTTTCTTCTCTGGAGGTTGTGAATAATTTCAGTTCGCCAAACAGCCTCTAACTTGCATTAGGAGCATGGCCTAGCACAGGGGACAACCTCGACTTAAGGGAAGGTAAAAGTGTCTAGAGCCACCCTGGTAAACTCCGACCACAGCTGCGTGCTGTTCCATCACTCAGAGGATACTGCCCCATAGGATTTAAATAAAACACTCATTCTGTCTGCATATTGATGTGTCTCTCCCTGCACCCACATTTTCAATTCATACCGGCTTATTTTCAGCTCATACTGGGCCAAAAGTTCATACACTCCCCCAGTAGCTGCCATTGAAAATGGCAGTGTTTTCATATGATCTCTTACCTATCCAGGCCTGGCCTGAAAGATGAACTTTAGAGGTACAGGCAGGGGTCCTGGCAGAGGGAAGTGGGTGGATGCTGAAGATAGTTTCTCTTCATCCAATTGCAACCCATCAGGTTGTGTCAAACTGAGCTAATATAAATGTCAGCGTGCTGCTTTCAAGTTGTGAAATCTCTGTTTGTTGTAATGCAGTTCATTTTCAGTCTTCCAGCTCTATGGATGCTATCAGCCGACAAGTCTGGCAAGTATCCTACGCCAAAATAGCATTTCTCAGCATTTCTCTTGACGTTGTTTTTTTTCTTTGCATGACATATTCTTTCTTAGTGCTGTAAGGAAGAAGACAATGCATACTTTCTAAACAATGAATTTAAAATTTCAGGGAATGAACAAAGCTTTTAATCAGTTTCAAGTGTCCATAATCATTAGTCTTTATGAAAACATCCTTGCCTATGTGGGGGATATTCCTGTTGGGTTACACAACAGTTGGTTTTGAAGGCCTCATTTGGGTCAGATGCAGTATTACCTTCACCATCTCTAAGTACACGTTTCATGCCAATTTTTCTTGCTTTCTGATGTACCCAGCATTCACTAGGTGAGGGTGATGCTTTTACGCAACCTTGGTAAATATCTTGTTTGTGACACACCTCGGGTTGGCACAAAGTTTGATCTGTGTTTACAGGGGCTATTTGATCCACTCTATTCAGCTGTGATCTGAACAGCTTAGATAAAGACAAGAGCTGGATAAATTCATAGAGGACAGGTCCATCAATGGCTATGAGTTAGGATGGGCAGGGATGGTGTCCCTAGTCCCTGTTTGTCAGGGGATGGATCACTTGATGATTGCTTGTTCTGTTCATTCCCTCTGGAGCAGCTGGCATTGGCCCCTGTTGAATACAGGATACTAGATTAGATGGACCTTTGGTCTGACCCAGTATGGCCATTCTATATGTTCTTATGTGCCTATGTTCATTTTCTGTGGTAGTTGGGCCTATCCTAAGTTGATTCTTTTAGATTTGGTTTCATAAGTAAAGACCAAGCAACATTTCTGTTTCATTATTAGCCAGCTGGTGTGATATACGAGTAAGTCTCAATATGTGAATGGAAACCACCTTGGTAGGGGCCTGTAAAAATGTTTCCATGTTGTAATTCTGTCTGAGAAGACGGGAGCAGCTTAAAGCCCAGTTAAGGATGGCACAGAAGGAAACTAAATATGGTTCAAGGCATCTTTTCAGGGTTTAAAATGCATATAATAGCACATTTACCTGGTGTTGCTCAGGTCTTTAACTCAATTAAGGTGGGGTGTGGGTTTTTTTTGGAAAATAAAAGGAAAGTGTACATGCTCCATTGAATTTTCCAAACCTGCACCCCCCGCAAAACTCCTAGTCTCGTGACCTGAGCCCCTCCTCATACCCAGTCCTGATTCCTGCACCCCCAGACCTCCTGCTTTGAACATCCCACACTACCCCTTGCCCTGAGCCTCTCCTCACCCCCAACCACTTGCTGTTCCCCTTCCAGTCCCAGTCAGGGAGTGAGAGCAGTGTACACAACTTGCCTGCCTTCTGCCCTCCCCAGCCAGAGTGAGGAATGCAGCAGACAGTGCACTTTCCCCTCACTCCCTGACAGTGATGAAGGGGAACAGCAAGCAATGAATGTGAGGGTGGTGGGCTTCAGCTCCTCCCTCTTTCCCAGTACTACCAAACTCGTAAGTTGCTTTAAGTTATGATAAGAGGAAACTGCATACCTAATTGTGTAGTCCTTGCTCTGACCAGTTAGGAGGAATTCCTAAACAAACAGACAAACACATAAACAGACAGACAAACTCTCTAAAATATATAGTAGATAATTAAAGTCATAATTAAAGCTGTGCCTGACTTCACCACTGTATCCGTATCCCCCAATCTTCCATCTTTGGGGAATTTTGAATATGGATTCTCTACATTGATCCAAAATGTGCTCAGCTGGAAAATTCCAGGGTGGAAGAGTTTGAATATAACCTGAAATTCAATTCCAAATGTTATAACTTGGGCTCATTGTTAATTAAAAGAAGATTCCCGAGAATTATTTAGTTTCTTGCTTAACATCCAGCCAGAGTTGCAGTCCGTGTCTCATTATCCCCTACTCTGCCTAAGGAGGGCAGCTTTACGTTGCAAGTGACTCTCATAAACTAAGGCTGAATTTAACCCTATACATCTGTGTTATCCAAAAGAAGTCTGATTTAGTTACTTTACATGGGTAAAAGGCAGAGCTGGGCATCCTGATTTAGCTTCCAACTCTGAAATATGGGTTTATAAGTTGAAAAGACTAAATTTAGTCACCCAACTTGAGTATCAACTCACATATCAATTTTATACCATCATAACTTCCTTGACTTCATTGGAATTGCTCCTGCTATACACAATGGTGCACAAGAGATCAGAATCAAGCCCAGGAATTGTATCAGATTTCTTGGAACTCAATGCTCCAAATGGCCTCGAAACTGAAATAATTACTGCATGGTTCAATGATTCTCTTTCAAGATATTTTAAAAAAAATTGGCACTGGTTCTTCTTTTGCTGTGCCTTGGTTTAAAACTGGCTCCAGTGGCCTTCCACTGAGTTTTACCAGCTCAAGGGAGAGCAGAATAAGTCCTTCATGACTTCAAATATGTTAACGTTCATAAATTCTCGTCTGTTCTCAGCCCCCTTCTCCGTGCTCTGTCTTGTTTTTCTTACGTTGAAATGATTCTTCATTCCATGCTTCACTTTTTCAATCCTTGACTCTTTTGTCCCCCATTGCAAAGACCGTCCTGCCAGCCCCTTTCCTGGCTCAGCCCAACAACTAAATCTGGTCCTCTGGAGGACATTCTGGGTATGTCTACACATCAAACTTATTTCAGGATACCAAAGGTATCCTGAAATAGCTACCCTGCATCTTTTGAACATGTCCGCTATTCTGAAATATAGTGGATGTGCTATTTCACCATCCCCATAAACCTCATTTTACTAGGAGTAAGGGATGGCTCGAAATAGCACTTTATTTAGAATTAGAGTCAAAATCAGTATGCAATTTGCATAGCGCAAATTGCGTATCTTATGTCAAGGTTAGAGTACAGTGTAGACATAGCCTCCATGACCACAGTGACTTCTCCCACTCCAAATTTGTTTTATCTTCCCACAGTTCTGCAATCTTTCTAACCAAGACACTCCTTTTCCATCTGAACTGAATCTTATGCTAGTTGCATTTTCATCACCTCTTACTCTCTCCTCAAATCCTTTCCTTCTGCTTCCACTACTGTACTCTCTCTGCACGGGATCTCTCCAATTTCATCAAATGGAAATTTGACAACATACCATGTGACCATCCAGCACCCCTCATACCCGGGAAGTGCTCTCTCTAAACATTTTCAAAGCTGCCTTCCTTCAGATCCATCCTTAAAATTCTCCTTTGCCATGATGCCTACAAACATTTTGATAACAGCTGGGTTGCTGGTAGTTTGACACCAAGTTCAGACTTGGTGTTTCTGGGTGCTACTGCATGTAGGTATGGCTTTATACAAGTAATTGAACAGTCATCAGAAACAAAGGACCAACCTGTGGGTTTGGCTTTACACCAGTGGAACTATGTTAATTGAAGTCGTGTTGTCTTCAACACTGTCAATAAAACAGTGGTGAATCTGGCCCCTAGATACTCGGCTGTAAATCAGGAATGACACCACTTTGGAGTAATTGAGACCAGAATTTATCCCTCTATCCAACTGCTAACAGCAATGTTCTTATTTTGGCAAGCCAGAATGGTTCCAGGAAGCAGCATGGAGAAAAACCATATGCATATGTACTGCCTCCCTCTCCCACCCCCTCATCCCATGGCAGCTGGAGCACTTTCCAGACGTCCCATCTCACCTGCCGACACAATCCATCAGCACCCATCCAAATCAAATGCAGCTAATTGGAAAGCGATGACAGCGCAGCGGCTGTTGGATTTGCACACTAAGTTGTCTGCTTGAGAGTCGCACTGCAGAGCAACAGGTAAATGAGATTAATCACCTGATTCTAATGCCCTCCCTTACTCCCTGGGCACATGTGCACACTTCCTCTGTGCACTCCTGGACTGAAGCCAAAACTTGGCTGGAGATTGAACTACATGGGCTTTGGAAAGCAGGGACAACTTTTTTTTCCCCTCTTTTTGTGAGGACAGAGCTGCAAGTTGCAACTGTAGATGACTCATTAAGGCCGCAGCAGCCTGGTACACAGGCAGGAGAACAGAGCTCCCTGTAGGAGATTAGATTACAGGTTGATCATGCCTGTTATGCTGAGATTTAGGAGGGATCATTGGCTCCTGTTTCACACAATAACACTGTCGTTTTCTTCCAAGTTTCCAGCCTTCTCTCCTGTTCTACTGCTGGCATCTGTCCCTACTCTAAAATCTACCAATTAAGTGTCAGCAGCACACCAGACATGCAGAGATATAACCTTTCCTCAAGTCGATGCTGTTAAACCATTACTTGAAACTAGAGTCATGGTTGACAAGTGCTACTTCAGTCACTAATAACTACTTCAGAAGTGCTAGTAGTGTCTTGGTTCTTAATGTTGTGGCCCAGGGCTCAGAGAATGTCTTTACAGGTCATTTAAAACCATCCATCTGATCTGCAGCAAGATCAGTCAATCTCTCTGCTGAGTGCTGTGCCCCACATGCTGCAAGGTCCTCTCTTTCTTTTCGCAGGGCCGTATCAGTGGCTGAACTGAGGCAGCTTTCTGATGCTCAGAGCCGGGATTTTCACACTGTCAGCAAGGAATTCCTAAGCCTTCCCGCCACAGGCTTGATGGATCCTGCTGAGGTGGGCTTTTAACATGGCAGACATTGGGAGCATGACCTTCTCAAGAGAAGAAGACCCCCTGAAGTTTTAGTGTTCAGCGCAGCATGTACGCTGCCCATTTAAGGCACAAGGAACGTTTGCAGGTTAAGCTCCCTAGGCCATGCTTTGCAGCTACAGACAGAGAACGACCCCTTCCCTCTGTGTTCTCACCTTGGACTCCATTCCTTGACGCAATGTGAGACACTTCGGGTCCTGCTGCTGAGTGACTGGGTGGTGGGGTGGGACAGACTTGCCAGGCCCTTGGGCAAGTTGTGTGTGGGGTGGAGGGGGTGAAGGTGGAGTTGGTTGTGCACTCCCAGAAAATCTGGGGCCTCAAGTGGAAGGGGCAGGGCTGTGGGCTGCCAGTCCTCAGCACTGCCTAGAGCGGTAGTCACCAACCAGTAGATTGGAATCTACCAGTAGATCTTGGAGCCCCTGAAAGGTGATCTTGACTGGTTTGGCCAACAGACTATCAAATACGGGTACTTCAGTTGCCACTCCCTCCCCCCCACCCCCGCTGCTGTGCACCTCCTGCCCTTTGCCTTAGAGATTGCCCCCACTTCCAGGAGCCTCCTGCTTGCTGCGCAGAGTAGGGAAGGGAGAGGAGGGGCCACTGATGTTAGGGTGCCCCCTCTCCCACCCTGTATTTTGTCTCCACAGAATGAATGGGGGGGAGGGGGCACAAGGCCTGGGATGGAGGGTAGTGCAGGGCCAGGACAGGAGTAAGCCTTGCTTAGCCCCACTGCACCAACACCCAGGAGCCCCCTCTTACACTCCAAGCTCCTGCCCTAGCCCCTGGACCCAAACCCCCTTACAGAGCCTGTACTCTGAGCCCCCTCCTGCACAGCTACTCCCTGCCCCAGGCTCAGCTTAGAGACCCTCTCACATTCCAAATCCCTTAGCCCAAGACCAGAGCCTGTGCTCTAATCCTTGCCCCTGCCTGGTGAAAGTGAGGGAGGACGGAGGAAGGGAGGACGGAGTGAGCAGGGGCAGGGCCTCAGAGACGGGACAGGAATGAGGCGGAGCAAGAGTATTTGGGTTGAGGTAGATCCTGGATTGCACTTAAATTCAAAAAGTGATCTGGTTCTTTAAAAGGTTGGAGACCACTGGCAGTGATTTAAAGTGTCCAGATCTCCAGCTGCTGTTGCTCCTGAAGTAACGTCACGTGCTGGAAGCCCCATACTCTTTTGATTCATCAGGCCCCAGGGCAACTGCCCTCTTTTCCTCCCCACCTCATTGGTGTGTCTGCTAATGATCCAACAGAAAGGTCAACACCATTCTCCTCATATTTTTGCCAGATTTACAAGTGCTGGATCCCAGCATTGTTTTACTGTAGACTGGGATTATTTGAAGGAAACTAATAATAAAGTGCCCAAATCCTTTTTTACACTGAGCAGAGGTTGGGTATCTAAATCCCTTGGGCACAGTGGGCAATCCCAGCCTTCACACTTATACCTTTTGAAAAAGACCAACTCCGTTCGGTCTTAAGGTAAATTCATGCCTCAGGTCAAGAGCATTGATAGTCCTGAACCAAACAATTCATATTTGACCCTTTGCAAAGTTGTAACCCTTTTTCCAAAGCCTGGCTGCTATATGTTATTTCAGTTATTAAATAATAGTATCTAAATGAAATTACCTCTGAAAAATCTGACCATGTATATGTAGGTGATTAACTTTAGGCATCCATGTTTCACAAGTTGGCCCATATTAATATATCACTTCACAGCTTGAAGGAATCCAAAGTGCTTTATGAACCATGGCCCTGACCTTGCAATTTGTTTTGAGCCAGCAGGGCTCTGCGGAGGCACAACAGTTTGCTTTTGGACGGTGAATTGCAGTTCTGGGGCCTATGGGACCAATCTTCTACCCATTAGTCATATAGAAGCCCCATCGAGGGTCATGGAAGAATTGCCCGAGTAAGGCAAGCAGAGTCCGATTTTACATATGCAGCATTTGTAGATGAAATGGAGCCAGTTCTGGGATGGAACATGGCACAGGGCACAGTAACACAACACTGCAGGGAAAGGAGCTGGCACAAACCTGAATTGCTCCGAAGCCCAGGGAATTTTTTTAGGCTGGCAGGATGATAATAGTTCTTCCTTGACACATACAAATACATTTCTGCCTTCCAAGCTATTTATAAACATTCACTTTACAACACCCACTGAAAGGGTATGTTTCCATTTCACAGGCAGAGAAATAGGGTATGTCTACACTACCCCGCTAGTTCGAACTAGCGGGGTAATGTATGCATACCGCACTTGCTAATGAAGCCCGGGATTTGAATTTCCCGGGCTTCATTAGCATAAGCGGGGAGCCGCCATTTTTAAATCCCCGCTGCTTCGAACCCCGTGCAGCGTGGCTACACGGGGCTCGAACTAGGTAGTTCGGACTAGGTTCCTATTCCGAACTATCGTTACTCCTCGTGAAACGAGGTGTACCGGTAGTTCGGAATAGGCACCCTAGTCCGAACTACCTAGTTCGAGCCCCGTGTAGCCGCGCTGCACGGGGTTCGAAGCAGCGGGGATTTAAAAATGGCGGCTCCCCGCTTATGCTAATGAAGCCCGGGAAATTCAAATCCCGGGCTTCATTAGCAAGTGCGGTATGCATACATTACCCTCCTAGTTCGAACTAGGAGGGTAGTGTAGACATACCCATAGAGACTAGACTTGGGTTCAGGAGTGGAGAGGGAAGAGATCAGCTTTTTACCTCAGTGACACTTACGTAAACACCATGCAGATCAGAATCTATTCCTAAATACTTCCTGGCTCCAGCCTAAGGTGACAGACACTCAGCCTTGCTGGGTACCCTTTTGCCCCTTTGGCAGAACAAGGGGGACAGAATACCAGCTAGATTTACTCCCTGGTGTGGGAAACTCCCCCTTTTCCTCCTGTTCTCAGCACTGCCAGAATAGGAGACATACAGAGGTTTTTCTGGGTGTGGGATGGGATGTGGCTGGAGAAAGCTGCACTCTGGGCTGGTGGAATAACCCCTTGGACTAAAGGGCTCTGTGTTGTGCCAGTCGATCTCCCAGACCTCATCTGTGTCCGAGTCCAGCATGGAAATGAACAGCGGCTAATATGTCTGAAGAGAGCTGTGCTTGTGATACACATATAGTTGTGTGACCTTATTGTCGCATCTCATGTGTAGTGAAAATTTTGTGCTGCCTTTTATTGGCTCTCAGCCAGCAATAAATACACATGATGTGCCTATAAAACCTTGTATCACTTCAGTCAAGAGGATTATGGCATCATTGTTATTTAAGATGGGGCATTTTTGACACAATGCTTATTTAAAATTCATAAAGGGGGGGAAATGACAATATAAATATGCATGTTCTTTCCAGACAGGAGTTGAAAATCTGAACGCTTCTCTCCTTTCCCAAAGCATCAGCCGTTTAATGTTTTTTAGGTTGTTTTTACATGAATTAAGAGGTTTGATTGAAGCTGTGTCACTTACGAAACCACGCTCTTGTCTCCAGCTAATTTTGTGTTAGCAGCTCTTTTAAACTGCTAAATCTAGTTTTTAGTGTATGATGATTTTGTTTTGTGATGGTGCAAAACAGCTGCTCCTTTTCTGATGAGTTGCTCGTTTTTCCATTTTATGTCTCTGGCAAGATGTTGGGCTACATCGTGGTGCGGTCTGACAGGCAGCTGCGAAGGAGTGCAGAAATAAAAATCCACACAGAAAAAAAAACAGAAGGAAAAGAAAAACCCCAAGGGAACAAGCAAGGCTGCTTCAAGGAAAGCTGGCACACCCAGCAGTGCCTCTACTAATATGATGATTCAAAGGGCCTAATTCTGATCTCACATCAGTTTAACCCTAGGGTAACTTCAGAGACATGAGTGGATTTATATGAAAGCAGCACTGGATTAAAGACTCTTCGAGCCCTGTGCAGTATGAAAATGGGGCCATCCCCATCTGACAGAGCGGTGGTGCAACTCTGCTTTGGCTTTGCTCCATGCATTTTGAAGAGGGACCACTCAGCAAAGCACTCCTGCCCCATACATGCCTACCCCTTACACACAGACTCCTACATGCCACTCCTACCCCACATATAGCCCCACAATCCATAAGCCACCAGTTATCCTGACAGCTCCCCTCCCCCACATCCCAGTCGTCCTGAGACAGGCCCCGTTCACCACAGCTCTCAATACCTCAGTCCCTAACAGTCCCCATATCTTGGCCCCAAACTTTATCTCCAACTCAGCCCACCACTCTCAACATCCTCACCTCACCCTCAGCCCTTCACCTGCCAGCTCTTTAACCACCCTCACAGGATCTTCCTGGCCACTCAATGCACCCCACCCCAGATTTTGCTTCTGTCCTGGGTTAGAGTGGCTCCTACTATTCCGGCTGCTCTGCTCCCCCATCACTTGCCACTCACTCAAATTTGTCCTGGTTTCTTCCCCTCTCACTCATTATGCTGGAGGGGTGGCCAGGCCTCTCCTGAGTGGCATGGTGACCCTACACTTCATATCACAGTGTCACTCACACTCAAATTTGTCTTTCCCCCAACCTACAGGCTAGTTAGAGGGATATCTGAGCTGAATTTGAGTGACTGGTATTGCAATGTGGCAGATGGGGTTGCAGAGCCACCCAGGTTTGGCTCATACTAATGCCACCCACACAAATCCAGTAGGTGGGGCCCCCTTGAGGTACAGTCCCTGTGCCAGTGCACCAAGTGGTATTGCTCTTCTATGCAGAAACTCCACAGCCATTGTCCCCAAAGCGATTCTGGTTGCCATGGGGGAAGGAGGTCGAATTGGTATTGCTATACTCAGCCCTGGCTACTGCTTCAGATATCAATCCCCTGCAAAAGTAGTGGGAGACAACTGCGCCAGAGCAGTGATTCCTGATCCAGCCTTTCCCGCTCCTGGCTAGAGATGGGGCCAAGTATGAACGTTCAGCACCCTAGGGAATGACAGCATGGAGAGTCACAGCAGAATGGAAACACTAAGGTTATGTCTACACTCGCGGCTTCTTGCACAAGTATAGCCGTTCTTGTGCAAGAATCTGCAGAGCATCCACACTGCCCGCCTGCTCTTGCGCAAGGAAATTTACAGTACGGCGTGGTAAAAGAGGGCGTCTTGCACAAGAGCTACACTCTTTTTTAACAGGTGTAAGCCTTCTTGAGCAGGAGCTCTTGCGCAAGAGGGCAGTGTGGACGCTTGGCAGGGATTTCTTGCGCAAGAAAGCCATATGGCTAAAATGGCCATCAGAGCTTTCTTGCACAAGAGAGCATCCACACTGCCATGGGTGCTCTTGTGCAAAAGCACAGCTCGCACATGGCAGTGTGGATGTTTTCTTGCGCAAGAGTTATTGCACAAGAACCCTTGTGCAAGATGTTCTTGCGCAAGAAGCCGCCAGTGTAGACATAGCCTGCGTGTACACCCTTCTTCCCACTCCATGGCCGAACCCCCCTGCTCCCTCCATATGCCAGCTAAGGAGAAGAATAGCACAGGGACTGTGTTCAGGGTACCAGATTTCCCAGCCAGGAACACAATGGTCCATCTAGCCCAGTACTCTGACTTCAGCAAAGGACAGCACGGATGCTCCACAAGGAAATGAATGAGCTGCTCTTCTCCCCTGTAATATACCTGGCCAATGGTACAGAACCTTGTAGAGATGGGCTGCAGATATTCATTCCCACAGTTATCTGGCAGCCCTGTGTATTCCAGAGGAATGAGTCCTGGAGTCTCTGATGGTATTTAACCTCTATCAGATGAATACTTTTCTACAATTCCTTCTATATATTATTATTATTATTATTTTTTATTTGTATTAATGTAGCTCAGTCGTTTTTTTTTCTCGTGACCCAGTTGAAGAAAATTGTTGATGCCCGCAACCCAACATAATTTTACTGGAGTGTGAGCTGTAGGGTGGGGCTGATGATAAGAGCTTTGGGGTGATGATAAGAGGGGGTTCTGGATTTTGGGGGGTCAGGAAGGGCTTACCTTGAGTGGCTCCTGGTCAGTGGTGGACTGGGGGTGCTAAGTCAGGCTTTCAGCCTGTCCTGCCACTGCTGACTATGCAGCACGCCAGAAGCAGCCAACAGCAGGTACCAACCCAATGGGAGTGCAGAGCTAATGCTCAGAGCAGGGGCAATTCATGGAGCCCTATGTGCTCTCCTTCCTCCCTCCCACATAGGAGCCGGGCCTGTTGCTGGCTGTTTCTGGGATGCAGTGCAGTCTGTGGTGCTAGGACAGGAAAGAAGCTGCTTCACCACCCCCGCTGGTCACCTGATCCCTTGCAGCGACGAAACCCAGTGCCTGGCATTCCACGACCCAGTACTGGGTTGTGACCCATAGTTTGAAAACCACTGATATACAGATGCAGTCATGGGCCAGAACTTCTCTATGCTAGGTCAAAAAACACAGCTCAAAAAGATGTCCCACAGAGCTTACAATCTAAGTGAGAACGATTGGGATCCTTCCCCATTTTATTGAAGGAAACTGAGGCACAGAGAGTAAAAGCCACATTTCAAACTCAAGTGCCTGAACTAGGTACCTAAATCCATGTGTAGAGATCTGAGTAAATGGACCGATTTCCAGAGATGTTGCACAGCTGCTATGCCCATTGAATTCCACAGAGTTTTGCCATCATGTGGATGCAAGATTGGTTCCATTAATATCGCTTCTGCTTTCTTCAGAAATGGAAGTCTGAATACTGCGTTTTGGGCTCCCTATCTTTGGTGTCAGATGGATTGGCATTTGTGCCCGTAAAAGAGACTGAAATGAGGTAAAGCATCCAGCTTGGAGAACTGAACTTTAAAAAAAGATCACTAGTGCATCCTTCCCAACAATAACCAATACTAAATTAGAACAGTTAGACTCTGACGGATAAACCCGAATCAGACTGATTCTCCCAATTTCTTTTCCTTTCCTTCAACTCCCTCCCCTCCTCATAACAACATGTCGTCTTTTCCAGAAGCCATTGAACAGCAGTAGTCTAAACTATTACAGGGATCTTAAACTGACGGATTGTTACAAGCTAAAATTGATTGCTACATAGCTTGTGAACCAGAGAGCGGGAATGTGCTTCTGTATTCCTCCATCCTCTCCCCACTGGATCAACATCAACTGCTGCACACTCCAAACCATTTTGTCGTAATGATTTCTGCATCACTTTCTGAATAACCATTGGACAGTTTTTAGAGGTTTCTGGAACATCAAATGCACTCTTACTTTGACTTCTAATCTTCATGTTGCCATGGAATTGCTAGGTATAGATGCTTAGGAAACAAATCCCTGGGGAAAATTTGGTATAATGGATAATTTGACATTTAATTCTCCCTCAATAAATAAACTGGAACTTCACTGAGGAAGAAAACAGGATCTGGAGAATGAAAGGTTTGGGGTTTACTAAACATCAACAAATTTCCCACCTCCCAACTCTTCCAAACCTCCAACTCCCTCCCAGGCGCTTTTCTAAGCAGAAGATTCTCTGGGGATGAGTCCAGAGACAAGTGCTGAAGCATTGTGAATTGTGGCCAGTTTAAACAAAAATGATAGGTCACCTTATTTGGACTACATCTACACTACAGCACAGACTGATGCTCTGAGGTCAACCTGTTGGTGGTGGATTTAGTGGGCCTAGTGAAGACCTGCCAAATCAACTGCAGATTGCTTTCCCGCTGACCCTTTTACTCCCAGGGTGCGTCTATACAGCTACGTCAATTGCATTGCTTATTTCGAAATAGCTTATTTCAAAATTGGGAGCGTCCTCACAGCATTTATTTTGAAATAGAGCACTCTTCCTCTGCTTTCCCTTACTCCTCGTAGTCCTCCAGCTTGGCAGTATTTTGACATTATTTTGAAATAACTTCCTGCTATGTAGATGCGGACTAAGTTATTTCAAAATAATGTTGCTGTGTAGACATACCGTTAGTGGGCCCAATACCCTCAATGGGCCTCTAGACAAGGTGAGGCGGGGGGGAGCTCTCCGCAACCCTGAAAAAGGCAGAGCCTTGGGCAGAAGGGTTTGGCAGCCCTTAGCACTGTCCAGATGCACTGTGTGGTGCTCCAGCAGCAATTTAAAAGGCCACAGTAGCAGTGACAACAATTGGGAACTTCTGGCCCTTTTGTTTCACTGGGCTCTGGGGCAGGTTCCCCCTTTGGCCCTCCTGTTGGTGTGCCTGGAAACTCTACCCAGACAAGAAGAGTAAAGGAAGTCAGTGGGAGAGTTTCTCCTGTTGACCCCCCACAGGGTAGACCCCGGGAGTAACTTGATTTAAAGTAGGTTTAGTCCATGTACATTATTCACATAGAAGGAATTGCATAGCTTAAGTCAACTTTCTGCTGTAGTGTAGATGTTGCCTGTGTCTTCGCTCAGGATACGTCTAGACTACATGGCTCCGTCGATGGAGCCATGTAGATTTGTTGTTTTGGCAAAGGCAAATGAAGCGGCGATTTAAATGATCGCGGCTTCATTTAAATTTACATGGCTGCCGCGCTGAGCCGACAAACAGCTGATCAGATGTTTGTCGGCTCGCGTGCTAGTCTGGACGTTCCCCCTGTCGACATCAAAGCCCTTTGTCGGCAGCCCCGGTAAACCTCATCCCACGAGGAATAACGGGGCTGCCGACAAATGGCTTTGATGTCGGCAGGGGAGCGTCCAGACTAGCGAGCGAGCCGACAAACAGCTGATCAGCTGTTTGTTGGCTCAGCGCGGCAGCCATGTAAATGTAAATGAAGCCGCAATCATTTAAATCATGGCTTCATTTGCCTTTGTCTATGTGTCTAATCTACATGCCTCTGCTGACAGAGGCATGTAGTCTAGACACAGCCTCAAGGATGCGTCTGTGTCTGGGTCTTTTATTTGGAGTCCCAGAATCTAACAATATCATCCTGTCAATGCCATCTGCACAGGTATCTCACTGGCTCCAATCTCTGCCACGCTGGGCAGTGGTCTCTGTGGGGCTGGAACTATCTGACCCCTGCACTAGGTCCCACAGCAGTTCAAAGACATCCTTGGCAGCGTGAGAAGGCTCGTTAGACATTCCCTGAGTTGCTCTGCTTCCCCTCAGCTGCAAACTCAAAGGGTATGTCTAGACTACATGCCTCTGTTGCCAGAGGCATGTAAATTAGACTACCCGACATAGTCAATGAAGCTGGGATTTAAATATCCCCAGATTCATTAAAATAAAAATGGCTGCCACACTGTGCCAGCTCAGCTGATCATCAGCATGACGCGGAAGTCAAGATGCGGATCGGTCGACAGGGAACGCCTTTGTTGTTTCACTAGGTTTACAGGAGTGGTTGACAAAGACATTCCCTGTCAACTGATCTGCGTCGTGACTGCCGTGCTGTGCCGATGATCAGCTGAGCCGGCACAGCACGGGGGCCATTTTTATTTTAATGAAGCTGGGGATATTTAAATCCCGGTTTCATTGACGATGTCGGGTATTCTAATTTACATGCCTCTGTCGCCAGAGGCATGTAGTCTAGACATACCTAAAATGGGAAATACCACTAGTCTCTTTGTCTCTGGCTCAGGCCACTGGGGGTATGTCTATACTATAGAGAAGATCGAAGCTGCTGCTGTCAGTCTTCCAGGGTTCAGATTAGTGGGTCTAGTTAAGACAGCTAATTTGAACTGAGAGAGGCAGTCTGGTTGATGAGGATAGTCCTGCTTCCACAAGGAGTAAGGGAAGTCGAAGGGAAAGTGTTCCCCCTTCAACTTCCTACAGTGTACACAGTGCCAAAAGTTGAGATAAACTACTTCTATTTCAGCTATGCAAGTAACGTAGCTGAAGTTGCGTATCTTAATTTGACCTTGTCTTATAGTGGAGACATGCCCTGAAGGGCTGATAAGCCCTACCTCACTGGTGGCCCAGCAAGCTGGCTGTCCATATCACACTTTGCAGAAGCCTTCCTATTGTCCCGAGAAGGAGTTTCTAATCCATTCTGGATTAGAAGCATGGTGGGAAGGCTGTCTACACTGGGGAGTTATTTTGAAATAACAAAGTGAGTGTCCACACTGCCAAGCACATTATTTCAAAATAAAGGGCAAATTATTTCAAAATAATAACTCCTGCGAGTGAAGAGGAATAATCTTATTTTGAAATAGTTATTTCAGAAGTTATTATTTTGAAATAACATATTTCAAAATAACTCCCTAGTGTAGACATAGCCCCAGAGGACTCTAGATTGGTAGCTATTAGTGTTGTAGTGCA
Organism: Pelodiscus sinensis; assembly: GCF_049634645.1. Classification (NCBI taxonomy): domain Eukaryota; kingdom Metazoa; phylum Chordata; order Testudines; family Trionychidae; genus Pelodiscus; species Pelodiscus sinensis. The sequence goes on along the minus strand of NC_134724.1, from coordinate 11,458,224 downwards.
TAGGGTAGGACCAAAGGAGGCTCAGTTCAGAGTTAGAGGCTGTCAGACTCCAAATGGAAGGTTACATAGTCCATTCTACATAGTCTCTTGAAAGCACTCGGATACTACTGCAACAAGAGTCATTAAAGTAGTACATTAAGTGATGTGACTAACATCTGTCAAGTGTGGGTCATTCTCCCTCTCATCATGTGTTTCTTCAAAGTGAATGTATTGTGGTAGATCAATAGCTCTGGAGTCTGAAGTTTTCTGTTTAGCCTCAGAGTAGTTACAGCATGTAGGACAGATGCAGCATAGGCAGCAGTACTGCACCACTCCTATTCACGATCATTAATAAGTGTCAGTTCTGTCTTGCAAGGGAGAAGGTGATTGAATCTCTGAGCTACATTCATTCAAGCTGGTGCAAGGAGGTGTGGCTGATGTAGACCCTCATGACCCAGAGAAGGAATTCCCTCCATTGTAGAGAGCAGATGATGTTGCTGCTTTTTGGCCACCCACAAGACAGCTGTTGGAGGAAGCCAGCTTTAAAGTCTGGTTTCATAGGTCTCCTGTTGATTAAAACTGATTAAACTGAAGCAGTGCAGTTGCTGGTTATTCTGCCTTCTTCTGATGGCTTTTTGGGGCAATTATTGCTTCTAGCCATTGATGTAGGGAGACATAGCTGTTTTCCACCTTCACAAATCTCCTTAGCACAGACTTTTTATTGTGGGCAGCTTCCTCCTATGCTTTCAGAAGCCAGCATTTACACTGACATTAATCTGGACCCTCATGCCTTGTATGGTCTTTCACCTCTCTGCTGATGTTGCTGGCACTGGGAGAAAATGATGCACCTACTCAGGCACTTTAATTTATAGTAGTATATTTCCTTAATGGGCCAGGTATAATTTGAATAATTTTTGCTTCTGGTACACAGGCACTTCATTGCTCAGTGGCCTCAAACAGGTGTTGAAGCGGTTTGTGCTGCATGATTTTTTCAGTAGTTGCCTAGAATTTTTTTGATGGCTGCCTCAACAGCCGTTTTTAAGGAAACAACATGGTGGTGGACACAATCCACTTTGTGTGGGACATGGCAGCAATTTTAGTGGCAAGCTAAAAGGCAAAGTCCCAGGTCTAGTTATCTGCTGCCTCTCGACTACTGAAGGGGGTAGAAGCCCACGGAGTGTGAAAGAGTCCCCCATCCTTCATGCAGTGAGGAGAGTGACAAAGGCAATAGTGCTCATTTATTTAAATAACCTCAGAAAACTATTGGCAGCCCTGTTCTACTAATCCCAAGCATATAAAAGAAATTTCACTCTATGAAACAGAATCCAAAATTTCAGGTTTGAGAGGCAAGGGTTGTCTCTTTGTTTTGTGCTTGTTCAGTGCATATTGGAATGGGGTGCAAGCCCATGATTGGAACTTCTCGGCATTATTAAAATACAGACAATAAAAATAGCCCATCTTACTGATTTCTGGTACATCAGATTGAGAAGGGCAAAAGATCTATACATCTACTTCAGAAAATGTAATCCTACCATGTATTTGGCCAATTGTCGACTGGTGCTAAATGGAATAGGTGTCTTTATTCCCATATGGGATCTAGCTTTTTGTTCCAGGTCAATAGGCCCTTAAATATTATGAATTGCAATACATGCGGCAGCTGACACTTTTCAAAAGGCTTGGTGATCAATTCAAATACAAATCTGACATGAGGAGTCTTGAAAGAATCCGGATCAGATCAATGGGAGAGATAAAGTCTTGGCTTAATGCAATGACAGTGTGCTACAGCTACATCTGTGTTTTTCATCTTCATCTTTGAAATATGTTAGGACCCACAACAAAGTGCTGGGCACTCTGTGTATTGCAGAAACTGGAGAATGTGGGGAGATGTCCTAAGGCCTTTCCTTAAGGTAAATGTTAGGTTGGTGTAATATTCAAGATTGACAGGTGGTCACATTAAAACCTTCTATTTATATTGAGAACATGGGCCAAAGCAATACAAGATTTCTCCTTCTGCCCCCAAACTCTAATCTAACATCCTCTTGTAAAGAGAAGAGGGCAGCTCTGACTCCCTATCTATTTCTTGTGGTCAACAACTGTGATACTAATGTCTAGGAGGTTCATTTTACATAGGCTATCTTAATAGCCCTTAGCTAGAAGTGACATGAGTTCTGGCGACCAAAAGCCTGGGTTGAATTTGAACTACTGATTTAGAGATGAAAGGCTTTGCAGCACATTCATGGTCCCGAACTTTCTAGCGAGCCACTGCTCATCATAAACAAGCTGACTTTTACACCTTGCTGCTGTCCAAGTCCGGCTGTACTTAAGCATTCATGAATATTCTTTTTTTTCCTGACGGTTGCTTTTTTTCTGCACCTGCCAATATCATCTCCTTTCTTCGATTCACACTGCTGTGCAGTTTAATGCATGTGATCTCCATGCCAAGATGTTATTCAATTTCCCAACAAAGTTGGTTTGCTGTGGAATGAAGAGGACAACAAAGCAGAAAAGATAAGATGGGGATCAGGGAGGAAGGTCTCGAATTTATGTTGCCTCTCACTTCGCATATCAAAGTTGTCACAGAAAGTGGATGGGACGACAATGTGAGTGGGGTGGAGATGGCGGCAGGGGGGTTCACTGATGACAGGTTGCTGAATCAGGAACCTTGACACTTGTGAAGAATTCTGTCAGGAACATTAAGTATCCAAAAGTGATAAAGCTTCAATTTGCTAGTCCATTAGACTAATTACTGCAATAATTAAGTAACTACTTGATTAGAACTAATGGGTACCTAATTATCCAGGAGAAGAGTATCAGGTGGCAATTATCAGGTGGCAATTAATAGACTGGAGTTAATGTCTTAGCACTGTCTTTGTATGAATTCATAAGCAAGGTAAAGAAAACAAACAATAACTTATTAATATTTATTGGTGCCAGAGTGTTTTTCAGCTTGTTTCATTTACACAGAACCAATTAGTGGAAAGACAGTTAGTGTTGCAAAGACATAAAGTGAATGAAGCAGGAGTTTGATTTTTAAAGGTACAGGATCACATTGTCAATTATAAGCAAAGATACTGTCAGCTGGGGACCTGATGCTGGTGCTACACATTCATCCACAAAAGAAATCAGGGTAATTGAATTCATTATTAATAATATATTAAGTGCATAAGATTATTGTTTATTGGGGTTGGGAAGGGGGTTGAGAGAGATTCATAATACATCCCAAATGCTCAAAGGAGTTGGGTCCAGATCCTAAAAATGTTTTCTATAGTGCCTAGCACAGAGTGAGAATTCATTTGTGGGTCAGTAGGAATAGGTGCCAATATTTCTTCAGTCCTTGGAGGTGGAAGACCCTGCTCCAATCATTCCAGTTCCCTTACGCCAATCACCCCTTCATTATTTAGCCAAAGTTCGTGTAGCTGACAGCTTCCACTGGCCCTTGGGCAAGATATGGGGCGTGCTGGCCCAGTGCTCCTGAAAAGGGTGGGGTTGAGGACAGAACGGGTGGGTCCGAGGGAAGCCGGCCCTCAGCACTGCCCAGAGCATGGCGTGCCCACCCCCCCCCCCCCAGCCCTTAGCACTAGTCTGAGTGTGCAGCGTGGTGCTCCTTGTGGCACTCCAGCAGCAATTTAATGGGGACCAGGGCTCTGGCCACCACTACTGTTACAGCAGCTGGACTCCCAGACCCCTTTGAATAGACAGGCTCCAGGGCAATTGACCCCTTTTTACAGCCCCTCTCATCAGTGTGTCTGGCCACAGAGAAACAACTTCAACATGAATCATTGAGGGATTCTCACCTCAGAAAATTGCACAGCTCATCATTAGCTCAATTCCTTCCTTCCTTCCTTCCTTCCTTCCTTCCTTCCTTCCTTCCTTCCTTCCTTCCTTCCTTCCTTCCTTCCTTCCTTCCTCTGACAAAATGTGGGTTCCTCCTGTCCTGCCAACAGTGCAGGGCTGGGGGGAGAGGACTGTTGCCCTGGGACCTGCCAATTCAAAGGGGCCTGTGGCTCTGGCCACCACAGCTGCTGAGGACACAGTGGTGGCGGCTGGAGTCCTCAGCCCTGTAGATTGCTGCTGGATCACCATGCCATGCACTCCAGGAAGTGCTGAGGGCCAGCTGTCCTTGGCCCAGCCCCTTCCGTCTTTGGCCAAACCCCTTTCGGGAGAACAGGGCCAGCCCCACCTCCCCACCCGACTTTCGTCAGGGGCCTGCAGATGCCATCGGCTCTGCGGGGCCCTGCTATATCCCAGGCACATGCACTGGCCATTGGGCTAAAAGTTAAAAGTGACTTCCTCCTCCAGCCAATTTCAGTGGAATTAAACAGACAGTAAACTCATTTCTACCAAAAGTTGCTTAAGTATGCAAGCCCTGTTACTCCAGGTGGTGGGTTCCCATTTGTGAATCACAAGCAGAGATAGCTGCCTCCATAAAAGAGGAGGGGAGCACCCCCTATCTCTGTTGTGTATCCCATTGGCTACCCTAGATGGCTCTCTACCTTCCAAGGCACCTATCTCTTCCCATTCATGGTATGGGGAGCATAGGTGTTTTAGCTCAGCTTGGTGGATTAAAGTGTGGCTCCTCTGACTTTTGTATTCTCCTTAATGTTAGGCACAGTGACTCTCAGAGCTGCAATGCCTAAGACTCTTCATGGATCCTACCTCTGGTAGAAATCACTGCTCCTTAGATGCTGATTGAACAATACTGACTTTCACAATATGACCCAGAAACTATTTTTTGTCTTCTCCCCAGATTCAAGAGATTTTTAAATATTGTCTCAGAATATTAAAAGTCTCCAGGAATTCTTTCTGAGCAAGTCTTTATGGACCTCCAAGTCATTACTCTGAAATAAGACTACCGGGAGGTACTATAACCTCCAGTTCAGGTGCTCTGTCCCATTGAATTACGTGGAATATTTCCTTTGTGTAAGGATTATTCACATGGACAAGTATTTACATGACTGAGTGTGTCTAGACTGGCAAGACTTGACAGCTGTCTACAATGGCCGCTTGAATTTGCACAAGACCGCTGACTTTGTAATGTACAAAATCAGTGCTTCTTGCGCAAAAACTTTCATGCTCCCGCTCGGAAAAAAGCCCTATTGCACAAGAATACTTGCACAAGAGGGCCAGTGTAGACAGAGAAGAACTGTTTTGCGCAAAAAAGCCCCGATGGCTAAAATGGCAATTGTGGCTTTCTTGCTCAAAATCGCGTCTAGACTGGCCACGGATGTTTTTGCACAAAAGCACTTTTTGCGCAAAAGCATCCGTGCCAATCTAGACGTGCTTTTGCGGAAATACTTCTAACGGAAAAACTTTTCTATTAAAGTATTTCCACAAAATCATGCCAGTCTAGATGCAGCCATTGGGTATACCATGAAGAGGCAACTGCTTATAGAAAACACAATAATATCTGGCTGTTATTTTGAAGTATTAATTCTCTAAAACTACATTGCTAGCAATGCAGGGTCCAGTCCTTAGCTGATGTAAATCGGTATAGCTCAGCAGAAGCCAATGAAACTACATTGGTTTACACCAATGGAGGGTCTGACCTCTAGCACAGAAAAATTCACTCTTTAAGGGATTTTTTTCTCCATCTTTTAGCATTTGGCAGAAATGAAATGTGTTTTAATCACATTTTAGCCATGCTAACACATGCAGACACTATAATCTCCGTATGGAATGATGAATGGAGATAAATCTAAAATTTATAGAACATGAACATTTGCATAAACTGCAATATCCAAACATATAGGCTGTTAAGTAACAATTGTCAGAAAGGGTATAAAAAATTCAACTTTGTTTCATGAAAGGAACCCAAATTCCTAACATGATTAAGATAATATATCATTTGCTCCTTTCTTATTAAAGGTGTAATTGTTGCTAGACACAAGCGAGGCGTGAGCTCTAAGCTGGCTTTATATATGTACACATAGGAGGAGAGGTTGGAAATGGATGCTTTTGGTGATCCATAGGCATTTTATTAATGTTTGAATAATAACTGCCTGGAGGGTCTGTTATAAATTAAAGGGACGAATTGAGATATAAATTTTTATGAGGACTAGTTATACATTTCCATTATGTGTTTAAAAATGAAGGAATTACTGTGAACGCTGCAGAACTCACATTTATTTGAGGCGATTTGGATGGGAAGGAAGGTGCTCTGAAGGAAACTGCATGCCGGCTGTAAGAAAGATGTATCTGTCCCTTTGAAGAGATATATCATATGTCAGGCATGAACTCTGTTCTACAGGAGACTTTTCTCTGCAGCTGATTTCAGTGATTATTTATTTGACAACAGCAAGTGATGATATAGCAGCGAATTTTAAGCCACTTAGAGTGGAATTTTTATTGCTAAATCATAGAAGAGTTCTCAATGCCAGATCATTGCCAAGTTACAGTTGAGGAACCTGGTAATCTTCTTGTATCTATTTCCCTCTATCCCTCCCTTCCTACACCAAAGCTTTGCTGGTGGCTTCATTTTTTTTCTGTTGTGCTTGTTTGTGCAAAACTGAGGAAGGTACCCAGTTGCATTCTGGAGATATGAACCTTCAGTGACACTGTTTTCAAGAGAAAGATAAGGTGTGCTACTACAGGTACCAAGAAGGCTTTTAAAAGTTGGGACAGAAAATGTTAAAGATCATAACTCCGATAAAGAGAAGGAGCTACTTTCTGCTCTAGTGTGCCTCCAATGCCCTGAATCTAGGTGCTGGTCAGGAGGAACAGATATTGGTTAGGAATAAGGATTTTAAATATCGGATAATTTACTAGTCAATGGAATTTCTATTGATTACTCAGCTAGTCGATAGGCAGTTCCGTGTTCCTCCTTTGAAATGTACAAGAGTCCCCATGGGGGAACTTCGGCTTTGAATTGTAGAAGAGCCCCCGCTGGGACTCTTGTACAGTTCAAAGGAGGAATGGGGAACTCCGTGTGCAGCCCGGGGCCAATGGGAAGTCCCGCTAACTGGGCTGCACGCAGGCATGCCATCTTTGAAACGTACAAGAGTCCCCAGTGGGGGCTCTTGAACATTTCAAAGCGGAAGTGCCCACCTGGAGCCCGGGGTCAGCGGAGGACTCAGAGTCCCCCACTGACCTCAGGCTCCATGTTGCGCTACTGATTTGAAATGCCATTCAGAGCCCAGGATCAGCTGGGGAGTTCCCAGCTGACCCTGGGCTTCATGCGGCACTGCCCCTTTGAACAGCCAAGGCGGCGTTCAAAGGGGCCATGTCACACAGCTGAGCCGGGGACCAGCTGTGAGGCGCTGTCCCTTTGAATGCCGCCTTTGCGTTTAAAAGAGACAGCACTGCACAGTTGATCCCAGGATTAGCTGTGCAGTGCTGCCGCTTTGAAGTACCCCTTCCTCCCCACATTTTGCTGCCTTTGTATAATAGAGGCAGCAATGGCGGGGAATCGACTAGTCAACTAGTCATTAACATCCTTAGTTAGGAGACTCCTCCCCAAGCAGGCTGTCTGCTGTAGGGCATTACTCCACCTTAGTCCTTGCTGGGCCTCTCAGGGGCTTGCTCTTTGTCCTTTAAATTGTAACACAGAACTGGTACTTTAGCTGAACCCGGTCCCCCAAATCTAAGCCCTAAGGTTTCTCTGGATTTCTTTGGCTCTTAACCTGATTCCCCAGAAGCTCCCTCCCAGCACTTCCTTTTCAGTTTGTTTTCATGAGCCCTTCCTAATTGCTCTATGCCTAACATGGTATTTTCCTTTACTGGGCTAGGCTCATAAAAACATAAGATACTAGGTCAGACTATAGGTCAATCAAGCCCAATATTCTGTCTTTCAACAGTGGCCAATGCCAGGGGCCCTAGGGGGAATGAACAGAACAGGTAATTATCAAGTGATCCATCTCCAGTCTCCCCTTCCCTGCTTCTGACAAACAGCCTGAATGACCAGGAATGGTGTTCCCAGCCTCTAACAGCTATTAATGGACATATCCTCCATGAATATTTCCAGCTCTTTTTCTGAGCTCTGTTATAGTCTTAACCTTCACAGCATCCTCTGGCAAGGAGTTTTACAAGTTGAATGTGCATTGTGTAAGGCAATACTTCTTCTTGTTTGTTTAAAATCTGCTACCCATTAGTTTTCCTTCTCAGGCCCAGAGAACTACCTGAATCTCTCTCCTGCCTCCTTTTGCTGGCTCAAGATGGCTCCCTGCCATACACAATGCCATCCTGGAAACCATCTAAACAGTTGGAAGCCGAGCTATTCATGAAAACATCTGCTGCCTGATGTCAGCTGCAGCAGTTCTACCTGCTGGTGTAAAGACAATAATATTCCTTTCCAGGTCCATAACAATATTGGACTACTGATTAATTAGGAAATACAATTTCAGACATCAGTGTGCCAGAGCCGCACAGTTGTATGTGTGTCTCTGTAGCCCATTAACACGTAGCAACCAGCTAGTATATTTAGTTAGGCATGCATAGGGATCCTTACAGAAAGAAAGTGCTGTGTGGCAAATACATTAAATACAGCACCAATCTAATGTAGACCACAAAGGCTGGTGATACATCAGGATTTATGTCAGCAAAACCAAGAGCTCTGATAGTCAACAACAGAATTTCCTTTGACTTCAGTAGGACCTAGATTTCACTCAATGTGCACAACATTGGATCTAGGTTCACAAAAGATGTCTTGAACCATCCTGACTCAGGCACTATTTTTCAAAATCATTATTTTCTTCAATGAGCTAATATTTTCTTCAATGAGTTAATATACATATATCTCATTTTTCTACTCATTTACATGTCAGGCAATAGGAAATAACCTTGTTGAATGATGTGGGGTAGGTATTGCACTTCGAAAGTGAGGGCTTAAGAACAGGTTGGAGGGAGCCTGGGTGAACCCCTTCCAATCGGGGAGAGGCTTCTAGGGAGCCAACCAGAGGGTGGCTTGCTGGGGCAGCCATGTTTATAAGAAGCTGCTCAGCAAAAGAGGGACAGTTGGGTCCTGACCAGGGTAGGTACTTCACTGTGAGAAGGTGGAGCAGTGCTGGGCAGGCTCAGTGGAGCAGAGAGAAAGAGAGAGAGGCTTTGGCCTGGTACCTGCCAGGATGTGGCCTTGATAGAAGGACCAAGAAGGTGCAATGGTTATGGGGAAGTGGCCTAGGGAACGTGAACTATAAAGGGAGAGTAAAGGAAGGCAGGACAAGGTAGCCACCAGAGAGTCCCTGGATTGGGATGCAGAGTAGTTGTCAGTCCTGGTTTCCCCCTCTCCCTTGCACCACATCTAACCACCACAGATCATGGCCTTTATAGACTGTGGCATGCCCATAGGGTGAGGAGCTAGACCTTGGCTGCATTTGGCCACGGTGGCAGGTGTGGGACGGAGGACTGCTGATATACGTTTAGAAGTGGGGAGAACAGAGTGGTGGGCACTGCCAGAAAGCAATGTCCCAAAAAGGATGCTTCAGTGCAGGAAGTGATGTGGGTCCAGATGGTGGAGGCATCAGAGTGGAGAGTCATCATGGGAAAGACACCAGCCAGAAGAGGGTGCCTTGTTGAGGGGCAGAGCTAATTCCCAGGGTGACCAGCAGGAGGTGCTGCAGCAGTGTGTTGACTTCTCTACAATCATTTAAGAATATTATATGATACTATAATTAAAAGTCGTATTAACATACATTTGCAGAATGGGGCAGAGTTAAGGTTGCAGATGCAGGCCTCTGTCTTCTCAATTCCTGGCTTTCGGGTGCTTTACCATGCAACCTTAACAAACTCTTATGTAGTCTAAAGAAAAGAGTAAAATGTATGCCCAAGGAAAATAACACTATGTATATATAGGCTGCTTTGCCTTCCCTTGTCTTTAATACAAAACAGTAGAATTCAAGACTACATACATCAGGTGTTTTCAGCAAAGTAGCAGCAGCAGCAGCAAATCATAGACATTTGTCATTCCTTAGAGCTGTCTGACAGTTCTGACAATTCATTAGGCTGGGCTGAAAAGAGGTTTAGAAAGCAAAGGAGGGATCATAGGTAGTGGAGTTGCTTTTGCATGATCCAGTAATGGCTGATTTGTATCATTTTGGTGATGGATACACTGTTCAGATTACACTCAGCAGGATCCCTCCCCCCTTTCTTTTCTTTTCCTTTTCTTTCTTCTTTTTTTAAAGTCCCCCCACAGGGCATTTGAACTTAGGCTTTGCCCTCACTGGTGGCTTTATCTAAGGAGATAGATGCCAGGGAAATTCCGACTTGTGACTATTCACATTTGGGAGTCACCAGGACTAAAAAATTCAAATTATTCCTTGCTTTTCAGTTTCCACCTGGAGAGGCTGTGATTTGTGACCCTGTTTGAGTGCTGTTCTTTGCACAAGTACATCCGTGTTGGACTGGTGATATACCCTGCACTGCAAAAGGCAGTTCTTCAATCGGGGTTGTTCCCATGTGCGTTTATGCAAACCAAGCACATATCTTTGTTCAAGAGGAAGTGCCTTCACTACTCTGCTTTGGCCACTGGCTGATTAATTTTGAATCTCATAGGCAACGATATTTTGGCTTGAAGGCAAACCTTTGGTAACGCAGCTCATTATACAAACTGGGCCACATGGACAATATTTCATCTGCACCTAGGATATATGTACCTTTTCCAGATCAATGGATTGTCTCAAACTATGTCACCACATGCAGGTCTCTGAGTCACAGCCTCAGATGATATAAATTACTATATTTTTCTTGGCTTCATGGAGCATCCCAGAAGTCAGGATAAGGATGCTCTAAAGGATCAGAACCACCAAAGAATCCACTTTGCCCTATATCATTTTCTCTCTATAGTCTCTGCTATAGGGAAAACGTGTTGACTATGATTAATCCTGTATTAATATAGGTTCTAGGAGAACAATATCTGCTGTCTGTTGCCAATGGGACACATATACTTTATAGCTTTAAAAGATACTAACAAGACATTTTAAATATTTTGTTTCTTAGAGAGCATATGCAAAAGATCTCATAGGTCTCCAGCAAATCCCTAAGTATCCTCCTACTTCCCTTTTCTAACTTCTTTCTCGGAGGTCCAAAGTGTCATCCTTCCATCTGGGATGAAACTACTTCCTGAATTGGATGGTTATGCATCTAATTTGGCCAAAGTCATTGCTGCTTCCTGGGGCAACATGGCCTTCTTTTGAATTCATGATTCCATTTGAAACATGATTCTGGGATGCATTAACAGGAGTGTTGTGAACAAGGCGAAAAAGTCATTCTTCTGCTCTACTCTGCACTGATTAGGCCTCAGTTGGAGTATTGTGTCCAGTTCTGGGCACTGTATTTCAAGAAAGATGTGGAGAAATTGGAGAAGGTCCAGAGAAGAGCAATAAGAATGATTAAAGGTCTAGAGAACATGGCCTACAAAGGAAGACTGAAAGAATTGGGCTTGTCTATTTGGAAAGGAGAAGATTGAGAGGGGACATGATAGCAGTTTTCAAGTATCTAAAAGGGTATCACAAGGAGGAGGGAGAAAAATTGTTCTCCTTGGCCTCTGAGGATAGGACAAGCAGTAATGGGCTTAAACTGTTTTAAGGGGAAGTTTAGGTTGGACATTAGAGAAAACCTTCCTACTGTCAGGGTGCTTAAGCACTGGAATAATTTGCCTAGGGAGGTTGTAGAATCTCCATATCTGGAAATATTTAAGAGCAAGGTAGATAGACATAGATCAGGGATGGTCTAGATCAGTGGTCCCCAGCCTTTTGGGGCTGCCGGGCGCCTGGGGATGGGGGCGGGGACCACGCATGCGCCGTGCACCCGGGGGTGGCACAGGGCATGCGCCGCGTGCCTGAGGCGGGCCGCAAAAATGGCTGGGCCAGCCCTGGTCACTAGATGGGTGCACATACATGCCCCAGTGGGCACCATGGCGCCCACGGGCACCGCGTTGGGGACCACTGGTCTAGATGGTACTGGGTCCTGCTGTGTGGTCAGGGGACTGGACCTGATGACCTCGAGTTCTAATGTTCTATGATTCTATGAATTATTTCTCCTATAAGAGGGTTCAAACTTGGGTTTTCCCTCAAATCTGTCCAGAATACATTAAGAAATAGATTGGACATTTCATAATTTTAATTACATTATTTTCCTCTCTCTCTTTCTACTAACACTTTGGAAGCTTTATGAAAAATTTCTTCCTTATGAAAATAAATACATTTCTGAGATCATGTAGAAACATGGCGTGTTGTCACTACAACATGGTACTGCAGGAAGGTAGGGTTGTATGATCTTATGATTAGTCATCAGGGTTGTGCCCACTGTTGTGTGACTGCAAGGTTATCTGCATGCAATTAACCACACACACTGTTGTGTGATTGTGGGTTTCTTCATGAGCACAAGGTTGCATTCATGTTTGTCATAGCTGGAATGCTCATGCGGATTGTGTGGCTAGAAATAGTTATTTTTCCATAGTTGTAGAGGATTGAGTTATGACTCTGAAAAACAAACAAGGGTAACAACAACATCAACAACAAAAAAGGGAAGACTGAGGCAAGTCAGTTTTTGCTCCTTCTGACATTAACTGGCCCTTTACACTCAATATCAAACGGTAGAAAGAAAGAGGTCAAACCCAGAGCCCCACTGAAAAAAAAACCCAACCCAGTACAGATATGAACAATGGGAACTTGTCAACTTATCACCCTAATTGAAGTCATTCTGCAATGTATGACAGTCCATCATATATCCTGCCAGTCAGTATGTCATACATGATGTGTAACGAGAGAGCTCATAAACCCAGAGGGGAAGCCCCTTCTTTTTTATAGCTTTATTTGACCATTTTCATAAAAATTTCCTTTGCTCGATACAGTGGATGTGTGGGGTTTATTAGACACATTAAAGCTTGGTCCATTCATGTAACACAGTGATTTACAAGCTTTACCCACAAAGAAATCCCCATTAATTGCAGTTGGTACAAGTGTGTCTTTTGCTGTATAATCACTTAGAGGAATAAGTACTGAATTCCACCGATGAAGGGGAAGCCAGAAAATGGAAATTTTGTTATCAGTGAGTCAGAAGTAAAAACATTTCAGGGCAAATTTTCAGCAGACTCCCTCTTCTTTTTTTTAAAATGTTTTTTCTCATATGAAGTAGAATTTGTCAATGAGTGGAATTTAATGGGGGTATTTTTGTTGTCTTCATTAAAAAGAGTGGAATTGGCAAAATTTCCCTCTGTGTCCTACTCAGGAATGTTTCCAGAAAATATCAGCTTTCATACACAAATATTCCTGAAGCAAAAATTGGTGCCTTCTTTTGAACACAACTAATGCC